>NC_140593.1:973327172-974527172 GCF_964204655.1 Triturus cristatus
AGAGAGAGAGAGAGAGAGAGAGAGGTAGAGAGGTAAAGTGGTAGAGAGGTAGAGGTAGAGAGTTAGAGAGGTAGAGGGAGAGAGGTAGAGGTAGAGGTAGAGAGGTAGAGAGAGAGAAGTAGAGAGATAGAGAGGTAAAGGCAGAGAGAGAGAGAGAGGTAGAGAGGTAGAGAGAGGTAGAGAGAGAGGTAGAGAGGTAGAGGTAGAGAGAGAGAGGTAGAGAAAGGTAGAGAGAGGTAAAGAGAGGTAGAGAGAGAGATGTAGAGAGGTAGAGGTATAGAGAGAGGTAGAGAGAGGTAGAGAGGGAGAGGTAGAGAGGGAGAGGTAGAGAGGTAGAAATAGGTAGCGAGAGAGAGGTAGAGAGAGTGGTAGAGATAGAGAGGTAGAGAGAAATGCAGAGAGAGAGAGGTAGAGAGGTAGAGAGAGAGGTAGAGAGCGAGTTAGAGAGAGAGGTAGAGAGAGGTAGAGAGAGGTAGAGAGAAGTAGAGAGAGAGAGGTGGAGAGGTAGAGAGGTAGAGAGATAGAGGTAGAGAGAGGAAGAGAGAGAGGTAGAGAGAGATGTAGAGAGGTAGAGAGGGGTAGAGAGGTAGACACAGATAGATAGGTAGAGAGAGGTAGAGAGGAAGAGAGAGAGAGGTAGAGAGGTAGAGAGGTAGAGAGAGGTAGAGAGGTAGAGAGAGGTAGAGGTAGAGGTTGTGAGGTAGAGCGAGGTAGAGAGAGAGAGGTAGAGAGGTAGAGGTAGAGAGGTAGAGAGGTAGAGAGAGGTCAAAAGAGGTAGAGAGAGAGAGAGAGGTAGAGAGGAGAGGTAGAGAGAGGTAAAGTGGTAGAGAGGTAGAGGTAGAGAGGTAGAGAGGTAGAGGGAGAGAGGTAGAGGTAGAGGTAGAGAGGTAGAGAGTGAGAAGTAGAGAGATAGAGAGGTAGAGGTAGAGAGAGAGAGAGAGGTAGAGAGAGGTAGAGAGAGAGGTAGAGAGGGAGAGGTAGAGAGGTAGAGGTAGAGAGAGAGAGGTAGAGAGAGGCAGAGAGAGAGGTAGAGAGGTAGAGAGAGGTAAAGAGAGAGAGGTAGAAAGGTAGAGGTAGAGAGAGGAGGAGAGAGGTAGAGAGAGAGAGGTAGAGAAAGGGGTAGAGAGAGATGTAGAGAGAGAGCAGAGACGTAGAGGTAGAGAGGTAGAGTTAGAGAGATAGAGGTAGAGAGGTAGAGCGAGGAAGAGATAGAGGTAGAGAGACGTAAAGAGAAAGGTAGAGAGGTAGAGAGAGGTAGTGAGAGAGAGGTAAAGAGGTAGAGGTAGAGAGCTAGGTAGAGACGTAGAGAGAGGTAGAGGCAGAGAGGTAGAAAGGTAGTGAGAGAGGTAGAGAGAGTTAGAGAGGAAGAGAGAGAGGTTGAAAGAGAGAGGTAGAGAGAGGTAGAGAGGTAGAGAGGTAGAGGTAGAGGTAGAGAGGTAGCGAGGTAGAGGGAGAGGTAGAGAGGTAGAGAGAGGTATATAGAGAGAGGTGGAGAGGTAGAGAGAGAGGTAGAGAGGTAGAGAGAGAGTTAGAGAGAGGTAGAGAGAGAGAGAGGTAGAGAGGTAGAGAGAGAGGTAGAGAGACGTAGAGAGAAAGGTAGAGAGGTAGAGAGAGGTAGAGAGGTAGTGAGAGAGGTAGAGAGAGTTAGAGAGGAAGAGAGAGAGAGAGAGGTAGAGAGAGGTAGAGAGGTAGAGAGGTAGAGGTAGAGGTAGAGAGGTAGAGAGGTTGAGGGAGAGGTAGAGAGAGGTAGAGAGAGGTAAATAGGAGGTGAAGAGGTAGAGAGAGGAAGAGAGGTAGATAGAGATAGAGAGGTATAGAGAGGTATAGAGAGGTAGAGAGGTAGAGAGAGGTAGAGAGATAGAGAGAGGTAGAGAGAGGTAGAGAGGTAGAGAGAGGTAGAGAGAGGAAGAGAGGTAGAGGTAGAGAGGTAGAGAAGTAGAGAGAGGTAGAGAGGTAGTGAGAGAGAGGTAGAGAGAGAGGTAAAGAGGTAGAGAGAGGTCGACAGAGGTAGAGAGAGGTAATGAGGTAGCGAGAGAGAGAGGTTGAGAGAGAGAGAGGTAGAGAGGTAGAGAAGTTGAGGTAGAGGTAGAGAGGTAGAGAGGTAGAGGGAGAGAGGTAGAGGTAGGGAGAGAGAAGTAGACAGATAGAGAGGTAGAGGTAGAGAAAGAGAGAGAGATAGAGAGGTAGAGAGAGGTAGAGAGAGAGGCAGAGAGGTAGAGGTAGAGAGGTAGAGTTAGAGAGAGAGAGGTAGAGAGGTAGAGAGAGAGGTAGAGAGACGTGGAGAGAAAGGTAGAGAGGTAGAGAGAGGTAGAGAGAAAGAGGTAGAGAGGTAGAGGTAGAGAGCGAGGTAGAGAGGTAGAGAGAGGTAGAGACAGAGAGGTAGAGAGGTAGTGAGAGAGGTAGAGAGAGGTAGAGAGAGGTAGAGAGAGTTAGAGAGGGAGAGAGAGAGGTTGAGAGAGAGAGGTAGAGAGAGGTAGAGAGGTAGAGAGGTAGATAGGTAGAAGGAGAAGTAGAGAGGTAGAGAGGTAGAGGTAGAGAGGTAGAGAGAGAGAAGTAGAGAGGTAGAGAGGTAGAGGTAGAGAGAGAGAGGTAGAGAGGTAGAGGTAGAGAGAGAGAGGTAGAGAGAGAGGTAGAGAAGTAGAGAGATGTAGAGAGGTAGAGGTAGAGAGAGAGGTAGAGAGAGATAGAGACAGATAGGTAGAGAGAGAGGTAGAGAGAGAGAGGTAGAGAGAGGTAGAGAGAGAGGTAGAGAGAAGTAGAGAGAGAAGTAGAGAGAGAGAGAGAGAGAGAGAGAGAGAGGTAGAAAGAAGTAGAGAGAGAGAGAGGTAGAGAGAGAGAGGGGTAGAGAGGTAGAGAGGTAGAGAGAGAGAGAGGTAGAGAGAGGTAGAGAGAAAGGTAGAGAGGTAGAGAGAGGTAGAGAGAGAGAGGTAGAGGTAGAGAGCGAGGTTGAGAGGTAGAGAGAGGTAGAGAGGTAAAGTGGTAGAGAGGTAGAGGTAGAGAGGTAGAGGGAGAGAGGTAGAGGTAGAGGTAGAGAGGTAGAGAGAGAGAAGTAGAGAGATAGAGGTAGAGAGGTAGAGAGAGGTATAGAGAGAGGGAGAGGGGGAGAGGTAGAGAGGTAGAGGTAGAGAGAGAGAGGTAGAGAGGTAGAGAGAGGTAGAGAGGTAGAGAGAGGTAAAGAGAGAGAGGTAGAGAGGTAGAGGTAGAGAGAGAGGTAGAGAGGTAGAGGCAGAGAGGTAGAGAGGTAGAGAGGTAGAGAGAGAGAGGTAGAGAGAGGTAGAGAGAGAGAAGTAGAGAGAGAGAAAGGTAGAGAGAGAGATAGAGGTAGAGAGGTAGAAAGGTAGAGAGAGGTAGAGAGAGAGGTAGAGAGAGAGCGGTAGAGAGGTAGAGGTAGAGAGGTAGTGAGAGAGGTAGAAAGAGGTAGAGAGGTAGAAAGAGAGAGGTGGAGAGAGATGTAGAGGTAGAGAGGTAGTGAGAGAGGCAGAGAGGTAGAGAGGTACAGAGAGGTAGAGAGGTAGAGAGAGGAGGAGAGAGGTAGAGAGAGAATTAGAGAGTGAGGTAGAGAGAGAGGTAGCGAGAGAGAGGTAGAGAGGTAGAGAGAGTGGTAGAGAGGTAGAGAGAGAGGCAGAGAGGTAGAGAGGTACAGAGAGGTAGAGAGGTAGAGAGAGGAGGAGAGAGGTAGAGAGAGAGAGGTAGAGAGAGATGTAGAGAGGTAGAGAGAGGTAGAGAGAGAGGTAGAGAGGTAGAGAGAGAGGCAGAGAGGTAGAGAGGTACAGAGAGGTAGAGAGGTAGAGAGAGGAGGAGAGAGGTAGAGAGAGAGAGGTAGAGAGAGATGTAGAGAGGTAGAGAGAGGTAGAGAGAGGAAGAGAGGTATAGAGAGATAGATAGGTAGAGAGAGGTAGAGAGGTAGAGAGAGGTAGAGAGAGATAGAGAGAGGTAGAGAGGAATAGAAGTTAAGGTAGAGAGGTAGAGATATAGAGAGGTAGAGAGGTAGATGAAGAGAGGTAGAGGTAGAGAGGTAGAGAGAGAGAAGTAGAAAGATAGAGAGGTAGAGGTAGAGAAAGAGAGAGAGGTAGAGAGGTCAAAAGAGGTAGAGAGAGAGAGAGAGGTAGAGAGAGGTAGAGAGAGGTAAAGTGGTAGAGAGGTAGAGGTAGAGAGGTAGAGAGGTAGAGGGAGAGAGGTAGAGGTAGAGGTAGAGAGGTAGAGAGTGAGAAGTAGAGAGATAGAGAGGTAGAGGTAGAGAGAGAGAGAGAGGTAGAGAGAGGTAGAGAGAGAGGTAGAGAGGGAGAGGTAGAGAGGTAGAGGTAGAGAGAGAGAGGTAGAGAGAGGCAGAGAGAGAGGTAGAGAGGTAGAGAGAGGTAAAGAGAGAGAGGTAGAAAGGTAGAGGTAGAGAGAGGAGGAGAGAGGTAGAGAGAGAGAGGTAGAGAAAGGGGTAGAGAGAGATGTAGAGAGAGAGGCAGAGACGTAGAGGTAGAGAGGTAGAGTTAGAGAGATAGAGGTAGAGAGGTAGAGCGAGGAAGAGATAGAGGTAGAGAGACGTAAAGAGAAAGGTAGAGAGGTAGAGAGAGGTAGTGAGAGAGAGGTAAAGAGGTAGAGGTAGAGAGCTAGGTAGAGACGTAGAGAGAGGTAGAGGCAGAGAGGTAGAAAGGTAGTGAGAGAGGTAGAGAGAGTTAGAGAGGAAGAGAGAGAGGTTGAAAGAGAGAGGTAGAGAGAGGTAGAGAGGTAGAGAGGTAGAGGTAGAGGTAGAGAGGTAGCGAGGTAGAGGGAGAGGTAGAGAGGTAGAGAGAGGTATATAGAGAGAGGTGGAGAGGTAGAGAGAGAGGTAGAGAGGTAGAGAGAGAGTTAGAGAGAGGTAGAGAGAGAGAGAGGTAGAGAGGTAGAGAGAGAGGTAGAGAGACGTAGAGAGAAAGGTAGAGAGGTAGAGAGAGGTAGAGAGGTAGTGAGAGAGGTAGAGAGAGTTAGAGAGGAAGAGAGAGAGAGAGAGGTAGAGAGAGGTAGAGAGGTAGAGAGGTAGAGGTAGAGGTAGAGAGGTAGAGAGGTTGAGGGAGAGGTAGAGAGAGGTAGAGAGAGGTAAATAGAGAGAGGTGAAGAGGTAGAGAGAGGAAGAGAGGTAGATAGAGATAGAGAGGTATAGAGAGGTATAGAGAGGTAGAGAGGTAGAGAGAGGTAGAGAGATAGAGAGAGGTAGAGAGAGGTAGAGAGGTAGAGAGAGGTAGAGAGAGGAAGAGAGGTAGAGGTAGAGAGGTAGAGAAGTAGAGAGAGGTAGAGAGGTAGTGAGAGAGAGGTAGAGAGAGAGGTAAAGAGGTAGAGAGAGGTCGACAGAGGTAGAGAGAGGTAATGAGGTAGCGAGAGAGAGAGGTTGAGAGAGAGAGAGGTAGAGAGGTAGAGAAGTTGAGGTAGAGGTAGAGAGGTAGAGAGGTAGAGGGAGAGAGGTAGAGGTAGGGAGAGAGAAGTAGACAGATAGAGAGGTAGAGGTAGAGAAAGAGAGAGAGATAGAGAGGTAGAGAGAGGTAGAGAGAGAGGCAGAGAGGTAGAGGTAGAGAGGTAGAGTTAGAGAGAGAGAGGTAGAGAGGTAGAGAGAGAGGTAGAGAGACGTGGAGAGAAAGGTAGAGAGGTAGAGAGAGGTAGAGAGAAAGAGGTAGAGAGGTAGAGGTAGAGAGCGAGGTAGAGAGGTAGAGAGAGGTAGAGACAGAGAGGTAGAGAGGTAGTGAGAGAGGTAGAGAGAGGTAGAGAGAGGTAGAGAGAGTTAGAGAGGGAGAGAGAGAGGTTGAGAGAGAGAGGTAGAGAGAGGTAGAGAGGTAGAGAGGTAGATAGGTAGAAGGAGAAGTAGAGAGGTAGAGAGGTAGAGGTAGAGAGGTAGAGAGAGAGAAGTAGAGAGGTAGAGAGGTAGAGGTAGAGAGAGAGAGGTAGAGAGGTAGAGGTAGAGAGAGAGAGGTAGAGAGAGAGGTAGAGAAGTAGAGAGATGTAGAGAGGTAGAGGTAGAGAGAGAGGTAGAGAGAGATAGAGACAGATAGGTAGCGAGAGAGGTAGAGAGAGAGAGGTAGAGAGAGGTAGAGAGAGAGGTAGAGAGAAGTAGAGAGAGAAGTAGAGAGAGAGAGAGAGAGAGAGAGAGAGGTAGAAAGAAGTAGAGAGAGAGAGAGGTAGAGAGAGAGAGGGGTAGAGAGGTAGAGAGGTAGAGAGAGAGAGAGGTAGAGAGAGGTAGAGAGAAAGGTAGAGAGGGTAGAGAGAGGTAGAGAGAGAGAGGTAGAGGTAGAGAGCGAGGTTGAGAGGTAGGAGAGGTAGAGAGGTAAAGTGGTAGAGAGGTAGAGGTAGAGAGGTAGAGGGAGAGAGGTAGAGGTAGAGGTAGAGAGGTAGAGAGAGAGAAGTAGAGAGATAGAGGTAGAGAGGTAGAGAGAGGTATAGAGAGAGGGAGAGGGGGAGAGGTAGAGAGGTAGAGGTAGAGAGAGAGAGGTAGGTAGAGAGGTAGAGGTAGAGAGGTAGAGAGAGGTAAAGAGAGAGAGGTAGAGAGGTAGAGGTAGAGAGAGAGGTAGAGAGGTAGAGGCAGAGAGGTAGAGAGGTAGAGAGGTAGAGAGAGAGAGGTAGAGAGAGGTAGAGAGAGAGAAGTAGAGAGAGAGAAAGGTAGAGAGAGAGATAGAGGTAGAGAGGTAGAAAGGTAGAGAGAGGTAGAGAGAGAGGTAGAGAGAGAGCGGTAGAGAGGTAGAGGTAGAGAGGTAGTGAGAGAGGTAGAAAGAGGTAGAGAGGTAGAAAGAGAGAGGTGGAGAGAGATGTAGAGGTAGAGAGGTAGTGAGAGAGGCAGAGAGGTAGAGAGGTACAGAGAGGTAGAGAGGTAGAGAGAGGAGGAGAGAGGTAGAGAGAGAATTAGAGAGTGAGGTAGAGAGAGAGGTAGCGAGAGAGAGGTAGAGAGGTAGAGAGAGTGGTAGAGAGGTAGAGAGAGAGGCAGAGAGGTAGAGAGGTACAGAGAGGTAGAGAGGTAGAGAGAGGAGGAGAGAGGTAGAGAGAGAGAGGTAGAGAGAGATGTAGAGAGGTAGAGAGAGGTAGAGAGAGAGGTAGAGAGGTAGAGAGAGAGGCAGAGAGGTAGAGAGGTACAGAGAGGTAGAGAGGTAGAGAGAGGAGGAGAGAGGTAGAGAGAGAGAGGTAGAGAGAGATGTAGAGAGGTAGAGAGAGGTAGAGAGAGGAAGAGAGGTATAGAGAGATAGATAGGTAGAGAGAGGTAGAGAGGTAGAGAGAGGTAGAGAGAGATAGAGAGAGGTAGAGAGGAATAGAAGTTAAGGTAGAGAGGTAGAGATATAGAGAGGTAGAGAGGTAGATGAAGAGAGGTAGAGGTAGAGAGGTAGAGAGAGAGAAGTAGAAAGATAGAGAGGTAGAGGTAGAGAAAGAGAGAGAGGTAGAGAGGTAGAGAGAGGTAGAGAGAGAGGCAGAGAGGTAGAGGTAGAGAGGTAGAGGTAGAGAGAGAGAGGTAGAGAGAGGTAGAGAGAGAGGTAGAGAGACGTAGAGAGAAAGGTAGAGAGGTAGAGAGAGATAGAGAGAGAGAGGTAGAGAGGTAGAGGTAGAGAGCGAGGTAGAGAGGTAGAGAGAGGTAGAGAAAGAGAGGTAGTGAGAGAGGTAGAGAGAGGTAGATAGGGAGAGAGAAAGGTTGAGAGAGAGAGGTAGAGAGGTAGAGAGGTAGAGGTAGAGGTAGAGAGGTAGAGGGAGAGGCAGAGAGGTAGAGAGGTAGAGGTAGAGAGGTAGAGTGAGAGAAGTAGAGAGGTAGAGCGGTAGAGGTAGAGAGAGAGAGGTAGAGAGGTAGAGAGAGGTAGAGAGAGAGGTAGAGGTAGCGAGAGAGAGAGGTAGAGAGACGTAGAGAGAGATGTAGAGAGGTAGAGAGAGAGATGTAGAGAGGTAGAGGTAGAGGTAGAGTGAGAGGTAGAGAGAAGTAGAGAAAGAGAGGTGGAGAGGTAGAGAGAGAGGTAGAGAGGTAGAGAGAGAGGTAGAGAGAGAGAGGTAGAAAGAAGTAGAGAGAGAGAGAGGTAGAGAGAGAGAGGGGTAGAGAGGTAGAAAGGTAGAGAGAGGTAGAGAGAGAGAGAGAGAGGGGTAGAGGTAGAGAGAGAGAGGTAGAGAGAGAGAGGTAGAGAGGGAGAGAGCGGTAGAGAGACGTAGAGAGAAAGGTAGAGATGTAGAGAGGTAGAGAGAGGTAGAGAGAAGTAGAGAGAGGACGAGAGGTAGAGAGAGATAGAGAGGTATAGAGAGGTAGAGAGGTAGAGAGAGGTAGAGAGGTAGAGAGAGAGAGGTAGGGAGGTGGAGAGAGGTAGAGAGGTTGAGAGATGTAGAGAGGTTGAAAGAGGTAGAGAGGTAGAGGTAGAGAGGTAGAGAGGTAGTGAGTAAGAGGTAGAGATAGGTAGAGAGAGAGAGGTAGAGAGAGAGAAGTAGAGAGATAGAGAGGTAGAGGTAGAGAAAGAGAGAGAGGTAGAGAGGTATAGAGAGAGGCAGAGAGGTAGAGGTAGAGAGGTAGAGGTAGAGAGAGAGAGGTAGGGAGGTGGAGAGAGGTAGAGAGGTTGAGAGATGTAGAGAGGTTGAAAGAGGTAGAGAGGTAGAGGTAGAGAGGTAGAGAGGTAGTGAGTAAGAGGTAGAGATAGGTAGAGAGAGAGAGGTAGAGAGAGAGAAGTAGAGAGATAGAGAGGTAGAGGTAGAGAAAGAGAGAGAGGTAGAGAGGTAGAGAGAGAGGCAGAGAGGTAGAGGTAGAGAGGTAGAGGTAGAGAGAGAGAGGTAGAGTGGTAGAGAGAGAGGTAGAGAGACGTAGAGAGAAAGGTAGAGCGTTGTAGAGAGAGAGAGGTAGAGAGGTAGAGGTAGAGAGCGAGGTAGAGAGGTAGAGAGAGGTAGAGACAGAGAGGTACTGAGAGAGGTAGAGAGAGGTAGAGAGGGAGAGATAGAGGTTGAGAGAGAGAGGAAGTGAGAGAGGTAGAGAGGTAGAGAGGTAGAGGTAGAGGTAGAGAGGTAGAGGTGGAGGGAGAGGTAGAGAGGTAGAGAGGTAGAGGTAGAGAGGTAGAGAGAGAGAAGAAGAGAGGTAGAGAGGTAGAGGTAGAGATGTAGAGAGGTAGAGAGAGGTAGAGAGAGGAAGAGAGGTAGAGAGGTTGAGGGAGGTAGAGAGGTAGAGAGAGGTAGAGAGGTAGTGAGTAAGAGGTAGAGATAGGTAGAGAGGTAGAGAGAGGTTGAGAGAGGTAGAGAGAGGTAATGAGGTAGAGAGAGAGAGGTAGAGAGTGGTAGAGAGGTAAAGTGGTAGAGAGGTAGAGGTAGAGAGGTAGAGGTAGAGAGAGAAGTCGAATTGATAGAGAGGTAGAGGCAGTGAGAGAGAGAGAGAGAGAGAGTTAGAGAGGTAGAGGTAGGGAGGTAGAGGTAGAGAGGTAGAGGTAGAGAGGTAGAGGTAGAGAGAGAGAGGTAGAGAGGTAGAGAGAGGCAGAGAGAGACATAGAGAGAAAGGTAGAGAGGTAGAGAGAGAGGAAGAGAGGTAGAGGTAGAGAGCGAGGTAGAGATGTAGAGAGAGGTAGAGACAGAGAGGTAGAGAGGTAGTGAGAGACGTAGAGAGAGAGAGGTAGAGAGAGGTTGAGAGAGGTAGAGAGAAAGGTAGAGGGGTAGAGAGAGAGAGGTAGAGAGGTAGAGAGAGGTAGAGCGGTAGAGAGAGAGAGGTAGAGAGAGAGGTAGAGAGGTAGAGGTAGAGAGTTAGAGAGAGAGAGTTAGTGCGGTAGAGAGGTAGAGGTAGAGAGGTAGAGAGGTAGAAAGAGGTAGAGAGAGAGGTAGAGAGAGAGGTAGAGAAGTAAATAGAGAGGTAGAGAGGTAGAGAGAGAGGTAGAGAGAGAGGTAGAGAGGTAGAGAGGTGGAGAGGTAGGGAGAGGTACAGAGGTAGAGAGAGAGAGGTAGAGAGGTAGAGAAGCAGAGAGAGAGGTACAGAGGTAGAGAGAGAGAGGTAGAGAGAGGTAGAGAGAGAGGTAGAGAGAAAGAGGTAGAGAGAGAGAGGTAGAGAGGTAGAAAGAGGTGGAGAGGTAGAGAGGTGTAGTGAGGTAGAGGTAGAAAGGTAGAGAGATAGAGAGAGAGAGGTAGAGAGGTAGAACGAGGTAGAGAGAGAGAGGTAGAGAGAGAGGTAGAGTGGTAGAGAGAGAAAGGTAGAGAGAGAGAGGTAGAGAGGTAGAGAGAGGTAGAGAGAGGTAGAGAGGTAGAGGTAGAGAGGTAGAGAGAGAGGTAGAGAGAGAGAGGTATAGAATTGTAGAGAGGTAGAGGTAGAGAGGTAGAGAGAGGTAGAGAGAGGCAGAGAGGTAGAGGTAGAGAGGTAGAGAGAGAGGTAGGCTCAGGTGCCAGGATCAGTTTTTAGTCCACAAAGCAGCGGGTTCATGTGTAATACTTTATTGGGCGATTAATTAAAACACATACGATATACTCAGTAATGCAGGCAAGCTGACCCTTTCTGTGGGATGCGAGGAATGCAGCTGAGGGGGGAGGGGTGGGGGAGTGCGGCCGAAAGCACACAAAGTGTTTCCCAAACGTGCACGCATTGACATTGAAAGCAATGCAAAGCGTGCACCTTTTTGGCCCAAAAAGTGAAACGATTCGTAAAGGTCTCCTCCTAACAGCGCATGCGCACAGTACAGGCGAGACCTAAAAAGCCAATAGAGATTCTATTACAATAGTAAAGATAAGCGAATACCAGTGCAGGGATGAGGTCTACTTTGTGACAGAAGCTTAATAATGGTGTCACTGCTGAATTTGTGGCCCAAACAGTACTAATCCACTGCTGGAACTACCGCTAGTGGATAAGTGTGCCTATTTCTACTTTTTCTGTTGCCAAAATCTTCATAAAGAGTTGACACTTCAATAGTGTGTCTGCAATTATGACTTCTCAACTCATTCATTTTTGTCGAATATATAGATCTAGGGAATTAATTTTGTATTCATGAGAAAAAGAGCACTTATACAATTGGACACTTGCAGGGTCAATTACAGCCCTTCAGCAACGCTCACATTAAATAAATCTACAGAGCGTGTGTTAGCTAATAGTTCAGATTGCAGTACTGCCCAGTAGCCTGAACAGTTATAGGTGTCCTCTTTTGGAGAACAAAAGTATTACAGAAGGATCCTTTCTGTAATGCCTAATATTGTACTGTTAGCCCCCCCTAGCCCCTCTCAGGGAGCACTTTCGAAAGGTGCACAAAAAATCCGAAGGACCCCTTTCAACCACACTGCAGGGGAATGCAGTCCCAGGTGCCTCCTGCCCCTTCCCTTGGAAAAAGTCCCCAACAGGCCTGTATTGCCTCTTTATTCCACTGGGCATTGCCAGGTGGGCTGGCATCACTGGAGGCTGGTTTTTGAGGCAAGGGGACCAATGCTGGCGTCTCTGCCACTTTTTCTAGCTCCTCCAGGTAATTACATCAGGTCGGCAGGGCAGGACTGGGAACCGAAATCGGCCCTGGCTAACTGCTCAGCCGGCCCCCCTGGAGGCAGGTGGGGGGTGCGGCCGATATTGCTGGCCCCCTGTAGCAAAAATGGCCCCCAGGAGCCCAAAACCGGCCCCTACCCTGGCAGCCTACTGGGAAAATGCCTGGTGCCCGCTACCACCAGTGCAGACCAGCAGGCCAGGCACAGTGGGTGCTTTCGACAAGAAAGAGGAAAATGGAGAGAGAAAAGGGAAAAGAGAAAAAGAGAGAGAGAGGAGGAACGGAATGTGGCTAGTTTGAACATTTTTGCTAGGGCTGCTTCAGGTTCCCAGTCTGGCCCTGGTCTCTAATCCATCTCGAAAGGGCAGGCTGGTCCTTCGGCACCACCATGCCTTCTTGTGCCAGTCACACCAAAAGAGTGTGGACACTTTTCAAACCAGAACTGTGCTCCGAGGGATATATTTAGAAAGCGTGCACACAACACAGTACAGCAAGAGAAGTTTCTGCACTTGTATTCATGAATGTGAGAGAGCAGAACTGTGTCCTATATTCAAAGAACAGGCGCAGTCCAACTCTCTCCAGGTTCTGGTGCTCTTATGGCTGCTTCCGCCAACACAGGCACCCTTGCGCCATATTGCAAGGGTGTCTTTGTTAACAACAGGATAGTTTTTATGCATGCATGTGTACCTTCCTGCACAGAAACTATCCTTTGTGGGTATTTCCTCCTTGAATGCATGCTGCAGTATGCAAAAAAGAAATAAAGATATTTCTCCTTGTTATGCCAGTGTCAGACAGGCACACCATTTTGGTTCAAACTGATGTCTACAAGTCTTTGTAGATGTGGTTTTGCATTGAAATTCATGGACTGATGCATGGGAATGCCCATCCACCACCTATGGAATGCATATATGATGCAAAGTAATGTAAGTCAGCGCAATGCTCTACGTTGTGCTACTCTTTTTTTTTTTTTTTTACAAATCAAAGCAAATAACCACTTCTGTTGCTTTGTAAATAATACAAAGATTTGTACATCACGTCTGTATAAAGAAGTGACGAAAACCTAACACAAAAAGGGCAACGCAAAGGCTTGATAACTCTAGCCCTTTGTATTTTTGAGTTGTGCTCTCTGCAGCTCATGCACTAACTCAGAGACTCTCTAACTGACGTGTAAAAAAGGTACATATCTATGCTCTATGTCAGTGCACCCATTCATGTTCACTCTATTTACCTGGGGTGGGTGGAATTTGCGTAGTCGCGCTACACTAAGCTCTGCGAAACGGTAAAAATCTCCGCGAGCATGCAAAAGTTCAGCGAACATGCGGAATTGCTTGTTCTGCCCATTCGCGATGCTTTTTTCTTGTTTGCGAACGCTGTTTGTGTGCTCGGGGAGATATATCTCACAAACACACATTTTGAAAGCGCAAACAAGCCAAAAATTCTGCGAAGTCGCGGATCGCAGAATTTTTGGCAATTCCACGTTTTCCTCGGAACACGAAATTACCCAAATTCCGCAAATTCCACGAGCGGAACGGAATTTACCGCCCAGGCCTACTATTTACAGATTTGCACAAAAATGTTCACTCATGCACCATAGCAATATATGTTCCCATTTTGCTGCTTTTTCTGTAGTTTCCCTGTTATGTGTTTGCCATTTTCTCTACCAAACAGACTGTAGAATATTTGAGCAAAAAAAGAGAGGAAGCACAATTGTTGCTCACTTTTGAATCGACAGCATTGTAAATATGGGTTTCACATTTTTCTCCTTTGTTTGTACTTCTTCCGGTGGCGGCCAGCAAGGCTCGCATGTGACGAGGCGAGCCGGAGGTGTCACGGAGGGGGAGTCACGGGGGCTAGGGTGCGCAGTATAAAAAAAATAAACGTACCTTGCCGCCGGGTCCCGCGTCACTGCTTCTGCTCACCTCATCTTGGAACAGGAAGCACAGCCAGGCCCCACTGACCAATCACAACACTGCAATGCAGCTTTGGGATTGGTGAGCACCCAGGCTCCCCTGACCAATCACAATGCTGTGTTTTTGAGCCTGTCCAACGCAAAACCTAGGAGGTCCTGGATTAGGCCGATGTGCATTATTCTGCACACAAGGCACTTTAGAGATGCCTAATTGCGTTGTATTATTCTAGTGTATGTTATCTTAAGTTGAATAAATATTCTTTTTTAAACTTAAAAATAAAGAGATGCCTATCAGATCTCAAGATCCTTGGCAGCTATCTTTTAGCAGTCAGGCATATAAGAGAATCCTTGGGACTCTGGCTCTAATCAAATAGTACGACCCATGGAGACAGGTACACATCGGGCCAATCTGGTTAACACACTATAGGGCTTATTGAGAGCTAAAACTCATAGAATCAAGCCTGGATACGTTTTATTCTGCTATCGTTGCAAGTTCATTTTTAAAACTATTTTAGTAATCAATCATGCTTTTTAACACGATAGGAAGTTTTTTAGTCTTGTTAATCATATATATTCTTCTATCCCTGTGTATACGAAGTAGCACAACATTACCTGCCCCAATGTACTTGCTTGCTTATCATCATGTCTTAAATATTATCGTAGGGCCCGATTCACAGAACAAACTTAAGACTAAATCCTAAACTTAGTACCATTCTGGTATTCACAGAATGCACTTAGTACTTCTGGTATTCACAGAATGAACTTACTACTTTTGCTATTCACAGAATGAACTTAGTACTTTTGCTATTCACAGAATGGATTTACGACTCCTAAACTTACGTCCGCACTCGGGCCGGAAATTCCGGCCCGGAGGCGGAGCTTCCGGCCCGGAGGCGGAGCTTCCGGGCCAGAGGCGGGGCTTCCGGGCCGGAGGCGGAGCTTCCGGCCCGGAGGTGGGGATTCCAGCCGATTTAGCTGTGGCTGAAATCTCCACCTCCGGGCCGGAAGCTCCGCCTCCGGCCCGGAAGCTCCGCCTCCGGCCCGGAAGCTCCGCCTCCGGCCCGGAAGCCCCACCTCCGGCCCGGAAGCTCCGCCTCCGGGCCGGAAGCTCCGCCTCCGGGCCGGAATTTCCGGCCCGAGTGCGGACGTAAGTTTAGGAGTCGTAAATCCATTCTGTGAATAGCAAAAGTACTAAGTTCATTCTGTGAATAGCAAAAGTAGTAAGTTCATTCTGTGAATACCATAAGTACTAGGTGCATTCTGTGAATACCAGAATGGTACTAAGTTTAGGATTTAGTCTTAAGTTTGTTCTGTGAATCGGGCCCTACATCTTTAGGGATTTCTATGACTTCTTCTGCTTTGCTTCTTACTGTGCACTATAGCTATGAACTTTGATTTCTATTTGTTTTTACTGTAAATGTTTTTATCTATTTAGTGTGTGTTTTATGGGCTGGTTCCCGAAATTAACAATTTGTGACTTGACTTGAGACTGGAAGCTGTGGTTAATAGAAAGTTTCAGCAAATGATGATTAGTCATTAATAAACCTTAGAAAGCTGTTTCAGTTTCTTTCTTTTTTGTTTCCTGTTCAAGGCCCAAACATTGACTTCATTTCAGTTGTGAGATGTTCCATTTCTTCATACACTTTAAATCCTGGAATATGGAAACATACTGCGTTGTTCGACAAGAAACCAATACTTTTTAATCTTGGGAACTAAACCAGACTGATAGAATGAGAAGGCTGGAATTTAAATACCATTCAGTTTCCAAACAGAAGTCAGAAAAAGAAGATTCGACTTAATATTTTGAATGGAGAAAAAATTTATCATATTTTTAAAGTGAATAAGGCAGAAAAGGCCTGGGAAATGGTGCCTATTGAATTTCATACGACAAAAACAAATCGCTTGCCTGAATTCTAACATGGTCTCGCAACTCCCCTTTTCAACACTCTTTAAGTGAAAAGATCTGGCCTTGACATTTCCCTCCCAATTGCTTTCATTAATGCGTGGTAAATCTCTCCATTCAAAAAATTCTAAGGCGGAAGCACAAAGCCCATCTGTCCTTTTCAGATGCCACAATTCCTGCATATTTCCTTCAGAAAAGACCTTGATCGGATGAGCGCATGTAAGTGTCGGAGGCTTTTAACAGACAGCATAAGCACCGACTTTGAGTGGTTTATTGACATTTCCCACAAACAATCACAGCAAATGCAAGGCCTCCCTATCTAGCCTGCTTTGTTGATGCGTTCGATCTTTCATATGCACTATAATGTTAAAGCTTCTTTGCCAGTTAGAAAGGATTACATATACTTTGCAAGACTGACGTGAGCTCTTACGGAAAGTGGACCCCCCCCCCCTTACCGAAGCTGAGTTGTGAATAAAAGACTATGGGGCATATCAACAAGGGCTTTATCTCTGCTTTTTTGGCTTTAAAACTAGCGCCCTATCAACAACCGGCGATAATTATCTCTAAGCGCACTTAGCGCTAGGATAATTATCGCCGGCTAGCGTGAATTTTTATCGCTGAGATAGCGTGCTATTAGCAACGCTTATCTCAATAGCGATAAAAATCCTCACGCTAACAGGCTAACGTGAGATTATCGCTGGAAACCCAGCGATAATCTCACGTTACCTTGTTGATAGGGACAGGCAAACTTAGCCATGATATCCTCCTTCCATAGGATATCATGGCTAAGTCAGAAAAATACCAGATGTAAAAAAGCAGCGTTAACCGTGGTTAGCGCTGCTTTTTTTGTCTCTAACAGGGTTAGCGACATTCTTGATAAAAGGAGAAATGTCGCTTAGCGACATTTCTCCTATTATTTTACTCTGGAACGCCCCCTTTGCATCTCATTAGAGATGTAAGGGGAAGCGTAGAGTAAAAGGGTGCTAACATGCAAATTTGCATGTTAGCACCCTGTTGTTGATAGGGCACTAGTTTTAGCTCTCCTTTTTTGGCTTTTAAAGCCAAAAAAGCAGAGATAAAGCCCTTGTTGATATGCCCCTGATTTTTCTTGGTGGACCCATCACATCCTTCGGCCCCTGTGCTAAAACACCTGCTACATGAATGATAGGTACACTCTGGTGCGAAGCCTTTAGTTAGATGCTTATTGCATGCATCCAGAAAATAATGGAATATGATATGGTATTATTTATTACATATTTATTTTGAGAGTCTGTAAAGTGCTTAAAAAATGTATGCCTGTCTAGGAGTGTGAAGGGGGAAGGAGAAAGAGACATTGAAATAAGGCAACAGTGAAGTAACATTCAGGTGAGGCAGGCAACGTAGACAAATATTCAAGGGTCACATGTACGAAAGATAGTGTTCGCAATTTCCAAAAAGCAAATTAGTAGAAATCGGTATTTGGAATTCGCAAAATAATCTGTACGTAGGAGAGTAATCTACAAAGAGTGATTTCTACAAATTCGCATTCACAAATAGGAAATTTCCTATTTGGAAATCGGAAAATTGTGATTTGTAAATAAGAAATCCCAGTTAGGAAAAGTTGCATTCTGGATGCAGAATGATGATGGAAGAACCAGGAAATTTAGAAATATAAGGGGGCATATTATCAACTGACAGCGATAAATATCGCTAAGCGTGCTTAGCGCGATTTTAATCATAGCCGGCCATCGCTGGATCTTATCGCTGAGACAGCGCGTCATTATCAACGGCTATCTCCAAGGCGATAAAAATTCCAGCGAAAGCAGCGAAAGGCTGGAATATCGCTGGAAATCCAGCGATAATATTTTGGCAATAGGGAATTCCTTGGTAATAAGCCATGGTGGACTCAGTCAGACAATCCACCTCCCATAGGGTAATAAAGCTAAGTCAGAAATTTTTCTGACGTTAGAATACAGCATTAATGGGGTCTTAACACGATTTTCATTGTCGCTACGCGGGTATGGGGCATCTTTGTAAATAGCGCGAAGCTGCGTTAGCGATGTTTTCCCATGTAGTGATTGTGAGGCAAGTCTACTTTGCATGTCATTAGCGAGATGCAAGGCGTTAGTGAAACGGGTGTTCACCCAAGGAAACACACGCTAAAGTCTGTTAGCGTGTCCTTGTTAATACTGCGATAGAATTATCGCCACTTTTCGGCCGAAAACGGCCGCTAAAGTGGCGATAATTGTCTTGATAATATGTCCCTCGGTGTGGTCACAACCCAGAAGCCTAGAAAGGTGTTGGAAGGAAGGAGCGCTCCTGTCTGACTACTGGCAGTGGACTCCTACATTTTTGGAGAACACCATGTTCAAGGAAGATGCGGACAGGACCCTGGCTGCAGGAAGCGCAAATTAAAGTTTTTCTGAGAAAGAGCTGGAGCTTTTAACTGAAGAATGTGTGGCACACATGAACCAGATCTTTGGCAAAGCATCATTTCTGTTCCTGAAGCCCAGAAAATCAAAATATGGCACAGCATCTTAGAGAAAGTCAGCTTTCTTGGTGTCACCCAGAGAACCATACCAGAGATTAGGAAATGCTAGTATGACCTTAAGATACCGCATCAAAGAGAAGGTGGACTACAGGATGGCTAAGGCTAATAGCACAGGTGGTGGACCCTCAATACGCCTCTCTCCCACTCCTGTGGAATTACTGATTGAGGGGACACTTTAACCTGAAAGTGTTGTAAGAGTGTCAGACATTGACATCTCCAGCCCTGCAGGCTCCAGCGTATTGTTTTTAAGTCCTTAAGTAGAACATTTTAGCATATCTATACATAATCCCCATATCACAGACACATAAATCACAGTTTTCAACAATGTTATGAAAATCATGAACCATTTATTTACAATAACTAAATACATACATTTCCACAGATCATACCCAGGACGTGTTTGAATCTGTTGAGGTGGATGAATCTATTGACACACATGTGGAAATAGATGACAGCAGAATTGCAATTCCTATGCCTATCACTCCTGCTCTACCTGATAGGAGAGTAAATGTGTCACCACTACCAGACTTTGAGGAAGGGGACGAGGAGCCATCACAAAACAGGAACACAACAACATCTGGGTGTAGGACGCACAGACACCGTAGAGTCCAAAGACTCATAATCCACTATGATAATGTCTCTGATTACATGGCAGACAGTCCTCCATTGTTTGGTGGCATGGAGAAATCCATCATTACAGTAAAGCGCCAGCAAGCCAAACAGATAAAAACTGTTAATAACCATCTGCAGAGCATGTCATGGTCAATGCTGCAATTGCAAAAACGACAATACCTTTCGATTGCTGCCATGGAGAAGGAGCAACATCTGCAAAGACGCAAGCACAGGCAGCACATGGCACCCTATGATGCTTCTACAAAATCGATCAATCGATTGACAGTAGCCAAAACCACTCTTACTACGAGAACTGTCAATATGCAAAATTACAAGGGGCACTGCTGCCAAGATGATGTATACTGTCTGATCCAAGTGACCACAGCGTTTGAAAACATACAAACACATAACCTGTCTGTCCATAACATTTTACCACCACCTGAAAGTGAAGACAGTTCTAGCCTCAGTGTAACATCTGTGCCAGATGGATGTTGTATGAGGCGGACACGTCGACACACATCTAAAACAGATATATCCAACCTCCACGGCCAGGTCCTGCTGAGAGGGAAACCAATGCCAGAGGCCGCAAAAAGTGCATTTTATAGACACTCAGATTTATAAGACTACTTTGTTATGTTTGTGTTTTCATACTTTGTTGCTCTGCTGAAAAATAGTACATCCTCTATGGATACGGCTGAAGAAGGTTTACATTATTACAACCTAAATTAAAGGTAATATTTCAGTCATGCACAAAACATGTGTGTCATCTCTTTCTTAGACGTGGTCATCGTTCTGACCTTAAAAATTGTTGTTGGTGATCTCTGTGCATCCAGCTCGACACTCTGCTGCACTTCTCCTGTCCTGCTGAAACTGTAGTGGTGGTAGTTCCTCATCTAAGTCTGGTTCTGGCTCTATGTTGATGTTGTGGAGACCCTTCCTCATGGCTATTTTGTGGAGAACGGCACATGTGGCAATAATTTTACAACACGTATCAGGTCTGTAAAGCAGTGTTCCACCAGTTATATGGAGACATCTAAATCGAGACTTGACTATTCCTAGGATACATTCTATTATTGATCACATTGTCTTATGTGCCCCGTTGTACTGCCTTTCACTTCTGGTTCTTGAATTCAAGTATGGCGTCAGAATCTGAGGGTGCAAGGCATATGCCCTGTCTTCTTAAACAGTTTGGGAAGGAGAAACCATTAGGTCATATTACAAACACCCTTTTGGACACAGTATGAATTGAGTTTGCAATTCTCTTACCAACTAAAAAGCCATAACTGAAATTACCCTGAGACAGACGGTTATGTATTCCACCGTGGATTAACATAAAGGGGTCATGTGTCCTGCCTGGGTATCTGGATACAAGGACAGTTATGATGCATGAGGCATCACACACTACCTGTACATTAAGTGAATGAGTGCTTTTCCTATTTCTATAAAAATATTCATTTGCAGAGGGGGACAAATGGCAATTACATTGGGAAGCTGTGCTACCCGGCAGGACTTTAATTTGGTCTGTTTCAAATATTGTGGAGTATTTGCAAAAAATATATATTGGTTTACTTTGCTTCCCATAATGTCCAGAAACCTGTGAAGAAACCTGGAAAATACACTTTGTGACACTCCCTCTGCCTATGTGATGGCTCCCTGGTAACTGCCAGAAGCTAAAACGTGTAGAGAACATATTACCTGCACATGTAGTGGAATTGCATTGCTTCTGACTGTTGTGGTCTGTAGCTGAGGTTGTAACTCAACAATTAATTCCA
Source organism: Triturus cristatus (assembly GCF_964204655.1). Classification (NCBI taxonomy): domain Eukaryota; kingdom Metazoa; phylum Chordata; class Amphibia; order Caudata; family Salamandridae; genus Triturus; species Triturus cristatus. Next base: position 973,347,295 of record NC_140593.1, read on the forward strand.
GAATTACCTCACAAACAAAACTGTACTTCTCCTCAGTCTGTTTAAAAAGGGGGACTCTCACCCTAAATATACTCTCCTGACTACTCCTCCTTCTCTGCCTACCAGCCAAAATTCTCATCCTTCTTGCCAAAACATACAGAGCCATCATACTGAAAGAGCCAGATGCATTTTGGGTGACTTTTATAGTTTGTACCTGGTTACCACCTGATACACATTGATGATGATTGCGTTTCCTAAATGGCCATTTTGCGAATATTTGCAATTAGGAAATCCTTTGTACATAGTCTTAGCAATTCACTATTTGGAAAGACCAATTAATGATTTCCTATTTAGAGACTCCCAAAATGTAATTTCTACATGATGGAAATCCCATGTTGCACCACCGAAAATGCCTTCCGTACATACCGAAATGGCATTTTGCATTTACTAACATCCTGAAATTGCGAATCGCACCATTAGGAAATGCAACATGCCTTCAAACATATGGGCCTCAGTCTTGCAGTGCTGGAATAATTGTATTTCCAATGCTGGTAAAGCTTTGAAGGAGGTGGTTAAGGGATTTTTGAGCAGTGTTAGGCATCTCACAGTTTATGTTTGCTGTATCGTGTAGGAAGTTGTCTGACATCTGCAGAGCATTATTTATTTATTTATTCTGCTTCTTATTTTTATTATTATTATTGTTTCTTATTGATTTGGAAAGGGTGTACCCTTACCAACTTCAAAAAAACATACTTTGGTTAGCTCTTAACACATTTCTAAGAAAAACTCAGTTTAGTCCCCTATGACTGTGGCAATTAGAATGGAATTCCCCAGCAAGATGAGTGTTACGTTTCAGTAATACCGAACAATCAAGAAAACAACACAAAGACATTCCCATACCAATTCAGAAACAGTTTTTACGGTAGGACTTAGGACCTCATTTACAATTTGGCAGGAGAAAGACATTGACTAAAGGAAAGGTGCATGTCCCATATGCCCTATTCTGATAGCATAGAAGCCACATACTCTCTAAACAGATCAAATGGCAAATCTGTAGTTTTTGGCAGATGTTGGACATCTGGCAAACTCTAAATAATGCCTTATTCTTTTTATCAGGGCTTCATTATCTCTAGCCGTGCAAGGCAAGAAGTTGAACCCATTGAGGGTCTCTCAAATTAGAATACTCTGCTGTCAAGCTCCGACTGAAGCTGTTGGTTTAGTTTAAGTTTAATTTAGTTTAAAGGAGCTTGTAAAGCGCCTGGTGACGCCTCCCGGCGTGTCCCCGCGCTGATGAGAGAGTGAAATGAGTAGAAAAAGAGCCTATCACAGATCGAAGAGGAAAGTTTTCAGTTTCTTCCTAAAAGAGGTCTCATTCAGGTTTGGCTCCCAAAGCTCGAAGTGGGACAAGGCTGCACTCTAGCTGCAGAGTTCACTTTATCACTGGGATCAGTTTGCAACTTCACTCTACTACAAAGTTTTACTTTTGGAATTTTTTACTTCTCAAAATCCACCAGTGGGGCATGGCTGGAAGCTGTAGACAGATGGACTTGACTAGATTTCATAATTTTACAGAGCGATCCTACTTGATCAATTTTAAAGCTGTTAAAAAGTTCAGAACAAAGCAAACCTGTTTTCCATTCCACCCAGGGTGCTCTGTCCTGGGAAGCCCTCAACACCTTGTCCCTATTTTCCAGATGTGGGAAAAATCACCATGTTCCACTTCCAAAGTGCTAGAAAAAGTACCTTGACCACTCTTGCAGCCCAAAGGTCCTTGAGGCAGGTATCTGGGTAAAAGGAAAGGGCTCTCTCGAACCAGGGCTCCTGCAAGGTCCTTTCAACAGTGGCCAGATGGACCTTTTTGGAGTCAGGAGTTCTTTTACTTATTGCATGCCTGTGGCAGGATCGAATCACAGTTTCTAAATTGCGAAACAGTCTATACAAACCACTTTTTTTCCAAATAGAGATTTTTGAGGAATCTCATTCGCTAAATAAGGCTTTCTAACATGTTATTTGGTATAGATAGCAGTTAGCAAATCTGTTGTTGTGAATCGTGATGTTGGTCACAAATAGCTAATGTCTCATAGACATCGACTGATGAAATCCTGGACCAGGAAGTCAGCAGTAAGCAGTTCTGCACAGCCAAGAACTCTGGGGGAGGAGCAGAGCTCAAAATCTACAGCTGTGCTGACGCAAAATCAAAATCAATGGCAGGCCAGGATCCATATGAGGAAGGTGGAAGAAAAAGAAACAAACAATTCAGTGACCAGGATTTAGAGATCCTTGTTTGAAGAATGTGTGGGCAAAAATGAAATTTGTTTTGAAAGGTCTTTCTGACAATGCCCGAGGTCACTGAAAACAGATTTGGAGGTATATACAAGATCGTATTAATGCAGAGGGCGTGACAAATAAGAGTACTGAAGAAATTACAATGCACTGGTATGACCTATGCTTGAGGATTAAAGAGAGATAGCAAGCAAGAGACAGGATTAAAAGGCAACAGAGGAGTACCCACCTTTGAGCCACCGCCATCAGCTATGGAAGTCCTGACAGAGTCAACTCTCCAGCCAGTGACTGTAACTTGAGTTAAAAACATCGATAAATCTGCTCCTGCACCAACTATACCAGAAAAGTTAAAAAAAATTAATAAAGATCATTTGACTTATTGGAGGGATTCATACCCTCAAAGAACAATGGCTATTATAATCCATGCCTTAGTTTTTAACATACCAAAAGAAATATAGGCTATACATTTTGATGACTTGTTCATCCCTGAGCCCAATGAGGGTGGTCCTTTGGTGATAGATTTGCTCCCTTCTCCTGCCCTGCCTTTGTGGTGATGGTTGTGGTTATGGTATTTGGTCTGGTGGTTGTTGTCGTCTTCTCGGTCCAACTCCCAGCTGCAAGATTAGGAGGTCCATGCTGTCTGATCTGCTGCAAGACTGCCCTGCTAGCCTTAGGTTTTATTTCTGTGGCACATGCGTAATTTCCTGTGCGTGGGTTTGTTAGGCATAGGGATTCAAGAGCACTTTCAATGAAGCGTGACGCAGCCAAAAGATGCGTCACTGCGGGGAATGTTTGTAAATATCCCTGCATCAGTAGTGCATTAAATTTTACGTCGGAATGCCTACCTGCATATTTTAATTCTTACGTGACGCAGCAGGTTCTCGCACAGTTCAATTCTGACGCACTGCTGTCTTCCGTGGCGCATCTCCCTAGATGCAACACTTTGTAAATATGACAGAAGAAAACAACCACTGATGTGTCACAAAAAGTGACACACTGGTGGCTCAAGGGGGTTGTAAATCTGCCCCTGAATACATTTGGATCTCCTACTGGTGGTGGCTAATAATATTTATTGAGTAGGTAGATTTTGGGCTAAAACACCAAATTTGTACATCAAAGTTTAGTTATGTTAATATATCAGCATACATGATAATACGTATTATCATTTTATCATACCTGTGCACAATTGCTGGCCTATTGTAGCCCTTATCTACTTGAGAGGGAATCCAATCAAGGAAGTATACCAATCCTCCAAGTTGCGCATGTATTAAGTCTGGGGAGATGGGCCTTGAATGCAATCTGTGAATTTCATGTCAGAAAAAGCTAGCATGATCTCTTTTGTCCATGTGCATCTTTCCGGTCACTATGGCACCTAAAAGAAAAGGAAGATTTGCAATTGATGTCCCAGTGGAAGATGTGAGATCACTGTCCAGGAGAGACCTTGAGCTGGAAAAAAACTCTCTTCCGTTTTCAGCAGAGTATGAACTGTACAACATCTAGAACCATAAGGCAAGACTAACAAGACAAGACTAAGAGGAATAATTATATGCAATTTTTATGGAGAAGCAGAGAAGGAAAATGTAAAGGATAGCTAAGGATTTGTTTAGGGGTAATCACAAATAACATATTGGCCTGCCATCATTAAAATCCCCAAGCTGGTTACGGATATAGGGGAATTAGCATCACATATTATGTAGATGATTTTGTTGGCAGCTTGGGCTGGTGAGTCGGGAGGGACTGGGCCAGGGAGGTGCTGTGTAAGAAGTCTCATTGCACTGTTTTCTGATTGTTCTTTACTCAGAACAAAATGAATTAAAAAGTTTAACAAACAAAAATCCCCATGCTGAACCCTCTGGACCTCGGTTTTTGCCTATAGTAGAGAGCAGTCAGAAGAATATGTGCTTGGCCTGCTGATGGACTTACAAGTATAGGTGTCTTAAACTGTACCTGAATCCTTGTCTGGAACAACTTGCTTCAGCAATGATGAAGAAAATCCCTTGATAGAACTCCAAGACACAGTGGAGTCACTGGTCTGCTGTGTGAACCTGAAACATTTATTTGGACCATCCTTCAGTGCCTGGTGTTTGGAAGCTGAAATGCACTGCCACAGAGACAGCATATTACAAACTGGAAGAATACCCAGTTAACTGGCAAATACTTGGAAGAATGTAAGACTATATTGTCCATCTTGTAGTAGCTCCCTCTCTACGGTGAACTCTATCCAGTACAACTATTCCTGAATGTGTACAAGATATCAGCTTGCTAAACTGCCTTTCCCTTTATTTTACTTCTTGACCTTATTTTATCAGCGTTTTTCATTTGTGCATTGCTGATGGCGAAGGAAGGAGATCCAGCAGCATATGCACTGAAAGCATGAGGCTTCATGGATGTGGGAATTACTCATTCCAGGACATTCACCTTTGCAAAACCTAATCAGCACGAGCTCAAAACACGCAAGTGAGCCTTGTGGAATATGAATCACATCCATTTCATTGGTGTTTCCTGTTGTAACTAAAAGATCTATCAGAATCTTGGGAAATACAACTGAAGGAAGGTTCAACCATCACCCAACAGAGTTAATATTAAGGGTATACAGTGCAACATTTATGGCTGAACACACTCTCCTTATTCAACCTGCTTGATAGGTGTTTCCTTCATACATTATGCGGACGATATTCAACTGCTGTTCTCCTTTGAAGGTGATGATGCGGTCCCCATGAGTTCTTTTCAAGAATGCATGGGGCAGGTGGCAGATTGGCTGAAAACGAACTCCCTACAGCTGAATGCTGAGAAAACGGAGTTGCTGTTCTGTCATGCTGCTAGAATATCCAACCCTCTCCAGGGCGAGTTCAGGCTCTGCCCGGGGGATGCCCCCATAGTGGCAGCTAAAAAAGTTCGCAATCTGGGGGTTATGATGGATGAGAACCTCCAGATGCAAACCCAGGCCAACAAAACAATTAGCACCTGCGTTTCCCTGCTGAGAGCCCTCCGTCAAATTCTTCCACTCCTACCCAGTGAGGCAAGGCCTTTGGTGGTCCAGAGTGTAATTCTAAGTAGATTGGATTATTGTAACTCCTTGTATTTGGGTGCTCCCCAATATATTGTACAGGGGCTGCAACAAATCCAATCTTCGGCAGCCAAACTGGCACTGAACCGACAACGTGATTCCTCGGCGCAGCAGGCATTAAAGGATTTACATTGGCTGCCCGTAAAAGACAGAATCAGTTTTAAATCCCTGGTTCTGGTCCATAAAGCTTTACACAATACAGGGCCGTTACCCTTGCGAGAGCGTTTCTCTTGGTATGAACCGAAAAGACTTCTTCGTTCATCCAATCAAGGACTAGTCTCCGTCTCCAAAACTAAACTAGCGAGAATGGGTGGCAGGGCCTTCAGCACGGCAGCTGCATGCCTTTGGAATAAGATCCCTCGAGAATTGAGACTGGCCGAATCCTTGTTGGGCTTCAGAAAGGGCCTCAAGACCTGGCTTTTTGCCAAGAACAGATAGCACTTTCTTCTGTCTAGCTGACTGAATACGTATTGTGTTTTTTTTATCATCTTGTCTCCAAGCGCCAGGATACCCGTTGGGTGACAGCCGCACTATATAAAAGCAATATACAATACAATACAATACAATACAATACAGATATTAAAGATTAAGGTTGATATTCAGAGATTTGAAGATTTTGTGATAAGGGTGGTAACTGAGTTACCTGCAGAATTAGAAATGAAAACCCCTGTGCAAATGGTACATTTGTGGGTACTTCACCAAAATTTCTCCAGCTAAACCTTGGTTAAATTCTGGGTGAAAAAAACTTGAAATGAGGAATTAAGATGGGAATGAGGGGCAGTACCTTTGATTCCTATGCTAATTTCCCATCTCTTAAGGTAGCACACACTCATTACATTGAGGACAAAATAAACCAGACAGGGAACTCCACTAAGGAGCTTTTTAAAATTCTGAACGAATTTGTGAAGCTGCGTGCCTGTAGTTGTTCTATCACAGCTTCCCAAGTTTTATGCGAATCTCTAACAGACTTTTTTTTAGACAAAATTAAAAACATCTATTATAATTTTATATCATCCAGAGTCAACAGGGCTCTTATTTAGATTTCAATCTGTCTTCACCGACTGCTTCCTCTGTATTAGAGGAATTTGAGTTATGATTTTTGGAGCAGGTACAAGCTATGCTGTCAGCGCTTAATCCGGCTCTCTGCGAGACATTTGCCCTCCTAAGGTCATTGCCTCTTCAGCCTACTATATTGCACCCATGGTCACCGACCTTTTGAATCTCTCTCTCTAGACTCTGCCTCTTTTCCGGCTGAGTGGAAGTCTGCCCAAGTGTCCCCTAAACTGAAGAAACCTAACATCACTCCTGATATTCTTTCCAACTATTGCCCTATCTCTCTGCTTCCTCTTCTTGGAAAGTGCCTAGAATGCCTTATAAACAAACAACTGACCGCCTATCTGCAAGAGCACAAGATCCTGAACTTCTCACAATCGGGTTTCAGAGCAAAGCACAGCATGGAGACTGCACTAGTGACAGTCACTGATACCATCAGATCTCACTGGATGCAGGTATTCCAGCAATGCTGATACTGCTGGATCTGTCGGCGGCTTTTGACATAGTTTCACCTTCTATATTAATCCACAAACTTCACGATGCAGGTATTGGACCCAAACCATCTTCAGTGGCCTCTTTAGTTCCCACAAGATGCGGGTTAAAAGAGGGGCACCGATCAGGCTTGCTCCCTGAATTCAACATTATTTAATGTCTTCATGGCCCGCTCACGCAGATTGCTAAATCTTGTTGGTTTGAGATCATGTCTTATGCAGATGATATCCAATTAGTCATCACTCTTGGGCAGGGCCCAGATATGGTCAAAACACGATTTCTGGACTGTCTGAGAAAAATTGCTGACTGTCTCCAATTAAACAGCGAAAAGAAACAGAGATAGTGCTTTTTGGGAAGCGTGTTGTCTTTAAACTGTGCTGTCTGACCCTTAGGGAACTAATAACGGGCATTCCCTCTTATCTTCATGTTAGACGAAGTAATTATCTGCCTTAATGACTGCTTAGATCTTCAAATCAGGCTTTATTAAAATACCATTGAATCCAAACCTCCAGATGGGGTAGCAGATCTTTTTCACTCCTTGCCCCATTTCATTGGAACAATCCCCCCATACAAATCAGAAAATGTCATGATATCTCCAAATTTAAAAAAACTTCAAAAAACTTGGATGTTTAACTGCTGTATTTAAACTTGCTTCCTTTGGTTGCTGATTTACACCTGAGGGTTTGAGTTGTGCGCTATAATAAATTCCTTTTAACATAAAATAACATCTCTAAAGTTATTCTCAGAATGCAAGTTGGAATAACATGGTTTTTCTGCACCCCAGAATTACAGACACCTATGGTACTCCCTGTGGTATCTATAATTTTGGGTATGAAAATACATCATTGGTATTCCCACATTTAATTCAATTATGAAATAAGTTGAAAGAGAAAATAATTGGATAGCCTAAGCCTCAATTTTGTTTGGATGCGGCGGCCGGGGATGGCTCGTAGAGTGCGGCCTCCCCCTCCGTGCGCTCTGCTGGCTCCCTGCGGCCTCTCTCACCAGCACTTGACTTCCACAGGGCGTTCCATTAAGCCTTTTTCACTCCATCTCCTGTCACTTCACTCCAGGTACTGTTATGAGCTGCTTCTGTACAATTGCTCCTATGATGCATGTAACAGATGTGGTTCTCTTCTTTGTGTGCGGAATCCCCGTCTACATACATTGTAACTTGATGTGCAAGTTTATCAATAAAGGTTTTTGAAAACATTTTTAAAAACAAAAAACATTTTGTTTGGATGATGTAAACTCATAGGTTAACCTTATCTGTTCCCCAGGTCAGGTGAATCCTAGAAAGGGGAATTTAGCATTTTACGTTTCCCAAGGAAATTTGATCATTTCATGTTTTTTTACAATCTTTTTACTAAGCCTTTATGTGACCCCTTAGGTTATGTGTATCCCAAATGCCACAGTTTTTTTTACATTGAAAGAAAACTAGCCTACTCTTGTGGGTTCATTTTTGAAGATAGTATGGGATCTCAGCTACCGTTCACATCAAGACAGTGACCTTTCTCTCCAAAGCCTGTTTAAATGGGGATGTTCTGTGAACCCTCCCACAATTTCTGCACAACTTGTGCTGAGAAGTGACAGTTGTTTGGCAGGTTGAGGACCAGTCTTGCGGCGGCGTTCTGGATGTTCTGTAGCTTGTGGGTGAGGTTTTTGTTTATTCCAGCATAGAGTGCGTTGCAGTAGTCGAGTCTGCTGGTGACCAGGACGTGAGTGACGGTCTTTTGGTGTTCGAGGGGGATCCATTTGAAGGTCTTACAAAGGAGGCAGTGGAGGGTGTGGAAGCAGGAAGATGAGACAGAGTTGATCTGGCAGTCCATTTTGAGCTTGGAGTCCAGGATGATTCCCAGGTTGTATGCGTGGTCCATGGGGGTTGGTGGGTTTCCGAGTGTGGGGGGCCACTAGGTGTCGCTCCAGGCGTCGGGGTTTGGGCCCATGATGAGTACTTCTGTTTAGTTTGTGTTTAGTTGTAGGCAGCTGTTTTTTATCCATTTGGCGACGGATTCCATGCCTTCTCGAAAGTTGCATCTGGCGGTGTTGGGCTCGTTGGATAGGGAGAGGATGAGTTGAGTGTCGTCTGCGTATGACACAATGTTGAGTCCGTAGGTTCTGATGATGGGGTGAGTGAAGCCATGAAGACGTTGAAGAGCGTCGGGCTGTCGGAGGAGCCCTGGGGGACTCCGTAGGTGGTAGGTGTGGTGTCCGAGAGGAAAGGGGGGAGTCTGACCCACTGCGTCCTGCCGGAGAGGAAGGAGCGGATCCAGTCGAGGGCATTGTCCTGGATTCCTGCGTCGTAGAGTCTGTGTATTAGGGTGCGGTGAGAGACTGTGTCGAACGCCGCTGAGAGGTCGAGGTGGATGAGGGCTACTGTTTCTCCTTTGTCCAGTAGGGTGCGGATGTCATCTGTTGCGGCAAGGAGGGCGGTTTCTGTACTGTGGTTTTTTTCTGAAGCCGGATTGGGAGGAGTCAAGGATGGTGTATTCTTCAATGAATATGGCGAGTTGCTGTTGATAGCTTTCTCGATGACTTTTGCTGGGAACGGGAGCAGGGAGATGGGTCTGTAGTTTTTGAGGTCGGTGGGGTCCGCTGAAGGTTTCTTTAGGAGGGGGTTGACCTCGGCGTGTTTCCAGTCATCGGGGAACGAGGCGGTCACCAGGGGGCAATTGATGGTGTGGCGCAGCATGGGTGTGATGGTGTCGGCGCCTCTGTTGAAGATGTAGTGGGGCCGGGGTCCGTGGGAGCCCCTGAGTGGATTGACTTCATTGTCTTCAGTGGTGACGGCTGTCCAGTTGTCAATCGCTGGTTTCTGGATGTCGGGGCTGGTTGGTGAGGGTTCAGTGTGTTGGTTGTCTTCGTCGAAAGTTGTCGTAGATGCTCTTGATTTTGTGGTGGAAAAAGGTGCTGAGTTTGTCGCAGAGGTCTTGTGAGGGAGGGATGTTGGTAGACTCGCTGATGGGTTGGCCGAACTCCTTGATGATGTTGAAAAGTTCTTTGCTGTTGTGTGCATGAGTGGAGATTCTGTTTTCAATCGCTTTTTTCTTCGTTTCTGTGATTACTTGATGGTGGGCGTTGGTGGAGGCTCTGAAGTTGTTGTGGGCTTCTGTGGATTTTGTGTTCCTCCAGGAATTTTCGAAGCGGCGGCAAATGTGGCTGGACTTTCAAAGTTCAGTGGTAAACCATCTGGCTTTCTTGGCGTGGGTATTGTTGTTTTTTGTGAGGGCGGCTATGGTGTTGGTGCTGTCTGAGATCCATTTATTCAGGGTTCGGGCTGCGGTGTTGGGGTCGTCGCTTTCCGCGATGGTTGGGGTGGAGTTGTTGAGTGACGAGGTGAGCTGGTCGTCGGTGATTTTGGTCCAGTTTCTTCATGGGATCAGGTGCTGGTGTCTGTGGCTGGTGAGTGTACTGAAGGGGAAGTGGACACAATGACGGTTGGTCCATGTGAGTTCGGTGGTGTGGCTGAAGGTGATGGAGTTTACTTTAGTGAAGAGGGTGTCGAGGGTGTGTCCTGCTGAGTGTGTGGGCTCGGTCACGATCTGGCGGAGTCCAATGTTGTGGAGGCTGTCCAGGAGGGATGTGGTGTTGGGGTCCAGTTGGTTGTCGAGGTGGAAGTTGAGGTCTCCCAGCAGGGTGTAGTTGGTGGATGTGATGGCCTGCAGAGAGATATTGTCCATGATGGAGTTGGCAAAGGGTCTGCGGGGTCCAATGGGGCGGTAGATGAGGGTTCCTCAGAGGGTGGCGGTGGGGCTGGAAAGTATCTTGAAGTGAAGGTGTTCCATCAGTTCTGTGAGCTCTTCGGGGAGTGTGCTCAGGCGGAGGCTGGATTTGTAGATGATGGCGATTCCTCCTCCGGGGCGGGTGGGGTGGTCCTTCCTGGAGATCTTGTATCCTTGGGGGATGGCGATGGCGATGTCCGGTCCCGAGGTGGTATTGGTCCAGGTTTCGGATAAGAACGCTACGTCCGGGATGGTGCTGTCGAGGAGGTCCCAGATTTCGGTGGCATGTTTGTGGAGGGATCAGACATTGAGTAAGATGCATTGCAGGGTCTTCGGTTCGGTTGTGGTCTTGTGGGCGGGTTGTGCTGGATCCGTGTTCTTGGCGGTGCTGCAGGTGTGCCGGCAGCGGTGACAGCTGAAGGGTCCATGCGTGTCGGCTGGTGATGCTAGCTTGCCGTTGTTGTTGCGGCCTGGGTTGAGTGCGTGGAGTGCTGCTGGGTCATATCGTTGGCGGGGCAGAGGCCTGGGGTTCCTGGCGCTGGTCTCACGGTCAGGTCACAGACGTGCGCAGAAGGGCTTGCCCAGCGGCGCAGATGCCATTAAGTAGGGGTCGGGGAAGGCTGGACAGCTTGGAAGCAGGAGCGGAGAGGGGAGCTAGATTGGACCGGTCACACAGGGGGGAGGGGCCACGGGGGCAGCAGCGGCGGGGAAAAGGTAAAGGGAGGAAATAAGGGATAAAGAAAAAGGAAAAATATGAAGAAATAAGGCACAAAAGAGCAGAGATGCAGAAAATTGCAGAAAGGTGAAAGATAAAAGAGGGTAGAAAAACGAGTGAAAACGAGTGAAAGAGCAGAGCAAGAGGAAGGAGACAGAGGTCCACTGGACCACCAGGGATGAGGCGCAGGGAAACCTGTGGGTGGAGGAGGGCCTCGATCACCTACACTTAATGGTGGAGCTGTGAGGATGGGAGAGCAATTTCACTGACAATGAGTCAGTGGTCTTGCTCGCCTGTCCCCGCAGCGGCCGCCATTAAGTAGGGGCTGGTAAAGGGTTGGATAGCTGGGAGGCAGAAGCAGGAAGGGGAGCTGGATTGGGCTGGTCGTGCTGGGGCAGAGTGGCAGCGGGGGCAGCAGGGAAAAGGTAAAGGGCGGAAATAAGGGGTAAAGAAAAAGGGAAAATAAGCATAAATAAGGCACAAAAGAGCAGAGATGCAGAATAGTGCAGAAAGTTGAAAGATAAAAGAGTGTAGAAAAACGAGTGAAAACGAGTGAAAGAGCAGGGATAAAGAAAAAGGGAAAATAAGCAGAAATAAGGCACAAAAGAGCAGAGATGCAGAAAAGTGCAGAAAGGTGAAAGATAAAAGAGGGTAGAAAAATGAGTGAAAACGAGTGAAAGAGCAGAGCGAAAGGAAGGAGACAGAGGTCTTGTGGACCACCAAGGATGAGGCACAGGGAAACCTGCGGGTAGAGGAGGGCCTCAATCCCCAACACTCGAGAGTGCAGGGGCGGGGGCAGGCCTCACTTAAAGGTGGAGCTGCGAGGGTGGGAGAGCAATTTCACTGACAATGAGTCAGTGGTCTTGCCAAAACATCTCCTTAATTTCTCTCCTTGTAACTGATGTCTCTGCTTGCAAAGTATACCAATACTGGCTCTGTGACACAGAACACTGTTGTCCCTGATAGAAAATTGTGAGTCATGCATGTAATGGTTTATATTGCTTGTTTCACACATTCTGATTTTGATATGTTGTCCTAACTCTTCCTGTTCACTAAATGCTTCACATATTATTCTGGTAAGGGTGGTGTGCCAGAAGAATCATCACAATCCTGAAAAATATTCAGTTTATAAACTAAAACAACATGGTATGTAAGAAATATAATAAATGGGGGCTTCAGAGGCAGATCTAAGATGCAGTGAAGACATTGCCTTCGACCAGTACTCACACTACCTGCTGCCATATATCTCATATATATATATGTGCCTAAACTCAAACCATTCACTCAAGTTCTTGCAAATCCCCCTAATCTAACCAACCTGCTTTGGGATCCTTCCTTTTCATTCCTACCTAATAGCTGAGCCATCTCTTATTATTTACTCCAGAAACATTTTACAGCATGGGCAAAGTGCCCAATTGTCCAGTGGGCCCCCTTTCAAGGCCCCCATAGGAAAGTGACATTTCTCTCCTGCTCACTTCTGTGTATTTCTAGCCTTTGATATTGTTAAGCAACACATGGCTTGAATGAACAAAAAGGATAACACAATTCAAAGTTGTTGATTTACTCCATCATATTTGGGGTCCTGCTGCCACAACAAGGTTGATTTTCCATTTTGAGATGGTTTGGAAGCTGGTTTGCAACAGATGGCAACTACGAACTAAAATTGAAGGATGCCATTTGCGGGAACAAAGATATATTTCTAAATACAACTTTCTATATATACTTTGTGTTTTGCATGAATCACCAGACAAAATCTAGGCATGCCCCTCCCACTTGTGACAGATAAAAAAGTGAATAACTGCATTCAGAAATAGTGAGACCCAGGGCAACTTTCTTAGATCCTGCCTCTGTTCTTCAGTGTAAAACAGTGAGTGTGGACATGGCCCTGCCTCCGCATCACGTCAGGAGCACATGAAGGTGATGCTACATAGACAAAATAAATATTGTGGTACATATCACACTAGCTGTTAGACCTGTCATCCTTAGGGTGGTCTTCCCCCAAACGTTTTGCCTGCTTACCTCCTGTTTTAGCTGATCTTTTTGTTGGCCTTATGAACTTTTCCACTGCTGACCAGTGCTAAAGTGCATGTGCTTCTCCCCTAAACATGGTAACATTGGTGATATATGCAATTAGCATATTTTAGTTTACTTATGATTCCCTTGCAAAGTGATATACCATATACCCAGGGCCTGCAAATGAAATGCTTGTAGTGGGCCTACAGCACTGGTTGTGCCACCCAAATAATTAGACAGTCAAATCTGACTCAGGCTTACCACTGAAGTGCCTGTGTTTACAGTTTACTGGCATTTCAAACCCTTTACCAAGCATTCATCTCCCCTCTTATGACACATAGGTCACCCCTAAGGTGGGCTCCAAGTAGCTCATAGGGCAGGGTGAAGGTAAGTAAAACGAAGGACATGTCATTTTAAATTTTGCATGTCATGGTTGTAGCAAACCTCCAAATTTATTTTTCACTACTGTGAGGCCTACTCCTCTACTAGGTTAACATTGGGAATTCCTTAATACATGTTTAACTGTAATTCCTCATTAGAATGGAGTCGCTGCATCATGTTTTATATCTTTGGAATGGTAATGCTAAATTCTCTTTACTTGTAAAGTTGGATTTAGCATTACTATTTTAGAAATGCTACTTTTAGAAAGTAAACATTTAATTGGTCTTACTGCTCTGTGTGCTTGCAGTCTGTCTCTAATACACATCTGGGGTAGGTGACAGCTACACTTTGTTCATTCTCTCTAGACAGCCACAAACACAGGAAGGTTAGGTGTGTCTGCATGCCCCTCTGCATTGTGACAGCTCTTCCTGAGCAGGAAAGGATGGGGGAGCTGTCACTTACACCTGAATAGCAATGTCCTGTTTCCCACACAAAGGGCTGATTACCCCTACTGATAGTCTGGGGCCAGAACTGGGAAGAAAGGACCTGTGTGCACTTCAAAGATCCCATTTTGAAATCACCCCACTTAAAAGGCATTTGGGTATAAGTACTGGGTCTCTGACCCCACCAAATCAGACACTTCTGGAATTACAACTGAACTTGTCAGAGAACTGCTGTAATGCATCAAGGACTGACACTCTGCTGGACTGCTGACCTGGTAGGCCTGCTTTTCTCGTGTGTTGTCCTGCTGCCTGCTGCTCTCTGACCCTGCTGAGGAGAGCTAGACTCAGACTTGCAACTGAAATGATCTCCAAGGGCTTGTTGGCTTGCCTCTTGTTGCTTGAGAGTCAGGGCTATCAAAGTCTCTATCCCTGTTCCTGTGCCTGGTTCTCTAGAAGTGGACTTGCACCAGAGAAATTGACGCATCTCCAGTCTGTGTGTAGCAGAATGGGCGCATAGACCCTGTTGCGGGAGTAGAACCCGGCGCATCACCCTCCGAACTGCTGCATTGTTTCAAGAACCACTGCTTCAGAACCAACGCATTGTCACCCCTGCATGGAGAAGACTGACGTATTGTCTCTCTAGTGGCGGATTTAACCTGCAGCGTCGTCCTCGAAACCATTGCACTTGGAACTGGTTCTTCGCTCCACGGACTCAATGCATTGCCTCCCCTGCATTGAGAAAATCAACGCCTCACCTCGACTGCTGGTCTGACATTGACCCATCACTTGTCTGCATCCCAAATCTAGCTGTGCCGACCAGGATTGCATGTCCTCCTGGCATTGTAGCTCTTGTTCCTGACCTGCTGTCCGTCACGGTTGGCCTAAACTGTTGACTTTGCCTCAGTCCAGCTTAACCAGATAACCCCCATAGGCGCTTATTGCTTCTAAGCACTAGAACTCTTTTTATTCCTACTTATTGGATTTTTGTCACTTAGGTCTTGATTTATTCATACCATCATTGTCTATGTTTTTTAACCTGCGTTGAGTCTTTTTGTGGTGCTTTCTTTGTTTTACTGTGTGTTGCACAAATAGTTAAAACATTGACTCTTTAGATAAGACCGATCACTCTGTGTCAAGATAACAGAGGGTGAGCACAGGTTTTCTTTTAGTCTGTATCTAGCTTACACTGACTAGGATTGTGGTTCCTGCTTTGACAGGGTTTATACCTTTGCCAAGCAGAAACTCAATTTCTAACACTAGTTATGTGAACAATTAAATTGCTAAGACACACAATACCTGTATTGAGCACAAATGATGCATATTTATAGCGAATATGGCATAAAACACGTATTTTTAATTTGCATGCCAATAGATTAAATTATATTTTAATTATTTGATGGGTGTTTAACCTTATGGCTTAAAAATCGTATAATGTAATTAATTAGTCCTGCCTATGGAGCTGCAGTTTTTAAAATCTTTCATTTAAAATATAAATAGACATTCATATTATTCTTGGCTTGCTTTGTGTTATGCATAAAATGTAATATATTCTTTGAGGTTCGTGATTACTGAGTATTACTTTGCATCTTAAATTGTTCAGGATTTCAGAAATGCAAATTCATTTTTAAAGAGATACAGAGAATTAGGGAAGATGATTCTTAATGGAGGCAGAGTTCATGCAAAATATCCTCACACTTCAACATTCAGTGTAAATATGAATATGAAGTTTCAGTTAAATGCTAATGAAAATCATGGTTATTCAAAAGAATACTGCTGCTTGTAGACATATGGAAAATATCCAGAAACTTTTAATTCCATTAAACTAAAGTATTCTAAACTCAGATAGTTTGAAATGCATATATTATGTTTGTTTGAGACAGTAAGAGTGCAATCCTAAGGCAAAGTTGTGTTAGAGTCAATGTTGAGCAAATAAATTATCTATGTCTATAAAAAATGAATATGTTTTTGTTTACATGCAGTTATTAGTTATTCATGGAAAGAGGAATACACACACATCTGAATGCTTTAAAATCTTCTTACCTTATATTCAACTGTGACCAGGAGTGTCTAGTGTAGTGTTGGGGGAGGAGTTTATCCCAGTCAATGGGGGAAGTTTAGTGGGGTTACCCTACTGTCCCAGGGTGACAGTGAGTTGGTTCCAAAGATCCATGTGCCCTCAAATACTACAAAGTATAAGCAATGGGTCACCATCAATGGGCACATTATTGGGACACTGAGGGATAAAGGAGTCAGTATGGCTATAGTAAGGAGTCAACTGGTTTCCCCAGAGCATGTAATTCTCCATGCATTCCTAAAGGTTGTGGTGGCTGACAACAGAGTGGGTTACTATACTGTGGCACTTGTTCCATTTGAGTGGGGAGCTTTAGATTTTCTGAAAGTTGCAGTAATCCCTGCCATGCCTATAGACTTTTTGTTGAGTAATGATCTTAAGCACACTACCTGGAAGGAAGTGGAGCTCAAGGCTCATGTGGGAACGTTAGGGTTACTTGGCTGGATCTGTGCTACCGCACAGTCCATGACTGCCCTGGATGGGAGTCAAAAAGGGCTGGAGCCTTGAACAATGGCCCAGCCAGCTACTCAGAAGGGCAGAGGGCGTGGGAAAACAAACCCCTAAATGTACCTCAAGTGAGATGAAAGGGGCACTGTGGTGGCTGCCTCGGAGTCTATTGAGGATGAAATTGCTTCCTCAGGTGACCTGCCTGAGTTTGCTGGATGGCATTGTGGGAGGAGGACCCAACAGGGAGGAGTACTGTAGGACATAAAGAGAGTGCCAAGCCTTGTGAGCATGAGGCAACAGGCTGAAGCCCAAGCAGCAGGTGATGCCTCTGGGAGTCACCACATTTACTGGGAGGACAATCTCCTGTACAGTGAGCCTAAGGTGCCTGGGCATGGGACAGCAATGGTCCTGGTGTTCTCCCAATGCTACAGGTCCTACCTACCGGAGCTGTCTCATAGGATTCCCCTTGCAGGGCACCTGGGCTAAGACAAGACATTTGCAAGGCTTGACCCCACTTCTATAAGCTTAGGATCAAAGATTTCTCTGATACATTCTGTGGGACTTGTGTGACCTGCCAGGCTTGTGGGAAGACAGGGCAAAGGCTTAAAAGCCCCCTTAATCCCTTGCCTGTCTATAGCACCCCCTTTGAAAGGGTGGGGATCAACATTGTTGTGCCTATGGATCCTCAGACTACTTCAGGCAACAGGTTTATCCTGGTCGTGGTGAATCACACCACTAGGTACCTAGAGGTAATCCCCTGAGGACCATGACTGCACCTGCAGTGGCAATGCTCTGATAAGGATTTTTACCTGAGTGGGCTTCCCCAAAGGAAGTTGTGTCTGACAGGGGCACAAACTTCATGTCTACTTATAAGCAGTCAAAGTGGAAGGAATGTGGGATAGCCTACAAGTTTTCCACCCCTTACCACCCACACCAATGGGCTTGATGAGAGGTTTAACAAGATGCTGAACTGTATGATCAGAGGCCTTCCTGAGACCTTGAGGACAAAGTGGGAATTCTCGAACCAAGCCTGTTGTTTGCTCACGGAGAGGTGCCATAGAGAGGAGTGGGTTTCAGCCCCTTTGAACTGCTGGATGGGCACCCAGTGAGAGGACCTCTGAGTTTGGTAAAAGAAGGATGGGAGTAAACATTCAGGAAGGTACCACAGGATATAGTGACCTAAATTGCTAAGTTACTTAGAAGCCTGCCAGGAAGTCATGTGTCAGTGAATGACAAACATTATGCAGCTGTAGAGTTTCAACCTGGTCAGAAGGTGTGGGTGATGGAGTAGGTAGAACCTAAGGCCCCCCAGGATTACTGATATGAGCCTTATGAAGTGATTGAAAGAAAGGGTTAGGCCACATAGCTCGAGGACATCAAGACCTCTAGCCATTCTCACAGGTGGCTGCATGTAAATCACCTCAGACTATACTTTAAGATGTCTGCCCTCGCCATGCTGGTAACAGAGGGAGAAGAGGAGAGTGAACCTCTCCCTGACCTCGTGGACTCCAAGGAGAAGAATCAGTCCATGGAAAGAGTAATCCTTTCCCACACTGTAACTCCTGAACAACAGGGAGACTGCCACCAAGTGTTGGACAGTACTCTTCTCTGTTCTCCCTTATCCCTTGAACTACCTACTTTTATACCCATTATATGGACACAGTAGACAAACTTCATGTTACAAATGAGCCTTACAGGTTGTCAGATAAGGTGAGTCCCAGCATTAAGGCTGAAGTGTCCAAAATGCTTTATTTGGGGGTGATAGATCCCTCCAGTAGCTCCTATCCCTATAATGTGGTTCAGGAGCAAAAGCTGGCCCATCGGGCACCACACCTGAACTGAGGTTCTCGGTGGATTATAGAGGGCTAAATTCAGTTCCTGAGACAGATGCTCACCCCATCCTTCAGGCAAATGAGCTGATCAACAGATTAGGGGCTTCCCAGTATCTCAGTACTATGATCCTACATCCGGGTACTGGCAGATCACCCTAATAGAAGGAGCCAAGGAGAGGCTAGCCTTCTCCACTCCAGATGGGCATTATCAGATTAGGGTGATGCTCTTTGGCTTAAAGAATGCCCCTTCCACCTTCCAGAGGCTGATGAACCAGGTCCTTGCTGGTATGAAGCCCTTCTCTGCTAGTTATCTGTATGACATGGCTGTCTTCAGTAGCAGCTGGAAGGACCGTTTTTTCACGTCTAGGAAGTACTTTGGGCTGTGTAACAGGCAGGCCTGACTATCAAGGAAAGTAAGTGCCTAATAGGGCAGGTTTCTGGGGTGTACTTGGGATCCCTGGTGGACAGGGGGAAGGTGCAACTCCTTCAGGTTAAGATACAAACCATCATAACCTGGCTTCCCCCAAACCCAAACTGAGGTCAGTGCATTCATGGGCCTCACTGGGTACTATAGAAGGTTTGTCAAGGGATATAGCACTATTGCTGCTTACTTGACTGAGCTGACTTCCAAGAAGCAGTGCAGAAATGCGATTTGGACAGAGACATGCCAAACTCCATTTGACTCCCTTAAGCAGGCCTTGTGTACAGCTTCTGTGCTCATGGGCCCTCACTTCTCCAAGGAGTTTATCGTTCAGACAGATGCCTCAGAGCATGGCATAGGGTCAGTACTATCTCAACTTAATGAGTAGGGCCTAGACTAAACTGTAGTCATCATCTCCGGGGGTTTACTCCCCAGGGAACGAAGGTGGAGTGCTATTGAGAGAGAAGCTTTTGCTGTGGTCTGGGCACTGAAGAAGTTGAGGCCATACCTGTTTGGTACTCCCTTCCTGATTCAGAGTGACCACAGGCCTCTCAGCATGCAAATGAGGCATGAGAATCCCAAACTGTTGAGGTGGTCCATTTTCCTACAGGACATGGACGTCAGGGTGGAACACAAACCTGGGTTAGACCAATGCTGATGGTCTATCTAGATTTTTTCGCATTAGCTATGAGAACTCCATGGAGGTTGAGTAGATCTCCTCACTTTCAGCTGGGGATACACATGTCAGACCTGGCATCCTTAGAGTGGTCTTCTCTCAGACCTTTTGCCTTTTACATCCTGTTTTTGCTGGCCTTTGGACTCTGAGCACTTTACCACTACTAACCAGTGCTAAAGTTCATGCCATTGTTGTATACCTGATTGGCATATTTGATGTACTAGTAAGTCCCTTTTAAAGATGTATACGATATATGCAGGGCCTGCACTTCAAATACTACTGGTCAGCCTGTTGCACTAATAGTGCCACCCACAGCACTAGCCTTTCAAACCTGTCTCAGGCATGTTATTCAGATTCTGTGTGTGCAGTTTACTGCCACTTCTGCTTGGCATTTAAAACTACTTGCCAAGCCTTAAACTCCCCTTTTGTTACAAATAAGTAACCCCTAAGGTAGGACCTAAGTAACCCTAAGGGCAGGGTGCCATGTAAGTAAAAGGTGGAACACTATGTTTAATCCTTACATGTCCTTGTAGTGACAAACACCCAAATTATTTTTTCAGTACTCTGACGCCTACCCCTCTCATAAGCGAACATTGAGAATTTCCTTATACACTTTTAAGTGGTAATTTCTGATCAGAGAAGAGTAGATTTTTCAGGTTTCATATTTTTGGAATAGTAATGATAAATCCTCCTTACTGGTGAAGTTGAATTAAACATTACTGTTTTAGAAGTGTCACACTTAGAAAATGGACATTTCTCTGTGCTTACTGCTCTGTGTGCCTGGCAGCCTATCTCCAATACAAGTCTGGCCAGATGCTTTTACACTTTGGGGCCGATTCCGATCCGGGTTGGAAGGGCACCGAACGCGATCCGGCCGGACAAACTACAAGTCGTACACGTGTTTTCCGGCCGACTCGTGCAGCTGTACGAGCGAGCAAGTACGATGCGAGCTACGTGAAATTCGCCGACCCAGTCGTTCCCAAGTCCGAACTGCTCCGTACGTCTCGGCCGTAAGCTAACCGTGGCGTGCAATGGATGCGATTTACGACTTAGACAGTACGATGCACGTGTCAGACAGCCGGTGCGAGCCGGAGTGTCCGGCTCGCAAAACATCCGGGAAGTTGCCTTTGGGGGTATGCGTCGGACCCCCTGTCACACGCAGCCCTAAGACTCGGACACAGGGGGAGACCCAAGGTTCTCCCCAACACAGGCATGTACTGTGCAGATGGCACTGATGCGTACCCACTGTAGGGGGCGCCCTTGTGCGAGACGTACCCATTCAGTTAATGGGAGCCCATGTACGCATCGTATGACCGGCTCCCATTGACTTCTATGGGAGTCCGACCGGCGGACCCGGTCGGTGAATTTCACGTAGCTCGCATCGTACTTGCTTGCTCGTACAGCTGTACGAGTCGGGCGGAAAACACGTGTACGGCTCGTAGTTTTTCCGGCTGGATCGCGTTTGGTGCCCTTCCGACCCGGATCGGTATCGGCCCCTAAGTAGATATTCTTGACCACAATATTCTTGCTGCTGATATTTCTGCATCACGATATTTCCAACTCGATATTTGTGTATGTCGTCATTTCCACCACGATATTCTGTCTCTGCACCGGCAGCACCCCCACTCCAAAAATTGTTCCAGCACCACTGGGTCCCTGAATCATAAACATTTTGCAAAAGGGCATAAGGGGGCAGGGGAGGAATATACTGGCCCCCTAGCCCATGTCCGCACAGAACCCCCAATTGGGACCGGAATTTAAGAAGAAAAAGAATTCAATGCTATTACAGTCCTTTTGGACTGCCATCTGACTCCTGCAAATGTCCCATGGGACTGGGAGAAACCTAACAAAAAAATTAATTAAAGCCTTCGAACTGTGAAAACCTCTTTAAGGAGAGTTAATTCCTATTACACTATGAAGTCCCACTACATATGCACGGCCCTACTACACACTCTCAGTGATGAGTGTGTAGACTGTGCATAGAGCCAACTCCATTCAGAGACCTAAGCTCCAATAGATGGGCAAACCCCTACTATGCAAATATGAGAACGGAGCCCACTACCTTCAAACATTAATGAGCTGTTAGGTGGAGAAACCCCTACATCACACAGTCTGCACTGAGGGGCCTAGTTATGAAATAGTCATGCAGCGCAGCAAGTCACCCTGTTGCACTGTGTGTCACGGAAAGGGCAGGGTTGTGCCGTATTCAGCTCAATTTACAATTCCAACCTTTTCCTATGCGCTGGCACCCTTTTGGCAGACTAGCACCAATGCAGGCACCCTTGCACAATGGTTCAAGAATGCCTGCGTTGCATGCAGGATGGCTTTTGTGCTGTAAGTGGCACCTTCCACACACAAAAGCAATCCTGAGCGGCATATTCCTCTATCTATGTGTGCTACAAAATGTAGCACACATAGGGAAAGGAGGCATATCATCAAGGGGCTGCTATCAAATTATCGCCGCTTTAGCATCCGTTTTTGAGGTGAAAAGCGGCGATAATTTTATTGCTTTATTAGCAAGCACACGCTAGAGTATGTTTCCCTGCCTTAGCGCCCGGCTTGTTTCTACCTAGCCTTGCATCGCTAATGAGATGCAAGGTAGGCGTGCCACGTAAAACTGCATTGTAAAATATCGCTAACGGCCCTTCACGATATTTACAAGGCTGTCCGGGACACGCGTAGCAATTTAAAAAGGCGCGCTAAGGGGCCGATTCCGATCTGGGTCGGAAGGGCACCGAACGCGATTCGGCCGGAAAAACTACGACCCGTACGCGTGTTTTCCGGCCGACTCGTACAGCTGTACGAGCGAGCAAGTACGATGCAAGCTATATGAAATTCACCGACCGAGTCGTTTCCGGGTCCGAACCGCTCCTTACGTCTCGGTAGTAAGCTAACCGTGGTGTACAATGGATGCGATTCACGACCGAGCCAGTACGATGCACGCGTCGGACAACCTGTGCGAGCCGGAGTGTCCGGCTCGCAAATCGTCCGGGTGGTTGCCTTTGGGGGTCCATGTCAGACCCCCTGTCACCCGCAGCCCTACGACTCGTAAACACAGGGGGAGAGCCATGGGTCTCCCCAACACAGGCATGTACGATGTGGATGACACCAACGTGTACCCACTGTAGGGGCGCACTTGTCCGCGACGTACCCATTCAGTCAATGGGAGCCCATGTACGCGGCGTACGAGCGGCTCCCATTGACTGCTATGGGAGTCCGACCGAACCGAGTCCGGCAGCATATGGCCGCATCGTACTCGCTTGGTCGGATTGCAGGACTCAGGTTCGGTCGGAAAACACTCCGGATCCGGCTCAGTCGGAGTGCTTTCTGACCCAGATCGGAAACGGCCCCTAAGCGTGGTTATCGCCGGTGTCTAACGTCTGCAAAATTTCAGACTTGCCTATCTGTATATCGGGAGGTGGATTATGAGGCTAAGTCCACATCTCCCTATCAACAAGGATTTCTCTATCGTTGCAGTTTTATCGCTGGATTTCCAGCGATATTACTGCATTTTGCCGCTTTTGCTGGATTTTTTATCGCCTCGGTTATACGCGTTGTTAATAACGCATTAACCGGGTGATAAATTCCAGCGATAGAAGGCGATAAATAAATAAGCGCTCATCGGGCTTTGCGATATTTATTGCCGTCCATTGATAATATGCCCCCTGGGCAGGCGTATCTTTTTGGTGCATATCCCAGGTTTACCAGTTCTGGTAAATCTGGTAATGTGTCAAAAACCATGGAAATTGAGTGGGAACACCCCCACAACTCCATAGAACACCTTCCCAGGGCAGAGTAAGGCAGTGCAGCAATTTGTGCTACATTGCCTTACTCCAGATTTATAAAGAAACTCAGGACCACAGAAAGGGGGCTTTAGGGGCTTCATAAATCTGACTTAAGGTTTGTGTCACTCTTGCACCACATTGCATAGTGCAAGAGCGATGCAAACAAACTTGTAAATAGACCCCTGAGTGTGTGGACTGTGCGTAGAATCCACTCCTTCCTAGATCTAAGCCCCATTAGGTGGGCAAACCGCTACTATACACAGGTTGCTCTCAAAAACCCTAGAAATTCACTGTAAAAAAACAAAGAGCGATATTATAGTTACAAGTGGAATTCATTTTAGGGGTGGGCGGAATTTGCAAAATTCGCTTTCTTCGCAAACTATCGCGAAAATGTTGAAAATCTCCGCAAACACGCCGGAAATATCGCGAAGACGCAGAAGTTTTTTTCCCGCCTGTTCGCGGTATTTTTTGTGTGATCGCGGCTCGCCAACTTACCCATGCAGTTGCTCACGGGCGCGGCCATCTTGTTTTCACTTGTCCCGCCCTCTCGCGATGCTTACTTCCTGTTCCGGGTTGCGCAATGCATGTTCGCGCCCGTTCGCGGTAGATATTTCCTGTTCGCGAACGCTTTTACTTGATCGCGTTGATTTTTGCTTGCTCGGGGAGAAAATATTGTGCGAACTTGCGCACGTGGTCGCAATGGGCGCGGCAATCTTGTTTTTCACTCTATTAGATGGCTCTGGGGCCTGATTTTGAATCCTCCCTGCATCTTTTCAATCCTTTGTTTAAATCTTTCTTATTTATTATTTTCCTGCTTCTATAGTTTTGTTTTTTGTCTACTTTTTTTTGTTTTTTAGCTACTTTTTCACTCTTTCTATTGCCTGCCATTTATTTCCTTTACTCCTTTAATTTTATTACCTTTTCTTTCCCGCCCCGTCCCAGAACCATGTCAATGGGTAGGGCTCGTTGTCACAGCCAGAGCCGCGACCGCCTTCCTTGCGGAAGGAGGCGCCCACAAGGGGTGCAGGCACGGGCCTTATTTGGGGAGGTGGAGTTGGCTGCACTCATTTTCTTTGTGCAG
This sequence comes from Triturus cristatus, assembly GCF_964204655.1. Taxonomy (NCBI): domain Eukaryota; kingdom Metazoa; phylum Chordata; class Amphibia; order Caudata; family Salamandridae; genus Triturus; species Triturus cristatus. Next base: position 973,371,756 of record NC_140593.1, read on the forward strand.
CGCCACCTCCCCTCAACCCTGGCAGCAGGTGGCAGGCCTGGGTCCGGGTACGGCCTCCGGAAGCGTCGACAGCGGTGGGGGAAGGTGCGTCGAGCAGTGTTGCGCTGCTCTGGGGTCCGGCGCAACCAGGCGCAGTTGACGCACCGGTGGTCCGACATCCTGGACCGTGAGCAGGACCTGCAAGGAGTGGAGGTCCTGGGTCTTGGTGAGTAACTATTTAATTATTACTACGTTGTGTCTGTTCTTCTGCTCTGTGTTATATATTGCGAATATCTTTTTTTTCTTCCAACCAGCTAGAATGTTGCTGCTTACATTCCAGGTTAATTACGTTTCAAAGTCTTCTGTGATTATGACATAGGTGCTCCTCTGCGCTACTACTAATCTTACTTGTTTGCAACTTTGCGTTTGCGCTCGCTTAGCGTGATTCTGTAAGAGTTTATTTTAGAGAAATTAAGTTACGTAATGCTACAGTGACTCTAGTCCACTCCTTACTTTGTCCTGTCACTAAGAGATAGGGGCGGATTGATACTTAGGTTTAGGTACTTTGTATGAGTTTCTAATTTGTTAGTGGTATGCGTGATGCCCCCTCAGTTACGTGACGTGCTGCTAGTACGCCAGTCTTTATTAGAACCTTTTCTAGTTTGTTCAATGAGTGGTGGTAATTGGCTTAGCGCTAGCAGAACATCAGCATCAATCAATCAACCCAAAATTTGGTGTATACAAAAAATGTAGTCATGTGTCCTCCATTTGACCATATGCATTGTTGAGGAATAAAAGAAGTGGAAATGCATACTTAATGTGAAATTGGCATGCCTGGAATATGTGGGCTAGGTCGGGTGGTATGTCGTACTTAGGCTTAGTTGTAACTTAGTATTCTGGAATCAGAATGGAAGACTGGATTACTGTTGATAAATAGTAACTTAAGTAGTCGATCCACGAATCCCCCAATACTACTTGTTGACCAGATGAGATCGGTCAATTTAGTTATTGCAATTGTTGTTTACATAAGTGTTTTTTGACCGTTCTTTAAAAATATTGTATTTGTTTGACACCATCCATCAATGTTTGTCTCTTTCTTATATCTTTCCTGTTCACCAGCACCCAGGGGCAGACAGACAGGGAGTGGGCAGTCAGCGGGACAGCAGTCAGAACACCACCACCAGGAGGACACCAACGAAGGCTCCTCTGCTGGCCCCAGTAAGTCTTCTTGTTTTTAATAATATTTCTTATTCCATAACTTTTACTGCACCATATTTTTCACGAACTATTGTTTCAGTTTCCCAATGCTATTTTTTACCAATAATTATCCTTCGATCTGTACAGTTTCAAAAATCTTGTTATCCCTGCCTCTGCTATGATGACTCTCTGTACTACTACTACTACTATCAGTCTGTCTGTACTGTAGTAGCTAAGCTTGCCCAGTTGGCCAGTGCCACTCTTTATTTGAAAGGTTGTAATAAAACTCAGATTCACCAGTAGCTCTAGCCATTGAGTCCAATCCTTTGGGTCGTCCTCTTGTACTACTTCTAGTCTTATTGATCTTGAGTCTTTGTTAATCTTGAGGCTTTGACAATTCACAGCAACAAATGCCCAACCAGATTTATTACTATTTTTATATGATAGCCTATAGGACATACTACTACTGTTGTAGGGATCTTGCACATACAGACCTTTGCACAAGAATATAGGATGTTGGTGATGGTAGGTTGGACCTTTCTCACACACCTCAATCAGAAATTCAGAACACGCCACAATCCCCTGCTCGACTATAGTTCTGTCTTGTCATAACCATTAGGTCTCCGAACCCTCCCCCCAAGATACCCAACAATTAGACAACCCAGAACATAACATAACACACACAACCTCTCAGTCGTGGAAGCAATGCACATGCACACCCTTCCTTTAATTTTCTTACTCGTGTAAGTTAGTCCACAACATATACCACCAAGTCTATGTAAGTTCAAAATGTTTATTTTGAATTGAGAAGCTCTGTACATTGTTCTATTATATAATGCAGCACCAACCGGAAAATCAATAACATTAAAACAATAAACATTGTTACACTTACTTACAGTTGGGAATTAAATCATGATAACTGAACAGGCAGCACCACCATCCCCTAGGAATTTAGTTTATATACATTTATAAATGAAGATCTCTGAAGGGACCCCTCACCTTAGAAGAACCTAGTATTGGTAGTTGTTGCATCATTCATAAGCTCTGCAAAGCTCTGGTTTGTAGAAGGGAATCTTCCGTCTGTAATGCGAAAAATGAAATGGTGCACGTTAGTATATTACAACTGGCAAGCATTTCTCAGCCGTGCCAAAAAGTGTAGCTTTTATGGATAAGCAATATGGACTAACAGTATACCAGTACTTCATAAAAAAGTGGCTTGTTAATGTTTTTGTTGACCGCTTGTACGCAGCGCGTAGACAGTAGCAGTGTGAGGCAGGTCATGTGGGCTCAAAGGTGTATTATACAAAAAGCTGCAAGGTAACGTCATATGTGCAAAAATAAAAGACACAAAGGCAAAATGGTTGCATGGCTCGGGCTAACTAAGCAAAGGCTAGAATGACCCTAGGGGGAACCATATATAACTATTAGTGTCTACTCTACTACTACCTGATTTGTACTAGTGATGTATGTTAGTATTAACTCATTTTTCAATCTTGCTACTGATCAATAGGGGGAGGTGTATATGACGCCTAATAAATGTGTAATGTTTTCTAGGCGCACTACCAACCACCATTGCCGGGGCCAGCGAAGGCGACGCGGAGGGAGAGGATGCGGCAGTTGCTGCAGATACCGACGATGGAGCGGTAGGGGGAGTGGCAGCACCAGTGGCGGGCAGTGGTAAGTTAGATTCATAATCCTTAACTATTGTTGACAGTCCACTCACTGCAAGGGTGTACTGTATGTATACTGTACTGTTGAGACTTAGGGCCCCATTAGGATGGCGGGCATATTGCCCCCGCCGGGCCAGCGGTATTCACCGCTGACACCGCAGGGGCAAGCCTCCCGCCATCCCTGTAGAAAAGAGTCAGACCCCCCACATGTCCACCAGGCGGAAAAGTGTTCAATATGGTGGTGTCTCTCTGAACACACCGCCAGCCATATAATCTGCATTTTGGAATGTCTTTGCGTGGCGGCATTGCCGTCCGCCACGGAAAGGCATGCAGACATTGCAGAGTATGCTTGGGGTCCCCATGGAGGGTACCTATGCTATGGTACCCCCCTGCCTTTCAAAGCAAAACATGACAGGCTCCGCGCGGGGCCTGTCATGTTGTGCTTGGAAAAGCAGCACAACCTGTATTTTAAGCATTGCTTTCGGCACCGCCAACCAGAATGTAAAAAAAACAGGATGCGCCCGCCACTGTGCCGGGTGCATCCTCCTAATTGTCCCCACGGGACCCCCACCCTTTTTACTTTAGCGTGAGGATGGCGGGCGGACAAAATCCGCCGCCATCCGATGTCCTAAGTGAGTATGAGTTGTGAACATTTGAAGAGTGAATTAGAAGACTAGAATCCCTTTAATTGGCATAGGAGGGGGAGTATTGAGTAACCAATGGCCTCATCTATCTGATTTCAACTCCGCTTTGAAAGTTTTATGGAGAAGAGCACCTGGTGCACTGTTCAACTAAAAAGTGAAAGACGGGTAGAAGGAAGAAGGACGGGCGAGATTTAAAATGTTATGTACTACTGTGCTTTATAGTGCTACTCTACCATGCCACTATGTGTATAAATAATTAACTTGTCTTACTGTTTTTCTAAGAGTATATTTTACAATTGTCTTGTTTTTTTCTTTTTGATACACAGCTACTCCTAAAGTCAATCGTAAGGAGTTGGCCGCCAAGGCACGGCGCCGGAAGCTGGAGGCAATCCAGCAAGAATACCGGCGGCTGGTGGTCTTGGCAGAGGAGGAGGAGGAGACTGCAGCAGCACTTGAAGCCTCCTCCAGAGCCCCGGGCCCCAGCCACCGCCCTCCAGTGGTACGGCGCCACCGTCTGGCGGCTGCCCACCGCCGCCGCAATGCCATCTCTGGTGCCCCCCCACTGTGGCTGCAACTGCTGCGCCCTCAGACGCCGCGTCGCCCGTTTAGAGGAGCAGATGCGTGTCCTCCTTCAATCCCGCTGCACACCTTAGTCCCTGTCTTCTGCCTCTTTTTTAATTCTTGTTTGGGTGGGTGGGAACTGGTTTGGGCGTTGGGTTTTTGCTTTTCGGACTACTATTTTCTCCTGGACTTTCCTATGGACATTCGTTGGGGTTAGGGAGGGGGGTGGGTCAGCTTTTGTGGGTTTTTAGATTATTTTTGTTAGAGTAAATTAAATATATTTTTCTACGTGACATGCAATGTTGTTAATGTTTTGTAGGTGGGGTTACTGTTTTACATCACACTGTTTCCTTGCTGGTGCAGGGCCGCCCATAATCAGTGTTTGATTTAAATATTTGGCTGACTGTGTAAGACACAAACAGATAGATGCAATACCCCTCACTGATTGACTTGTCCTACTAGTACTTTCAGTCTCTCCTCTAGTCTATGCATTCTTTATCTGGACTCAAAGGGGTGTGTGAAATTGAATTAATTGAAAACATGTCCATTATTAATTCTGCCTCCCCCAAACATCTCTCTTACCTGTGCTTGATGTTTAACTTAGGCACAGCAATGGCTGCATGATGAAGATGGTTTCCTTTTTCTAACATGCCATGATTGGGGTGGTGGTGGTAGTATAGTAGTAGTAGTAGACACTGGCAGGGCAGCAGCATTTGCAAAAAAAGCAAAGGAGACAGTCAATTGCCTTTGAGAGACTGTTAGAGTAGTAGTAGAATGAAGTACAGTACAGAACTTACAGAGCAACAATAATATGCTAAAATATTTTACAACAAAACATATTGGTGGTTGGGATAGCCTACTAGACAGAGTTACAAACTATAGTTGTGTCGAGTCACTTGACTAGGCCTACAGCCTAAGAGTTAGTGCTGTGTATGAGGAATGACAACAAACAAATCCAATCAATACCGGCAATTAATGCTGAGGTATATGTTCCTTTGTTAAATAAAATACCCTCTAAAATATCCTACTCATGGGTGGGCAAGCAGAAGAAGATCATCGCTCTGCCTTGAAATTGAAGTACTGTTGCTTTTGCCACATCCGCCCCAGCAAGCCTGTGATTAAGTATTGGTGTACATTTAATTTAGTCACACCTCAATAATAAGTCACACAGCCCGGGGGAAGAGGGTTAGGGTTTGTTGAATGGATGGGAAGGGGGTTTTGGGAAAGGTTTGACATTGAAAAACAGTATGCATGGACAAACAAACGACAATCTTTGAAGACTACCATATCCATTTGTTAAGGGAGAAAAAGGAAATGCATGCATGATGATGAGAGACCCGGATTACTTACACTTCTTGTTCTGTTGTTCCGGCCTTACTACTTTTACAGATAGCAAATAGAATTGTTAAAAATTGGTAGGGAAAAATCGTAAACAGAGAGCAAACCTAATGATGATAATAACAACAATAAGAACACACTGTTGTAAAGATTGTAGACAAAAAACTGATTCAAATTATTTAAAAGAAGATAAAAGTTGATACTGTTACTGTGTTATCCTGGTAAGAAATGTGGACTGGATTTGCATCTCGGCATTCCTCTTGGTCATCTCGTCCATCAATCTTGGGTGTCGCCACTCGCCAATGCCCGGCTGGAAATTTTTTTTTGATTTATTGGTAAGGTAAGTGTGCATTGTAATGTTTTCCCAATTATAGGGCAAGGCCCGGCCTGTAATTGTAGATGGAAAAACAAAGGGGATATTGAGAAACAAAGTTGAAACAAATGCACAAGTTATGGTGTAGTGCAACAAGAACACTTTCCAAGGTGGCATGTATGCATCATCTCTACTTTAGTCTGTTTCCAGCATTGACCTTCAACAATAACAGGAGAGAGCAGGCCCACAGTGACAGGCCTGACGGCACGTTGCTTAGCAGTAGCACATCCTACGTTTAGACTTTAGAGTACTTTTTTTTTTTTTAAAGAGTTGGACAAAGGCAAAGCACATTATCCATTCCAAATATAGCATTTTACAGTTTAAGTTAGTAAATCAATGCACCACAGTCATCCCACCGCTACACTCAACTCCACTTCTACACAGACATTTGGGTCTGCTGTAGTTGTTGTTGACGTGTTTACCTTTAGGCTTTTAAGTTTTATGCCACTCATGAAACGTCCTCCTGACTTATTATTCCATCAATCATCATCTCCGATACTTGTACTGACTGACTGTGAAGATCGGCCTGCAGTAGAAGTAAAATTGGCAACAAGAGTAGAAATATTATTGACTTCAGTCAGTCTTTAGTGTGTACAGAAAGATAGATTACTAGTACACTTTGACTTCACTTTGTGCACAACAAACAAACAACGAAAACACAAACACCAATCGCTCAGAGTCAGGTGTCCCATGCATGCCATTAATTGACATTACCTGTTCCTTCTCATCTTAAGTTAACGGGCCGTCTATTTCGCCATCATCATCATAGACAGTGCTGTTTTGTCAATCATACGCATTGCGCAGATTGAGTGAGTCCCCTTCCTGTATTGAATTAAAAGCAATGTATCACCAAGCTGTAGGAGAAGTACACATTTCTAATTTGAAAGAAGGGGAAAATTCACCTTGAGTTAAGTTTAGTGTGTACTGTAGAAAGATGATTAGTGCACAATTACATAACTTCATGCACAACAAACACAACAAAATCATTCAGTCTGCGACTCTGCGTCCAATGCATGGCCTCAATCATTACCTGTTCCATCTTCTTTTCAGTTAATGGGCAGTCTCTCTCGGCTCTGAAAGGAGGATAGCTATAGTAGCCATCTGATTCATGTTCCACTTCTTTTGGCGGGACTGGGAAAGTTAAAATTTTTTCTTCTATTTACCATCATCCAATCATCATTCATGAGGGCAATGGATTTGGGTGGGAGATTCAGTATGATGGAGCGGAGGAGCTGGATTCGGAGGACTGTACTGTCAAATTGCAGACACCTGAAACTTGTATATTAAATAAGAAAAGTAGAAGACGGTGGTCATGGATTTGTTATGATTCACAAGTTTGTAACCGGAACGACAGACACACAAATAAAGGGGGAAAAAAGGGAGGAAGACAGTAAGTGCAAGTCTAATTGTCAGGGAAGTATAGCTCGTCCTCAAACTCTGGGGGGTCAGTCAGTAGTAGGTAATCATGTGACACACTACTTCCATCACCTGAGCCGCTGTCCTCATCTTCCTCCATTGATTCATGTATTGTGTAATTCGGTGGTATGAAGTGCTGATTCATTTTGATCATTGTTAACCTCTCCACGTTTTTGGGCGAGAGACTGGTCCTTCTCAATGTTACAATGGAACCAGCAGCACTGAAAACACGTTCGGAAGAGACACTTGCGACAGGGCAAGCCAGATAGCTTATCGCCAGCCTGCTGAGCAGTGGCCATTCAGACCTTTTCCTATACCAATACTGCAATGGGTTTTGATCAATGTACACCTCTATTGGGTCGTCCAGATAGGCCTGGACCATCCGCTCAATGTTCAGGGGTGCCGCTGGTAAGCTTTTGGGCTCTTTTCTCAGTGCATCAGCACTGTGCTTATTAATGCCTAACTGTACATACCAATCGTCTAACGATTCTACTGGGCCTAATGATCCAGTTATTGTTGCTGTTGTCGATAGTGATGGTGAGTGTTGTGATCCAAACGCACTGCCCTCAGCCGACGAAGTTGCACTTGATCCTGCATGCCCTGCTGAAGTACTTCTTGTGGGTTGATAATAATAATACTGCATTTTATAAAGCGCGAACAGCTACCTCGCAATGGAGGTGTCCCGGCGCTAGAGGAGTACAATTGACCTAGAGGCAGAAGGAAAGAGGCTAGCGGGGATGAATGAAGAGCCACGTTTTCAGTAATTTCTTGAAGCAAGGCTCAGAAGGTGCCTGTTGAATTTCTTGAGGTAGGGTGTTCCAAAGAGAGGTGACGTTTGCCGAGAAGGTCCGGCCGCCTAGTCGAGCCTTTCTCGATCGTGGAACAACCAGCTGAACACGGCAGTTGGACCAAAGTGCACGTGTTTGGGCATACCTTGGAAGGCGTTTTTTCAGATATTCTGGGCAGGATCCATGCAGAGATCTTAATGCTAGCGTGAGTGCTTTGAATTTTATTCTGCTGGTCACTGGCAGCCAGTGCAGAGAGCGAAGATGCGGAGAGACTGACTGTCTGAGAGGAATTCGCAGTAACAGTCTTGCAGCCGCATTTTGGACTACCTGGAGTTTTTGCGTCAGGTATTTAGGTTGGCCAAGGTAAAGTCCATTGGCGTAGTCCAGCCGAGATGTGACAGTGGCGTGGATAACCGTTTTCCGGCAACTCTCCGGGAGGAATCTCAAGATTTTCCGGAGATTTCTAAGTTTGCTGAAGCAGCACCCGGCAACTTGTTGGATGTGGGCGGTGAAGGCCATACTATCGTCCCATCTAACTCCAAGGTTTTTTGCCGAGCGGCTGGGCGAGGGGGCTGGGCCCATCTCCGTTGGCCACCAAAAATCTGAGGCGGGGGTGGGGCCTCTGCCGAAGAAGATCACTTCGGTCTTATTGGCATTCAGTTTTAATTTATTCGTGTTCATCCAGTGGGAGATATCTTGGAGGCATCCTTTGAAGTTCGAAAAGGACTCCTGCGTCATCTCTGAGTATGGAAATACCAACTGGGTGTCATCGGCATAAGAAATTGCCTTGACACCCCAGTTGGCAATCAACGTAAAGAGAGGCGCAAGGTATATATTAAATAAAAGGGGGCTGAGGGCCGACCCTTGTGGGACTCCACAGCTAAGGGCCTTAGGGGCTGAGGAAATCGTCCCTAGTGCCACCTTTTGTGTCCTCTCGGACAGATAGGAGTGAATCCATCCCAGCGCCTTGTCCTGGATGCCTATCTCGGCCAGCCGGCTGAGTAGTCTGGCATGGTCCACCATGTCGAAGGCGGCCGACAGATCCAGGAGTTGCCTGCATCCATCGACCACCTTATTGATTCAGCTACCTCGATGAGCGCAGTCTCCGTACTAAAGCCTGGACGGAAGCCTGACTGTGTCTCATGTAGTACATTGTTTATTTCTACAAATTTGCTAAGTTGGCGCTGTAGGATTTTCTCTAGCATTTTCCCGGGGGCGGCTAAGAGTGATATAGGGCGGAGATTAGTAAGGTCTTCTGGATCACCATTGGGTTTGATCTTGCGGGCTTTTAATTAGCAGCCGTTCATTTTCCAACTTACTGGCTGCCTCAGCTATACAAGTTTTGTAGCGGGCAACATCAATCTCTGAAAAAGCAAAGAATGTCTTCAGTCCAAATTTTGCACGTGGATCCAGAATTGTGGCACCAATGTAATGTTTTTGTGACAAAATTTTATTTTCTATCCTTGTATTTTCAGCTAAGCGACGGGCTAAGCTCTCCACCAAATCATAGGCTTCCCTTTTGTCATCTACACCTTTGTATGATTCAGAAACCTTCTTCAGCTGATGCTCTAGCATTTACAATAATGGGATAGCTTGGCCCATTGTATAGTCCTCCTTGCTGACTTCACGTGTGAAGACCTCAAAAGGACGAAGCATCTCAGTCAGGCATTTAATTAGGCTCCATTGCTCCATCTCAAGGTTCATGCCTTTAACAGTAGCATCCCCTCTTTTCCAGACATATTCATGGAGTGACCTGTACTGCTCACACAGACGATCAAGCATGTAATACGTTGAGTTCCAACGTGTTGCCACCGCCTGAATGAGTGCCTTGACTGGCATCCTATTTTCACATTGGATGATCCTCAGCTGCTTCCGAGCTTTAAAAGAATGGCTGAAATGAGTGCATATTCTTTGGCAGATGGCCAGTAAGTTGCTGACTATGGGTTCTTTTTTCAGAAAGTCTTGAACTATAATGTTTATGCAGTGCGCCAAACACGGAACCCTGAAATAGGAACCAAGATCCATGGCCTTAAGTACATTACTGCCATTGTCTGTGGCAACAAAACCAATACTAAGCCCTCTTGGGCACAGCCATTCGAAAACCTTATTGCAAAACTCTTGCAAAATGTTTACAGCCGTATGAGATTTCTCCATGGCGAACATGGCTACAGTTGCATGTTTCCGAGTACCTTTAAAAATCGCCGCTGTGTCAACAGCACCTTGAGCAGATAGCTTATCTCTAACCCCCACAAAAGAGACCCAGTGTGCAGTGATGCACATGTAATCTGTGGCTTGGCAACTGGTCCACATGTCTGTTGTCAGGTGGATATTGTGAACAGCACTGTGCTGCAAAGCTTGTCCAACCAATTCCAGCACATCATGATGTAGTGCCGGAACAGCAGTTCTTGCAAAACAGGACCGGCTGGGAACCTTCCATTTAGGGCAGATGGCTGACACAAATTCAAGGAAACCCACCCCTTCCATAAATGAAAAAGGAAGAAGGTCCAGCGCTAACATTTTAGCCAGCTTTGCATTGTACAACCGTGCCATTGGGTGGTTGCGTTGGAACTGCCCCTCCAACCTAAGCATGCTCTCAATGGTAGGCTGGATTACTTTCCTTTGTGGTGCTGTTTTCATTAACCCACTTAGGCTCAACGACACAGTTTGTCTCATTGCGGTACTCGGTCGCCTTGGTGTCTCAGCCTGACTCTGAGTATGGCTCTAACTGCGGTGCCACTCAGATGTTACTGAGGAGGAAACCAACAGCAGACCCCACCGAACTCAAGAATTACCGCCCCATCTCGCTCCTACCGTTCCCAGCCAAAGTCATCGAGAAGACCGTCAACAAGCAGCTGGCCGCCTTCCTCTAGACGAATGGATCCCTCGACCCCTCACAGTCTGGCTTCCGAGCCAACCACAGCACCGAGACCGCCCTCATCGCTGCCACCGATGACATCCGAGCCCTGCTGGACAACGGTGAGACAGCGGCCCTCATCCTCCTAGACCTCTCCGCGGCGTTCGACACTGTTTGCCACCGCACCCTAGTGCAGCGCCTCAGCAACATCGGAATCCAGGAGAAGGCACTGGAGTGGATCATCTCCTTCCTCGCTGGAAGGACACAGAGAGTCCGCCTACCTCCGTTCAGATCTGCAGCCACGGAAGTCATCTGCGGCGTTCCTCAGGGCTCCTCGCTCAGCCTGACTCTATTCAACGTCTACATGAGCCCCCTTGCGGCCATCGCACGCCAACACAACCTCAACATCATCTCCTACGCGGACCACATCCAGCTGATCCTCTCCCTGACCAACGACCCCGCCGCCGCCAGAGCCAACCTTCACGATGGGATGAAAGACGTAGCCGAGTGGATGACGACCAGCCGCCTGAAACTGAACACCGACAAGACGGAAGTCCTCATCCTGGGCTCCTTGCCCTCCGCCTGGGACGACTCCTGGTGGCCCCCCGCCCTGGGCACCGCACCCAAACCGACAGACCACGCACGCAACCTGGGCTTCATCCTGGACACCTCCCTCTCCATGACCAGACAAGTCAACGCCGTCTCCTCGTCTTGCTTCAACATCCTGCGCATGCTACGTAAGATCTTCCGGTGGATCCCCACCGAGACCAGGAAGACGGTCACCCAGGCCCTCGTCACCAGCCGACTGGACTACGGCAACGCCCTCTACGCTGGTACCACCGCCAAGCTCCAGAAGAGACTCCAGCGGATCCAGAACGCCTCAGCCAGACTCATCCTCGACATCCCCCGACGCAGCCACATCTCCGGACACCTGAGAGACCTGCACTGGCTCCCCGTCAACAAGAGAATCACCTTCCGTCTCCTCACCCACGCACACAAAGCCCTACACGATCAAGGCCCAAGCTACCTTAACAACCGCCTCAACTTCTACGCTCCCAAACGCCATCTCCGATCAACCAGTCACGCCCTCGCCGTCGTCCCCCGCATCCGAAGAGCAACAACAGGAGGAAGGTCCTTCTCCTACCTGGCCGCCAAGACCTGGAACTCCCTCCCGACCGACCTGCGCCTGACCCAAGACCACCTCTCCTTCAGGAAGAAGCTCAAGACCTGGCTGTTCGAGCAGTAGCGGCACCCCCCCCCCAAGCGCCTTGAGACCCTCCGGGTGAGTAGTGCGCTCTATAAATGTCTTTGATTGATTGATTGATTGATTGATGTGGGCGGTACCACTGCACTACTGGGGACAGGGCTAGAAATGCCTCCCTCTTCTTCACCTTCCACTGCAATTACATCGCTCCCTGATTCTTCCTGACCAACTTCAATGGGTTGAGTTTTTCTACTTTCTTTTAACTGAAGTAGGTGATTCTCCCACACGATAGTGTGGTGTATTCTGAGATGACTTGCTTGGCCTCCGGTACCATAGTTTGTACCAAGCTTACCCCGCCGAACACCTTGCCGACAAATTGAGCATATAGCAACGTTCTCCTCCTTGGTGCTAACAGAAAAGAAGTCCAAAACTGGGGAGGAGAACTTTCTGGCACTGCTGGATGTGCCACTTTCAATACTAGATGAACTGGAGGGTGTGCTTGGAATGTGACCCTGTGCACCTAGACTGTGGCTTTTACTACCACTACCTACTGAGATGGTTGAGCTGGATAGGTCCCTGCCGGGCCTTGGAAAATATGGCAGCTGGAGGTAGTGGTGGTGTAACCTGTGTTGTTGATATCCGTGCTACATCCCGCTCAGTAGCAGCCTTTCTGGATAGGGTGAGAATGTTGGTCTCCAATCCCTTTGGGGCGGGAGTAATGTGCGTGATGACTGGCTCGTCTTCATCAACATCACCCCCCTCTTCTACATCTACCTCCATAACTCTAAGTTTTTCTGGGACCTTCCTTTTCAGAAGCATTGTCTTGTGGCGTATATCACTCTCAGACTAAGCTGGTGGATGCTGCTGTTCTTGTTGCGGCTGCACACTTATCTGCTGAGTTTGCGCCTGCGTTGATTGTGTACTACTTTGCGATAATGACATTTTAACATCGCTGCTCGTTAGTAGACTGGCTACCTCTGCGACACTAAAGCCCTTGGGCATAGGTTGGTGGGGTTGGACCGCTGGTGCTGAGGTGCTGCTCCCAGCTTGGTTCCCGGATAACGCTGCTGCAGGCGTAACTTTTTGGGTGCCAAAAAAAACATTGGCCGGCACACCACCAGTCGTGGTTAATGGCACTTTCTTTTTCTGTTCCTTCTTCTCACCGGCAACTTTCTTGGTACTGGACCTGGTACCTTTCTTTGGGGCCATCTTCTTCAGATGTCAGGCAGGATGCAGATGCACAACAAGTTCTGGTCACAAGTGGACGTGATGCGCAGCAGGACTTCTGTCTGGCTGGGAGTACAACGGGTAGCCGGGTGATGCTGATGACACCTCCTACTCTGGCTTTTTGTGCACCTAAAAGCAAATAAGCTAGGAGAAGAACATCAGTGAAATGTTGCATTTGTTGTTGTGGTTCAGTTACTTAGTACTGTTCTAGTGCAAACAAAAGATAGTCTAGCCATTCAGGACTTTTTTCAACAAGGGCTATGTTATACTACTGTGTACAGTCACACACTACACTCTCAGGAAGGATAGGAAAGTTAATAAGAACCACCAAAATAAAAATGTAATGGAAGAGGGGTGGACCCTATATGCCATTAAATTATTTGAGCATCTCAGCATCCATGGAGCTGCTGCTGGCAAAGGGGGTGAATGGATGGGAGCAGTAAGCCAATAGGAAAACCAAGCCTATATCATATAGGCTTGGTTTTCCTATTGGCTTACTGCTTATAGGCTATATGGCAAAAGCAGGACAGTAATAACTCCCAACACAAAAAAGGCCACCAGCCACATGGACACTCAAAAATCACAAACAAACAGGGGGCCTGGGAAACACTAGGAGCTGACAAAAGGCCTATAAAAGCCAGGTAAAGGATGCATGCTAAAGCACACTGCTCTGCCTTTTTAATGCAACAAAATGCAAATACGAACATTCACAGGCCCCAAAAAGGTCTGCTGCAGGGTGCATGCATTGCACACCAACACACACCAGACACACACAACAAAAGCATGTCTTTAAGACAACCAACATCAGAAAGCCCACCCCAAAAAAACACACTTCCCCAACTCAATGCCATCCATGCCCTAAATGATGTCTAAATTCAACAGACCACACAAAACAAAACACTTGATTAATAAAGCTGTGGCTACCTGCTCTGATCCTACTGGATGAAAGCAGGCCTGTTGGCAGACAAGGCCAGGCAAACTTGCAGGCCTAGGCTTCAAAATGGCCACCAGCCACATGGCCAGGCCCAACAACATCAGAAAGCCCACCCCAAAAAAACACACTTCCCCAACTCAATGCCATCCATGCCCTAAATGATGTCTAAATTCAACAGACCACACAAAACAAAACACTTGATTAATAAAGCTGTGGCTACCTGCTCTGATCCTACTGGATGAAAGCAGGCCTGTTGGCAGACAAGGCCAGGCAAACTTGCAGGCCTAGGCTTCAAAATGGCCACCAGCCACATGGCCAGGCCCAACAACATCAGAAAGCCCACCCCAAAAAAACACACTTCCCCAACTCAATCCAATGCCATCCATGCCCGAAATGATGTCTAAATTCAACAGACCACACAGAAAACACTTGATTAATAAAGTTGTGGCTACCTGCTCTGATCCTACTGGATGAAAGCAGGCCTGTTGGCAGACAAGGCCAGGCAAGCTTGCAGGCCTAGGTTTCAAAATGGCCACCAGCCACATGGCCAGGCCCAACAACATCAGAAAGCCCACCCCAAAAAAACACATTTCCCAACTAATTCCAATGCCATCCAGGCCCTAAATGATGCTTGAAAAGGAAATACATTCAAAAAACACCAAAGGAGCAGTTGCTTCATCATGCACACACCCATGAGGCCATGACTAGCTTGGGCCTACTACTGACTACTACAACCCACAACATTTTTAAAAAAAGGAATGATGATAGTTACCAAAAATAAATTGTAGTTACAACAACTGCAATGCCCCAATCAAACAGACACAACAACGACTTACTTGTAAAATATCCAATGAAAAAATCCTCAAATCCAATTGCAATGATGCAGCAGACAAAAAGAGTGATCTTTCCAGCTCAAAATCCAAAGGCAGAATGAGCAGGAGATGGACAAAGCACTGGGAGGAGCCTGCTGGACAGGAACAGGAAGTTGGAGATTATGGGGCACTTCCTCCCTCTCCCCACCTTTTTAAAAAAGGACTCCTTGCACAAAAAAGGACAGCCAAATGTCAATCTGAGTTGTTTTCATCCAAAATCATCATTTGCAGAAGGTTTCATGCTGCTAGAGCTGATATTTGATACTGTCAGCCATTCCCTACTACTGGATAGACTAGCCCGTT
This sequence comes from Triturus cristatus, assembly GCF_964204655.1. Taxonomy (NCBI): domain Eukaryota; kingdom Metazoa; phylum Chordata; class Amphibia; order Caudata; family Salamandridae; genus Triturus; species Triturus cristatus. The sequence continues at coordinate 973,387,116 of NC_140593.1, forward strand.
TTGGGATAAAAGACCTGGCTCTTAAATGGCTGCAGTCTTTTTTAAACGGTAGGACACAGAGAACCCAGTTTGGGGATTGTATATCGGAGGTCGGAGTGTTAGAGTGCGGCGTCCCGCAGGGCTCCGCTCTCTCTCCGCTATTATTTAATCTCTATCTGCAACCTCTGATTAACTCTTTAGCCAAAATGGGTTGTCATGTATTTAATTACGCTGATGACACCCAGTTACTTTTGAGTATCGATAATACGATGTCAGCTCAATCCAATGCCTAAGATATCCTCAGACATACGGTCAGTTGGATGACGGTAAATTTGCTGAAAATAAATCCAGACAAGACCGAGATACTGGTGGTTTCAACTACAGCTTCACCTTGGGGTGACCTTTATTGGCCCCAGGACTTGGGCCCTACACCGATCCCAAGCAAGCAAGTAAAAAGTCTTGGGATAAAGATTGACAACGAGCTGTCAATGGCCAATCAGATCTCTGCGGTTGTAGGGACTTGCACTGGCATGATTAGACAACTGCGCAAGCTTGTCCCTTTTTTTTCCTTCTCCATGCTACGTACAGTTGTTTCTGCCACAATAATATCTAGGCTGGACTATGGAAACGTCCTGTACCTAGGCCTACCAAAGTCTTTGACTAAGAGATTGCAGGTTGTGTTAAATGATGCTGCGCGACTGATTTTCAGACTCCCTAGAAGAGCCCAGGCTTCTCCCCTACTGCACAAATTACATTGGCTCCCCATTGTGCAGAGAGTGGAGTTTAAGAGCCTCTGTACGGCCCACAAGGCGATCTATGGACAGGCCCCTGTTTGCATCAAGGAACGTTTAGAGCTTTATCAGCCTAAACGAGCGCTTAGATCGGGGAATGCCCAGCTGCTAGCCTGCCCGCGATACAGGTTGTCAACAAAAGGAGGTAGATCTTTCTCAGTGCTGGTCCCACAACTTTGGAATAGATTACCGGAATCACTCCGGAGAGAGGGTAACCTTCTATGCTTTAGGAAGCAGCTGAAGACGCTCCTCTTCAAAGAGGCTTTTTGCCACTTAAAATAGCTTCGCGTAGGGCATCTCCTCTTCTCGCGTCCAGGGCCTGATCTATAGTTGTTAGTCATTAGTTCAAAGCGCCTAGAGACCTGCAGGTGAGTTGGCGCTATATAAGCCTAATATAACATAACATAACATAACATAACATAACATATTCTTCTCCAAATTGAAAATTTTACATGTTCGAGTTCTCGAGCTTCACATTACTTCCGCCGGATGTCGATGGCGTGTCCAAAAGGACTTGATTGCGTTCTCTCGCTCCCTGTCGTGTTGGATATGACGTGTTCGGGGTCTCTTTCTCCTTTTTGCGTTCGATTAGACGTGCCCACTTCTTCACGCTCTCGCTCGCGGTGGAGAATGACGTGTTCGAGATCTCAATCTTCTCATACTCTCGCGGTGCATGATTGCAAGAAGAAAGACGTGATCGCGCGACTAATGACGTGATCGCGTGACAAATTATGTTAATGCGGGCGCGAACTGTCACGAGACAGCGCAAAATAGCTACCAACAATCCAACATCTCGTGGAGAACGCGACCGGGTCGGGAAAACTTGTCGGCAAACGCGGGGATTCAGGTAAGGCGATCGCGCGCACGCGAGAATGTATTTTTTTACAGCGCGAGCAAGAAAAAAATTACCGGTAAGATGCGGATTGCGGAAATTTTGAAATTTTCGCACTTTCCGCGGAACGCGAAAATGCCACATTATCGCAATTTCCGCGAGCGGAACGGAATTTTGGCCCAGGCCTAATTAATTTGTTACTTTGCATTAAAAAACATAGAAATTCACTGAAAAAAAGGCAAATTGATGTTACTGTTAGGTTTGTTAACAATATCTTTACATTAAAAAAACCTTACAAATTCACTGAAAAAAAATAATAAGAACAAAGTGAAGCTACAGAAAGGTGAAATGTTAGTTAAAAAAGTAAAATGTTAAAATAAACATAAACACTGAAATTCAAAGTTTATAGTATACTTACATAACTATAACTTGCCCCCCCCTCCTCTATGCATTGGGTTTCTTCATCTAATTCAATTTGTGTAAGGGAAACACATTACTAACTCAGCCACTTGTCATAATTCACTAGTAAAATTCATGGAATCAAAAAAATATTCCAATGCATTCATTAATAATACCCACATTTAAATGTTTATTGATGCTCATTATCCTAAAAGTATTATGAATAAAGCACGGGTAATGAAAATAACAATAAATATGCCTTTATTTAATACTCTTCAGTCCATATAGTGTGGCCATAAATCCAACCACAATGAGTCCTTGCCTTCACAAGCCAGAGCCAAAGCTTACTGTGCTTGTTCATAATGCCTTTCCTAGGAGACATCAATTCCATGCTCCCTGAAACATAGAGCACATTTTTATATATCACTTCTAGGTGGCTGCTGCCACTCCCACAGCCTCTGAAACTCTCCTTCAACCCATGGGTCATGATCCTGCCCAAACTGGGGCACCACAGAGCAAGATAAATATGCAAATGATGCCCCTGAGGGCCATTATGGAGAGCCCCATGCCTAGAAGAAGTGATTATTTTATTTGTTTATTTTTTTAAACTGTGTGCTTTTTCCCCTTGGGCAACTAGGTTCTCTCTCAGGGTGCCGGCACATTCATGCTTCCTGCCTACTCCGTGCAGACAGGGTGTTGTGCTGAAGTGTGTGCCCCACTTCTCCCAGGCGCGGAGCGCGGAAGCAGCACACCGCCATGTGGGGAAGAGCACTGGAGCCACCTCTTCCTCTCTTTGCTTCGGGGTCCCGGTTATGGGGTTCCAGAACCCCATCAGCACCACACAAGCCCTCATTCCTCATTATCCTGGGGAATGAGGTTAGCGGGGCCATCCTTGCGTTGGGCACTTTAAGATAGGGTTCACAGGTCCCAAAGTTGGCTCATGGAGGGTGGCCCACCCACCCGTGTCTCTCCCAAAAATGTGATTAAAAAATAATGATGTGATGGCTCCCGGGCCTAGCTCCCCCTGAATTTTCAAAAGCCAATAATCCTCCATATGTAAAATAGCTAAATACTGTTTATTTACAGGAATCATGAAATAACCGTGGCAGGTATATGAAACAGACATTTCACATCCATCCTCCCCATGTAGAAAATCACTGAGCCCCACTATATCAAGAGGAATAAGTAAAACAACATGCCCAAGATATGTTACAGCCATTTACCACCCACAATCCCCCACGTAAAAAGTTAGCTATTCCCATTTTCCCATCAGAAAATATTGGAACGTACTTACAGATTTATTTAACAGACCTTTAAAGCCCATAAACACCCATGTGTGAAGGAGCTAATTACTGTTTCTCTATCGGTTTCCTGAAAATGCATTGCCAACTTAAGACAACAGCCATTTAACACTCACCATACCCCTTGCAGGAATCATGAAAATACAGTGTCATGTAAGTGTAACAACCATTTAACACCCATCATTCACATGTACAAATTAGCTATCCTAACAGGAACTATTAGAATACAGTGGCGAAAGAATCAATTGGACTTTTAACACCCATAATCTCACAGCTATTACCATTTCCACCAAGAATCATAAAAATACATCTCAAGGTAAGTAACAGCAGTTTAGAACCCATTATGCAGCATGTTAAAAATAGATATGTATATTTTCACAATGAAACCAATAAATAAGGAACCAGATATGTTAAACAGCCATTGAAAACCATAGCATCCCTATATTATAAGTAGCCCATGTGGCCTCCAAAACCATATTCTTTTCAGCAGAAGGTATATTCATAAAGCACGTTTAATTCCCAGATGAAATAGCTGTGCCCATTTTCCTAAATGTATCACCTACATTGCCAGATATGTGTTACAGCCATTTTACATCCATAATTGCCCATTACAAATGTCTATTTGAATTGCCTGTTGTGTGAATTTTAGAATTCTGAAAACGTAACTGCTTTTAGTCTTCCATATTTGAATAGTCTGTCTATTTTCTGAGTTGATAAAGTAACATACATTGCTAATATCATGTCATGTCATTGCCATACTTCAACCAATTTTTACTATTAACTAAAGAAATTATGTTTCCACTATCACCGAAAACTATTAAACCAGTGTACAACTACCAGGAATGTACAACGGAATACATCATCATAGCATATATGATAAATCATCACATTTTATAAGTAGGTGAAAATATCCTTAAAGGCACCCTATGTCAATGTCCATCGGCGAGGCAATGGTTACAAAACAATGTGTGGCCCATTGCGATATGTCATCTAATTATACAAATATCACATTTACTAAGTATTTTCCTCGATATCTTGGTAAAAGAAAACCATTGCTTCATTGTGTGACCTTATGGCCAGCAATTCAATGCTTACAAAAGTGTGAGCTTGTCAGACATTTGTAATAAAACCATGAAAACATTGTTAGATAACCAATATCAAATGCTGATAATTGAGTGAACCTTAAGTGTGTACACTTAACACTTAAGCTTTAAACTGTATTGCTATTGGTGGATATTTAAGGGAATGCATTCCATTGTCTCATCATCTCCAGTGATGCTTTTTAGTGTATCACTTTAAAAAAAAGATTGTGTACAGTTAGAAAATGTAAACCTAATCCTTTTTGGGCCTGGATTAAGAATAGTAACTTTGATCGCACCCTCACCCCAACACTTTTCCCAATATAACTGGGATTGTTGGTGCTATTGTAGATTTCCCTAACTTTGGGGGTCTGTATCTACAGTAGTAATCCTACACATACAAATGTATGCACCTGCCCAAAATTTGTTGGCATACAGCTAGACTTGAAATATAAGAAATGTCTACACTGTAAATGTGATTGGAATCATAATAGTAAACCTTCCTCCCCCAATATATGTATTATGACTATTTCGTGTGGGTCTATAGTAAAATAGTAAATCTGACCCTCTCTCATTGTATACAGTTTTCCTAATGTTTTTAGGCCTGAAGTTTAAATAGTAAACCTGATACCCAAATATCTGCAATGTTCCCTATGTTTGACTTGACTTTGAATAGTTAATCTGTGTCCCTTCCATATGTATTTTCGAAAATGCAATTGGGATTGGGGTTTCAATAGTAAATCTGAACTGCCCAAAATATGCATTTTGTCTAAAGTATGTAGGTCTGTAATTAAAATAGTAAATCAGACCCTTCCCCCAATCTAAGCACTTTCTACACTGTATTTGAAACTGGAATTAGAACAGCAAATTTGCCTCCAATATACGTTGTTTGCCAAATGTTGGTGAGCCCAGAGTTAGAATACTAAATCTGCCGACACTAAATAAATGATCACCCTATAATATTTGTTGGACTAGAGTAACAATAGGAAAAGCACCCTCCTCCCAAATATATACATTTTCACCAATGTAAGTTGAATGGTATGTAGAATAGTAAATCTCGATCCCAAAAATCATTCACATACCCAATGTATGTGGGCCTTGAATTAGATTAGCACATCTAACTTCCACCTACAAAATATATGGACTTTACCCAATGTGCTACAATAGTAAATATGCACTGTCCAAATAGTTTCACTTTACCTAATATTTTTGGACTAAAGTTGGAATACAAAACCTAACCCCTCACCTTTAGAGGCACTTTCCCAAGTATACATTGGATTTTGGTTAGAATCTAAATCTGAGCTCACTCTAATTCATGCACTTTCTTCTATTTATGGTTGACTGGAGTTAGAATAGTATCTCACCCCACACATATTGCTTCTTTTAAATGTTTAGTGCAAAGCAAATATCAATGTACAATTTATTAGTTTATTTTACTTTGCTTGATTATTTTATTGTATTTTGGTTTTCTAAAGTTTTACATTTATGCTTATGTTATTTAGAAAATATTTAAACATGGTAATTAAGAAATTATTACTTGAAATATGTACAGTAACACCATATATAACAACATATATATTGATCGATACTCTTACCACAGAGGGGCCGATTCCGATTCTGTCTGCAAAACGAACCGACCGACACGGACCCGGACTGAATACCGACCAACACGGACCAGCGCCGTACGACCCGTGCAGTACGATGCAACGCGTGTGAATTACAACCGACACGTACGGAATACAAGCCGTACGACCGAGCCGTAGGGAAAATAGTGATCCGGCCGGAAAAGCGACGCGATTTTCACCGACCGGCACGAACCCGGAATTAACCCGACCAACCCGTACCTGCGATGTACGATTAGCGCAGTACGATGCAATGCGTGTAAAACCAGACCAAATCGCACGGAGACCAAGCCGCACGACCGACACGCACAGACAACCGGGCACACAAACAATAGAGACCGCTGCGACCCACGCGTACCAAACACAGAAGACAGGCAGCGTGAACGAGGCGGAGAAGCCCGCACGAGAAAACAGCAGCGTCCATTTCCATCACATGAACGTCTCCTTCATGCCTACAAAACACAAAGGAAAAAAGACAAAAAAAGGACCAAACAAGCAATGACAAAGCCAATAAATACCAAAGAAAAATACATGGGACAAAGACACACCCACAACTCCAACTATATAAAGGACTACAATCACTACCATCATCCCTTGCAAACAGGAGACACAGCCAGCAGCAAACACCAGTACACAGCAACCACAGACACACTCACAGCTCACCCATCACACAACCAACACACCATCAGCACCTCATACAAAAGCACACACACATACACACAGCAAAACCAACACCAACCCACCATCACTTGCACCCTCACACACACAACATTCACCACCACCACCCATCACCATGCCTCCAATGAAGAATCCAAAGTTCACAGATAGCGAGTTAGAAGTGCTGGTAGACGAGATCATCAGAGTAGAGCCACATTTGTTTGGTACATTGGTTCAAAGGACCCCCATCTCACAGAAAACCAAGATGTGGGCGACGATTGTGGACAAGGTGAACGCACAAGCACCAGCAAGGCGCACAAAGGACAACATCCAGAACAGGTGGTATGACGTGCGCAGGAGGGTCAAGAAACTCATCGAAAAAGATCACGCCCTGAGTCAGTGCACCGGCGGTGGCCCTCCTGCCAAACCAGTCTACTTCAGGACCTGGGAGGAGAAGGTGCGGGACATCCTACCACCAGAGTGTCCACGGCCTAACAGACATCCCAGAGCATGGGGAGTACACAAACAACATACCCAAGATTGTGTGGCAAGGGGACAGTGAAACCATGCACCGCAAGCAAAGCTACACTAACCAATAGATAATCAGCCCAAGATGTGTATGCCAGTCACACAAACACAATACCTGCCATCTCATAGTGACTGGGGACTGCGTCATGACATGCACCAACCTACAAACAAATAGAGCAAGCCAGTGGCACTAAGCCAAATACACCCTGCCAGACAGTTTGCCACCACAAACACACCACCTCACAGTGCAGCTGACTGTCAGGAAGGAATAGTGGGGATGCAGGTGAAGTGAGTGTAGCCAAAAGCATGATGGGGCCTGTGGTCACAGATAATGCACACCCTCCTGATTGGCCCATCAAGACCTCTCTGAAACATGCCCACGTCACAGGGAGTGGAAAATGACTGACAAGATGGCTGACACTGGGTCCTGCTGTGGGGAGCACAAGGACCTGCTAGGGCTTGTGTGCAAATCACAAGCAGGACACCACTGACTGACATCCTGAAAGACAACTTGCACGCCCTACAATGGAAGCACGTTTCATGATGGGAAGGAGAACTGACAGCCCTGACCAGACTACTCAGCATGGGGAGACACCCCCCCCTCAACACAAACTCCACAAAACTCACTGGGTACAATGCATTGACACACACCTCATTGAAATATCAGCAAAAGATACCCCGTACTGGGTGCTGCTGTGTGAAGCACAGGGGCTCACTTGTGACTTGTAGCCAAACAAACACCAGGATTTCACAGTCAGCCATCTTGCTATTGCTGTCACACCCCCTCACAGGGAATCAGAGTAAAGAGGGAGGAAGTATGGGCATGCTGGGAAGGGGGGTGTAGCCAAGAGTATGATGGGAGTTGCAGTCACAGACAACCTACATCCACCCACATGGCGCAGCAAGAACAAACGGAAACATACTCACCTCACAGGGAGTGGGAAGGGACTGACAAGATGTCTGACACTGGGCTCTGTTGTGGGGCGCACAAGGCCATGCTGGGAAATGGCCAACAACATACATCAGGACTACACAGTTAGCCATCTTGCCATTGCTGTCACACCCCCTCACAGGGAAGCAGAGTCAAGAGGGAGGAAGCATGGGCATGCTGGGAAGGGGGGTGTAGCCAAGAGTATGATGGGAGTCGCAGTCACAGACAACCTACACCCACCCACATGGCCCAGCAAGCTCAAGCTGAACCATACTCGCCTCACAGGGAGTGGGAAGGGACGGACAAGATGTCTGACACTGGGCTCTGTTGTGCGGAGCACAAGGCCATGCTGGGAAATGGCCAACAACAATATCAAATTCTGTCCGTGACAAGCTGGGAAAAGACAGGCATCTGTTTGAAAAGTAGAAAATGTCATGTTTGTGAACCAACGATGCATGTAGAAACATAAATCACATTGTGTGTCTCTTCCAAACACAGGTGGTGCTGGGCACCCAGCACCAAATGACGAGGATACCCAGTCCCAGACTCTGGTGGACACTGAGCTCTCTGGTCTGACTCTCTCACTGTCCTCTTCGGATGACGACGACCAACCTGGCCCCTCCGGTGTGAGCCATCATGCAGCACCAGCAGCATCTAGTAAATCAAAAGAGAGTGGATCACTTGTCCCAGAGAACCAGGGTGTGCAAGGACAGTAAGGTACTGTTTAAAAAACCCTCAATCACGTTATGAACGTTTTGGATGTTAGCGGTATATTTTCGTTCTCCGCTTCGTTATTAGTAACGTGACAGCATCATCATTGGGTTTGTTGTTATGCTTTCTCCACCTGGAGATCGTACCACTGGTTGTTTTGGTAGTGATCGTAAATAAAAAATGAGAGTGAGTTTGGTGAAGTGTTCAGTGGTGAAAAAATGAAGATAATTAAAAACCAACAGGGCTAGTAAAAAATCTTTAATTGTACTAGATGTTGGGGAATTTAGTCAGTGTGCACTCAAGGGTGAGTTAAGACCCTGTGCATTCTAAGGTGCCATTAAAAAGGTCGACATGTTTCAGCCCTTGTTGTGCCCCGAAGGGTCACGTGGGCTTTCTTCAGGACCTAAGAGGTGAAACAAAGACCTGAAAATTCACAGGATCTTTGGGGTGAAAAGATTTATGGGTTAATTATCCCAAAGGTAACTATTCAATTTGAGCCTATAATAGTCGTTCCAAAAAGTAAGGTGGGGAAGGAAAGAAAAACAGACCTTGTTAAAGTAATTATTGGTGAGGATAAAAACAGATAGTATTAACACATTTCTCAAAAACAGACAGCCAACAATACAAAACTGGTTTCTTTAAGTCTATAAGGTTGTCTGCAGCAACTGGAAAATGGCAATTTTTATGTTTGGAGTCAGGACACTAAATGTGTCCCGTATTTCGTATGGCAAAATTCGTCCCTCCTTCAGCAACTCGTAAGAGAATCCACATTCCATCTTGTCATATAAGGTGTGCAGAGCGCTCATATGTGATTTATATCAATAATGCAACTGAATGTATAAAGAGAATCATTATTGGATCAGAATGACAGTATTGACAGCCTTTGTTGTCCTAAACTCGCAAGCGCGTGTTAAAAGAAGAGATCTACTTGAGGAAGTGCAAAGGCGCGTAATCATGGCAGTAGTTCTGTATTCGTTAAAGACAGTAGCGCTTAGGTGTTCACAGATGGCTTAACAGCGCTCATATATTTACGATTAGCTCAGAAACGGTTAATTTACATGGGAAATAGGAGGAGCGGCATAAAGTTTACGTTCTAATGGCAGCCTTTATATTTTTACGCAGAGTAGTGGAGCTTACGTATGGTTTTTAGAAGCTTACAGCAGCTTATAGATTAGACTAAGGAGTAGCGATGCCTGATGTTGCATAGTAATTTAAATCAAAATGGAGGCAGCGCGTGTGATTTAAATGGCCTTCCGTACCTGTTTCCCGTTACTGTGGGTAACAGCGGGTGTGGAGTAGGGCGGTCGCTCGCGCTCTACAAGGATAATAGAGAAGAAATAAAGAAATTTGAACTGTCAAGCATTGACCAAGTAATACATTACGGTTCTGTTGTGAGGTTGAGTCCACCATCTCGCTAACCTCTTCGGCGCTGGACGCGGCTTCTGTGCTGGCTCTGCCCTAGTCGACCCGGTACTGCCGGTAGGACCTCAGAGCTCGCGTTAAATCTGATATGGAGCGCGTAGAAATAGTCGAAAGACTACTATGAGATGGGCAATGTTGAATTAGGAACATGAATGGTATGGAGTGGTAATTACCGATTCAATGTAGATAAAAGAGCGGAGTTGATTACATTGATGCAAATTGTTCAGAAATGTACACAAAGGTGATTAAAAAGAAAAGGTGTTATTGGAGAGACTCTTTATGGAGAAAGCGCTATGATCACGCCTGATGGTCACCTTTAAATCATTGTCAGCAGCGTGTGTCCTCGAACGGGATGGCATATATAAGTAATGCTTGATCAGGTACATCAACCCTTAAGCTTTTAAGAGGTTGGTATATGTTTGGCCAGATTCTTATTTTTAACAATGAAGTTTTGGGAGACAAGGGGCTAGAACATCATTTTCTCAATACACTCAACCATGGTATATTGTCATTCAGACCGTGGGTATTCGTGCAGAGTCGATGGACCCATCTTTGTTCTTTTTCGAACAATACTTTCTCTGCTTGGTTGTTCTTGTTAGTAAGGGTTTCTAGGATTACCCAACGTAGGTCGTTGACAGTATGTCCTTGTTCCAGGAAGTGATTACTCATCTTCGTAGTGCTTCTCTTGCACTTGACGTTACTGCGATGTTCGCAGAGTCTCTGTTTTACCTTCCTGCAGGTCATTCCAATGTAGCGCAAGCCGCATGGGCACGTGATCATGTAGATAGCGTGGGTGGTATTGCAGTTAGTGTGCGCTCTTATGGTCCAGTTTAGATTAGGTGATAACTGTAAATTTTTGGTTGCCGTTGTCAAGTGGCAAACTGAGCATGACCCGCATGGGAAGTGTCCTGTGACCGGTGTGTTGTGCCAGAGGCCTTGTTGTGTCTTCGTGGCTGGTTTTTCCAAAGGTCTTGTGTGTACGAGTATGTCTTTTAGGTTCCTTGTTCTTTTATTTGAGAATCTGGGTTTCGGCCATTTCAAGTTTCCCGAAGTCAGAGTTCGCCAGTTTTTGTTGACGATTTTCTTGATCTCGTTTGTCACAGTACTATAAGTGCTAACACATGTCAGCTGATCCAAGGTGGATTCTTTTACTGTGGTGTCTAGGAGGATCTCTCTAGGCTGGTTCCTTGCCCTTTTCTGGCATTTTTTGATAATGTGTATGGGGTAGTCTCTGGTTTGTAGTTTATCACTCAGTTCCATTGCCTGGCTCTTGTAGTCTCTGATGTTACTGCAATTTCTTCTGAGTCGTAGGAACTGTCCATACGGGAGGTTTTCCCTCAATGAACGTGGGTGAAAGCTGTTATATGATAACAGGCTGTTTTTAGCTGTGGGTTTGAAGTAGGTCTTAGTTTGTAATTTGTCCCCTTCGTTGAAGATAGTGACATCTAGGAAGTCAAGTTTGCTGGGATCTGATGTGTATGTAAATTTCAAGCAGTCATCCCTGGTATTGAGCCATTGGTGGAATTCGTACAGCTCTTCATTATTTCCTTCCCATATCAGAAGGACGTCATCTATATATCGCTTCCAGAACACGATTTGACTCAGGAAGGGATTGGAGGGGTCATGGATGTATGTGGTTTCAAAGTTGCTGACATAGAGCCCCGCTACACTCGGCGCAAAGGTGCTGCCCATTGAAGTACCATGGCGCTGTTTATACATGATTTTATTGTATTCAAAATGGTTTTCTGTAAGTGCTAACCTACAGCACTCAAGTACGAAATGTCTCGGTGTCTTGTGTTCCCATTGTTGGCCGAAGAGAAGTGTCTCTAAGGTCTCCAGGGTTTTCTGTTGCGGGAGGCTCGTATACAAACTTTCGATGTCAAGTCCCACTAGTAACATACTGTTCTGTGAGTATTGTAGATTCTGTAAGTGGTTGAGTAGATCTTTCGTGTCTTTCAAATAAGTGGGAGTTTTTTGTACCAATGGTCGCAAGTAGTGGTCAGCAAATTGTGACAGCGGTTCTAAAATAGAACCAATTCCAGAGACAATCGGACGTCCGGGTGGCGGGCGTCGTTCTTTGTGGATTTTGGGTAAAGAATAGAAGTAAGGCATTCTTGGTGTCTTGGTTATCAGAAATTCTGCTTCAGTCTTGGAGACCCAGTTATTGGTTTCTGCTTCATCAACCATGATGGCAATGGTGTTCTGTAAGCGTTGGGTTGGGTCTGTCCTGATGACTTCGTAGAATTTTTCGTCAGAAAGTAATTCGATGCACTGTTGATGATAGCCTTCTTTACTGAGAAGCACAATGCCACCTCCCTTATCCGCTGGTTTGATTATTAGCTCTTCGTCTTGTCGTAATGTATCTAGTGCTCTTTGTTCGGCGTTAGATATATTCATGAAAGGTCTTCTGGTTTGGTCTTTAAGATCACCCACTTCTTTCATTATGGCCTGTTCAAAGGCTAGTACTTCTACTGGAACTTGGTGGTTAAGTGGGCAGAAGTTGGATTTACGGCGGAGTGTCGTATCGCCGTCCTTTATTATTTCTTCTTTTCCATTGAAGAAGGCTTTCAGCTTGATCTTCCTGCAGAATTCAGCCATTTCACACTGGAGTCTAAAGATGTCTACGGGTGGTGTGGGTACGTAACTCAGACCTTTATTAAGAACATCCTCTTGTTCTTTGGTAAGTCTTACATTGGTGAGGTTGAAAATCAGGTTGTTGTGCTTGTTCCCGCTTTTGCGCCCGTCATGCTCCTCGTGTGGACTTGGTGTTGCTGGTCTGACCAGGTGACCCCTTTGCGTCTTGTCCTGTGGGTTGTCTGGCCTCTCCCTAAAAAAGGCGGTCTATGCGTGTAGTTGGATCCCATGTCAGGCATTACTGGAGGGCCCATAGGTGGAGGACCCGGATAGAAAGGGTTTGCCCAGGCTGGAAGGTTGGGGTTGAAAGGTGTAAAGGGCATTTGAGGTGTCTGTGTGCCAAAGTAGGGATTGAACCAGGTGTTTGGTCTTCTTCTGTTTTGGCGTCTGTATTGACCTCTGTTCCTCCTCGGTGTGTAGGATTCTTCTCCACTCCAGTCAGAGCCATTATTCGTTGAACCTGTGCTTGAAATACTTGAATTGTCAAAAGTGTCATCCGGGATCTTGTAATCATCTGCACTGTAAGGGTGCATCTTTTCCATAGAGAATTTTTTCAGATCCTTCCCTAATTTCTGGATCTTGTTCTGTGTAATGTAGTCCTTTGTTTCGTTCATTTCTTTATTGATTTCTTCTAACCTTTTTTTGTATACAGTTAGCTGCACCGTGCTCTTGATTTTCGTTTCTAGTATTTGTATTTTGATCGTCAGTTCTTCTGTGAGGCGTGTGGCGGTTTTTATTATAAGAACTAGGTAGTCTCGGGTGCACTTCCAAGAGATGGAAGACCAATCTTTACGAAAGACTAGGTCTTGAAGGAAGATACGTGGGGCATTGTTTACCCAGAGTCCTCTCGGTGCTGCGTTGGCGCGTAGATACTCTGTCATAATTACGCATGGATGGCTGTGCGCACTTGTTCTTTCTTTGTTTCTGATAGCTCATCCCAGTCTGTAGTCTGGGCTAGGGTCTGTGTGATATCTCTGTCATGTAGTAGCGAAGGAAGGGACAGAATCGCATTAATTTCTTCCGTGGAGTAGCTCAAGCCTAGATTCTCGGACATGATGGCTTACCACAGGCAATGTCTTGGGGGAAAGACGGAAAAAGGGGGGGGGGGAAACTCCCACAGCTGCACGCTGCTAAGTATTATAGTAATCAAACTGGAGGGAGAAGGAAGAGCTGCTGATCCACTCAGCTTCCTTGTCATAAGTATCTAGTAAATCAAAAGGGAGTGGATCACTTGTCCCAGAGAACCAGGGTGTGCAAGGACAGTAAGGTACTGTTTAAAAAACCCTCAATCACGTTATGAACGTTTTGGATGTTAGCGGTATATTTTCGTTCTCCGCTTCGTTATTAGTAACGTGACAGCATCATCATTGGGTTTGTTGTTATGCTTTCTCCACCTGGAGATCGTACCACTGGTTGTTTTGGTAGTGATCGTAAATAAAAAATGAGAGTGAGTTTGGTGAAGTGTTCAGTGGTGAAAAAATGAAGATAATTAAAAACCAACAGGGCTAGTAAAAAATCTTTAATTGTACTAGATGTTGGGGAATTTAGTCAGTGTGCACTCAAGGGTGAGTTAAGACCCTGTGCATTCTAAGGTGCCATTAAAAAGGTCGACATGTTTCAGCCCTTGTTGTGCCCCGAAGGGTCACGTGGGCTTTCTTCAGTACCTAAGAGGTGAAACAAAGACCTGAAAATTCACAGGATCTTTGGGGTGAAAAGATTTATGGGTTAATTATCCCAAAGGTAACTATTCAATTTGAGCCTATAATAGTCGTTCCAAAAAGTAAGGTGGGGAAGGAAAGAAAAACAGACCTTGTTAAAGTAATTATTGGTGAGGATAAAAACAGATAGTATTAACACATTTCTCAAAAACAGACAGCCAACAATACAAAACTGGTTTCTTTAAGTCTATAAGGTTGTCTGCAGCAACTGGAAAATGGCAATTTTTATGTTTGGAGTCAGGACACTAAATGTGTCCCGTATTTCGTATGGCAAAATTCGTCCCTCCTTCAGCAACTCGTAAGAGAATCCACATTCCATCTTGTCATATAAGGTGTGCAGAGCGCTCATATGTGATTTATATCAATAATGCAACTGAATGTATAAAGAGAATCATTATTGGATCAGAATGACAGTATTGACAGCCTTTGTTGTCCTAAACTCGCAAGCGCGTGTTAAAAGAAGAGATCTACTTGAGGAAGTGCAAAGGCGCGTAATCATGGCAGTAGTTCTGTATTCGTTAAAGACAGTAGCGCTTAGGTGTTCACAGATGGCTTAACAGCGCTCATATATTTACGATTAGCTCAGAAACGGTTAATTTACATGGGAAATAGGAGGAGCGGCATAAAGTTTACGTTCTAATGGCAGCCTTTATATTTTTACGCAGAGTAGTGGAGCTTACGTATGGTTTTTAGAAGCTTACAGCAGCTTATAGATTAGACTAAGGAGTAGCGATGCCTGATGTTGCATAGTAATTTAAATCAAAATGGAGGCAGCGCGTGTGATTTAAATGGCCTTCCGTACCTGTTTCCCGTTACTGTGGGTAACAGCGGGTGTGGAGTAGGGCGGTCGCTCGCGCTCTACAAGGATAATAGAGAAGAAATAAAGAAATTTGAACTGTCAAGCATTGACCAAGTAATACATTACGGTTCTGTTGTGAGGTTGAGTCCACCATCTCGCTAACCTCTTCGGCGCTGGACGCGGCTTCTGTGCTGGCTCTGCCCTAGTCGACCCGGTACTGCCGGTAGGACCTCAGAGCTCGCGTTAAATCTGATATGGAGCGCGTAGAAATAGTCGAAAGACTACTATGAGATGGGCAATGTTGAATTAGGAACATGAATGGTATGGAGTGGTAATTACCGATTCAATGTAGATAAAAGAGCGGAGTTGATTACATTGATGCAAATTGTTCAGAAATGTACACAAAGGTGATTAAAAAGAAAAGGTGTTATTGGAGAGACTCTTTATGGAGAAAGCGCTATGATCACGCCTGATGGTCACCTTTAAATCATTGTCAGCAGCGTGTGTCCTCGAACGGGATGGCATATATAAGTAATGCTTGATCACGTACATCAACCCTTAAGCTTTTAAGAGGTTGGTATATGTTTGGCCAGATTCTTATTTTTAACAATGAAGTTTTGGGAGACAAGGGGCTAGAACATCATTTTCTCAATACACTCAACCATGGTATATTGTCATTCAGACCGTGGGTATTCGTGCAGAGTCGATGGACCCATCTTTGTTCTTTTTCGAACAATACTTTCTCTGCTTGGTTGTTCTTGTTAGTAAGGGTTTCTAGGATTACCCAACGTAGGTCGTTGACAGTATGTCCTTGTTCCAGGAAGTGATTACTCATCTTCGTAGTGCTTCTCTTGCACTTGACGTTACTGCGATGTTCGCAGAGTCTCTGTTTTACCTTCCTGCAGGTCATTCCAATGTAGCGCAAGCCGCATGCTGAAGGAGGGACGAATTTTGCCATACGAAATACGGGACACATTTAGTGTCCTGACTCCAAACATAAAAATTGCCATTTTCCAGTTGCTGCAGACAACCTTATAGACTTAAAGAAACCAGTTTTGTATTGTTGGCTGTCTGTTTTTGAGAAATGTGTTAATACTATCTGTTTTTATCCTCACCAATAATTACTTTAACAAGGTCTGTTTTTCTTTCCTTCCCCACCTTACTTTTTGGAACGACTATTATAGGCTCAAATTGAATAGTTACCTTTGGGATAATTAACCCATAAATCTTTTCACCCCAAAGATCCTGTGAATTTTCAGGTCTTTGTTTCACCTCTTAGGTCCTGAAGAAAGCCCACGTGACCCTTCGGGGCACAACAAGGGCTGAAACATGTCGACCTTTTTAATGGCACCTTAGAATGCACAGGGTCTTAACTCACCCTTGAGTGCACACTGACTAAATTCCCCAACATCTAGTACAATTAAAGATTTTTTACTAGCCCTGTTGGTTTTTAATTATCTTCATTTTTTCACCACTGAACACTTCACCAAACTCACTCTCATTTTTTATTTACGATCACTACCAAAACAACCAGTGGTACGATCTCCAGGTGGAGAAAGCATAACAACAAACCCAATGATGATGCTGTCACGTTACTAATAACGAAGCGGAGAACGAAAATATACCGCTAACATCCAAAACGTTCATAACGTGATTGAGGGTTTTTTAAACAGTACCTTACTGTCCTTGCACACCCTGGTTCTCTGGGACAAGTGATCCACTCCCTTTTGATTTACTAGATACTTATGACAAGGAAGCTGAGTGGATCAGCAGCTCTTCCTTCTCCCTCCAGTTTGATTACTATAATACTTAGCAGCGTGCAGCTGTGGGAGTTTCCCCCCCCCCCCTTTTTCCGTCTTTCCCCCAAGACATTGCCTGTGGTAAGCCATCATGTCCGAGAATCTAGGCTTGAGCTACTCCACGGAAGAAATTAATGCGATTCTGTCCCTTCCTTCGCTACTACATGACAGAGATATCACACAGACCCTAGCCCAGACTACAGACTGGGATGAGCTATCAGAAACAAAGAAAGAACAAGTGCGCACAGCCATCCATGCGTAATTATGACAGAGTATCTACGCGCCAACGCAGCACCGAGAGGACTCTGGGTAAACAATGCCCCACGTATCTTCCTTCAAGACCTAGTCTTTCGTAAAGATTGGTCTTCCATCTCTTGGAAGTGCACCCGAGACTACCTAGTTCTTATAATAAAAACCGCCACACGCCTCACAGAAGAACTGACGATCAAAATACAAATACTAGAAACGAAAATCAAGAGCACGGTGCAGCTAACTGTATACAAAAAAAGGTTAGAAGAAATCAATAAAGAAATGAACGAAACAAAGGACTACATTACACAGAACAAGATCCAGAAATTAGGGAAGGATCTGAAAAAATTCTCTATGGAAAAGATGCACCCTTACAGTGCAGATGATTACAAGATCCCGGATGACACTTTTGACAATTCAAGTATTTCAAGCACAGGTTCAACGAATAATGGCTCTGACTGGAGTGGAGAAGAATCCTACACACCGAGGAGGAACAGAGGTCAATACAGACGCCAAAACAGAAGAAGACCAAACACCTGGTTCAATCCCTACTTTGGCACACAGACACCTCAAATGCCCTTTACACCTTTCAACCCCAACCTTCCAGCCTGGGCAAACCCTTTCTATCCGGGTCCTCCACCTATGGGCCCTCCAGTAATGCCTGACATGGGATCCAACTACACGCATAGACCGCCTTTTTTAGGGAGAGGCCAGACAACCCACAGGACAAGACGCAAAGGGGTCACCTGGTCAGACCAGCAACACCAAGTCCACACGAGGAGCATGACGGGCGCAAAAGCGGGAACAAGCACAACAACCTGATTTTCAACCTCACCAATGTAAGACTTACCAAAGAACAAGAGGATGTTCTTAATAAAGGTCTGAGTTACGTACCCACACCACCCGTAGACATCTTTAGACTCCAGTGTGAAATGGCTGAATTCTGCAGGAAGATCAAGCTGAAAGCCTTCTTCAATGGAAAAGAAGAAATAATAAAGGACGGCGATACGACACTCCGCCGTAAATCCAACTTCTGCCCACTTAACCACCAAGTTCCAGTAGAAGTACTAGCCTTTGAACAGGCCATAATGAAAGAAGTGGGTGATCTTAAAGACCAAACCAGAAGACCTTTCATGAATATATCTAACGCCGAACAAAGAGCACTAGATACATTACGACAAGACGAAGAGCTAATAATCAAACCAGCGGATAAGGGAGGTGGCATTGTGCTTCTCAGTAAAGAAGGCTATCATCAACAGTGCATCGAATTACTTTCTGACGAAAAATTCTACGAAGTCATCAGGACAGACCCAACCCAACGCTTACAGAACACCATTGCCATCATGGTTGATGAAGCAGAAACCAATAACTGGGTCTCCAAGACTGAAGCAGAATTTCTGATAACCAAGACACCAAGAATGCCTTACTTCTATTCTTTACCCAAAATCCACAAAGAACGACGCCCGCCACCCGGACGTCCGATTGCCTCTGGAATCGGTTCTATTTTAGAACCGCTGTCACAATTTGCTGACCACTACTTGCGACCATTGGTACAAAAAACTCCCACTTATTTGAAAGACACGAAAGATCTACTCAACCACTTACAGAATCTACAATACTCACAGAACAGTATGTTACTAGTGGGACTTGACATCGAAAGTTTGTATACGAGCCTCCCGCAACAGAAAACCCTGGAGACCTTAGAGACACTTCTCTTCGGCCAACAATGGGAACACAAGACACCGAGACATTTCGTACTTGAGTGCTGTAGGTTAGCACTTACAGAAAACCATTTTGAATACAATAAAATCATGTATAAACAGCGCCATGGTACTTCAATCGGCAGCACCTTTGCGCCGAGTGTAGCGGGGCTCTATGTCAGCAACTTTGAAACCACATACATCCATGACCCCTCCAATCCCTTCCTGAGTCAAATCGTGTTCTGGAAGCGATATATAGATGACGTCCTTCTGATATGGGAAGGAAATAATGAAGAGCTGTACGAATTCCACCAATGGCTCAATACCAGGGATGACTGCTTGAAATTTACATACACATCAGATCCCAGCAAACTTGACTTCCTAGATGTCACTATCTTCAACGAAGGGGACAAATTACAAACTAAGACCTACTTCAAACCCACAGCTAAAAACAGCCTGTTATCATATAACAGCTTTCACCCACGTCCATTGAGGGAAAACCTCCCGTATGGACAGTTCCTACGACTCAGAAGAAATTGCAGTAACATCAGAGACTACAAGAGCCAGGCAATGGAACTGAGTGATAAACTACAAACCAGAGACTACCCCATACACATTATCAAAAAATGCCAGAAAAGGGCAAGGAACCAGCCTAGAGAGATCCTCCTAGACACCACAGTAAAAGAATCCACCTTGGATCAGCTGACATGTGTTAGCACTTATAGTACTGTGACAAACGAGATCAAGAAAATCGTCAACAAAAACTGGCGAACTCTGACTTCGGGAAACTTGAAATGGCCGAAACCCAGATTCTCAAATAAAAGAACAAGGAACCTAAAAGACATACTCGTACACACAAGACCTTTGGAAAAACTAGCCACGAAGACACAACAAGGCCTCTGGCACAACACACCGGTCACAGGACACTTCCCATGCGGGTCATGCTCAGTTTGCCACTTGACAACGGCAACCAAAAATTTACAGTTATCACCTAATCTAAACTGGACCATAAGAGCGCACACTAACTGCAATACCACCCACGCTATCTACATGATCACGTGCCCATGCGGCTTGCGCTACATTGGAATGACCTGCAGGAAGGTAAAACAGAGACTCTGCGAACATCGCAGTAACGTCAAGTGCAAGAGAAGCACTACGAAGATGAGTAATCACTTCCTGGAACAAGGACATACTGTCAACGACCTACGTTGGGTAATCCTAGAAACCCTTACTAACAAGAACAACCAAGCAGAGAAAGTATTGTTCGAAAAAGAACAAAGATGGGTCCATCGACTCTGCACGAATACCCACGGTCTGAATGACAATATACCATGGTTGAGTGTATTGAGAAAATGATGTTCTAGCCCCTTGTCTCCCAAAACTTCATTGTTAAAAATAAGAATCTGGCCAAACATATACCAACCTCTTAAAAGCTTAAGGGTTGATGTACCTGATCAAGCATTACTTATATATGCCATCCCGTTCGAGGACACACGCTGCTGACAATGATTTAAAGGTGACCATCAGGCGTGATCATAGCGCTTTCTCCATAAAGAGTCTCTCCAATAACACCTTTTCTTTTTAATCACCTTTGTGTACATTTCTGAACAATTTGCATCAATGTAATCAACTCCGCTCTTTTATCTACATTGAATCGGTAATTACCACTCCATACCATTCATGTTCCTAATTCAACATTGCCCATCTCATAGTAGTCTTTCGACTATTTCTACGCGCTCCATATCAGATTTAACGCGAGCTCTGAGGTCCTACCGGCAGTACCGGGTCGACTAGGGCAGAGCCAGCACAGAAGCCGCGTCCAGCGCCGAAGAGGTTAGCGAGATGGTGGACTCAACCTCACAACAGAACCGTAATGTATTACTTGGTCAATGCTTGACAGTTCAAATTTCTTTATTTCTTCTCTATTATCCTTGTAGAGCGCGAGCGACCGCCCTACTCCACACCCGCTGTTACCCACAGTAACGGGAAACAGGTACGGAAGGCCATTTAAATCACACGCGCTGCCTCCATTTTGATTTAAATTACTATGCAACATCAGGCATCGCTACTCCTTAGTCTAATCTATAAGCTGCTGTAAGCTTCTAAAAACCATACGTAAGCTCCACTACTCTGCGTAAAAATATAAAGGCTGCCATTAGAACGTAAACTTTATGCCGCTCCTCCTATTTCCCATGTAAATTAACCGTTTCTGAGCTAATCGTAAATATATGAGCGCTGTTAAGCCATCTGTGAACACCTAAGCGCTACTGTCTTTAACGAATACAGAACTACTGCCATGATTACGCGCCTTTGCACTTCCTCAAGTAGATCTCTTCTTTTAACACGCGCTTGCGAGTTTAGGACAACAAAGGCTGTCAATACTGTCATTCTGATCCAATAATGATTCTCTTTATACATTCAGTTGCATTATTGATATAAATCACATATGAGCGCTCTGCACACCTTATATGACAAGATGGAATGTGGATTCTCTTACGAGTTGCTGAAGGAGGGACGAATTTTGCCATACGAAATACGGGACACATTTAGTGTCCTGACTCCAAACATAAAAATTGCCATTTTCCAGTTGCTGCAGACAACCTTATAGACTTAAAGAAACCAGTTTTGTATTGTTGGCTGTCTGTTTTTGAGAAATGTGTTAATACTATCTGTTTTTATCCTCACCAATAATTACTTTAACAAGGTCTGTTTTTCTTTCCTTCCCCACCTTACTTTTTGGAACGACTATTATAGGCTCAAATTGAATAGTTACCTTTGGGATAATTAACCCATAAATCTTTTCACCCCAAAGATCCTGTGAATTTTCAGGTCTTTGTTTCACCTCTTAGGTCCTGAAGAAAGCCCACGTGACCCTTCGGGGCACAACAAGGGCTGAAACATGTCGACCTTTTTAATGGCACCTTAGAATGCACAGGGTCTTAACTCACCCTTGAGTGCACACTGACTAAATTCCCCAACATCTAGTACAATTAAAGATTTTTTACTAGCCCTGTTGGTTTTTAATTATCTTCATTTTTTCACCACTGAACACTTCACCAAACTCACTCTCATTTTTTATTTACGATCACTACCAAAACAACCAGTGGTACGATCTCCAGGTGGAGAAAGCATAACAACAAACCCAATGATGATGCTGTCACGTTACTAATAACGAAGCGGAGAACGAAAATATACCGCTAACATCCAAAACGTTCATAACGTGATTGAGGGTTTTTTAAACAGTACCTTACTGTCCTTGCACACCCTGGTTCTCTGGGACAAGTGATCCACTCCCTTTTGATTTACTAGATACTTATGACAAGGAAGCTGAGTGGATCAGCAGCTCTTCCTTCTCCCTCCAGTTTGATTACTATAGCACCAGCAGCATCAACATCTGCCCCCCCTGTACCCATGCCTCCAGCATCTGGACACCGACAGGGCACCCCCACCAACACGGACAGACCAAGGACAATCAACACCCACAGCACAGGGACACAGGACCCCCCGGAAGCTACAGCCAACACCACCAGCAACACCACCCAAGGGGTCCCAGTGTCACCTGTGCGTACCGCCGCTGGTCGTGCCAATGTGGAGAGGGGTGCTGAGAGGGGTGGAAGGCACAGGGCGCGCCTTGCAGAGGGATCTGGACTGCATGATGACCCCCAACTGGCACGCATCTTAGATGCGTACCAGGATAGCACCGGAGGATTTGGCCAGGTAGTGGGGATCCTCAAGGACATGTCAGCAAGACAGACCACCAGAGCATTGATCGAATGGTAGTGCTTCCTGTTACGGTATGCCTGCTCATGTGCCTGTGGTGGTATCAGGGCAACAGCAATAGATCCAATGACGTTTGCCATCCTCCCCAGTGTTTAAAAGGCATCCTTAATTTCAGGGAGTTCATCTGGGCTCGGGAACTTGATTTACAGGTCGAGGAATTGCAACATCCCCTCCAAGACATCGCGTAGCACCCGACTAAACATCATTTGCGACATACCACCAGCAGTAGCAACAGTGTACTGGAAGGTACTGGTAGCAAAGAAGTGCAGTGCTGCCATCACCTTCACCTCTGGGGTCAGTGCTGTAGGGTATGTCCGGCCAGGTAGCAGATGTGGCGCCAACTGCTCCGCCAATTCCGCAATCAGTGGCCTGGTGAAGCGGTACCGTCTGATGCAGTCGCGTTCCTGCATGGTTGCAATGTCTGGGAACGGACGATGGACAGCTGGTGCCCTGCAGTACAGAGATGCACAAAGGAAGATTGACAGTACATCCACCCATGTGGCCATGACCACGATCACTATCACATGCTAGTTCATGACATTACACAATGTACTGAAGTGTGTGCTTTTGGGCATGGACACATATGTCACCTTCAAGACCACCACCTCACATCTCAATTCCACATGTCCACATGAGTCCCAGGTAGTGCAATGGGCCAATCATCTGGCTGTGTCACCCAACCTATGTGCTGCTACAACGTTAAAAAAACACACCCCAGTGACAATTGAGGCCTCATGTCTCTCAGGCATCACAGATCTTTGCCATGCAGAAACCCAGGCTCCCTGTATTGCCACATCAACACAGCAATGGACATGGCATAGCACGTACACACCACAAGGCAAGCGTAAGTCCCACAGGTGGAGAACCAGGCCCTGCTGGACGGGCTCCTTCTAGAGTACAGAAAGCTCTATGGGCCACCAGGGGAGCAGGTGAGTGTGCAGTCCACTGCCTTCCTAATTATGCATGTTGTCTGACTAGCAGTACTAGCAGTGTGTACACCAGTGGCAAGCATTCTCACTGACTACTTTCATCCCCCAAAGTGTGTAGGTACATGTAATGAATAGTTTTCCTGCTGCTAAAGTGCATTATTGCAAGCTTAAACTATCCACGCATTGTTAACATGTCAGACATGCATGTGAGTTTTCTTTCCCCATGGTTGCACTACCTGTGTAATTTATTTCCCTTTGTGATGATGACATGTATATCCAAATGTGTGCTGCAGCAATCTGGAGCATGTGTGTTAATGCACTTTTCACTTTGTCCTCCGCACAGGTTGATGCCCACCAGAAGCAGGAGATCTGGCTGACCATCGCCCGGGCTGTTAGTTCTGTGGGGGTCTACAAGCGCCAGATCCGCAACTGCCAGAAGAGGTGGCAGGACCTTCGGGGCTGGACCCGGAGGATAGCTAGAGTCCAGCTGAAGCTGTCACCTCCACGCAGGAGGACACCGGACCCTGACTCCCCACATGCTCCGTATCCTGGCAGTGGTCTTCCCGGACCTGGATAGGCATTTGAAGGCCAGACAGCAGCAGGAAGGGGGTGAGTCCATGTCTGATCTGTGTACTATGTCTGACATGCAAATAGCAGTCTTTTGTCCTGGTCACACTTCCACATTACGTTGGTCTTGTAGTCCCAAACTCAGGTCCCTCATTTGTGTGATGCACCCTCCTCATCTGTTCCACAGGTGTGGCCCCTCCAGTCTGTTGCTTGTGTCACTAGGGCACTGTGTCCCTGCAGTCAGCTATGCTTCAGGTACCGGTCAGTATCAGTTCCCGTGAATCTGTTGTGTGTTTCATGGGTGGGTCAATTGTTTACACAATGCCTGAGATATGACATGTGATCTGTGTGTGCCCTTGAGATGTGTACCAATTGCAGGTCTGACTCGCAACATGTGGCTGGGGTATTCCAAACAAACCCATGCAGCAGGGGACTCCAATTTTTGGGCATCAGGAGTATGTATATCAAGTATGTCACACTTGCTTAGCCACCTGACTACTGTCTGGGGCAAAACACTGTTTCAATTAGTCCTGGCCAGTCATGCCCCCTCAAGGGCATTCAGAAACACTCTGTAATCCCACTCCTGTGTATGAAATTGCAGGTTTTGATTAGTGACATGTACCCTCAGGTGTCTGCCTCTGTGTCATTAGGCTGTGGCTTGTTGCTACGTACAACTGGGGTGTCCATGAATCAGAGGGTCAGCATGACATCTGCGATGTGACTGTGAGAGACAAGACCTGTGTGACATATAGGTGTGTGATCATCTGACAGCGCATAATGGTGTATGCAACTGTGTCCTTCATGCATCTGGGTTACATGCATGGCAGACTGTGATGTGTTAATGTACAGGGATTTGTGTTTGCTGAGACTCATATGAATGATTTGCATGATGTGGGGTCTTCTGGGTCCTGGATATGTTGTATGCATGGGATGGACAAGTGCGGCGGTCATCTGCAGAGTTAGCTTTCCCCTGAGCTAGGATTGTGAGTCAGTGCATATTGTTGTTGTCTGGATGCCCTGCCCCTGTGACAGGAGACAGTGTTGACTGACTTTCAGGGCATCCCAGTGCCATGGCATTTAACTTACTATGAGTAAGCCTGCATTGTGTTCAAGTGTGCACCATGCACCCCATTGTGGTATTGCCCATCAGGACATGAGTACATCATAGTGTGTGTTGCTGTCATGCATCCCAAGCATGTGAAATGAGTCTCTGCCCATCCCTTCATCCGGACACCTGTACTGAGTCAGTAGCAAGAGATGTGCTGTGTGTATAGTGACATACTCCTACATGTTCACTTGCATGTACAACTAATGTGTGGGTGGTGCATGATGGCACATCGGGATGTTAGCATCCAACATGCAACGGACATATGTGTGAAAGTCAAGGAGGGATATGTGTGCCTTGGTTGATGTTGAGAATGACAATTGTCTTATCCTAAACAGTGTTGGCACTTTGAGCTGTGTTCAGCTGATGATGCCAGGGCTTGCCCTGTGATGTGATGTACTCACTGTGGCGTGTGCAGTCGGTGCAGGTGACTGATGTAGTTCTGTTACTTCCTATTCCTATCCAAATACATCCACGGACCAGGAGGAGCCACAGAGCATTACAGGGACAGAAGGAGAGGAGTCGGGTGGACCCAGTGGCATGGAGGGCGAGTTGAGCCACACAGAGGAGTCGTCAGCACCACCCCCCCCAGCTGAAGGCCACAGCAGCTCTGAGTATGAGTCCCTTGTGGAGGCGGGTGTCAGCAGCCACCAAACCTCAGCTAGTGAGTCTGTCTCCGCCCCCGCCAATGCCACCACCATCACCACCACCATGCCCCTCCCATCGGCTCCCATCCCAGAGGTCCCTGTGGGCTCCCGTGTTCGTGAGCATGTCTCCTTTGTGCCAGGCACCGCACCCCCTGCCCCTAAGTCCCCTGCTGCCCTGAGTGAGGAGTCTGTGGACAAATCCATGTAGGGCAAACGTCGATGCTGAAGGTCCTCCATGCACACACAGGTCTGTTGACACAACTGGTGTCATTCATGGAGGTCATTTCCTCAGGCATGTCTGCCCTACAGAGGACCAATCAGTCTGTGGCCTCCCCCCTGACGGCAGCAGTGTCCCTCCTCCAACAGTCCCGCAACCCTCCTACCCCTGCACCACCCACGATTCCTAGCACCCTACCTGTCCCAAGCACAGAAACCCCCAAACCAAGGTCTAGACATGCACACAAGCAAGCGCAGGGGACTGATTCCACACTCACAGGGGCTGGTTTGCTGACACACACACAGTCATCCACAACCACTCCACAGTCCTTCGAGACCTCTCCCTCCCAGCCCCCTTCCCTTGCCTCACCTGCAACCCCATGCCCCCAGAAGCTCTTCCTCTGTGACCTTCCCCACTGACCCTGCAGATCCTGATTACAAGGGGAAGAGGAAGTCCCCACACACAGAAGAGAGTGTCCCTCACACCCGGACACCCTCCCCCAGGTGCAGTCAGACCGAGACGCCCACCCGCAAGTCCCCCCAGCGCAAGAAGAGCAAGACCCACCGCCACCACGCTGCTCCAAGGCAAAGTCTCCGTCCTCCATCCCCCAGGCCACCACTCCAGAGGTTCCCCCGCCAACTCCCTGCCCCAGGTTCCCCCACACACAGATACACCATCCCCAAAATGCTAAGGCCATCCCCCCCTAGCACTTGCTCCTCCACACCTGGTCAGACAGTTGGTGCCACTGATGTGGGGACCGTGACCCCCCTGCCCTCCCGACCTCACCTGTCCCCCATTCCGCTCCCATGGATGTAGGCACTGCTTTGGAGTCCATGACCACCCCGTCTGACTTGGGCACTGCAGTGGTGAGCCAATCCACTCCATCTGACCTGCCCACTGGAGTTGTGCCGGCACCCACCCCATCGGACTTGTGCCCCACAGTTGTGACAGCAACCACCACTTCAGACAGCTCCACTGCAGTTGCAAGTGTCTCGCCTGCATCCACCACCTCTTCACTGCCTCCTTCTGCTGCGCCCTGATCCTGTCCCTGCAGTGCCTGACCTGCCCCCATGTATGCCTCTCCGAGGGGATGACCCCGGTCCTTAGCAGTGCAGGTAAGCAAGGTGTGACAGTTGTCACTCTAGTTCACTCCTTGGCATTTGGACATGGACTGGCCATTGGCCTTTAGTTTGCACAGACGTTTAGATTTTCATATTCTGAATTTGTCACTCTAGTTCACTCCTTGGCATTTGGACATGGACTGGCCTTTGGCCTTTTGTTAGAACAGACGTTTCACTTTTAATATGCTGAATAAAGATTTTTTCTTTGTCCCTGTGAACTTGATTTAGCTGTACATCATGTTGATGTTGTTTTATATGCCCTTGCACCTGTAATGCTTGGTTTACAATGTTGCATACTGATGTGTTGATGTGAGGTACTCCCTGTGGTCCATGAGATATGTATCCTATTCTGGTGGGTATCCATGTCATCCTTTGCAGCTACCTGGGTGTGTCAGGATCAACTATTTGTGTACATCTCTCTGTGAGCATTTCATTGCCATGGTCACATCTGTGGCTTGCACCCCTGCACACATGATGTGCTTCCCATTCTCCAATTTGTCACTTCCACATACTTTGTGCTCATCAAGACTGGACCTACAGGTGTGGGCATCATTGTAATAGGAGCAACTGGGGCCTCTGTGCAACTTGCTAGACATATGTTTTGGGTATGAGCAGATGAATTAGGGGAGACTCATGTACCCAAGCTGTTGTGACCAGAGCCTTCATTGTGTGGTAACTGATGGCTGACTGACCAAGTGTTCTGCAGACATGAGTGGGACTTGCGGTGAATATGTTTGGCACAGCTGGGCTCCCACAGGAGTTGTGTCCCCTCAAGTTAGTGTGTTGTCCAGTGACATGGCCTGGGCCCATAGAGTGTGTTGGATGAGCATGTGTGTGTGTCCACATCCCTTTTCATACACAGACAGTGTTCCCCTTGATATGTTCCTGTTGTTGATGCTTGCTGAGTGGTACTGGGTTCATCCCACTACTTTTCCAATGGGCTACCAGATGTGTGGGTGCATGACACACTACAGTTAATTGGTGTATCATCATTGTGATTTGTCAGTTCTGAGTGGTGATGATGTTGTCAGACACAGATGGGACACAGTCAGGGTTCCTCAAGGCACTTGTTTGTTCGCAATATCATGTAGTTGTCCCTAGGTGGTAGTTTTCAGTGATTGAGACATTTGTATGTGTGTGTGACTGCTCCCACTTGTCGGGTTCACGGCTGCGATGCTGGCAGGTGTCATGTGTGCCTTGTGTTTCTCCTTGGCATCTGCATTGTCCTGGGACTGTGACAGGGATTCTGAAGGTTACATGAGCTTTGAGGTCATGGCCATGTACTGCATACTGTGTAGTATGTCTGTAATTCCCCAGGGTTGTAAACAGTCCTTGGGTGATGTGTCTGTTCACCTTAGTTCATCCCAACATTCCTGTGTTTGTCATGGGTGCATGTGCAATGTCACCTGCCCATGTGGACTTCACAGATACACATTGTTGCAGTACAGGGTGTGTGGTGTTGAGGGTGGACTGATGTGAATGTTGGGATGGATGGTCCCCTAGCTCTCATTTGTCCATGGATGAGGGGCCATGCTGAGTGATTTGTGTTTGTGTATGTGTGATGTACGTTTGTGGCACAGGACACATGTCTGGGTGGTAAACAGACATAATATCGAATAAAAAATATCGACTGGACAGACTATCGAGTTTTTAATATAAAATGGACAGAATATCGAATTGCTAAAATATAGTGGTGAAGAATATCGAAAATGAGGTAAGAAATATCATTTTAAATAATATAGAAGTAAGTAATATCGACAGTCATAATATAGTCGTTAAAAATATCAAATTTTTTATAGTGTTTTAAGTGTTAGTATATGTGTTAAAAGTATGTATTAATTTTGGAATGTATGTTTGAATATTTTTAAAGTAATTAATTTTATGTTATTTAATTTTTTTGTAATTTAATTCTGTAGCGGGTTGTGGGTTTATAGGGGATTAGGGTGGGAAGTAATTTAATTATAGTACATTAAGGTGCCGATTCCGATCCGGTAAAAAAGGCCCTACGAATCGTCTACCGAGCGTTTTCTCCGTACGACGCGTACCCGGTAAACTGTCATTACAACCCAGGAAGTACGATTCGTACAGAAAGGCGATTTCCGTACGAATCGTAGAAAGGACTGTACGGGGGAAATTACCTTACGAATCATCTCCGGAACAGCCTGTACGCGCCGTCCGTACGAATGTAAGCAGCGTTTTACGGACCAGCAAGTACGATCCGTCCCTACGGCACTCTGTAGGGCTCTTTTTTTACGGGATCCAAAAACTGCTGTAAAAGCTGATTCCCCAGGGGTACGAGTCGTACAGGCCCCCCCACCCCAGCTGGGGTAGGGGTCGTACACAGTTCGCTCCGTACGGGACGTTTTCCATACGCTTGTGCATTCGGAACGCCGGTACGGATCGGACTTGTGCGCTCGGACTTCAGTTTTGCGACTCGTACGTAAAACTGTCCGGGGACGTCTCGTAGACTTTTCCCGAGGCGATTCATATGTCTTTTTCCAGTACGAATCGTACTTCACCGTTTGTACGGTACTTGTACGATTCGTACGTAAAAAAAACGGATACGAGTCGTACGGGAAAAAAAAATACAGGATCGGAATCGGCCCCCAAATAATAATTTTTAGGAAGTATTAATTATTTTTAATGTAATTTTGCGTTTTACTTCTGTAGCGGGTTGTGGGTTTATAGGGGAATAGGGTGGGAAGTAATTTAATTGTTATTAGGTAATTATTAATTGGTATTGAAAATTAATTGGTTGTTGATTAATTATTAATTGGTAAATCATTTGTATTAATTGGTAATTAATTTGTATCAATTGTTTAATTGACAATTATGTTAATTGTATTAATTTATTATTTGTAGCGAGTTGAAGGTTTATAGCGGAATATGGTGAGAAGTAATTTAATTGTAAATAATTAATTATTGATTTTTTTTTGTATATTGATAATTAATTTATTATTAATTAATTATTAATTGGTATTATTTGCATTGATTAATTTTTGGTATTGAAAATTATTTGGTTGTTGATTATTTATTAACAGGTAATTATTTTTTTTAATTTAAATATTGGTATTTATAATTAATTAATTATTAAATATTGTGTGATTGGTAATTAATTTTAATACTTATTTTTTTGGTATTAATAATTAATTTATTTTTAATAAAATATTAAATTATTATTTTCCCACTATTGCACTCACTGGAGTGGGAATAGTAATTTTTACCCCTATGCTATCCAACGCTTTCCCTACAGTTGCACTCACTGGAGTGGGAATAGTAGATTTTACCCTCCCGCTATCCAACGCGTTCCCTACTGTTGCACTCTCTGGAGTGGGAATAGTAATTTTTACCCCTACGCCATCTGACGTTTTCCCTACTGTTGCACTCACTGGAGTGGGAATAGTAAATTTTGCCCTTCCGCTATCCAACGCTTTCCCTACTGTTGCACTCTCTGGAGTGGGAATAGTAGTTTTTACCCGTACGCTATCCAACGCTTTCCCTACTGTTGCACTCTCTGGAGTGGGAATAGTAATTTTTAGCCCTACTCTATCCAATGCTTTCCCTACTGTTGCACTCTTTGGAGTGGTAATAGTAATTTTTACCCCTACGCTATCCAACACTTTCCATACTGTTGCACTCACTGGAGTGGTAATAGTACATTTTACCCTCCCGCTCTCCAACGCTTTCCCTATTGTTGCACTCTCTGGAGTGGGAATAGTAGTTTTTAGCACTACTCTATCCAATGCTTTCCCTACTGTTGCACTCTTTGGAGTGGGAATAGTACATTTTACCCTCCCGCTTTCCAACGCTTTCCCTACTGTTGCACTCTCTGGAGTGGGAATAGTAATTTTTACCCCTACGCTATCCAATGCTTTCCCTATTATTGCACTCTCTGGAGTGGGAATAGTAATTTTTACCCTCCCGCTATCCAACGCTTTCCCTACTGTTGCACTCTCTGGAGTGGGAATAGTAATTTTTACCCTCCCGCTATCCAACGCTTTCCCTACTATTGCACTTACTGGAGTGGTAATAGTAAATTTTAGCCGCCCACTATCCTACGCAAAAAATATTGAATATTTTTAATTAATATTACGTTAATATATATGTATGAATTTTTTTTTTTACTTACATTAATTATTTATTAAGTTTTAAAGTTATTTAAGTATTTTTAAGTATGTTTCAGTTAATTATATGTATTATTTCATTAATTTTACATTACTTTTAAGACATTTAAAAAATTCGATATTTTGACTAACTATATTTTTTACAACAATATTTTGGATTCTATATTTTTGTACTTACCTGTTTGGAGATAGGGATTCGATATTTTGGCATTCTATATTTTTACCTCGATATTTTTGTAGGTCGATATTCTCCTTCTCGATATTTTGTCAGTGATCCTTCTGGGTATCCCAGTTTGTACGACATCTGCCTTTGTCATCACAGTGGAGGTGTCATGCATGCTTGTGTCACCCCACTGTCTGGTCCCTGGGGGAAGTGGTGTTGTGTGTCAGTCTCTTGCTGTGTTAATTGGTGTTCATTCCAGCTTGTGTCACATGTGTCTGTTGTGCTCACTCTCATCTCCCAATGCCTGATTGCCCACTGAGGGTGTCCCAATGATGGTTTACTTTTGTATGGCACTGTGTCCACATCTGTGTCCCTGTGGTTCAGCCCCCCTCATGTGTTGTGTAGTTGCCTGGGGATAGTGTGACACACACACACACATGTTGTGTCCGATGTGCAGTGTGAGTTTGCCTGTTTGTGTTTGTGCATCTGCACCAGTGCATTGGTATTGCTTTTGTGGGCCTTTGTCTGGATGCTGTTTCTGTGATTTTGCATGCTGTCCCTGTGAGTCATTTCACATCATTGTGCACATTCATCCTGGTTGTTGGGTGCCATTGCTGGCATGGAATGTGAGTTTGTGAGCTGACACCTACAGTCTACACACGTTGTTTAGATTGGTGTGTCTATTTTCGATTTGTGTGCATGCTTGGTGATGGTCACTTCTGCTGTTGTGTCATTGTACGTTGTATGCATTGTCAGCTCCCATGTGTGGTGCTTGTCTGCACATGGCCGAGAGTGTTATGTTTTCACAGCACTGTTGGTCTCACCACATCTCTGTGTGTATGGGACACAACCACTAGTTTGCCCCAGAAGTGTTTGATGTGTTGAGAGCAGGGATCATACATGCTGTTTATTATTTGCAGCTTTGACCACGATGACACTTACCGTTTGGTCACTGTGATGAGGGGGGTTTGGTCCCCATCACCACAATGCTCCACATCTGCTGCATTTTGTGAGCCCCCACTTAACTTCTGTTCTACACAGTGAGGGGGTGTTCTTTTTACATTACCACAGTGCTATGGTGATGCTTGCCTTGTGTATGTCACACTCATGTGTTGGTCACACATGTGCTGTTACTTACATTGTATGCTCATAGCTATAATCACTGTTGTGGGCATTTGTCACAGACTACACACTGTTGTCATGATGTTATGGGGGATGTATTTTTCAGACATACCTGATGTTGGAGGATGCTGGATGTGTTGCGCATCACCCATCCTATGGCTGGGGCTGGCAGGGGTGATGGGCAACATGAGCCCTATGGCTGGGGTGGCAGGGGTGCTGGGCAACTGGTCCCCTATGGCTGGGGGTGGCAGGGGTGATGGGCAACATAAGCTCTGTGAGTGGAGGTGACGGGTGATGGGCAACAGGTCCCCTATGGCTGGGGGTGGCAGGGGTGATGGGCAACACGTCCCCTATGGCTGGGGGTGGCAGGGGTGATGGGCAACATAAGCAGTATGGGTGGGGGTGGCAGGGGTGATGGGCAACATAAGCCCTGTGAGTGAGGGTGGCAGGGGTGATGGGCAACAGGTCCCCTGCGAGTGGGGGTGGCAGGGGTGATGGGCAACATAAGCACTATCGGTGGGGGTTGCAGGGGTGATGGGCAACATAAGCCCTGTGAGTGGGGGTGGCAGGGGTGATGGGCAACATAAGCACTATGGGTGGGGGTGGCAGGGGTGATGGGCAACATAAGCCCTGTGAGTGGAGGTGGCAGGGGTGATGGGCAACATAAGCCCTGTGAGTGGGGGTGGCAGGGGTGATGGGCAACAGGTCCCCTGTGAGTGGGGGTGGCAGTGGTGATGGGCAACATGAGCCCTATGGTTGGGGGTGGCGGGGGTGCTGGGCAACAGGTCTCCTATGGCTGGGGGTGGCAGGGGTGATGGGCAACATAAGCCCTGTGAGTGGGGGTGGCAGGGGTGATGGGCAACAGGTCCCCTGTGAGTGGGGGTGGCAGGGGTGATGGGCAATATTAGCACTATGGGTGGGGGTGATAGGGGTGATGGGCAACATAAGCCCTGTGAGTGGGGGTGGCAGGGGTGATGGGCAACAGGTCCCCTATGGCTGGGGGTGGCAGGGGTGCTGGGCAACAGGTCCCCTATGGCTGGGGGTGATAGGGGTGATGAGCAACAGGTCCCCTGGGAGTGGGGGTGGCAGGGGTGATGGGCAACAGGTCCCCTGTGAGTGGGGGTGGCAGGGGTGATGGGCAACATAAGCCCTGTGAGTGGGGGTGGCAGGGGTGATGGGCAACATAAGCCCTGTGATTGGGGGTGGCAGGGGTGATGGGCAACAGGTCCCCTGTGAGTGGGGGTGGCAGGGGTGATGGGCAACATGAGCCCTATGGCTGGGGGTGGCAGGGGTGCTGGGCAACAGGTCACCTATGGTCTTGGGGTGGCAGGGGTGATGGGCAACATAAGCCCTATGGCTGGGGTGGCAGGGGTGCTGGGCAACAGGTCCCCTGTGAGTGGGGGTGGCAGAGGTGATGGGCAACAGGTCCCCCGTGAGTGGGGGTGGCAAGGGTGATGGGCAACAGGTTCTCTTTGAGTGGGGGTGGCAAGGGTGATGGGCAACATAAGCCCCATGGCTGGAGGTGGCAGGGGTGATGGGCAACAGATCCACTATGGGTGGGGGTGTTTGTGGTGCTGGCCATGCAACCCCTATGGTGGGCTGTTGTTAGTGGTCAGGATGTGGATCCCCTGTGTGTGTGTGTGCCATTTTGCGGGTACATGCCGTTTGTTTGTGTGGTAGGTGTCTGACTTACCATCTGCGACGTTGGCGTCGGTCCCTGATCCGGTCATAGATGTAGAGTACTGGTATGACCTGAGCGATGGGATTCATGATGTGTTCGTGTCGTACACGCTGCTTGTTGCTCCGTCTCGTACCCGTTGCAAGCTGGTCTGTCTCGTAGCCGTGTATTGATTTGTGGTGCGAATCGTAGCTGATATGCTTGTTTTCCGGATGCTGTGAAGTCCCGTGCGTGACGACCCGTCCGGCGCATAGGAAGTACGCATCGTACTTGTCATGCCAGAAACTGCTACGGATACTGCTTCCGGGCGACTCGGTTCATCTTTAGGAGTTACGGCTCGGACGGAGAATGGGGCTTGATTCACAGCCTACGTGTCGGTCGTGTTTTTGGCAGTTATGCGCATCGTACTTACTCGACAGGACAGACCGGCTCCGGGTACGTGTCGGTCGTACGGTAAGGCTACGGACAGCTGCCCGACCGGCCATCGGAATCGGCCCCAGAGTATCACATCATTTGTAGTGCAATAAGAACAAGGATTGGCTTTCCTCTCAGATGTGCTGGCTTTTTGCCCCCTATCATTATGGATTAAAATCTGGAACAAGAAGGAAAACACCCTTAGTAAGGACATTTTAAGAGATTATCTCTCCCGCGATCGCGAGAATTGTATCTGCTGGCTCAAGTATCTCAGAGAATGCTTCTACAGCCTGAGAAGGATAGATCTATTCAAGAACCCAGAGGAAATGTGTAGTAGGGATGTGACTTACTGTTTACCTGCCTGGAAAATCTCCAACTCTCATGGCGAGAGTTGGAGATTTTCCAGGCAGAACACGTACCTTGATGAAAGTTTGACTACGGGGCACACTCCCAATATCTCGCTAATTCAAGTGATTTGCTCAATGAAATTTGATTATGAAGAGAGTGTGAAGTAGGTAACCCTATGTTGTAAAGAAAATATCCCATAAATACCTAAGTCAGGTTCGCAGGATATTAAGTTTTGGGATCCTGAAGGTCCTGATGAATGCCGGAGTGACCCGACACTGTGGGCACAGTTACAGCGGCAGAAACATGTCAAAACCTTTGCAGTAGGGAGGGGTGAAGGAATCCTAATCCTGTCCCATCACCACAATCCTTCACGCTTTTAAACCTAGCCGGATGGCCCAGGAATAAAATTTGGAGTGGGGACACATCCAAGCTAGTTTTAACCTTCACTGGCTGCACTCTTCTTGGGTGATCCCAAACCGTATTATTTGTATTGTTTCCCCTTCTCTTTTGCTCCACCCCAGGCATTGGTCTGTGCAGGGTTGTCAGTAAGCAGGCCTGATGATCAAGCATGTCACAATTTTGTGAGTGAGGAAGTTTTTACTCACTGAGCACGTGCCACCATCAATATACACATTTTCCTACTCTTTTGTGTGTGTTTTATATAAATCCTGGGAATGCACTAAAAAGATACGCCTTCCCAGGAGAGGTGTAACAAGGAGAAATTAATTCATTTCTCCTTGTTGCTTCCTCTTTCTCTGTGTGCTGCATTCTGCACCATGGTGCAAGGGTACCTGAGTTGACGCTTGGCTGCCAAATTGTCATCAGCGCAGAGGAAATGGCAGGAATGAGCTGCATTGCCTTTAATACTGCGCATTCCTGCCCTTTCTCTTTCAAGCAGTGCAGCACAGTAAGGTGACTTGCTGCGTTATGTGACTTTTTCATAAATATGCGCTCAGGTTTGAAAAGTAAATGCTTGTGGCAGCTTCCTGCATCTTTTGGCCATTCACAACTTTTCTTGATTTTTTTTTGTAACTCTAAAATTGTGAGATCACAGAGCCCAAATTGCATGAACATTGCCTATGCATAGTGGGAAATGTGTTGCAGGTGTGGCTTTTGACCTCACCCAACAAGAATACCATTCAGTGCCAGCTGTGTGTATGGCCAAAGTCGGGAGATCAACTTTTCCAAGCAAGACTGATTTTTTTCAACTACCCCTATATGTGTGCATCCCCAGAATTCAGTGTGCAAGTCCTTTGAAGTGTACAATCACTCCCTGTGACCAGCTTCCATAGCAGCCCAAAAAGCTGCACATAGATCTATGCATGCAGATTTGTCCCAAACACCGAAGTTTTTAGTAAATCAAATCTTCCCCTCACCCGGGAATATGCTCCACATTTGACGGATCTGCTTGAACCTTGCATACCAAAACTACAATTAATGTAATTAATGCCAGAATTCGTGCAAATTTTTCAAGTGCAAATTGTTACTATCTAGCAAAGAATTTTTTTGACGCCCACCCCCTTCCTCTTGTCCACATTGCACAATTGCAGAAAACTTGACGTTCCAGATGTAAGTGCTAAACCTGCAATGTGACAGCTAAATTTCATGCAGATTTCTGAAACTGCTACAAAGTTATAAGCAAATCAAAAACTAACATTTAATAAACTGCAACATAAGCATATCAGTTGCATGCTTTAACTCGCAATTTCATTACAATTTCAAATAAAATTAAGGCCCAAATTATGATATCAGGTAGACCACTGTCAGCTGTTGCAGCGGTCAGGAGACCGCCCGACAAGCAGTCGGCGGTCCGACTGCCCAATTACGATATGGCCGTCATGGTGGCAGTGGGAAAGTGCTCCTTTAAACTGCAACTTGTGCTGTGGGCAAGAAAAAGGGCACAAGCCACTGTGCTAAGGAGCACTTAATGCACATCCATGTACCATGTGCCATGCACCATGTGATGCATTGTACACGGTGCATGAATGTGAGTTGGGGCACTACATGTGCCCCCTGTGCCACGTTGCAGTGGTCCACGAGGGAAGGGGGCCCTATTTGGTGCCCCCAAAGTTCCATTCCGGCAGCCTTTTAATAGAGGTCAGACTGCCATGAAAAGGCTGTTGGAAAGGAACATCATAATCCTGACGGCGGCGCCTGCCTCGGCACTGCCACCATTCAAGGGATACGATTCCAACCGCCACCCCGACACAATCACAGATCCTTTTGGAGGCAGAGGTCATCCCCCCAATGGTTTTGTTTCAACTGCCTTTCATCATAATATGGCGGTTGGACGGAAGGGCAATCTGTCGATGGGACCACCACTGACAGCTTGTCAGTGGTGATTCCACCGACATCATAATGAGGCCCTAAATTCATATATGAAAATGTTCATTCTTCGAAGCAAATTAATGTTTTCTCACTACTCTGATTTCTGTTAACTTATACAAGACCAGGGTCAAACAGGGACAGAAAATAGCCCAGGCACCAAATTAAAAGTGGCCACCATGAGCAAATCAGAGAGATAAAAAAGTGGCCCACATTTGCAAATCAGGACAGTTTTAAACTTGTAAAGACAAGCTGTATAAGTGTTTTGCAAGTTATGGGAGACTGCATGCATTTGTGCTTGTTGCAGAAAATGTTTGTGGTCATATCAGGGAACTCAACAGTAAAGACCGGCCCATCAGACCATAGAAGCGGCTCAAATAACCAAGAAAACTAGCCCATACACTATTGTGTGAGACTTCACCTTGGACACCTGCCAGGTTGAATTGCAAGGCCAGTCCAACTCTGTAATCCAATAAGGCAGGGGGCATAAAGCAGGTCCCTGAAGCCTAGTCACCCAAGGGGCCCACGTGCTTCAGGGTCCCCCTATCAACCCAGGGTTATCAGTATCTGTGATCTGTGAGATATGGGAATTTCCAAGGCTTCTCTTCACAACCTGGAGATGGGGGCATCGTGTTTTGGTATGCCTCTGTATTATGACCTCCTTGGTCTTCAGTTTTATTGTTTCCATCTTGATAAAATTCTCTCGCTAACACTGCTGTTTCAAAATAGGAAAAACAAGCTTTTGCAATGCAATAGGACTTGCATTTACGCGTGACCTATTGCATTGCAAACGGTAGTGCGGGCGGGAAGGGGGGCAAGAAGGCACGAACATCGGGAAGAAAATAGTGCTCTTGTAACACTCGAAGTATAGGGGCCAGTAGCCATGGAAGGATACAAATGATGACATGGCCGTCATAAGGAGGGACTAACAAGCCTATAAACCAATCCGAAGGCAGCATTTAGAAAGGACAAAGACACAAGCCAGTGAAAAAGATGGGTGGGGGAATGGGCATGGCTTCTCTCGTACTCTACTACCACAGATCAACCCCAGAGCAGCGCTTGCGCGCTGGCTCAGGGCTCGACCTAAAAATGAAGCACTGAAAGAAATCACGATTTAAAATCATGACTCCTGCTAAGCGTATTTTTGTCAAAGTGCAAGAGGATCACAGGTAGGACCATCCTACTTTATGTCATCTAAATCTGTCCAAAGGTTTTTGCTGTAGGTGTAATCGTTTTTTCCCATTTGCAGAATAAACATGAGGTTAAACACTTTTGTGAAACGCTACTAGTATTACCGCTCTTGATGGACCCAGGATCTAGTGAACTTGATTTTGTGAAGTTCTGCCATATGATGAGAAAGTTATTCAAGAATTTTCAAATGCATATCCTGCGGGAGTGAGAAATAATTAAAATTAAACAGTTGCTATCACAGTCAGTAATCCCAATAAACCGCCATTATGTATTTGATTCCCTTCAAGCTCATATGTCGCCTTTTGCAAGTATAATGAGCTACATATGGCTATTGTCAGAGGGCAAGAAGATTAACAATGAATATGTAAATGTGGCACAGGGACAAAATGATTAAGCGTTATTTTGATGAAAACTGACAGCGTAAGAAGTTGACCAACCGAATAAAGAATCAGT
Organism: Triturus cristatus; assembly: GCF_964204655.1. Lineage (NCBI taxonomy): Eukaryota > Metazoa > Chordata > Amphibia > Caudata > Salamandridae > Triturus > Triturus cristatus. The sequence continues at coordinate 973,426,451 of NC_140593.1, forward strand.
TACCATTAATAAGCCAAAGTGTGACTTTGAAATGTACCTTATTTTTGAAGTCCATGTAAAAAAGTGAAACATTGAGGCTAGATAGAATACATTCAACATGAGAATACACATTTGGGCCCTGGTTATGAGTTAGGTGCAGTGGTAATTACCGCACGCTCAGATAAATAGGCAATTGACCTTACCAAATCAACTGATCACAGGTTAAAATCCATGTGATTTTTAGCATATATGCTAGATACTGCATGTCTGTAGCCCACATGCATGATTTTACACAGGTGCTAATTACCACATGTACTATTTACCATGTGCAAAAAATAACACATGTGGTAAATAACACTCAAATATAAGTATGGTAGATTTTACAAGTATGGGAGGTCATAAAACCAGTGGACTATAACACCTTACAATACCTCCAGTCAACACATGCACTTACAACGCAGTCATTAAATCGCAACTACCATTACATTGCTTGATTTCACAATGCATGCCATTACAACGCATTTTTTAAAACTACCATTACAACGCATTCCATTACAAACGCATACCATTACAACGCATACCATTACAATGCATAATACTTTTGGGGTAACAGTGGAGTAAGTGTGGGCTAGTGAATGGGTAAAGATTGTTATTCCCACTCCAGTGAGTGCAACAGCAGGGAAAGTGTTGGATAGTGTCGGGGTAAAAATTATTATTCCCATGTACCCCAAAACCCATACACACCCTAATACTAAAATATTTTCCATTACTTACCTTATAATGCGTTGTAATGGCATGCATTGTAGTGACATGCGTTGTAACGGCATGCATTGTAATGGCATGCAATGTAAAGGCAGTTGCGTTGTAACAGTTGCGTTGTAAAGGTAGGTCATTGTAATGACTGCGTTGTAATGGATGTTTCCCATACAAAATACACAGTACATGCAGTATTTGAGATGAAAATAATAGAATATCACACACATACCTAAACACATTGTCAGACCTATATAAACAACCATGGATAGGTGATTCTCACTCAGGTTGATTGCAGCAGCTCACACTTCCATTTTGCAGTGCACTACAATGGATGCAGCACTGCTGAGTCACTATATCATGCTATGCCACATTAATGTTCTGCTGCAACATATCTTTTAGCATGAGGATGGAAACCAGACCACCAATCAATGACCTCAAATGGAGCAGCCAAGCAGGATGAGAGCCAGGATTGATAGAGGAAGACTGGAACCCATAAACATGAGTTAGCTTGAGATGCAGCGGATATACATGCTAGATACGGGCCTCATACAGAACTAATTTTCTACATTATGGATACCCTGGAGCCCAAATTAGTGGTGCACTGTCATCCCTGCTTCTTGAAAATGCTAGCAGCACAGGAATTCTTTGCAATAGGCACCACACAACAGACAATATGATTGGTACATGGCATTTCTCAGTCAATCTTTAGCAAAATATTCTGGGCCTGATTGAAAAAGATACTTTCTAATTTTGAATAAGTTTACACTTTCGAGTAAGTTTAATACTTTCGGTATGCACAGACTCTATCTACAAGCCCTGTGCACCATCAGAACGTCACTTTTTGTGATGTTCGGTGATGCACAGGGGCTTAGCCATATCTACAAGGCCAAGTAAAGCCTCCCTGCGTGGATTTTCATGGCCTTGTAGATGTGAAGTAAGGCAAGGCAGCACAAGTCGCTGCTTTGCCTTATTCTGGTTCAAAGAGGAGTTCCACAGGTGTTGCTGTGGGTGTTCCCATGCAACACCCATGGACTTTGACCCTGCCCGAGATTTACAATATCTCATAAACCTAGGGCAGCATCAAAAACCTTGCACTTCCCTAGAGCAGGAGTAACGAGGAGAAATGTTAAAATGTTTCCTCGTTTATTCCTCTTTCAATGTGTGAAAATGCCTCTTCTGATCGTTTTTGTGAAGGAGGGTGCCCCTTCCTGCACAAAAGCAATCCTGCCAACAACACAGACGCCCTGCGTTGATGCTCTGCAGCAAATTGTGTGCCGGCTGAAAGGACAGGAATGCACTCTATCTTGTAAATACGGTGCTCTCATGCCTTTTTGAATTGTTGTAGGGGAGTGCAGCAAAATGACTTGTGGCGCTGTCCTGTGCCAATTCCTTGTAAATAAGCCCCTGAGTGCAAACATACTACAAATGTGTACGTTGCATGTTTCCACCCCAGCAATGGGCTTACACTTGTCAGTGAGTGGGTGATGTACTTCACTAATTCCCTCGCTGAACCTCCATAAACCCCTCTTCTCCCTAATCCCCTCCCCTTTAGAAGTAAGTCTGCCCCTTTTTGTGCCCACTCTGCTGTGCCCCTCCCACATTAACTTCTAAAACCTATTTCTACATCTAAGGAGTGTCCACAGTTGGGGCGGAAAAAATCTCCACAAATAAGAATCGGAAAAACTTACATTATATAGTATGTTTTCTAGTACTGCAACTCGGACTACAAACTGCAGTTTTTGAATCAGACCCAATATTTTAAGAGCTGGCAGAAGGATGGTCTTGTTGATCATTAGTTTGAGACCTAATTCCTTTAGTAGATCTTTTGTCTGGAACAGTGCTGTAACTGTCTGTTGCGGTGTAGCATTGAAGCTTTGATAAGCCAGTCATTGAGGTTTGTAAGGAAGCCTCTACTGGAGCCATGTATTTATTGAACAGTCCTGCTGCAGACTTCAGGCCAAATGGGAGCTATTTGCAATGCTAATGTGCTCCATCTACCAAGGAAGAACAGTTATTTCCACTGTGTTTCATAAATTAGTGAATGGAAGTATGCATCTTCCAAATCTTCTGATGCCATATAATCGTTCTTGTTTCTTGATTATAGCACATCCAGGAAGGATAACATTTTAAATAGTCGAATCTTTACAAACGTGTTTAAGATCTAAGATAAGCTTCTCATTCTTGAATAAAATCAGCAATTTTTCTCATTTTCTGGTACTGCTTCTACGGCATTTTTGACAAGGAGCTTTCTCATTATATTGCTTCAATGCTCGAAAGTGGTGGTGGTTTACCTTGATGGGAAGTGTTCTTGGTGGTATCAATATACATTATATTGTGTGTTAATGTTGATTAACATCCAGTACCCATCTATCTGATATTTTCTGCCAAGGCGGGAAAAATACCCTTATGTTTCCTCCCCCCGGCATTTATGGTGAAGGAAAGGGGGTAATGTGAGCGTTGAACTCTTCATCCTCTGTCATGGTCCTTGTTAGTTGACTGACCTCTATTCTTCCTTTGTTGTTTGCTTCCCGTTTGTCTTCTCCTATAATTCTTGCTTTGGTTCTGATTAAAATAACCATGCCCGAAAGGATGAATAGTGTTTAAAGTCACCTGCTGAAATGACTTTTGTGTCAGTATCCATTTCAATTGCCTGTAATGCTTTGTTTGCGTATGATCAAAATTAATTTTGACCATTGAAGAGCATCTCAATGAGCTTTGCCTGGAATTCCGGTCAGAAGGTGGTACTGCACAGTCAGTCTTAAAACTGCCCCTGTTGCCATCTGTCTAAAGGCGATGTTGGATCCTTCAAGCAAGAGATGTGATTTCACCTTCTCTGAAAATTACTTGTGCTTGCTCTCTACAATACACCAGAGGTGTGGCCAGACGCAGTGTTATGTTGTTCCATAATTGTCTATTGTATCTTCACAGAAGGTCCTTGCAGGAGATATTTTTACCGCTGTTGAGTCAAACGCTACAATTCTCTTTTAGATTGTACAAACCTCTTATCTTCCTAATCTGTGGGCTCCATACATGGAGTCACTGGGTTACATGAGCTCCTCTGTAAAGCAGCTGAGATCACTGAGTCAATTTTAACCTGATTTAGTAAGCATACGTGTGCTGTATGAGGTGCTTTGTATTTCTTTTCCAGTTTTGCTATAAGCATAGATTTCTTCACAGGATTTCCCATGCAGCTTGGACCTACTTCCCAAATATAGTCAAGTACTGATTGTTCTGACAGATCTAGGTTTATCCTCAAAGTCAAACAGAAAGTATTTTTTCTCAGTTGTTGGCATTGGTAAATTATTGTTTTCAGCAGCTCTATCCATTAGCTTGTGAAAAGTTTAAATATTGTTGGGAAGAGAATCTGATAGAACTGCTTCTGGACTCCTCTGCTCTGCTGGTGCATTATCTTCTCAATCAGAATCTTGGTTGTGCACATAAGAGGAGTCTGTGTCATGGGCTGGTAAATTATCCCCTTCTTGATGCTGTGGTACAGAAGGTGTCTCCTTTTGGCAATTCTAATGGTGCTTCCTGAGGGAGGTTTGTTGGATGTAGTCTGGGTATCTGGTCAAGAGGAGGTGCCATAGGAGGAGCTACAAATCTTAATGGAGGCAGTTCTCCATAAAAATCTTGCTTCAGTTTTTTTACATGTCTTAATTTTTCCCTGATGTGTCACTATTATTGTGCCCATCTGTGTCTTGCTCTAATTCCACCGCTGTTTTTATTTTTTTGTGCCTGCCTGTTCCTTTTGCCTTTCGCCGCTGCTGCCCCTGCTGCCCCTCCCCCATAGAATTCCCCCGGAGAATTCCCCCCCGGAATTTCCCCGCTCCCGCCTCCCAGCCTCTCCTCCCTCCCACCTCCCCAACTTAATGGCGGCCGCGCGCAGTGGGTGCGCTGCTGGCGCACCAAAGGCACACCAAAGGCAAGTCCGTCTGCGCCCGTCCGTGACCCGACCATGGCCAGCGTCAGGAACCCTGGACCTCCCACTACCCATCGCTATGACACCACCACCCTCCTCGCACTCAACCCTGGAAGACTTAGAGAATGCCAACAGACCTCGCCGAACACGACCCATGGCCGTTTCGCGGATGTATGTCGTTACAACGCACACTTTTACAACGCATGCACTTACAACGCATTTTTTACAACGCACAATCCATTACAACACATGACATTACAACGCATGACACTACAACGCATTTTTTAAAACTACCTTTACAACACATTCCATTACAACGCATACTACCATTACAACGCATACCATTACAACGCATAATATTAAATTGCATTTAAGGTAAGTATTAGATAGTATAGGGGTAAAAATTACTTTTCTAACTCCAGGGGGTGCAACAGTAGGGTAAGTGTTGGATAGTATAGGGGTAAAAATTACTATTCTAACTCCAGGGGGTGCAACAGTAGGGAAAGTGTTAGATAGTATAGGGGTTAAAATTACTATTCTAACTCCAGGGGGTGCAACAGTAGGGTAAGTGTTGGATAGTATAGGGGTAAAAATTACTATTCTAACTCCAGGGGGTGCAACAGTAGGGTAAGTGTTGGATAGTATAGGGGTAAAAATTACTATTCTAACTCCAGGGGGTGCAACAGTAGGGTAAGTGTTGGATAATATAGGGGTAAAAATTACTATTCTAACTCCAGGGGGTGCAACAGTAGGGTAAGTGTTGGATAGTATAGGGGTAAAAATTACTATTCTAACTGCAGGGGGTGCAACAGTAGGGAAAGTGTTGGATAGTATAGGGGTTAAAATTACTATTCTAACTCCAGGGGGTGCAACAGTAGGGTAAGTGTTGGATAGTATAGGGGTAAAAATTACTATTCTAACTCCAGGGGGTGCAACAGTAGGGTAAGTGTTGGATAGTATAGGGGTAAAAATTACTATTCTAACTACAGGGGGTGCAACAATAGGGTAAGTGTTGGATAGTATAGGGGTAAAAATTACTATTCTAACTCCAGGGGGTGCAACAGTAGGGTAAGTGTTGGATAGTATAGGGGTAAAAATTACTATTCTAACTCCAGGGGGTGCAACAGTAGGGTAAGTGTTGGATAGTATAGGGGTAAAAATTACTATTCTAACTCCAGGGGGTGCAACAGTAGGGTAAGTGTTGGATAGTATAGGGGTAAAAATTACTATTCCCACTCCAGGGGGTGCAACAGTAGGGTAAGTGTTGGATAGTATAGGGGTAAAAATTACTATTCTAACTCCAGGGGGTGCAACAGTAGGGTAAGTGTTGGATAGTATAGGGGTAAAAATTACTATTCTAACTCCAGGGGGTGCAACAGTAGGGAAAGTGTTGGATAGTGTAGTGTAATATTATGCGTTGTAATGGTATGCGTTGTAATGGTAGTATGCGTTGTAATGGAATGCGTTGTAAAGGTAGTTTTTAAAAATGCGTTGTAGTGTCATGCGTTGTAATGTCATGCGTTGTAATGGATTGTGCGTTGTAAAAAATGCGTTGTAAGTGTAGTGCGTTGTAAAAGTTGCGTTGTAAAGGTTGTTCCCCCCGTTTCTCCTGCCTCAACTGCCACCAGACCCTCACCGCCACCCCGGCCTCCAACACCGCCGATGCCAGCACCGGCGACACCCTAAAATGCATCCTCCTTAATGTACGCTCCGTACAGAAACACGCCATGGAAATCTGGAACCTACTTGACTCTCTCTCGCCCGACATCGCCTTCTTAATTGAGACCTGGACCAACGCATCCTCCGCCCCGACATCAGCACCGCCATCCCAGACGGATACAAGATCCAGAGAGAAGACCGCCCCAACCACCCAGGAGGGGGCCTCGCAATCGCCCACAAGAGCACCCTCCGCCTCACCACCTCCAGGAAAACCTTACCCTCCGCCGAACACCTGCCCTTCCAGACCACCCCCAAAGCCACACTCTGAGGAACCCTCATCTACAGACCCCCCGGTCCCCAAGCACCCTTCGGCACCACCATCACCGACATCATCACACCCAATGCCATCACCTCAACAAACAACATACTCATTGGAGACCTGAACTTCCACCTCGACATCCCCAGCGCCCCCAACTCCACTATCCTTTGAGATAACCTCGCCCGCATCGGACTTAAACAACTCATCAACCCACAAAGCAGGACACACCCTCGACCCCATCTTCGCAGCAGGAAACAGCATCCAATTCAGCCACACAATGCAGCCGCCATGGACTGACCACCACTGCGTACACTTCGCCATCAACAAATCCTAGGCACCCAAACCAGCTCAATGCCCACCACGAAAGAACTGGAGCAAGGTTACCTAAGAGCAACTTAACTCCACCCTCACTCAAGACAACCACACCTAGGCACCCAAAACAAATGATGCAGCCAGAGAACTCCACACCTGGATCTCCAACGGCGCAGACAAGCTCGCCCCGCTACGCAACCCCGACAGACAACTCCCCAGGAAGGCCGCCTGGTTCAGTACCACTCTCCAAGAAGCCAGACGGACCTGCAGACGCCTGGAGAAAATCTGGAGAAACACCAAGACAACCGAAAACCACACCACCTACAAGGGCGCTATGACGGACTACCACAACCAGATCAGAGCCACCAAGAGGAACTTCATCCACAACAAAATCTTGGTTAACTCCACCAACTCCAAGGAACTTTTCAGTGTCATTCAAGAATTCACCAACTCACTCAGTGAAACCACAGACACACCAGCCAGCCCACCATCTCCAACTGGACACCGATCACAGCCGAAGGCACCACCTAGACCATGAAAAGCATTCATTCGGGGGCCCCCACTGACCCCAGCCCCCCTCACATCTACCACAGAGCCATAGCACCCGAACTACAACGCACCATCAACACCACCCTCAAAACAGGCACCTTCCCAGACAACTGGAAGCACGCAGAAGTCAGACCTCTGCTCAAGAAGCCCACAGCTGACCCCACCGACCTCAAGAACTATCGGCCCATCTCGCTCCTCCCCTTTGCAGCCAAAGTTTTAGTGAAAACAGTCAACAGGAAACACAATTAATTGAAGAGAACGCCGTCCTCGACCCGTCCCAATCTGGATTCCGAAGCAACCATAGCTCAGAGACCGCCCTACTCGCCGCCACAGATGACATCCGCACCCTGCTAGACCAAGGCCACTCCGCAGCCCTCATCCTACTTGACCTATCAGCGGCCTTCAACACAGTCTCCCACCGCACACTAGTCACCAGACTACACAACGCAGGCATACAAGGAACAGCCATGGACTGGATACGATCATTCCTCACCGGAAGAAGCCAAAGGATCAGACGCCCACCCTTCCTCTCCGACCCCACGAAAATCACCTGTGGAGTCCCACAGGGTTCATCCCTGAGTCCCACCCTCTTCAACATCTACATGGCACCCCTCACAGCCATTGTCCGACAACATGGCCTCAACATCTTATCCTACACCGATGTAACCCAGCTCATCCTCCCCCTCACCAAAGACCCCACCACTGCCAAACTCAACTTCCAGAAAGGAATGCAAGACATCGCAGTCTGGATGACCAACAGCTGCCTGAAGCTCAACGCCGAGAAGACAGAAGTCCTCGTCCTCGGTACCACCCCTTCTGCATGGGACAGCACCTGGTGGCCGTCGGCCCTTGGAAGCCCACCTACCTTGCCAAGAACTTCGGCATCGTACTCGACTCATCACTCACCATGAACCGACAGGTCAACGCCGTCACCTCCAGCTGCTTCAACATCCTCCGCATCCTCTGCAAGACCTTTAAGTGGATCCCCCCTGAGTCAAGGAAGAGAGTCACCCACGCACTCATCAACAGCAGACTGGTCTATGGAAAGGCACTCTATGCCGGCATCAACAAGTCCCTATTCCGCAAACTCCAGACAATATAGAACACCGCCGCCAGACTTGTCCTCTGCGTCCCCGGACACGAACACATCAGTCAACACCTACAAAGTCTCCACTGGCTTCCCATGGAGAAAAGAGTCACGTTCAAAATCCTCACTCACGCCTACAAATGCCTACACAACAACGGACCCAAATACCTCAACAACAGAATCAACTTCCACATACCCAAAAGAAACCTCCGATCTTCCATCCTCGCACTGGTCGAAACCCCATGCATCCACAGAGCCAGAGCAGGCAGAAGATCCTTCTCTCACACTGCAGCCAAGACCTGGAATGAGCAACTGGTAGACATCAGACGTGCCCTCTCCCTGAACACCTTCAGGAAGACCCTCAAGACCCAGCTCTCCAGCTAAACAGATCTGCGGACCCCCCCCTCAGTGCCTTAAGACCCTCACAGGTGAGTAGCGTGCTTACAATTCCCTGATTGATTTCTGGAAGCTGACCTTCCTAGGTTTCGACAAAGTAACATGGCTCCGGGTAGCCATAGCTTTCTTCTATTTCTTAGAGTCTTCTGGCACATAAAGAAAATTAGGTTATATGGCCCTTCAGCTTGAGAGGCTGCACCTGATATCCTTTCCTCTTCAGTTCAAATTTGCTCTCTGTCCAACTATTAGTGTAATTCTGGGAAATAGTATATTAGAAAATCACAAAAAGAAGCAACAGAGATTTTTTCTGATGTGGTTAGCTTGTCAAGGAAATTTATTGTGTGTATTGTGTGCATTAGTAGCTATAACTGGTGAATTTCAGGGGTTTTCTGAGTTTGAGCCATAATCAAACTTAGGGGCAGATTTACAAGCCCCCTGGGCCCCCAGTATGTCACTTTTTGTGACGTACTGGTGGCGCATGTTACTGCTCCATATTTACAAGGACAGGAAAAAGCCACCCTGCGTGGTTTTTCCTGTCCTTGTAAATATGGCCCCTTTACACGCAGCACTTTGCGTGAAAGGGACGTTCCATGGGTGTTGCTGTGGGTGTTCCCACGTAACACCCATGAAACAAGACACATTTCCAGATTTACAAGGAATTGTAAATCTGGAAATGCGTCTGAACGCTACACCACTCTAGGGTTGGCATAGCGAGGCGCAACGAGGAGATTTTTTTTAATTTCTTCTTGTTTTTTCCTCTTTCAATGCGTGCTGGATTCTACAGCACGCATTGAAAGAGGAAAATGCCTGTAGTAATTGTTTTTGTGCAGGAAGGTGCCCGTTCCTGCACAAAAACAATCTCCCCATGACGTAGGCATCCTTGCACCATGGTGCAAGGGTGCCTGCACCGGCGCATGACAGTTGTTTGTGCACCAGTGCAGGGGAGAGCACAGGAATGTGACATATTATTGTAAATATGTCACATTCCTGTGCTTTGGAGGTGCCACAGCGTGGTGCAACCAAAGGGCGTGCGTTGCCACGCTGCGGCACTTCCTTGTAAATCTACCCCTTCGTTTTGAACTATGAATGTAATAATTTTTTAAGATGTACATAATTTCCAACATTTTCTGTGCATGTCCCGTGGCTTCTGGTCAGAGCTTTGGACACCAGTACAAATTGTCTTACAAATTATGCATTGGGCAAGACCCTACAGCCAACCCCCTCTGCTCACAGACAAAGTCCAATGGCAGGTTGAGCACAAAAGAATATCCCTCTAGGGACATGGCAAACCCCCACAAATAAAACTTTAAGCAATGCCTTTTTGTCACAGGCTCCATGATCGCACCAAATAGTGCATAAGAAATCACATACCAAGAAAGGCATAAGCTCCCTGTATTTGTGTCCGAAAGTCAACAAATTTTGAGCCGAGACCATCGAATATGAAATTCATGGTCCCATGCTAGATAACCTTCAATTGTCTGTGATTGGGGTAGAAAGTTCAAGTCTGCAATCTTAATAAATAGTAAATTTATAATCAACACATTTAGGTAAGGATGGGGTATCAAAGGGAGCGAGCAGGCATGGGGGGTTTGGCGTAAGTTAGGGTGAAGCTTATTGTAAGATAAGCTGAGAGGCATTATTAGAGCCAAGGAACAGGTTGAGATGGTTAAACCTTTCGCTGCTAACCCTTTTCCCCCTCAGTGCTAAGCCCTTTTTGACTGTTTGGGATAGTTTGCACGTATGTCTCCATAACTTTTTTACACTTAAGTAGGTTATCCTGGTTTAGGTTTAAATCTACAATAACTGATACAAGCCCACAGAAAGCGAAATAGCCCTCACCAGTGTAAACATCTAAACACTGATAAACACCTGCACAACCACAAACTAAATATCATTCAAAGAAAGGAAAAGGGGAGTGAAAGAGTCAATTTTATTTCGCCCTGAAGGGCCAATACAATGAAGCTTTGTTATACAAGGTAGCAGCAAGAAAGACTGAGCTAACAGTTTTCTGCTTGTGTTTTGTTGTATAGGGATGTTACTAAAACATTTTTTCTTCTTCCTGTTACTTTTTTCAATTTTGTGGTCTTTGGTCTAAAGATGCAGGGTTTAGAAGTATGTTTTAGGTCTTATTTATTTATTTAATAAATTGTAGAAAATTAGGAAAAAGTAAAATCATATTTGATATTTTGGCTATGTTTGATTCTTTGACTGATAGGTAAAATGGCTGGTTTCATGAGATATTTTCCCAATATGTACCCTCACATTTAGAATCAGACAGAGAATGGGTGAAACCCTTTGATATATCAGCCCCCTTTATAGCAAGTTAGTATTGATAGTAGGTGAATTACCTAACACCCCAGGCCTCAAACATTCAATGCAAGGTATAGTGACAGGTATATGTGAAAAGAGTGCTGTCACCAAGCATCTGGGAGAGTGGTGAAAACATGAAAACAGACCTTTGGAAAACATAGAACGCAGTGTCACCTGGAATGCCGCTGCAAAAAGTTCTTACCAAGTTCAACAAAGATTGAAGTGATATTATTTGTATTTGCAGTGATTCAGCAATGCATATGAAAAATTGATACCTGACCTGAAGTGCTCCTCTGTAAGAGATTCTTGCCCCTGCTAAGTGGTATGCTGAAAACATCTTTAAAATATTCTGAGTTAATGAAAAATGCTATTGACTTTGTAGTCCATTCTGGTGCACTGTTTAGTTATGTGCAGGAACTCAAAAGAAAATAGTTCTCATTTTGTGCTAGTTGTAGCATGAAAAAAGAGTCATCCCAACTGTGTCAATTAGCCGGTGCTTCTCAATCCTAGAAGCCATGAATGCTATATTATCCATGTGGCGACCATTTAGAGATTTTTTAATTAGTGATGATGCCAAAGGCAAGAAATGTGAGGATCTTCATTCGTATATTGATAGTGATATGAAAAAAAGTACACTCTACTGCATTCTCAGATTTTTATAGGAAAACATGATTTCTGTAGTGGATATAATCAAAATACTAGAGGCTGAAACCCCCCTTGTCTACCAAGTGTTCAGCATAATTGGTGTAGAAGTAAAACATCTCCTTGAGAGTAGGTTGGCAACACTTTTAGTGACCTTGTCACTGCAACATGTTCCATGTTAGAATGCTTGCCACTTCGTAAGCAAAGAAAGGCTGAGGAGCAATTCAGGAAATGTTATTTTACAATGCATGAGAAATGGCTTGCAAAGATGCATAGAAATGCCCCTTCACCAACCATGGCATTTGAAGTCAATGAAGCCTCACTGGGGTGCTCTGTACAAGTTCTAGATCCCTTCCGTAAAGGGGAATATTCTCCAGACTACTTAATTTCTGACTGCTTCAAAAATTCTGAGGGCATATGTGCCCAGTTCAATGCATATGTTGCAGAACATGTCCCAGATACTCTCAATTTTCAGGCGCACCAGTATTGGCATAGAAAGCTATGTCAGTGGCCAGAGATAGCAAATTGTGTACTGGCTGTTTTATGTGTTGCCCATCTCAAGTGCCATTGTTGAGAGGCCATTTTCACAGATACAAGTTTACATGGGAAGGAAAGAGCAAGCATGCATGACCAAAGACTCACTGATGAAAGTATTGTATGGTGTACCACAATGCATTTGAGTTGTAAAAAAATATTTGGACCTCATATACACTGTACGTACACTGTCTATATACCATACACTATAAGTGCAGAAAGCAAGCAATAATAAAAGGAAAACATTCCATAACTACTAAAAAACACTGTTTGTATTGTTTTTAATGGCGTGATAATGTGTAACCACTGATAACCATTGTTTTTTTAAGGTATTGAAATCACTGGAAAACACACAAAAAATTCCAGAATTGACTAAATATAGAAACTGAAAACAGGAAAGCCTACAATTAAGCTATCCATGCCAAATTTGCGTCCTTTTTTCCAACATCCTGGGGATCCTAAAGGTACCCGGAGATTGTGGAACCCCCTGGATCATTTTGTTTTTTTGGGGGGGAATAGGAAATAATTGCTGCAGGAGAAACTGTGTGTTTTTTTTCCTGAAAAAGGCATTAATGAAAGGTTGATGGTGCTAAAATCACTATCTTCCCAGCTTTCAGGAACCGGCTGAATTGATTCAGAAAAACACATTTATTACTACAGTTGTGGCATGTTACTGGGAGAGTGCCCATTTTTCCCATTTCTGTGTTTAAACCTCCTTCCAGTTTGTGATGGAAACAGGTGTGAAACCCATGGCAGACCCCAAAAAGCTATACATTTCAGAAAACTAGACAATATTCTGAATTCAGATGGTGGGTCATTTCTGTAGATCCTTCAAGGTTTTTCTAAAGAACCTAAGTGTTAAAATAAAACAAATATTGAAAGTTAGTGGAGAAAATGTCCATTTGTGGCACTGTTTTTTTCATCACAATGGCTGATCTACAAAGGCAATACACCATTACATCTGGTATACCCTGCTGGTTGCGTGGATATATAGGGTCTGTAGTATTTCCAAGAACTTGAGGTACCCGGAGCCAATAACTGAGCTACAGCTTGCAACGGTTTTTCATTGTGTAGCGGATTTAGAGCAATTCATGAGGTAAAATATTAGGAGTGAAAAATAAGCATCAAGGAAACCTATGTATTTCTGAAATGGGCACAACATATGGAGTTTAGAAGCAGTGGTTATGTGTAAATTAAATTTGTGTATGTCCATACTACCATGTGAATTAGAGGGCATTTCTCAGAATGTCTTTTTTCTTACTCAATGGCTTACATTTGGTAAAAGACACACAATTGATGGACGGAATGCAAAACAAATCAAAACATTCACCCCCAGTCAAGAGATCTGGTTTAAATACATCATTAGTTTGCTCACCATGCCACCCCAGTTTAGACCTGGCCATATGCAAATCAGTCTTTACCCTGTGCCTCAGGGGAAACGTCCAGCCCAAACTGCCAAGCCAGGTCCTCCCTGGACCGGAAACAAGCATCCTAGGACCGGTTTTGGGGTTTCACCCCTCTTCAGGGAGGATAGCTTGATTCCAGTGGCACAGAGAGCCCAGGACCCACGTCTGGGCATACCTGGCGCACTCAGGGCAAGAAGCAAAAAGGCACACTATCGATGGATGGAATGCAGAACAAATCAAAACATTCACCCTCAGTCAAGAGATCTGGGTTAAATCCATCATTATTTTGCTCACTATGCCAGCCTAGCTTAAACTTGGCCATATGCAAATCAGTCTTGACCCTTTGATTCATGGGAACAGTCCAGCCCGAACTGCCAAGTCAGGTTCTCCCTAGACCGGAAACCATATCCTAGGACCGGTTTCGGGGTTTCACCCCTCTTCAGTTAGGTTAGCTTGATTCCAGTGGCACAGTGAACCCAGGACCCACGTCTGGGCATATCTGGTGCACCTAGAGCGAGAAAGTAAAAGACACACATTGATGGACGGAATGCAGAACAAATCAAAACATTCACCCGTCAAGAGATCTGGGTTAAAACCATCATTCTTTTGCTCACAATGCCACCCCAGTTTAGACATGGCCATATGCAAATCAGTCTTGACCCTGTGCCTCATGGGAACAGTCCATCCCGAACTGCCAAGCCAGGTCCTCCCTGGACTGGAAACAAGCATCCTAGGACCGGTTTCGGAGTTTCGTCTCTCTTCAGCCAGGATAGCTTGATTCCAGTGGCACAGGAAGCCCAGGACCCAGGTCTGGACATACTTAGGACAAGAAAGCAAAAGACACACAATTGATGGTCGGAATGCAGAACAAATCAAAACATTCACCCCCAGTCAAGAGATCTGGTTTAAATCCATCATTCTTTTGCTCACCATGCCACACCAGTTTAGACCTGGCCATATGCAAATCAGTCTTGACCCTGTGCCTCATGGGAACAGTCCAACACGAGCTGCCAAGCCAGGTCCTCCCTGGACCGGAAACAAGCATCCTAGGACCGGTTTCGGGGTTTCACCCCTCTTCAGCCTGGATAGCTTGATTCCAGTGGCACAGTGAGCCCAGAACTCATGTCTGGGCATACCTGGTGCACTTAGGGCGAGAAAGCAAAAGACACACAATTGATGGTCGGAATGCAGAACAAATCAAAACATTCATCCCCAGTCAAGAGATCTGGGTTATATCCATCATTCTTTTGCTCACCATGCCACCCCAGTTTAGACTTGGCCATATGCAAATCAGTCTTGACCCTTTGCCTCATGGGAACAGTCCAGCCCGAACTGCCAAGCCGGGTCCTCCCTGGACCGGATACAAGCATCCTAGGACCGGTTTTGGGGTTTCACCCCTCTTCAGGGAGGATAGCTTGATTCCAGTGGCACAGAGAGCCCAGGACCCACGTCTGGGCATACCTGGCGCACTTAGGGCAAGAAAGCAAAAGACACACAATTGATGGATGGAATGCAGAACAAATCAAAACATTCACCCTCAGTTAAGAGATCTGGGTTACATCCATCATTATTTTGCTCACCATGCCACACCAGTTTAGACCTGGCCATATGCAAATCAGTCTTGACCCTTTGCCTCATGGGAACAGTCCAGCCCGAACTGCCAAGCCAGGTCCTCCCTGGACCGGAAACAAGCATCCTAGGAACGGTTTTGGGGTGTCACCCCTCTTCAGCCTGGATAGCTTGACTCCAGTGGCACAGTGAGCCCAGGACCCATGTCTGGGCATACCTGGTGCACTTAGGGCGAGAAAGCAAAAGACACACAATGGATGGTCGGAATGCAGAACAAATCAAAACATTCATCCCCAGTCAAGAGATCTGGGTTAAATCCATCATTCTTTTGCTCACCATGCCACCCCAGTTTAGACCTGGCCATATGCAAATCAGTCTTGACCCTGTGCATTATAGGAACAGTCCAGCCCGAACTGCCAAGCCAGGTCCTCCCTGGACCGGAAACAAGCATCCTAGGACCAGTTTTGGGGTTTCACCCCTCTTCAGCCAGGTTAGCTAGATTCCAGTGGACTTTGATCCCAGGAAACACGTCTGGGCATACTTGGCGCACTTAGGGCTAGAAAGCAGAAGATACACAATTGACGGACGGAATGCAGAACAAATCAAAACATTCACCCTCAGCCAAGAGATCTGGGTTAAATCCATCATTCTTTTGCTCACCATGTCACCCCAGTTTAGACCTGGCCATATGCAAATCAGTCTTGATCCTGTGCCTCATGGGAACAGTGCAGCCCGAACTGCCAAGCCAGGTCCTCCCTGGACCGTAAACAAGCATCCTAGGACCGGTTTCAGGGTTTCACCCCTCTTCAGCCAGGTTAGCTTGATTCCAGTGGCACAGTGAGCCCAGGACCCACGTCTGGGCATACCTGGCGCACTTAAGGCTAGAAAGTAAAAGACACACAATTGATGCACAGAATACAGAACAAATCAAAACATTCACCCCAGTCAAGAGATCTGGGTTAAATCCATCATTTTATTGCTCACAAAGCCACCGCAGTTTAGACCTGGCCATATGCAAATCAGTCTTGACCCTGTGCCTCATGGGAACAGTCCATCCCGAACTGCCACGCCAGGTCCTACCTGGACCGAAAACAAGCATCCTAGGACCGGTTTCGGGGTTTCACCCCTCTTCAGCCCGGATAGCTTGACTCCAGTGGCACAGTGAGCCCAGGACCCACGTCTGGGCATACCTGGTGCACTTAGGGCGAGAAAGCAAAAGACACACAATTGATGGATGAAATGCAGAACAAATCAAAACATTCATCTCCCATTCAAGAGATCTGGCTTAAATCCATAATTCTTTTGCTCACCATGCCACCCAATTTAGACTTGGCCATATGCAAATCAGTCTTGACCCTGTGCCTCATGGGAACAGTCCAACACGAGCTGCCAAGCCAGGTCCTCCCTGGACCGGAAACAAGCATCCTAGGACCGGTTTCGGGGTTTCACCCCTCTTCAGCCTGGATAGCTTGATTCCAGTGGCACAGTGAGCCCAGGACCCATGTCTGGGCATACCTGGCGCACTTAGGGCGAGAAAGCAAAAGACACACAATTGATGGTCGGAATGCAGAACAAATCAAAACATTCACCCCCAGTCAAGAGATCTGGGTTAAATCCATCATTCTTTTGCTCACCATGCCACCCCAGTTTAGACCTGGCCATATGTAAATCAGTCTTGACCCTGTGCCTCATGGGAACAGTCCAGCCTGAACTGCCAAGCCAGGTCCTCCCTGGACCGTTAAACAAGCATCCTAGGACCGGTTTTGGGGTTTCACCCCTCTTCAGCCAGGATAGCTTGATTCCAGTGGCACAGTGAGCCCAGGACCCACGTCTGGGCATACCTGGCGCACTTAGGGCGAGGAAGCAAAAGACACAAAATTGATGGACAGAATGCAGAACAAATCAAAACATTCATCTCCCATTCAAGAGATCTGGCTTTAATCCATAATTCTTTTGCTCACCATGCCACCCAAGTTTAGACCTGGCCATTTGCAAATCAGTCTTGACCTTGTGCCTCATGGGAACAGTCCAGCCTGAACTGCCAAGCCAGGTCCTCCCTGGACCGGAAACAAGCATCCCAGGACCGGTTTCGGGGCTTCTCCCCTCTTCAGCCCGGATAGCTTGATTCCAGTGGCACAGTGAGCCCAGGACCCACGTCTGGGCATATCTGGCGCACTTAGGGCAAGAAAATAAAAGACACAAAATTGATGGACGGAATGCAGAACAAATCAAAACATTTACCCCAGTCAAGAGATCTGTGTTAAATCCATCATTCTTTTGCTCACAATGCCACCCCAGTTTAGACCTGGCCATATGCAAATCAGTCTTGACCCTGTGCCTCATGGGAACAGTCCAGCCCGAACTGCCAAGCCAGGTCCTCACTGGACCGGAAACAAGCATCTTAGGACCGGTTTCGGGGTTTCACCCCTCTTCAGCCAGGTTAGCTAGATTCCAGTGGACAGTGAGCCCAGGAAACACGTCTGAGCATACCTGGCGCACCTAGGGCTAGAAAGCAAAAGACACACAATTGATGGACGGAATGCAGAACAAATCAAAACATTCACCCTCAGCCAAGAGATCTGGGTTAAATCCATCATTCTTTTGCTCACCATGCCACCCCAGTTTAGACCTGGCCATATGCAAATCAGTCTTGATCCTGTGCCTCATGGGAACAGTCCAGCCCGAACTGCCAAGCCAGGTCCTCACTGGACCGGAAACAAGCATCTTAGGACCGGTTTCGGGGTTTCACCCCTCTTCAGCCAGGTTAGCTAGATTCCAGTGGACAGTGAGCCCAGGAAACACGTCTGAGCATACCTGGCGCACCTAGGGCTAGAAAGCAAAAGACACACAATTGATGGACGGAATGCAGAACAAATCAAAACATTCACCCTCAGCCAAGAGATCTGGGTTAAATCCATCATTCTTTTGCTCACCATGCCACCCCAGTTTAGACCTGGCCATATGCAAATCAGTCTTGATCCTGTGCCTCATGGGAACAGTCCAGCCCGAACTGCCAAGCCAGGTCCTCCCTGGACCGGAAACAAGCATCCTAGGACCAGTATCGGGGTTTCACCCCTCTTCTGCCAGGTTAGCTTGATTCCAGTGGCACAGTGAGCCCAGGACCCACGTCTGGGCATACCTGGCGCACTTAGGGCTAGAAAGTAAAAGACACACAATTGATGAACGGAATGCAGAACAAATCAAAACATTCACCCCAGTCAAGAGATCTGGGTTAAATCCATCATTCTATTGCTCACAAAGCCACCACAGTTTGGACCTGGCCATATGCAAATCAGTCTTGACCCTGTGCCTCATGGGAACACTCCAGCCCGAACTGCCACGCCAGGTCCTCCCTGGACCGAAAACAAGCATCCTAGGACTGGTTTCGGGGTTTCACCCCTCTTCATCCCGGATAGCTTGATTCCAGTGGCACAGTTAGCCCAGGACCCACGTCTGGGCATACCTGGCGCACTTAGGGCAAGAAAGCAAAAGACACATAATTGATGGACGAAATGCATAACAAATCAAAACATTCATCTCCCATTCAAGAGATCTGGCTTAAATCCATAATTCTTTTGCTCATCATGCCACCCAAGTTTAGACTTGGCCATATGCAAATCAGTCTTGACCCTGTGCCTCATGGGAACAGTCCAGCACGAACTGCCAAGCCAGGTCCTCCCTGGACCGGAAACAAGAATCCTAGGACCAGATTCGAGGTTTCACCCCTCTTCAGCCTGGATAGCTTGATTCCTGTGGCACAGTGAGCCCAGGACCCATGTCTGGGCATACCTGGCGCACTTAGGGCGAGAAAGCAAAAGACACACAATTGATGGTCGGAATGCAGAACAAATCAAAACATTCACCCCCAGTCAAGAGATCTGGGTTAAATCCATCATTCTTTTGCTCACCATGCCACCCCAGTTTAGACCTGGCCATATGCAAATCAGTCTTGACCCTGTGCCTCATGGGAACAGTCCAGCCCGAACTGCCAAGCCAGGTCCTCCCTGGACCGTTAAACGAGCATCCTAGGACCGGTTTTGGGGTTTCACCCCTCTTCAGGCAGGATAGCTTGATTCCAGTGGCACAGTGAGCCCAGGACACACGTCTGGGCATACCTGGCGCACTTAGGGCGAGGAAGCAAAAGACACACAATTGATGGACAGAATGCAGAACAAATCAAAACATTCACCCCCAGTCAAGAGATCTGGGTTAAATCCATCATTCTTTTGCTCACCATGCCACCCCAGTTTAGACCTGGCTGTATGCAAATCAGTCTTGACCCTGTGCATCATTGGAACAGTCCAGCCCGAACTGCCAAGCCAGTTCCTCCCTGGACCGGAAACAAAAATCCTAGTATCAGTTTTGGGGTTTCACCCCTCTTCAGCCAGGATAGCTTGATTCCAGTGGCACAGGGAGCCCAGGACCCAGGTCTGGACATACTTAGGACAAGAAAGCAAAAGACACACAATTGATGGTCGGAATGCAGAACAAATCAAAACATTCACCCCCAGTCAAGAGATCTGGTTTAAATCCATCATTCTTTTGCTCACCATGCCACACCAGTTTAGACCTGGCCATATGCAAATCAGTCTTGACCATGTGCCTCATGGGAACTGTCCAGCCCGAACTGCCAAGCCAGGTGCTCCCTGGACCGGAAACAAGCATCCTAGGACCGGTTTTGGGGTTTCACCCCTCTTCAGGGATGATAGCTTGAATCCAGTGGCACAGAGAGCCCAGGACCCACGTCTGGGCATACCTGGCGCACTTAGGGCAAGAAAGCAAAAGACACACAATTGATGGATGGAATGCAGAACAAATCAAAACATTCACCCTCAGTTAAGAGATCTGGGTTACATCCATCATTATTTTGCTCACCATGCCACACCAGTTTAGACCTGGCCATATGCAAATCAGTGTTGACCCTTTGCCTCATGGGAACAGTCAAGCCCGAACTGCCAAGCCAGGTCCTCCCTGGACCGGAAACAAGCATCCTAGGAACGGTTTTGGGGTGTCACCCCTCTTCAGCCTGGATAGCTTGATTCCAGTGGCACAGTGAGCCCAGGACCCATGTCTGGGCATACCTGGTGCACTTAGGGCGAGAAAGCAAAAGACACACAATGGATGGTCGGAATGCAGAACAAATCAAAACATTCATCCCCAGTCAAGAGATCTGGGTTAAATCCATCATTCTTTTGCTCACCATGCCACCCCAGTTTAGACCTGGCCATATGCAAATCAGTCTTGACCCTGTGCATTATAGGAACAGTCCAGCCCGAACTGCCAAGCCAGGTCCTTCCTGGACCGGAAACAAGCATCCTAGGACCAGTTTTGGGGTTTCACCCCTCTTCAGCCAGGTTAGCTAGATTCTAGTGGACAGTGATCCCAGGAAACACGTCTGGGCATACTTGGCGCACTTAGGGCTAGAAAGCAGAAGATACACAATTGACGGACGGAATGCAGAACAAATCAAAACATTCACCCTCAGCCAAGAGATCTGGGTTAAATCCATCATTCTTTTGCTCACCATGTCACCCCAGTTTAGACCTGGCCATATGCAAATCAGTCTTGATCCTGTGCCTCATGGGAACAGTGCAGCCCGAACTGCCAAGCCAGGTCCTCCCTGGACCGTAAACAAGCATCCTAGGACCGGTTTCGGGGTTTCACCCCTCTTCAGCCAGGTTAGCTTGATTCCAGTGGCACAGTGAGCCCAGGACCCACGTCTGGGCATACCTGGCGCACTTAGGGCAAGAAAGCAAAAGACACATAATTGATGGACGAAATGCATAACAAATCAAAACATTCATCTCCCATTCAAGAGATCTGGCTTAAATCCATAATTCTTTTGCTCACCATGCCACCCAAGTTTAGACTTGGCCATATGCAAATCAGTCTTGACCCTGTGCCTCATGGGAACAGTCCAGCACGAACTGCCAAGCCAGGTCCTCCCTGGACCGGAAACAAGCATCCTAGGACCAGATTCGGGGTTTCACCCCTCTTCAGCCTGGATAGCTTGATTCCTGTGGCACAGTGAGCCCAGGACCCATGTCTGGGCATACCTGGCGCACTTAGGGCGAGAAAGCAAAAGACACACAATTGATGGTCGGAATGCAGAACAAATCAAAACATTCACCCCCAGTCAAGAGATCTGGGTTAAATCCATCATTCTTTTGCTCACCATGCCACCCCAGTTTAGACCTGGCCATATGCAAATCAGTCTTGACCCTGTGCCTCATGGGAACAGTCCAGCCCGAACTGCCAAGCCAGGTCCTCCCTGGACCGTTAAACAAGCATCCTAGGACCGGTTTTGGGGTTTCACCCCTCTTCAGCCAGGATAGCTTGATTCCAGTGGCACAGTGAGCCCAGGACACACGTCTGGGCATACCTGGCGCACTTAGGGCGAGGAAGCAAAAGACACACAATTGATGGACAGAATGCAGAACAAATCAAAACATTCACCCCCAGTCAAGAGATCTGGGTTAAATCCATCATTCTTTTGCTCACCATGCCACCCCAGTTTAGACCTGGCTGTATGCAAATCAGTCTTGACCCTGTGCATCATTGGAACAGTCCAGCCCGAACTGCCAAGCCAGTTCCTCCCTGGACCGGAAACAAAAATCCTAGTATCAGTTTTGGGGTTTCACCCCTCTTCAGCCAGGATAGCTTGATTCCAGTGGCACAGGGAGCCCAGGACCCAGGTCTGGACATACTTAGGACAAGAAAGCAAAAGACACACAATTGATGGTCGGAATGCAGAACAAATCAAAACATTCACCCCCAGTCAAGAGATCTGGTTTAAATCCATCATTCTTTTGCTCACCATGCCACACCAGTTTAGACCTGGCCATATGCAAATCAGTCTTGACCATGTGCCTCATGGGAACTGTCCAGCCCGAACTGCCAAGCCAGGTGCTCCCTGGACCGGAAACAAGCATCCTAGGACCGGTTTTGGGGTTTCACCCCTCTTCAGGGATGATAGCTTGATTCCAGTGGCACAGAGAGCCCAGGACCCACGTCTGGGCATACCTGGCGCACTTAGGGCAAGAAAGCAAAAGACACACAATTGATGGATGGAATGCAGAACAAATCAAAACATTCACCCTCAGTTAAGAGATCTGGGTTACATCCATCATTATTTTGCTCACCATGCCACACCAGTTTAGACCTGGCCATATGCAAATCAGTCTTGACCCTTTGCCTCATGGGAACAGTCAAGCCCGAACTGCCAAGCCAGGTCCTCCCTGGACCGGAAACAAGCATCCTAGGAACGGTTTTGGGGTGTCACCCCTCTTCAGCCTGGATAGCTTGATTCCAGTGGCACAGTGAGCCCAGGACCCATGTCTGGGCATACCTGGTGCACTTAGGGCGAGAAAGCAAAAGACACACAATGGATGGTCGGAATGCAGAACAAATCAAAACATTCATCCCCAGTCAAGAGATCTGGGTTAAATCCATCATTCTTTTGCTCACCATGCCACCCCAGTTTAGACCTGGCCATATGCAAATCAGTCTTGACCCTGTGCATTATAGGAACAGTCCAGCCCGAACTGCCAAGCCAGGTCCTCCCTGGACCGGAAACAAGCATCCTAGGACCAGTTTTGGGGTTTCACCCCTCTTCAGCCAGGTTAGCTAGATTCCAGTGGACAGTGATCCCAGGAAACACGTCTGGGCATACTTGGCGCACTTAGGGCTAGAAAGCAGAAGATACACAATTGACGGACGGAATGCAGAACAAATCAAAACATTCACCCTCAGCCAAGAGATCTGGGTTAAATCCATCATTCTTTTGCTCACCATGTCACCCCAGTTTAGACCTGGCCATATGCAAATCAGTCTTGATCCTGTGCCTCATGGGAACAGTGCAGCCCGAACTGCCAAGCCAGGTCCTCCCTGGACCGTAAACAAGCATCCTAGGACCGGTTTCGGGGTTTCACCCCTCTTCAGCCAGGTTAGCTTGATTCCAGTGGCACAGTGAGCCCAGGACCCACGTCTGGGCATACCTGGCGCACTTAAGGCTAGAAAGTAAAAGACACACAATTGATGAACAGAATGCAGAACAAATCAAAACATTCACCCCAAGTCAAGAGATCTGGGTTAAATCCATCATTTTATTGCTCACAAAACCACCACAGTTTAGACCTGGCCATATGCAAATCAGTCTTGACCCTGTGCATTATAGGAACAGTCCAGCCCGAACTGCCAAGCCAGGTCCTCCCTGGACCGGAAACAAGCATCCTAGGACCAGTTTTGGGGTTTCACCCCTCTTCAGCCAGGTTAGCTAGATTCCAGTGGACAGTGATCCCAGGAAACACGTCTGGGCATACTTGGCGCACTTAGGGCTAGAAAGCAGAAGATACACAATTGACGGACGGAATGCAGAACAAATCAAAACATTCACCCTCAGCCAAGAGATCTGGGTTAAATCCATCATTCTTTTGCTCACCATGTCACCCCAGTTTAGACCTGGCCATATGCAAATCAGTCTTGATCCTGTGCCTCATGGGAACAGTGCAGCCCGAACTGCCAAGCCAGGTCCTCCCTGGACCGTAAACAAGCATCCTAGGACCGGTTTCGGGGTTTCACCCCTCTTCAGCCAGGTTAGCTTGATTCCAGTGGCACAGTGAGCCCAGGACCCACGTCTGGGCATACCTGGCGCACTTAAGGCTAGAAAGTAAAAGACACACAATTGATGAACAGAATGCAGAACAAATCAAAACATTCACCCCAAGTCAAGAGATCTGGGTTAAATCCATCATTTTATTGCTCACAAAACCACCACAGTTTAGACCTGGCCATATGCAAATCAGTCTTGACCCTGTGCCTCCTGGGAACAGTCCAGCCCTAACTGCCACGCCAGGTCCTACCTGGACCGAAAACAAGCATCCTAGGACCGGTTTCGGGGTTTCACCCCTCTTCAGCCCGGATAGCTTGACTCCAGTGGCACAGTGAGCCCAGGACCCACGTCTGGGCATACCTGGCGCACTTAGGGCGAGAAAGCAAAAGACACACAATTGATGGACGAAATGCAGAACAAATCAAAACATTCATCTCCCATTCAAGAGATCTGGCTTGAATCCATAATTCTTTTGCTCACCATGCCACCCAATTTAGACTTGGCCATATGCAAATCAGTCTTGACCCTGTGCCTCATGGGAACAGTCCAGCACGAGCTGCCAAGCCAGGTCCTCCCTGGACCGGAAACAAGCATCCTAGGACCGGTTTCGGGGTTTCACCCCTCTTCAGCCTGGATAGCTTGATTCCAGTGGCACAGTGAGCCCAGGACCCATGTCTGGGCATACCTGGCGCACTTAGGGCGAGAAAGCAAAAGACACACAATTGATGGTCGGAATGCAGAACAAATCAAAACATTCACCCCCAGTCAAGAGATCTGGGTTAAATCCATCATTCTTTTGCTCACCATGCCACCCCAGTTTAGACCTGGCCATATGTAAATCAGTCTTGACCCTGTGCCTCATGGGAACAGTCCAGCCTGAACTGCCAAGCCAGGTCCTCCCTGGACCGGAAACAAGCATCCCAGGACCGGTTTCGGGGCTTCTCCCCTCTTCAGCCCGGATAGCTTGATTCCAGTGGCACAGTGAGCCCAGGACCCACGTCTGGGCATATCTGGCGCACTTAGGGCGAGAAAATAAAAGACACAAAATTGATGGACGGAATGCAGAACAAATCAAAACATTCACCCCAGTCAAGAGATCTGGGTTAAATCCATCATTCTTTTGCTCACAATGCCACCCCAGTTTGAACCTGGCCATATGCAAATCAGTCTTGACCCTGTGCCTCATGGGAACAGTCCAGCCCGAACTGCCAAGCCAGGTCCTCACTGGACCAGAAACAAGCATCCTAGGACAGGTTTCAGGGTTTCACCCCTCTTCAGCCAGGATAGCTTGATTCCAGTGGCACAGTGAGCCCAGGACCCACGTCTGGGCATACCTGGCACACTTAGTGCGAGAAAGCAAAAGATACACAATTGATGGACGGAATGCAGGACAAATCAAAACATTCATCTCCCATTCAAGAGATCTGGCTTAAATCCATCATTATTTTGCTCACCATGCCACCCTAGTTTAAACCTGGCCATATGCAAATCAGTCTTGACCATGTGCCTCATGGGAACTGTCCAGCCCGAACTGCCAAGCCAGGTGCTCCCTGGACCGGAAACAAGCATCTTAGGACCGGTTTCGGGGTTTCACCCCTCTTCAGCCAGGTTAGCTAGATTCCAGTGGACAGTGAGCCCAGGAAACACGTCTGAGCATACCTGGCGCACCTAGGGCTAGAAAGAAAAAGACACACAATTGATGGACGGAATGCAGAACAAATCAAAACATTCACCCTCAGCCAAGAGATCTGGGTTAAATCCATCATTCTTTTGCTCACCATGCCACCCCAGTTTAGACCTGGCCATATGCAAATCAGTCTTGATCCTGTGCCTCATGGGAACAGTCCAGCCCGAACTGCCAAGCCAGGTCCTCCCTGGACCGGAAACAAGCATCCTAGGACCAGTATCGGGGTTTCACCCCTCTTCTGCCAGGTTAGCTTGATTCCAGTGGCACAGTGAGCCCAGGACCCACGTCGGGGCATACCTGGCGCACTTAGGGCTAGAAAGTAAAAGACACACAATTGATGAACGGAATGCAGAAAACATCAAAACATTCACCCCAGTCAAGAGATCTGGGTTAAAACCATCATTCTATTGCTCACAAAGCCACCACAGTTTGGACCTGGCCATATGCAAATCAGTCTTGACCCTGTGCCTCATGGGAACACTCCAGCCCGAACTGCCACGCCAGGTCCTCCCTGGACCGAAAACAAGCATCCTAGGACCGGTTTCGGGGTTTCACCCCTCTTCATCCCGGATAGCTTGATTCCAGTGGCACAGTTAGCCCAGGACCCACGTCTGGGCATACCTGGCGCACTTAGGGCAAGAAAGCAAAAGACACATAATTGATGGACGAAATGCAGAACAAATCAAAACATTCATCTCCCATTCAAGAGATCTGGCTTAAATCCATAATTCTTTTGCTCACCATGCCACCCAAGTTTAGACTTGGCTATATGCAAATCAGTCTTGACACTGTGCCTCATGGGAACAGTCCAGCACGAACTGCCAAGCCAGGTCCTTCCTGGACCGGAAACAAGCATCCTAGGACCAGATTCTGGGTTTCACCCCTCTTCAGCCTGGATAGCTTGATTCCTGTGGCACAGTGAGCCCAGGACCCATGTCTGGGCATACCTGGCGCACTTAGGGCGAGAAAGCAAAAGACACACAATTGATGGTCGGAATGCAGAACAAATCAAAACATTCACCCCCAGTCAAGAGATCTGGGTTAAATCCATCATTCTTTTGCTCACCATGCCACCCCAGTTTAGACCTGGCCATATGCAAATCAGTCTTGACCCTGTGCCTCATGGGAACAGTCCAGCCCGAACTGCCAAGCCAGGTCCTCCCTGGACCGTTAAACAAGCATCCTAGGACCGGTTTTGGGGTTTCACCCCTCTTCAGCCAGGATAGCTTGATTCCAGTGGCACAGTGAGCCCAGGACACACGTCTGGGCATACCTGGCGCACTTAGGGCGAGGAAGCAAAAGACACACAATTGATGGACAGAATGCAGAACAAATCAAAACATTCACCCCCAGTCAAGAGATCTGGGTTAAATCCATCATTCTTTTGCTCACCATGCCACCCCAGTTTAGACCTGGCTGTATGCAAATCAGTCTTGACCCTGTGCATCATGGGAACAGTCCAGCCCGAACTGCCAAGCCAGGTCCTCCCTGGACCGTTAAACAAGCATCCTAGGACCGGTTTTGGGGTTTCACCCCTCTTCAGCCAGGTTAGCTTGATTCCAGTGGCACAGTGAGCCCAGGACCCACATCTGGGCATACCTAGCACACTTAGGGCTTGGAAAGCAAAAGACACACAATTGATGGGCAGAATGCAGAACAAATCAAAACATTCACCCCCTATCAAGAGATCTGAGTTAAATCCGTCATTCGTTTCCTCACAATGCCACCCCAGTTTAGACCTGGCCATATGCAAATAAGTCTTGACCCTGTGCCTCATCACTGCGAGAAAACAGTGATGCGTCACTTTTCATAGTGCCCTCCTTGCGACACCAATGATGCGTCATATTTACAGCATGATGCATCATGTCGCAAGGAGTTACTGATACATCAGTATTTCTGACGTAGCTGTAGACGCAAAAGTGACACAACTCCAGCAATGGGTCATTGCACACGGGCAAGTCCCATGTGAAATATGCATGCGTCAGTCTTCGGTGTAAGATTTTGACGCATTTGCGTCCTAGAAGTGGTGCAGTGAAATCTTATAGAATTCATTGAGTCACTTCTACGACCCTTTCTTGTGTCAAAATGCTCCCCCCTGCATACATTATTCCTGGCACAGGTATAATATGATGCAGGGGTTTACAAAGCGACGCATCTAGGTAAATGCGTCACTTTGAAAATATGGTGCAACAAGGCTCACTTTTTACGCCGCTGGTGCGTCACAAAAAGTGACCCACCGGCGGTGCAAAAGTGACGCAAGGGCTCTTAAATAAGCCCCTAAAACACAAATAAAATGATAAAATACCAATCAAAAGACACTGATATTCCCCCGAAAGGAGGCATAACAAAGGCAAAAAAGGCACTACCAGATGGAAGCAAACCTTAGCCCAGAAATAGATCCCCACCACCCGCATAACCTTATTCCCAGGTGATTCTAGTGTTACACATTTAAAGTTTGGCTCAACCAAAGTATTTGATTTTGTGAGCTCAACCTTCTTCTGAAGTAAAAGTGACTTTGGTTATCTTAAAAAAAGAGTCTTAAATGGTTGATTTTCACTTTTCAGTCATTTGTACCTGTATATTTCAGTTTCAAGGAGAGAACAAATTATTGTAAACCAATAATTATTATTTTGAGTCGAAATGCTGAGAACAATAGAGCCCAGCAGTGTCCAACCCAAAATAAAATATATTCCCAATAGTCATTTTCATACTTCTCTTCAGCAATATTTCAGGGAATTTGTCCTAAAAAACAAATGAGGGAAATCTGTGAGATGTTTTTCCTGCAACCTAACCAACATTTCAAGCCAATATCGGTATTTGGGCAATTTATATTTGGACATGTCTCAAAGGTTTTATCCAAAAATCTTTTTTTTATTTAAATTTAGGATTTGTTCACTTACAGTTCACTCATAAATGTGTGGCATTATCTTGAAATAATTATCCAAAAATTTGAAAATATAAGCATTCTCCTTCTACTTGCTTGGTGATGTTCGGGTAAATAAACCTTGATGATTCCCAGGAGAAGGTATGGATACAGAGTATGATAACTGAAAATCGACTCCTCAAAATAATTTTACCAATGTATCAATGTCAAAATAGAGTGACTCCAAAAATATCATGCACTACATTATCAAAAGTATAAATACATATATATTATATTTGTTCTTTTTATG
Source organism: Triturus cristatus (assembly GCF_964204655.1). NCBI lineage: Eukaryota > Metazoa > Chordata > Amphibia > Caudata > Salamandridae > Triturus > Triturus cristatus. Next base: position 973,455,359 of record NC_140593.1, read on the forward strand.
ATTCATCCTGATGCTAAGAATAATATACTAAAATATTGTGGTATTTGTATAGTTCTCATTATTATTGTTTTTTATGTTATAATTTCAGTTATAGATGTAATTTGCTTAGATGATCGTCATTTTTAGTGATTTTTTGGTATGCATGTTGCTCTGAGGGGTTTTTATAGAGCGATTTTATTTACTGTATTGTATAGTGCTTACTACCCCCGACGAGGCGTCATAAATTTATTTTTGGGTTAATATATTAAATTGGTTTTTTTAAATAGATTTTCCTAATAATGAAACATTTATTCATGTGTTAATTTTGTAACATTTTAGATTTTTTAATTTGAGATATATACATTTTTTTCAGTTTTTTCAATCATTGTGTAGTTTTGGGGTTTGAAGGGTAGGGGTTTATTTTAAATTAATTTTAATGAAAATAAATTTGGGTTCTATTATAAAATACAATAATTTAAGTAAACAAAATCAATTATTTTTGTTAATGCAATAATTGATTTTATAACATTTCAATTAATTATTAAGAGTCATAAATTAGTTGTGGGTTGTACCGTGGGTGGAAGGATTGTGTTTTAGTATTTGGAAGAATCATTTTTTATAAACATTGAGGGATTAAGGTTGTATCAATATATTTCTGGAGTATTGTATATAATATTTCATTTTAAAAAGAAATACAAAATTGGGCTTAATTATGAACCTTATTTTAAGGTATACATATGTATCTAAATTAAAAAATGTACTGGTGTTTTCATTTTTTGTAGTATTGTGTGTTTATGTTTATTTTTTATTTCATGTTTATTAAACTAAAATTATTTTTACAAGTCAATTTAAGTTAAACAATTAGTTTTAAATTTAGATAATATATTTAATAATAACAAATATCACAGAAAATTTGAAAACCTATTTTATGAAATATAGTTTTAGTGCAATTATTACATGATATTTAAAATAATATTGGATTGTGGCTCAAATAGCTTTCCTAATTCCCAATATATGCAGTTTTGGCAATTTTTGCGGGACTCAAGCTAACATAGAAATATAACATCCCACAATACATGGACATTCCTCAATGTTTGTTTGATTGGAGTTAGAATAGAAAATGTGACACCCCCATTATGTTCACTTTCCAATATTTATTAGTTTGCATTTGGGATAGTAAATGTAACCTCTCCTAAAACTTGCAATTCCTCTAATGTTTGTTGAATTGAAGTTAGAATCATAAATTAGATCTTACCAGTATATCCACTTACCTTAAGGTTTTCAGATTGGGAGATATAATAGTTTATTTCCCACAAGGATGCATATTCCCCAATGTTTGTGGGATTGGAGATGGATTAGCAAATCTGACTATCATGTCCAATGTATTCACTTTCACCAGTGTTTGTGGGATTGGAGCTAGAATACTAAATCTGGCCCTCTTTATATGCAATCTTCCACAATGTTGAGGGATTGGAGTTAGAGTACTAAATCTGATCCAATCAATAAATGCATTTTCACCAATGCTTGTGGGATTTATTTGGAATAGTAAATCCAACTGCTTCTCTCTCCTCTTTATATTTGCCCTTTTCCTGGTGGTTTTTGCTATTGTGGCTAGAATAGTAAACCTGATCCCCAGTATATGTAATTTCTCCCCATTGTTTGTGAGATTTAATATGGAAAAGTAAACCTTCCCCATCACATATGTCTTTTCTCCAATGTTTATGAGACTGGTATTTAAATCATGAATATGTCCTCCCACACTATTTGCACTTCCCCTAGTGTTTGTTGGACTGGAGTTAAAATATAAACTCTAAACCCTGTGAAGATATAGCCAGTTTGTCCAGTGTTTATAGGACTGGAGTTAGAATAGCAAGTCTAATACATTCACTATTATATGCTTTTAAAATGTTTGTGAAAATGGGGCTGTTTGTTTTTGTATTCTGCTTTTACTGCATTAATTATTAGTGCACATTGTTGTTTGCATGCTATTAAATGAGCAGCCAATAGATCACAAACGTAAAATAATATCATTTTAGCAGTATGATTTACAAATAAATTACATTAGAACATTGGAACGTTGGAAGCTCCATTGAAAACAATGGAGTGCTCCGGGCTTATAATGGCTGGTATAAACCAGGAGCTCCAACATTCCAATGTTTCTTTGTTCACAGCTCTGGCTGTGAACAAAGGCTTCAGGGAGCCGGAGGGGATTTCAATCCCCTCACGCTCTCTGAAGGCTTTATTTGTTAGAACATTCTGCCCTCTAGTGAAAGAATGTTCTAATAGCCTTATAGCCCTTCGTAGCAGGGCTATACCGGCAATTAAAGTCCCGCTGCTTTGTCAAAGTCCCTCGCCTTCGTATCGGGCCTCTAACGCTGCAGCAGGCCTTTAATAGCCGGTATAGCCTGCTACGGCGGGCTATAAGGCTATATTAAAACATGACATATTTAAATTTTATTTAAACTTTATTAAACATCAAAATTAAAACATGAATAAATGTTGAATCTGATTATAAAAAATATATAGTTATTCAAAATATATACATATATATATATATATATATATGTTTTTTATTTATATGGCAAACATTAAAAAAATATTTGTATGACCATAAAAATCATAATGATCCAATATATTTAGGAGGTAATAAAAAGATGAAAGCATATCTAAACATGTAATTAGTTTTAATAACAACAGTTGTTTCTTTACATTATATAAAACATTAGGGGGCCTATTATGGTTTCACTTTTGACGGCCTAGTTACAATTTAGGCGGTCAGTAGTGAAACCGATGGGTCATTCCAGATTGAGTCTGACTGGCTCCCCAGTTGGAAACCGGCCTGTAATCCAAATGGACAACATTTTCCACTGGCTGGATTACGATCCACGGTTTCCGGCAGGCTTTTCAATGCGGGCTTTCTGACATGGAAAGCCTGTCAGAAAGAGTGTTTGGGGGCCCCTCATTGGGTGCTGAGGTTGATCCCTGCACCATGTGGCAGGCATCCTGAGGTGTATTGCAGGGATGAACACAACCTCCCATTTTCCTACGGAAGCTTGTGCTACGGTCGGTTTACGGCTGTAACACATGCTCCCATAGGGAAATGTGGGCATGCAACCACACCATGTGTGGTCACATTGTAATTAGGAGGTCAGTTGGCCCCATTTCCATGATGGTGTCGGGCGGACGCAAGTCTGCCCAACATCGTAATAAGCCCCTAAATATAAACACTTCTTCTTTACAGACCTGTGGGCGCATCGCTGACTCCTGCCGCTTGCTCCGCTCTGTGTGCCCTGTGCACTGAGCGCCCTGCCCTGCTGAACTCTTTGTCCCCCGCCGCCGCAAGCACCAACAGCGGTCGCCGAGTGGGGACAAACTACGTTACCCTGCAGCCTGTGCGGCTAGAGACCCGCCCACAACCTTTCCCGCGCCAGGAGGCGCTTCAAAACCCGGCGCTTCCTTGGTAGAGCGGGTTGCTTCTTTACAGACCTGTGGGCGCATCGCTGACTCCTGCCGCTTGCTCCGCTCTGTGTGCCCTGTGCGCTGAGCGCCCTGCCCTGCTGAACTCTTTGTCCCCCGCCGCCGCAAGCACCAACAGCGGTCGCCGAGTGGGGACAAACTACGTTACCCTGCAGCCTGTGCGGCTAGAGACCCGCCCACAACCTTTCCCGCGCCAGGAGGCGCTTCAAAACCCGGCGCTTCCTTGGTAGAGCGGGTTGCTTCTTTACAGACCTGTGGGCGCATCGCTGACTCCTGCCGCTTGCTCCGCTCTGTGTGCCCTGTGCGCTGAGCGCCCTGCCCTGCTGAACTCTTTGTCCCCCGCCGCCGCAAGCACCAACAGCGGTCGCCGAGTGGGGACAAACTACGTTACCCTGCAGCCTGTGCCGCTAGAGACCCGCCCACAACCTTTCCCGCGCCAGGAGGCGCTTCAAAACCCGGCGCTTCCTTGGTAGAGCGGGTTGCTTCTTTACAGACCTGTGGGCGCATCGCTGACTCCTGCCGCTTGCTCCGCTCTGTGTGCCCTGTGCGCTGAGCGCCCTGCCCTGCTGAACTCTTTGTCCCCCGCCGCCGCAAGCACCAACAGCGGTCGCCGAGTGGGGACAAACTACGTTACCCTGCAGCCTGTGCGGCTAGAGACCCGCCCACAACCTTTCCCGCGCCAGGAGGCGCTTCAAAACCCGGCGCTTCCTTCGCGACGCGGGACGCGTGCGGGCGTCGCCGGGCTGAGCCCGGGCAGAGGGCGGGCCGTCTGTGGCCGTCCGGGGCCAGAGGAGGCCGGGCCGGGCCACCCCCCGTGGTTCTTGCAAGTAAGTCCTACCATAAGACTTGTAACGTACTGCGTGGTAAAGATCATTGCAACCTGTAATTACTCCGCTTATAGTACTCGTATATCTGTGCCCCTTTATTTGTTGTGCCCACATACAAAGCATGCCTGTAACGCCGCCTATACAACCATCTAAAGGCAATACAACACTAGTGGGAGGCTTACGGAAAGGGACACTAGATCATTTTTTGGCTAAAGCTGTCTCTAAGTTAGACAATGAAATAGCGGATACGGAACGCCGTCTGTCCCATGGTTTACCCCCTAATAAACGCTCCTCTCTGGGCACTATTCAAACGATTCCTTCTCCTACACCTACAACACATAATATGGTCAATACTTCCGCTTCAATTAATGACCCCGGTATTCCTCTACTTCTTCAAGATCTGCCGCCGACAGCAGACTCTTCAAGGGATTTAATCATTATTAATACTAACGTGAACCCTTCCCCACACTCCATCTTGGAAGGGGTTCCACCAAATACGCCTTCAAAAGCAAAATCAAGGCCTATCAGAAAAATGAATCCCCCTAAAAATCCCAGACTTGTGGCAACCTTGAAAAGAAAGAGGGGCGGTACTGGAGTAATAGGCAGCCGTTCTAAAGCACCGAGATTACTCCCAAGTCCCTTAAAATGCAAATACACCACATTACCTATTGTGCCTGATTCTAATGATGGACTAATCCAGAGACTCGAACATCTTGTGAAATCACTTTTACTACCCCTCTCTGAGAGAATAAAAAGGCTAAATGAACAACTAGACACCCTAACAGCCATATCTTCTTCGAACAGTTCTTTATTGAAAGATCTGGTCATTTTTCAAACAACCGATGGCCAGAGGAAATCACCAGATATGACTCTTATAAGAGATGTCTCATTGCCTAATAAAGCAAACATACAGCCCCCAGCTATTTCAGCTGATTCTGAAAATGTGTTCACATCTTCAGGAGACGGGAAAAAAATTAGTCCCGCAAAACACACTAGGAGGGCAAAATACTAGTATCACCAGGGCGCCAAATTTACATAAGTCTATCCAAAGAATGGATGAGCATATTGATTTACCACCTGAGTCTGCCCCCTATGTTACCATACTTATGGGTGTACCAAAATTAAGCCCAGGAAAGAAAGAGGGGTTTGTGGAACTGAAAAATAAAGTAATACACTGGTTAAGTAAGAACAGACCTCTGCCCCCAAACCTTAACGGCGAGATTTTATTAGTGCGAAGGCTGACCTGGCTTGGGTGTAGGCCTAAAGACATAGAGGGTGATATTGTAACTATAAATTTTAAAGATCAGAAAGTAGTTACTCACATAGCGGATTGGTTCTTAGAAAGAGGAGTGGAAGGAATATCAACTCGTGTTCTGAGCTACTTCTACCCCCAATCCCTTCTCACCCCCCATGGTCACATTTCCATCTGTAAGCCATTCAGAAATACCAGAACAGTTCCAGCATCCCAACACCCAAGAACTATTAGAACTGTCCCATTGCTCCCACATTCTAGAAACTCTAGTCGCTGGACTGCTTCTTCTTCCTTTTCACCCTTTCCAGATAGGCCCCACTTCTATCAACACCAGCACAAATACAATTCACCTCAGTACCCAACTTGGACGGTACCAGTCACAAATTGTTTTGAGGCACTGACAGACTTAGAAGACCCTGACTGACAGATGGAACCTAGCTTGGAAGTTTATCTATGTGGAGCCCCTACTATGCCACTTAACACTCATGCTACTACTTCTTATCCTGGAACGGATATTGCTAATACTTGTAATAAGGGAACTCTAAATTGTGAGGCACCTATTGATCAGCCACAAACTAGTAGCGATAAATTATACCCTGGGACCACCTCTAACTCTGATTGCCCAACCTATCCTAGCCCCCCTCTTCCCCAAACTATTATAACTAGAGCTAAAAATAAAAATGCTCCTCTAATGAGGGAAATATGGGATGCTGAAACTATCATCTCATGGAACGTTGCAGGCCTGTCAAATGAAATATCGCACCAACCCTGGCTAGATATAGTTACTTGTTATAGTATTATCTGCCTCCAGGAAACATGGGCCGCAGACGAACTCCATATTCCAGGATATCAGACCTTCCATGCCCCTGCACAAATAAGCTTACAGGGGAGAAATAAAGGAGGTTTGACTATATACGTCTCGATAACGCAGGGCATAAATGTATTGAGATATATATTTACTGAGTACTATCAGATTTTAAATGTTAGTTGGGGGCAGGTAAAATTTCTGACCCTCATAAATTTTTATAACAATATTCCCAGCAACAATCTAGAAAGCCATATCGATAATCTTATGTCGAGTGTTAATGCTATCAAGACCCAGAAAAAAGACGAGCTGGTGTTGATCTGGTTGGGCGACTTTAATTGCACTATTTGCCCACATGCTTCCAATGGCATTTGCGGCCTTGGTAAACATAAGGATGACAACCCAACTCATTTCGTCCACTCAAAACTGGGCGATACTCTTAACTATATGCTTTTTCATTTTAATTTGTGTTTTATCAACGAACTCCGCACCCCAAATATTCCCTTTAAACCAACTTTTCATGGGCGGGGATGCAACTCGACTATTGATTTTACTCTTATATCTCCATCCAATGAAGGACTAGTTACCGCCTGGGAAACACTCAACGTTCTCTTCAGTGATCACTACCCAATCTCCTTTAATCTTAAAATTAGAAAGACTCATGAGATCCCTGTAGACAAGCTTAAATACCATCCCAATATAAATTTAGCTACAAAAAACGGCTATTCCATAAAATGGGATAGGGTCAACCCCGCCGTTTTTCTACATACTCTAATGGGATCCAGCCAACCTGATATACTTGCCTGTCTGTCAGAAACAGAGGAGTCATTAGTACTCTTGACTCCCTTCTTAAAAATTCAATTTGAACTCAAAAAATTACTAACTAGAGAGCACCAACCTAACTCCAAAATTGGTCACGGTTGGTTTGATAAAAACTGCACCAAAGCTCTTCAAGCTCTAAAAAGGGCTTTGCATGAAACTATCAAATCACCTGCTGAGATCAGTAAAGCCAGAAAAATGTACAATTTGGCCATAAAAACAAGGAAACAGACTTTAAAGAAAGAGGCTTGGTTGGCCTTAATTGAAGCCTCTAAATCCAAGGACAACTTAGCATTCTGGAAAGTGGTCAATGCTCCCTATTTACAGAAAAATCAGACAGATATTATGGATATGGCTATTAATGGTGAAACTTGGGTAAATCACTTTAAAAACTTATATGATAAAGTAGAAAACCTCGATTATGGTAACTCCTTGATTGACGGGGTAATCATCCAACCATCCATAATTCTACCGAATACATTCCCGATAGGCATTTCTTTCAATTGTATGGAGATCACAAAAGCAATCAAAGATAGTCCTTCAGGCAAAGCCCCTGGCCCTGACGGAGTCCCGATTGATGTCTACAAAGCAGAAACTGATCTTTGGGCCCCCCTGTTAACAAATGTTTTAAATAATTTTAATCGACATGGGTTCTTACCATCTTGGTCTGAAGCCATAGTCGTCCCAATTTTTAAAAAAGGAGACAGAAATGACCCCACCTGCTACCGGCCAATTTCACTCTTAGATGCTCTAATGAAGGTAGCAGCTCGGGCAATTTTAAATAGAATACAACTTTGGGCAGAGGAAAAAAATGTATTATCTCATTTGCAGTATGGTTTTAGCCCAGGCAAAGGGACCATAGAACAGAGTTTAAACTTGGCCTTAGTCTTATCAAAATACACGCAGGCAAAAAAGGGAAATCTTTTTGTTACATTTGTGGACCTGAGTTCCGCATTTGACTGTGTGAACCATGAGATACTATGGTCCATACTATCTGAAATGGGTTTAGACTTTAACATTCTACAATTTATAAAAACTCTGTATAGTGACGCAGGCGCTAGAGTACGCTATGGAAATAAAGGCGAGTGCTCTGATAAATTTCCTATCAAGAGAGGGGTACGTCAGGGGTGCATTCTAGCTCCCCTCCTCTTTACCCTATACATAAATTCCATTGGCCAATATTTAATGGAATCACAGCATGATTACCCAAAAATTCTGGGAGCTCCGACCCCAATACTCCTTTATGCTGATGATGCCGCCATCATGTCTCGGAATAAGATAGGTCTCCAGAGGGCTGTCTTGAAGTTTGCAACTTATATGAAAGAACGAGGGTTAAAAATTAATATTACAAAAACATATACGATGGCCTGTGGTCCTGGAACAAAGAAAGTGCCTTGCTCAATCTTCTTAGATAGCAAGAGGATCGAGACCACAGACCATTTCTCCTACCTTGGAATACACTTTGATAGGAGGGGAAATTGGCATACAGCTGTAAATGCCAGAAATTTGGCCTTCACCCGAGCAATTGGCGCCCTTAAACAGTTTTCAGCTAAATTAGGTGGCAGACCAGTGAAAGAGCTGATTGTTCTTTATAAGGCTAAATGCATTTCTACTGCCACCTATGGAGCTGGTCTTTGGGGTATTGAAAATTCACAACTACTACAAAAAACAGAAAATCAGTTTTTGTGTTATCTACTAGGAGTTTCTAAATCAACATCGACTTACTTTATACATATCGAACTGGGTATGCTGTACATTTCAGATATTATTAAAATTGCGCCTATACTGCTGTGGCATAAGATTTGTGTTACTCCTGAGACTCAACTAAATAGAGACTTGATCACTGACTGTCTCAAACTCGATGGATTAACCAACATCAAATGGCTCACCTACGTAAGGAACATGATGACTGACCTTGGCCATCCTGAGTTTTTCACAAGGCCTTCTACCATGGAAATGGTTTCCAGGAAGACCCTAAGAGAGCTGGCCTTAAATCATTTAACAACTAACAGATGGAACCTGGAAAAAACAAAAAATACAGTTATTAACTTCCAAAAAATAACCATGCACGAAGGGCTCCAAAATTATTTGTTAACTCAGCCTACTTGTTATGCCCGAATGCTTCTGACTCGTCTCAGATTTGGAAACTTTTTTCGTATGATTGCTTTCCCTCTCTGCAATTCTTGGTCAAATGAACTCCCACTATGCCCTTGTGACGACACCTCTGCCCAATCTAACTTTCATTGTGTTCTTTTTTGTAAATTCTATCAGTTGCCCAGGGGGGCTTTTTTGAAACCACTTTTAAAGTCCTGGGGGATCCGTACTTGTAGACTGGCCATGTTTAGGTTATTACAGCTGGAAAATGAATGTACTATCATTGCAGTAACGAGTTTCTTAAAGCTGGCTGTTAAGTTTCGGAACTCTATGTAATTATTTTAATATGCATTTTATGCAATTTGACAATTTTTCATTAACAGGGGATTGTTCTGATTGACTCTGACTATGTAAAAACAAAATTTTCTTAATAATTTTACTTGTATATATATGCATGTACTTTTTAATGTATGCTTTTTTAATGTATGCTTTTATGATTTCAATTTGAAAATCGAATAAAGCTTTCTTGATTGATTGAATGATTGATATACACTTTTAAATTTGAATACATTTCTATATATCATTTTTCCACACTATAACAACTTCAATAAAAATAAATTGTATGTTTCTTAATACATTCAAATATCAAATGAATTTAGTAAATTTTGTAACATATTTGTATTTTTTTATTGAAGAAACAATATTATTGTAGTATTTCACCTATTAGGTCCTTGGCATTTTTTCCAAAAATAAGGGCCTTATTGCGATTACGACGGTCCTCAGGACTGCCACAGTCGCCACCACTGCGAGTCCACCCACAGAATTCTGAGTGCGGTGATCGGACCTCCATGAGACTGCTGGCCCCACCGGGAACAACAATCCCGCTGAGCTGGCGGTCTGCAACCGGCCTCAATATGCTAGTGGAACGTGGTGAAGGCGTTGTCACGGTGGCGGTCTGCTGTTAGGCCTCTCCTATGAGCCTTACACAGATGTCGCCGTGAGACCACTGCAGCACCGCCCGCCATGGATTACACTTGTAATTTGCCGGTCGGGCACACAATGGGCTTGGCGGTCCTCCTGTGAGTGCAGCGGTGGCAGGTGGACAGAGGGACCACCAATTGTTATAAGGCCTTATGTCTTTTGCAAAGTCTTTTTTTCATATTTTTTACAATCAGATGTCAATGACAACTGCAGTAGGATCCCCATTGAATCAGAATAGATAATTGATGACACATTTACTATGATTTAGACTTTGTTTATTTCACATTAGGAATGCAGACCCCAAACAAAATCATTTTTGATATTTACTAAGCATTGCAAATCCACTTTGAGTGGCTTTGTGTGGTTTAGTAAATATAAAGTAATGCAATGCAACGTGCAGCGCTGCCTTGCATTACCTTGCATTGAGAAGGTTTTTCATGGGTGGAGCATGGGCACTCCCATGCATCCACCCATGGATTTTGGAGCATTCCAAGATTTGCTGAAGCTAGTAAACATGGGTATGTGTCAAAATGCTAAGAATTATTTCTCCTCATTATTTCCTCTTTCCTCATGTGCTGCATTCTACACCACATATAGAAAGAGGAATATGCTGCTAAAGATTGTGTTTGGGGAGGAAGGTATCCCACCTGCACAAACACAATCCTGCCCATAATGCAGGCATCCTTGCATCATAGTCCGAGGTTGCCTGCGTTGGTGCTAGGCAGCCTCACGTGCTCCAGCACATGGAGCGAGCGGAAGAGCACCATATCTTAATAGATATGTACCTTTCAATTCTCTCCTAATCACACATCCCAGTAACTTGCTTTCCTGCACTGTGTTGCAGCGAGAATTCTAAGTAAATATGCCTGTTAATATTTTATAATTATGTCTAAGTAAAGGTTTAAGCAGGTGCACCTTAAAGTTGTTTTAGTGTAGTGGGTTCATTTTTAATATATCAGTTGAATATTTTACTATGTGTGTATTTGATGTTTTAGTGAGTGCTGTGCTTGTGCGCAAATATTAAGTTATTCATAAGTATATTACGCTATGCTAGTAGCTTTTCTGCTGTGCATGTAATGCATTTATTATTGTGTTGTTTTGAGTATTTTGGAGTGATGGTCAGACCGTGCAACCTTTTTTATAGGTTAAGAAGAACATCTCTGAAGAATATTTTTTAGATGTGCATCCATTTCCCTTTTTTCGTCTTGTTTAAGGAAAAGGTGTTTTTACATTTTACATTCTCATTTTCAGTTGGACAGAATGTATTTAACCTAATTTTTCATGTTTTTAAGGGAATTAATCAAATTAAGAGGAAACCTTCTCTGTGATTACTTGTTGAGCATATGTATTTTTGCATTTTTTTTTACTGTATTGACATTTGGATTATCTGCTTTGAAGGAGGACTTTTCAGTTTTGATTTTTCAGCTTGGATTTTCTGCAGCTTAAAAAATATATTTATTTCCATTACTTCTATTTGGGATTACAGATGGTGTGGTTGTTTATAATGAATTTTGGCATTGACAATTGCATATATTGAAGGTAGTGTTTTTGTAATGTAGTTTTTATAAAAAATTGAAAAAACGACATATAATAAAATAAAAAAGTGCATCTTTATTTAAATTTTATTTTTATTTTAATAGTCTTTTATAGCACAAGCATGACCCTTGCATGTATCAAAGTGCTTCACAATTACACAGTAGTAGACACAGTAATATCAAATTCAATAAAAATTAAACAACAACTGAAAATAAAAGATCCGTCACTAATACCAACGTAGTATCATATTTCAGACAACTGCAAGTATCAGGCAATATTGGGAAGAAGGAGGGAAATTTGTTCATAAGAAGTTCTTTCACTTCTTTCTTAAAGGATATCATTGAGGGATTTGTTCTGACTTCAGGAGGTAATGTGTTCCAAATTCTTAGGGCAATCCCAGAGAAGGATCAGTTGTAGGTTTTCTTCTTGTGGAATCTTTGAGATTTCAGAAGAAAGGTGTTGGAGCTTCTGGAGGATCTGGAGGCATCAAAGTTAGAGATTCTGGGTGAGATATCTAGGAGTATTGTGGTGCAGGGCTTTATGTGTTATTCAGGCGATTTTTAGCTAGATTCTTGCTTCGTAAGGGAGCCAGTTGAGGGATTTGAGATCCGGTGTGATGTGGTTGTATTTCTTTGAGCAAGTGATGAGTCTAGCAGCAGAGTTGAGCAAGGCCCTTGGAGGAGCCAGTTTGGACCTGGGTAGTCCAGATAGAATTGCACTAGTATAGTCTGACCAGGGAATCACTAGGGCTTGTACTGCATGCTTGAAATCATTGGGGGGTAGGTTAGGTGGGGCGATTAGGAGGAGTTCAGTCTTTTAGTATTTAGTTTGAAGTGATCAGTTGCTAGCCAGTTTTGAGTTTTCTTTAGAGTTGTGTTGAGGGCACTGATGTCTTCTGGGGTGGAGACTTCTAGGTATATTTGGGTAACATCGGCGTACATGTGATAGTTGATGTTGGATGAGCTCAGAATTTCTAAGGGCTCCATGAATAGGTTGAAGAGAGTGGGCGAAAGAGAAGAGCCCTGTGGGACCCCTAGTGTGATCAGCGTGGTCTGTGATAGCGAGTGATTAAGCTTGACTCATTGAGAACTATTTTGGAAATAGGAGTACAACCAGTTAAGGACTAATCCTGTTTGGCCCATACAGTGTCCAAAAGTTCTAGGAGGTTTGCATGCTTGACTGCATTGAATGCTGATGATAGCTCAAGAAGCACTAAGAGACAAGCTTGGTTCTGATCTAGCATTTTAGTGCATCATCCACAATGTGTGTCATTCCTTATTCTGTGATGTGTCCTGCATTGAAACCAGATTGAAATTGGTCTAATTGTTGGAATTTATCGATGTGGTTACATAGCTGTACTAGGGTAACTTGTTTGAAATTCATTTTTAAATTCCAGATTTGATTGCAGTAGTAATGCTAAGGGCATGATTTAGATCTTGGCGGTCTTACTGGCATTTCGCTGTGGCAGCAGTCTCACATACTACATCAAGCTGACGGCAGTCTGCCTGCTTTATTAAGATGGATGCTGGCTGACTCTCCATCCCCATAGACAGAGTGTTTACCATCAAGCATGCTGCTCACCTCTGCCAATGTGGCGGACTCCGATGCTGGAAAATAGTACTCCGTCACCATCAGGGCAGCAGGATTACATCAAACCTATTTAGATTTCAGAGTTGTGCTTGCGGTCTTCTAGCCGCGGCTGCCGATGGAGTGATTGCATTGAGGGGCGCAGTTAACATTGGAATATACCTGTCAATATAAGCTGGATGCTAGCTGTAGGAGAGTAGGATCTGCTTCACATGGGTACCCCCACTTTTTGCTGGTGTTTCACTGTTTTTAGACCTTAGTCTGGCTGTGGCCCTGCTAATCAAGACCACAGCCTAGCGGCTTCCTCTCTAAAATGGTTTGTATGTACATTAGGTACATATCTAATTGGATTCTGGAGTGCCTTATAAGCCCCTAGTATATGGTATACTATGTAACTAGGGCATAGGTACCTCAGAGGCCTACCAGGGGCTGCAGCATATATTATGCCACCCCTGGAAAGCACTCTAAAATGGCACCACAGGTCTGCTACTGCAGCCTGGGTAAGGGTGTGCTTGCACTGCTTACTGTGGTATAGGCTACCTATATCACTACCCTATACAGACACATATAAACCTATAAGCCACTCCTATGGCAGGCCTTGACATCCTGAAGGCAGAGTGCTTGGTTTTATGTGAGAGGGTGCCCAAGCATGAGCTTCGGAAATACTTCCTTATGGCTGTTCTGTGATACAGACATACCATATACTCTTAAGTGCATTATAACCTCGCAGTAACTGCTAACTTTGGGATGGCTGCATCAAAACATGTTGTGTTTGGTGTCAAACGCTTTGGAATACTAGCCCCCCGCCAGTTCTGGTGGCGGGGGTAGCATTCCACCCTTCTAGAAGAAGAGACATGTTCACACTGGCTAAACCCGGTAGGACTTTCCTGAGCCCTGGCATCACAAAATGGATGCCTCTGCCACAGACACGGGTCTGGCCTCCTGCTGCTGACAGAAACCCCAGCAGTGGAGGCCTGGACAATAGGTTTCCTGTCGAGGGGAGGGTGTCCCCACCTCCCCAGAGAGGCTGATGTGTATTGGGGCTGGTCAGGAGCACTCTCTGGTGCTTTGAAGACTTGCACTGGGGGCACACTTGGTGTCCCTGTGCATACTCCAGTTCAAACCGGTTGCAGGGGCTACCTGCCCCTGCTCTGGCGCGAAACTGGACAAAGGAAATGGGTGTAACCACCCCTCTTTCATGGCCCACCCATAGGTGGGGCCTGAGAGTTAGTCCATCCCCTAAACTCACTATAAGTATAGGAATCCAGTCCCTAGGACTTTAGATTACCCTGGACAAAACTCTGCAACGTACATCCTGGACCTTCGACTTTTATCCTGACTAGAAGACTGAAGAGATCTCCCTTTGGGGTCAAGGTGTGACTCCCCTGCTTGGCAGGCACCAAAGAAGCAACTGACCGGTCTGCAATTCTGAAGCTCCTGCCGGACACCGAAGTCTCTGCATCCCCAGAGGTAGATTTCCAGACTTTCCCGAGGCCACCCTGAGTCCACAGCAAAGATGAGGCCCATGGCTATCGTGGGTGACGTGGAACCGTGACCCCTGGAGCAACACTATCTTCCTGGTCCTCCTTGAAGTTGTGCTTTGGGCTCCGAGTAGCCCCAGCCTTGAGCACCTCCTGCACCGAAGATTGTTGACCTCCACTCCACGAGTGACCCGTGGGCCAGCTCCAAGTGGGACCGCTCGAGGCTCCTTTGTGATCACTAGCACGTTGGCTAGCAGGTCCCCACGAAGGCGACTCCTTTTCTGATTGGGCTTACCTGGTTGCTCCAGATGTGCCCCGACTTACCCTCGCTGGGTGAGTCCCGCAGACCTTGCTGGTCTGCACTGCAGTCCTTTCTCTGAATTCCAGTGACTTGCCGTTGCCAAGGCTTGTTGGGTCCATTCTGGTCACTGACACCGCAGCACTCAACAGACTTTGTGAGACAGCTCGAATCGGGCTCGTGGACTTCGTCGACACCTCCTGGACCTCGTGGCTGAAGAGTCAAGACACCCATCAACTCACCTGAAGCACCTGACATCTGTGGGCATTGGTCCATCCTGCCCTCGGCCACTGGCTAGTGACCCAGACTCTGTCCCCTCTGCTTTCAGGTTCCTTACATCCTAGATCCAGGCTTGGATCTCTTCCGACACTTCTCCTCTTTCCGGCAGCAGCAGTTCTTTGCAGGCTTCCATTGAAATCAACGACGTGACCCAACACCAAAAGACACCTATGCACCCGGCTTCCCTGGGTAAGGTAACTCGAGTACTCCGGTGCTCTCATGGGTGCTAGCCCTAGAACTTCTCAAGTCCAAAAGGGTTTTGTCCAGACTCGCTTAGAAGTGTCCCTAATCTTTAAATTTACAACCGCGACATTGCCCATAGAAGATAATAGGAACCCGCGGTTGTGTTTTCACACTGCATACAGTCTCCGTGGGTCCCCTGTGTCACTACCTTGGGTGGTTCCTTTGATGAATATAGGCCCCAGCTAGGCCAGCAGGACACAAGGGTTCGCTCTCCTGCAAATGGAATCTACAAGGAAGTTGGCACGGAAACTGCAAAGTACAAAGACAAAGTTTATTAACCCTTAAGGGTGGTCCTACAATCCATACAACACCCTTCAGTATTGCATAGAGTAGCACAAAGAACTTGCGTACACGGTCCCCTTTTATACACAACAGAGGGGCTCATAAGTGGGTGGATACAACATGAAGCAAGGAATATTGCCTTTTATGGACATTTTCAATACAGAATCAATATGTGGGCGGAGTTGACACACTCCTTGAGCCCGCGAAAACATGGTCAAGTAAGGACTAACTGATAACAGATGTGGTCAAGTCTGGGCATGCGCCAGACGGACAAAGGAGCTATTTATAGACTGTTACTAGGCAGATTGCAAGAGCAACTAACACGAAGATAGGACTCTTCTCGTGCTGAGCACGTGGAGACATCACAATACAAAATGGAGTCCAGACTTTAGTCAACATAACGAGAGAAACTCAGTCATATAAGGGGAATTCATGTCTTTAGTGAATGCTTACTCACATCGTTATTTCAATTTTCAACAGACGACCCTTTCAGCATTCACTGAAGACATCCGGTTTGTTAGGATAATCATCGTATATATCAATCTTCATCATTTCTTCTATTTCTTTAGTCAGATGTTTCTGGTAAGTGACATTGGCAATAGCTTTCTTATCAGGAATGCAGAGTGACACACATAGGGAACAGAGTAAAGGACCACATTGAATACAAATGCAACAAGAAAACAAAACTGCCACAATGATACAGAGACCAGTTAAGACCTTCCACCCCCATGTGGTGATCAACGCCCAAAACCATCCAGAAAAGGTCCAAGTACCATTTTCTGTATGGATTTCAGCTGCAATTTTATGCAGTTTATTGATAGCATTATAAACTGATGGCGTGTGGTCAGGAATAAACACGCAACAACTACTTCCGATAATTTTACAAGCTCCACCTCGGTCAGCTAACATAACATCTAACACCATGCGATTCTGCAATGCAACAATTCTAGTAATTTGTAATTCTTCCGTAAGATTCCCAAGAGCAGCAGCGGTTTGATTTGTCACAGCCTCTACCACTCTTGTTAACCTTCGAACTTTCCTACTATTTAGGGCAGCTCCAACAAAGAAAAACAATCCTAAATTAAAATCAATATACTGCTGCAGACTGGTGTCAGTCTGGTCCACGTCATCAATCGATAGAGTACGTTTATACCTATTTACAGTCACATTATTTAACAATTTCAAATCCTTATGATAAGATGCAGGTGCCAAGAATACGGGAGGCAATAGAAATGCCACATAACATACTCCAGACCAACCGGCTGGCAAACGGTAATAACCTTTATTTCCACATACGAAGTATGTATTATGGGATGCTAAGAAGGTACTGTTATTCAATCCGTCGATGTTTAAAATAGTGATGCAATCACTAACACCAACAGGAATATAACCCACACTGTGGACACACAGGTCCGCTTGAGCTTGTGCCACTTGAATCACAAACCGGTCTTTCCCCACAGTGTCTCTGGTGTTCGTGAAAATATAGGGAATCGATTCATTGTCTGGTCGATACTCTTCCCATTCCCAAATTGTCCCATTCGCTTACGGATATCCATCTTTATCCTGATGACATTCCCTATTAAGTCTGAAGAGTAATCGTCCCACTGTAGGTTTCCGGGTGGCAAAAAGCAAGGTGTACCATGCTCTACAGGAGCCGTTATGAGAGAAAGGAAGAGGTATGAACGGAGTTCCTCCTTTCTTCTGGTGAGCTGGCATCATACCACATATCCAACAGTTCGTAGCATTGGTGGCAACATGGGTGTGATGCAACATCTGGATGAAAGTGTTATTCAAATAAGACTGACGATGCTTCAACTCTTGATACGGTAGTGTATAGAAATAGTGCTCCTCAGGCACTGGAGTAGTCAAGACAAGTAACTTTCGAGCAGGAGTCACATCCTCCACAAACCATGTGGTTATCCCAACAATAGCTACTGTAAACATAAAACCTGTTGCACAAAGGATTTTCTTTTTCTCCATGTCAGAATAAAAAATCAATATCTTCCTGAAACTAAAAGGTTGTCAGAACTCTTCCCCTTAGGCAGCGGTTGATTTCTTCACCAACGGGCCAAGACGGGTGTCGCTACACTAATGCAGGGCTGATCCCCCCCCCCTTGCCTCATTGGCTCTCGGTTTCACTAACCCAAGGGCCGTTCTGACAACGTGTCCTGAAACTGAAGAATTCACTTCCTCGGTCTGAGATGATATCGCCTTCCTCCAGGAATCACGTGGTCCGGAAAGAGCTCCTTAGTGTCGTTCGGTTCCACAGCACGGCCTTTCTCTGCAGTCAGAATTTCTCGATGGTCGGTCAATACAGCAGGCTCCACCAATCCGGGTGGCACTTTGCGACAGTGCAGGGAATGAATCCAATTCTTTCGGTTGGAAACCCGCACAGCCGTCCTTGTTGCAAGTAGGACCTGCTCAGGACCAACCCATCTCGGCTCCAAGCTGTTCGTCCTTTCAAAAATCTTCACCATGACATAGTCTCCAGGCCGGAGACTGTGACCTTCGCCGGTGGACCGATCAGGGAGCGCCTCCCAGACCTGTTGATGAATAGAAACCAAGTTATCCGTTAACTGTGCCAGATAATCATTCATTATTACACAAGGTACATCATACACAGCCTTAGGTCGTGGTGGACCCCAAATATTCATTGGGCGTCCAAAAACAATCTTGTACGGTGTAAGACCAGTTCGAGAGTGCGGTATCGATCTAATTGACAATAATGCCAGCGGTAAAGCATCTGGCCAAGTCAAAGACGTCGAAGCTTGGATTTTAGCGATCTTGAGCTTCAGTGTACCATTATACTTCTCGACTAGTCCTGCAGACTGAGGGTGAAACACTGCGTGAAATTTCTGGGTGATGCCCAGACCCTTCAGAACATACTTTATAACATCCGCTATAAAGTGGGGTCCGTTATCACTCCACAGCAGTCTACAAACACCATATCGGGGGAAGAACTCCTTCAATAGCATCTTGGCGGTAGTCATTGCAGTATTGTCTTTCGTAGGGTATGCCTCGACCCATTTACTACAGGCACATACCACTACTAGAACATACTTCAAATTGTTACAGCGCTCAAGCTGGATGTAATCCATCTGCAAAACCTCAAAGGGTGCAGTAGGTGTCGCAAATCCTCCTGCTGGAGTTCGAGTACCCTTTCCTGGGTTGTACCTCAGGCAAATCATACAGGTCTGCACCACCCTCTTTGCCGTGCAAGCAATCTCTGGATGCTCCCAGACTTGGGTAAGCAATTTTACAATTGCGGAAGCTCCAACATGTGCTAGCCCATGTGCCATCTGAACCATAGGTTGTACAAAAGCTGTGGGTAACTTCCATCTATCCATCTGCTTATTTCTCCAACAACCCTCATCATCCAATTCTCCATCATTGGACCATTGCTCCCGTTCTTTGTCAGAAGCGATCCTCTGTATTTCCAGCACCTCTCTTTTTGCATCGTACCATCTTTCTACCTGCGACTTTACTACATACATGGCAGTAGCACCGGGCTGCATCGCAGTCTCCCGTGCCACCCGGTCTGCCAAAGCATTTCCTTCTCCAACTTTATCAACCACTTTCTTATGGGCACTACATTTAATGATAGCAATTTTCCTCGGATATGTCAATGCAGTTAAAAGGTTGTGAACTAACTCTCCATGCATTATTTGTACTCCATGCGACGTCAGTAACCCTCTCTCCTTCCAGAGTAGGCCGAAATCGTGCGCTACTCCGAAAGCATAGCGGCTATCTGTATAAACATTCACACACAATCCTGTACTGAGCTCACATGCTCGTGTTAATGCTATCAGTTCCGCTGCTTGAGCTGATTTCTGTGGTATGCGTGCTGTCTCCACTATTGTTTGCAATGTGGTAATTGCATACGCTGCTGAAGTCGTACCATCTGGTAGCTTCAGGCATGATCCGTCCACCCACAGTTCTCCATCTACATCTGGAAAGGGCGTATCCTGGAGATCAATACGACCCTTTGTTTGTTCCTCAGTCACAAGAATACAATCATGTGCTTTCCGTGCCTCAGACTGAGCTTCCGGGAACGGCAACAATGTAGCCGGGTTTAACGTTACACACCTCTTCAACGTAATATGAGGAGCCAAAAGCGTCAGCTCATATCCCGTTAAACGGGCACTGGTCAAATGCTGCGTCTTTGTCTGATTAAGCAGGGCATCAACAGCATGGGGGACTAATACCAACAGCTTATTAGATAACACAATTCCCTCGCTTTGGCGTATTGACACAGCTGTCGCCGCAACCGAGCGAAAACAACCAGGCAATGCTCGGGCAACAGGATCAAGTACAGCCGAAAAATATGCACAAGGGCGCTGCTTGTCGCCGTGCATCTGCACTAAAACTGATAATGCACATCCATCTTTCTCATGCACATACAGCGAAAAAGGTTTTGTATAATCAGGGGTCCCTAACACTGGTGCTGAACAAAGGGCCTGTCGCAATTTCTGGAAGGCAGTGTCACACTCATTTGACCAAGGAAGCGGAATAGGTGTGTCTTTTGTCAAAAGGGCTAACAATGGCTTGGCTATATGTGAAAAACCTAGTATCCATTGCCTACAAAAAGAAACAAGACCCAAAAATGCACGCACGTCCTTCTGCGTGGAAGGCACTGGCGTGTCCAAAATTACTTGAATACGATCTGGTGTGAGTGCACGCCCCTCCTTAGACAAAAGGTGACCCAGATAAGTCACCTTTGGTCTACAGAACTGCAATTTCTTCCGAGATACTTTGTGATTGTGGGATGCCAAAAAGGAAAGCAAGGATAACGTACTCTTCTCACACAACTCCGGAGTGTCAGCCGCCAACAAGATGTCATCGACATATTGAATGAGGGCGACACCCTCGGGCAGAACAAAGGAGTCCAATTGTCTTTTCAAAGCTTGACTGTAAATGCTAGGGCTTTCTGTGTAGCCCTGAGGAACTCTACAAAATCGATAAGACCTATTATTCAGAGTGAAACCAAAAAGGTATCGACTATCGGGATGAATAGGAATCGAAAAGAAAGCATTTTTCAAATCAATGACTGAAAACGTCATCGCCGTAGGTGGGACCAAAGTAAGCAACGTCATGATATCAGAAACCACTGGATACTGAGGTATCACGATCTTGTTTACTTCCCTCAAATCAATTATAAACCGATAAACTTTGGCATCCATATCCTTTTTCAAAATGGGTAGAATCGGACTATTACAGACGTTGTAGGGAACTTCCTCCACTACTCCCACCTTAATCAAATCCTGCACAATCTGTATAAGGGCCTCCTCCCCCTCCTGGGAAATACGATACTGCGGGAGGCGTGGTAACACCGCCCCCTCCTTGACACTAATATGGACAGGCGGAATCACCATCTGTCCTACATCGGTATCCGAAATGGCCCACAAAGTACGGGGGAGAGTTGCTAACACGGTATCCTCTGCAACCACACACATCCGTTCAGACAGAGGGTGATTATCATTTAATATCACACGCACACCAGCGGGGGAGCAGCGGATCGTAGCTCTGAAGTGCTTGAGCATATCAAGACCCATAATGTTGTCCGGCGTGTTCGGGGCAAGCAAAAACGGACAGGGTGCAGAAAAAGAATCAACCTGAAATGTGAGGGGTCGAGAAAGAGGGCTTCGGGAGAGCGTACCGTCAAACCCTACCGATGTAACCATTAAGCCAGATGAGGGAGCCCTCGGAACCAATTGTTTAGACAGCGCACTACGAGTCGCTCCTGTATCTACTAGGAACTGATCAGTAGAACCCAAAACCTCCGCAGATACATAAGGACCCTTCTGATCAACCGGCACCTCAACTGATTCTAACCCCCATCCAACGCATTCCTATGCATGCTGTGAATCATGGTACCCAGAGCGGTCGGTCCCTGACACTTGGTACTGGTTCTGTCGATCAAAGACATTAGGTCTATTTCGTTGCTGCCCGGCAGGTTCAAAGCGAGCGTGATCATTAGAATTCCCTCTAAAATTCGAAAAACCCCCTCTACCTCTTGGTCCACCCTCATTATGCCCCTGACGCGATGCATACAACGCAGGGCAATCTCTGGCCCAATGTCCCGATTGTTTACAATACGCACATTGATTCCTATTCAAATCAGATCGGCCCAAAGGAGGACCTTAAGATCCTCCCCTACCTCTATTGATACCCCGACGAGGCGGACCATACACTTGCGCTAACATCACCTTCGTTTTTAAATCTTTCGACTTCTTCTCCTCCTGCCCCTTCGCTTCTTGCTCCTGACACTCATAATACTGAGCTATAGTCAGGAGGGCTGTCGGGGACGCAGTGGACCAAGAACTTTCACTCGCTTTTAGGCGGGCTGCTATTGCCGGTAATAAATTCGCCACATATTTATCAGCAAAAAGGTGTCGACCCGTATCATCCGTAAGGGACTGACCACTAAAATCATGAAAAGTCTCCTCAAAGCGCGTAAAGAAATCTGCAACTGATTCATCGACTTTCTGCTTACACGAGGCTAACATGTTCCAGTCAATCTTTTTA
This sequence comes from Triturus cristatus, assembly GCF_964204655.1. Lineage (NCBI taxonomy): Eukaryota > Metazoa > Chordata > Amphibia > Caudata > Salamandridae > Triturus > Triturus cristatus. Next base: position 973,477,824 of record NC_140593.1, read on the forward strand.
GGGGGAATGATTGTTTTTAACTTGGTCAAAATAGCAGCGGGGAGATCTAGGATAATCTGAGGTGGTTTGTGCGCGGGCTTCCTCTCCCTATCCTCATCCTCAAGTTCAGACCACCGAGCCTTAAAAGCGGCAACATCGTCCACCTTCCGTACGGATCGCCACATATCCGGTGGTAAAATAAGCCCAAAGAACAGATCTATATCTGCTAAGGTCATAGTACAAGAATTCAAGGCCCCCTCGACTTCTTCGTAAAAGGCCGCTGGATTCTTGCGGGGATCAGGCAACGCATTCTTTAATGCCATAACGTCAGCCCTATGCCAGGGAGTATAAACCCAATTGTACACAAAATATCCTTTAGCGTCAGCGGAGGTAATATCCGCACTAGTTCCCGCTCCTTTAGGAGGAACATACAAAGGTGCCGCCTCTCGCATTGGTTTAGCATGCACTAGGTCGCTCTTATCTGAGTGGGAGGTAGATGATTGGTCATCACCGACACGTGAAGCCGACTGCTTTTCCTCCTCTGCTTTTAGGCGCGCTCTCTCTTTAAGGTCACTCGCTGCGTCCCGCAATGCAAACAGCCGTCGAGCCGCATCAGGCGCCTTAGAGGGAGAAAAAACACCGTTACGCAATGCTTTAGCATCTAATATTACATCATCAGGCTCAAAAACTGCCGAATATTTCCGAAAGACAGTAATCACTTCATCAGAAAAGTGGCCCAAAAAATGCAACTTCTCTCTATCCTGCCACGTTTCCCAAGAGTCCAACAATTCAGCGAGGGATAACTTGCCCTTAAGTGCACGATAGGAAACTTGCCGAAGCTCACCCATTCGGTCAACCGATAACATGGACCGCGTGTCTACCTTACCCGACGCCGATCCAGAATCCTGTGGCCTCGGGGCAGACGCGCCAACATAAGGGGGCGGAGAGCGATCTAGTAAATAAAAATCATCGTCAAGATTAGTAAGGACAGGATAAAGTGACTGACGGACAGCATATTGACCCGAGACTTGCAGCCTACACTCTTTCTCTTGTCTCTCCGTCTGTTCTCTTTCCTCCCGACGCTTCGCTTCCTGTGCTCACACATGATCATTCTTCCGTTGCTCTTTATCAAACAGCGCTTTCTCACGGTTCTCTCGCTCACGCACTTCCTTCACCCATAATCGCACACATTCAAACATGTCTTGCCGAGCACGCCGTTTACACATACACTGTTCCACATACTCAATCTTACGCATATCAAACGACCCATACAAAGGCCATCGTAACTCAGGATCCTTTCTGGTATATTTCCTCCATACTGTGCTGTACATTATGGAAGAAAGACCATGCTTCACATACATATCCCTATTAGGAGTCCCCTCTGGGGGAGCTGGAGCAGATTCCTCGAGGTTTAACCGGTTTCCAAAGCAGCAGCACCACTTACGGAGTGCGCTAAAAGCAGGCATGCTCAAAAATAATGCAAAATATGCAGTATTATCAAAAAATGGCACTTAAACGTTGTGCCGTTCAAAGTTACACAGCTCCGGAGAAATATCTCCACATTACCTGCCTATATGTGTTGCAACGCATATATTCTCACAATAATCAATACAAGATATGACCGGTCATCACAAATCAAACTCAAATAGCCAAACCCGGCTTCAAAAACTCGGAGCAAGTACCGTATAGCGGTTCTTACCAATCAAGAGTGTCCAGATTCCAACTGCCAAGCTCCACAATTCGCCCAAACGGCTGTCACGGCAGGACCGACAGAAGAGGTCTCAGTCGAGGACCGGCGCCACCCAGATGGTCAGCTCGGAAGGGAAGGAAGAAAACCTCGGGATGCCAGGACTAAAGTGCCTCTGGCAGTGATCACATCCCCGGCCAAATTCCTCACCTTCGTCACGACCAGTCCTTCGAGCATCCGAGTCGCCGATGAGCCCCACGTGACGGGCGCCAATTGATGAATATAGGCCCCAGCTAGGCCAGCAGGACACAAGGGTTCGCTCTCCTGCAAATGGAATCTACAAGGAAGTTGGCACGGAAACTGCAAAGTACAAAGACAAAGTTTATTAACCCTTAAGGGTGGTCCTACAATCCATACAACACCCTTCAGTATTGCATAGAGTAGCACAAAGAACTTGCGTACACGGTCCCCTTTTATACACAACAGAGGGGCTCATAAGTGGGTGGATACAACATGAAGCAAGGAATATTGCCTTTTATGGACATTTTCAATACAGAATCAATATGTGGGCGGAGTTGACACACTCCTTGAGCCCGCGAAAACATGGTCAAGTAAGGACTAACTGATAACAGATGTGGTCAAGTCTGGGCATGCGCCAGACGGACAAAGGAGCTATTTATAGACTGTTACTAGGCAGATTGCAAGAGCAACTAACACGAAGATAGGACTCTTCTCGTGCTGAGCACGTGGAGACATGACAATACAAAATGGAGTCCAGACTTTAGTCAACATAACGAGAGAAACTCGGTCATATAAGGGGAATTCATGTCTTTAGTGAATGCTTACTCACATCGTTATTTCAATTTTCAACACCTTGGGGTCCCAGCGATTCTAGAGGCAATAGGCCTAGTGCCTGTTCCAGTCATGGTTCTTATACCACTTTTTTGGTATATGGTTTGGTACGCCCCTTGGGCCCAAGCGTGTATTCGTGCTTTTACTGATGATTGCTATCTTGTAACTTAGGTACTTCGAACTCCAGTCTCATAAAGAGACTAGAGGGGTGTGTGTTAACCTAAATACATATATTTTAAATATACACCTGGTGTGGTTGTCCTTTCATTTGATCATTCAAGAGATTATAGACTGGTAAAACAAGCTGCTTTACATTCCTTCAAGACTTACCCTGAAGGCTGCTCTCCATAGCTACCGCTAGGATAGCTTTCATAAGTTTGTCTTTAACCATTCACCATAAGGGGTTGTTTGGACTGATACAAGGTGCCCACTAGAACTAGTGGACAGCATATATCAGGCCACCTTCTCACACTAGCAACACACTTGATGTGTTTTTTGCCAATCGTTTGCACCTGCTTACCACACTATAAAACACACTTCATTTCAGACCATGATTCTTTGCCATTCTGTGGTAAATAAAATAAATATTACCTGACTGAATTTCGTACGGAGTCTTAAAATAAAGTAAAATAGCTCAAAATAACAAGAGGCAGAATCCGTGGTATAAGAGGTTCTCTAATGGGCTTTATTCCATTCAAAATGGCCGACTCGAGTGGCGGCCTTCAGGTTCCGTCACCACGAGGGTTCAGGAAGTGAAGTACAATAATTTATTGATAGACATGTATTTTTATAATAAGTACATTACAATGAAACGAATGTAGAAGGCGTAACATTTGATAAGAAAAATGACGTGACAGTGACATAATCGAAACTAGGCGTAATAAGGAATAAAAGAAACATGATTGGTTAGGATTATCAGACATAGGTGGATCTATAAGATAATACTTGGCATAGATGCGCGCGCAGCAGCATGACGTGTAATTGACGTGTAACTAGGGGGTGAAGGGGACTTGACATTTAGCTCTACATGTGGAGACGAGAAGTCTGGGGTTATGTCAACCTAATCCCAAATCATATCTAACATCCTATGTTTAAAGAACTATGTTATCCACAAGGAAGAGACTCTCGGACAGAATCTATTCTATACTGACTATGTGCGTGTACAAGCGTCTAAGTGTCTATATGAGATGCGAGGGGCAGAAAACTTTCCATAGCAACAGGGCTATGAATCACTTGCAGGAGGACGGAAAGGCTGAGTCCTTTGCTTGTGAGCTAAAGGAAATGTTTACCTAAATCACTAGGCAGGAATGCATCGGCTGAGGGGGAAAATAGATAATTCGAAGGTGAAATACAGCTTCTTGGCAGACAGGCGAAAACTGGCCGAGGCAGGCACCGTTAGCTGCACAGGGAGTAGGACAAAGTTCATGGATACAGATGCGAGCTCAAGCTGAAGCTGTCAGAGGCTGGGAGCAGGGAAAGGCTTTGAGGACAGAATCGGGCCTACTCGCCTGAACTGTAAAAATGGAGTAACTTAGCCATGTAAAGTTGGTGGCCTTTCATACCTAGGAATCGAATATCCAGCCCATAGATGGCGGATCTGACAGAGAACATGTTGACGGTAGACACACATATGTTTGCGTCTTAGAAACTGGAACTGGAGGGAACATACATGTACTTGTAACATGCATATAGAACCGTTGGGGTCCAAGATAGGGGACATAACTGACCAGGAAAATCCACATTTCCACATTCCCTCCTTGTCCCCTTCTTGCCCTTCAAGAGATATCAATCTTCATCATTCCATCGATTTGCTCATGGAGCATCATTTCTTCTTCTTTCTTCTTCCGGGATCTTGAGCCAAAACCTTGATGTGGAATACACGATGTGGCACACAGACCACAAATCGCTGGTCCACATTGCAGGCATAGACAACAACTGAAGAGCATAAGAAGGCCAATACCTAGGAAAGATAGAACTCTCCATCCCCAGGCTGATATCACATTCCAAAACCACCCGGACCACGTCCAAGTGCCTGGATTTTCGTGTATCTGGCTTACAATCTTATGAAGGCGTGTTATAGCTTTATATACAGATGGCGAATTTTCTGGTATGAATATGCAGCAGCTGGATCCGATGACCCTGCAAGCTCCGCCCCTATCGGCCAGGATGACGTCAAGGACAAGACGATTCTGGAGAACAACAATTCTCATCACTGATTGTTCCTCTGTCAGATTGCCTAGGGCGGCTATAGTCTCGTTTACTACAGCTTCAAGAGTCTTGGTGAGTCTGCGTATCAGCTTACTATTTGATATTGTACCTATATAGGGAAAGATACCTTTATTGAAATCTACATACTTGTCCCATGCCGTCTCAGTATAATCGACAACTGGGAGATCTCTTCGCTCTCTATTGTGTACTAAATGAACATTTCGATAATAATCAGGGGGAGCTAGGAAAACAGGTGGCAGAAGGAATGCTATATAACAGGTACCATCCCAATCTAGAGGCAGACGCATATATGCCGTCTGACCACATATAAAGTAAGAATGGCGAGAAGCTCTAAATGAAGATTTGCCTTGATCACTATATTCTACTGTAGTAACGCATTGGCTATGGCCCATATGTATGGAACCAACTTTTCTCACACATAATTCACCCTTAACTGGAAATACTGACATAGTGGGCAGAATTAGTTCAACTTCGGATTTGACATTCAAAATCATAAGATTAGGCGTAAAATTACCTAATTTATACACTTCATTTTCTAAATCAGTTCCTGTTCTACTGGGGTGACCCTCCTTATTAGGGTGACAGACTTTGAATAAAACTAGATTCAGATTTCCCCATATCCAATGTTGTTGATAAACTGCTGTGTCTGGGTCTATGGAATTTAATAAACTAAACCATGCTCCACAGGAGCCATTGCGTGTAAATGGATGTGGAAAGAAAGGCAGAACTCCTTTGTTATTCTGATAGGGAGGGAGTCGGCCACACACCCAACAATTGGTGGCATTACTAGTCTGATGGGAATGATGTAACATACTAATGAATGTGTTATTGCGCAGCGCAAGTCTATAGGACAACTCATGTGGCGGTAGGTCACTAAAAGAATGTTCATCAGTTATATTGAGAACACGTTTAGAAACAGGATAATACATATGCAACAATATACTTGCAATAACTATTAAAAAACTCAAGGAAAACAAAATTAATAAAGTCACAATACAGTGGTTACGCAGTAATTTACAATAAGCATGTCGTTTCATTATGATTCTGGACTCTACATCATTCAGACCTAAGGGATACATGTCGGGACAGATTCAACCGCTTCACCTTGGAGAGGACTTAAACAATCAAATCGTCCGACAGTTTAGATCTGGACCTGAGTTTCTGTTTATAGAGTTCGGTGCTACTGGCCTCAGCCAAAGGTAGCTTTGAGTCAATGGGGGAAGACACACGGGAAGTACTGTTTGTGTCAGGAGGAAGTCCATGAAATTTTTTTATATGGGTGGAATGCACCCATCCTTTCCGTCCTTCGATCTTCACAGCTGTTCTGGTCGTCAGCAGGACCTGCTTAGGCAACTTCCACCTAGGATCCAATTGGCTTTTCCTATCAAAATTCCGAACCAGGACAAAGTCCCCGGGGACCACGTCATGGGGTTTCACCTCAGTGTTGTCAGGAAAAGCTGCGACCACCTGTGAACGAGAAGATTGTAGTGCAGACATCAAGGAAGCCAGGTAATCTGTCAGCATATTACAGTCAACATCAGTTATTTTACGGGGTATAGGCGTCCCCCACATATTCGGTGGTCTACCAAAGATCACCTCATACGGGGATAGCCCTGTTCGAGAGTGTGCTACCATTCTCATGTAGAATAGCGCAACTGGTAAGGCTACTATCCAGTCCACACCTTTTTCCTGACATATTTTAGACAATCTGATTTTTAAAAGTTGATTATGTCGTTCCACGAGACCTGCTGCCTCGGGGTGTCGGACACAGTGGAATTTCCACTGATATCCCAACAAAAGTGAGACATGTTTCATTAATTCGGATGAGAAAGGCTGGCCGTTGTCTGAATATACAACACGTGGTAAACCGTACCGTGGGAAGAATTCTCGAACTAGCTGCTTGGCAGTAGTCGGGGCAGTGTAATCTGATACGGGATACGCCTCTGTCCAACGGGAGAGAGCGCAGACAACTACGAGGACATATTTGAATCCTCGACAACGTTCCATCTGAATATAATCCATCTGGAGGACTTCAAAAGGATGGTCAGGAGGCTGAAATCCACCCTGCTCTACGGGAACACTCTTTCCTGGATTAAACTGACAACATATCATACAGGTACGAACTTTTTGTTTAGCTGCTGCTCGTAAATGTTTGTTGAACCAAATGTGCTGAATGCTGTCTAGCATAGCCTTCTCTCCTAAATGTGCTGGACTGTGAACTGTAGCTATAATGGCCTGGACCATGGAATCAGGGAGAAACCATACAGATTTCTCCTTCGTCATCCATCCTTGATCTGTCTGGATCCCTCCTAGTTCAGTCCACTTCTTTATTTCTTCTGCTGTGGCATGTGTCTGTATGTCAATTACGTCAAGTGCGGGATCCTTAATTGTCATACACTGTGTTGGTGTCTGAACTATTGGCTTTGTCATGTCTAATGTGCGATTCTGAGCAGTCTGTTTAGCTGTTCTGTCAGCTAAGTCATTGCCTTGAGAAATGGTATCAGTAACCTTCGTGTGTGCTTTACATTTCATAATTGATATAGCAGTGGGTAGATGTATTGCGTCTAACAAGGCATGAATGAGGGGTCCGTGCTGAATGTGGGCACCATGGGAAGTTAAATAACCTCTCTCTCGCCATAGTACGCCGAAGTCGTGTACAACTCCGAATGCATAACGTGAGTCAGTGTATACATTAACTTTCTTATTTGTGGCTTGAATACAGGCTTGTGTTAGAGCAATAAGTTCTGCTGCTTGGGCTGACAAAGTATCTATACAATTTGTCTCAATAACTTCAGTGTCTGTTGTGACTGCATACGCGGCCACTAAATCTCCTGTATTTGTTCTCATGCACGATCCGTCTACATACAACGTCAGGTCTGGATCTAACAATGGAACGTCTGTCAAGTCTTGTCTAGGTTTCGTCTTTATTTCAATGATTTCAACACAATCATGAGCTAGTGGGTCTGTTCCAATTACAGGTAATAGTGTAGCAGGATTCAATGTATTACACCGTCGGATCTCTATGTGTGGTTGAAACAATGTCAGTTCATAACCAGTAAGTCTTGCTATGGTCAAGTGTTGTGTTTGTGTTCGGTTCACAAGAACCTCTACTACATGTGGTACTTGTACTGTCAATGGGTGTCCTAAAACTATGGCATCGCTTTGTCTGATTGCTAAAGCTGTCGCTGCCACTGATTTCAGGCATGCAGGCAAAGCCTGAGCTACGGGATCTAATGTACTGGAAAAATAAGCACATGGCTTGCGTGATCCTGCTTGATCCTGAGTGAGTACTGATAAGGCAGTACCTTCGCGTTCTGTAACAAAGAGTGTAAAATGTTTGCTATAACATGGTGTTGCTAAAACAGGTGCTTGACATAAAGCTTCCTTTAGGCTTTCAAAAGCTTGTGTATGTTCCTGAGTCCAAGGGAGAACAGTCGATGTGGCTGCCTCCTGTGTGGTTAACTGAATGAGTGGTTTTGCTAGAAATGCGTACTGAGGGATCCACTGTCTACAATATGAAGTGAGGCCTATGAAAGCCCGCACCTCCTTTTGTGTCTGGGGTATTGACATGTTAGCAATTAACTGGATGCGATCTGGTGTAAGCTGCCTTCCCTCCTTGGACAGCGAGTGACCAAGATAAATAACTCGCTGAACACAGAATTGCAGCTTAGAAGGGGACACCTTGTGCCCCTTGTCGGCTAGGAAATGTAAAACTGTCAGAGAAGCTTTTTCACATTCTGGCTCGCTTCTCGCGGTGATCAGCAGATCATCGACATATTGAAGCAGTGCAGTATTGACTGGCATGTGGATACTGTCAAGTTCTCGTTTCAGTGCTTGGCTGTAGATGCTGGGGCTTTCTGTAAATCCTTGAGGAGCGCGTGAGAATTTAAAGCTGCGCCCATTTAAACTGAATCCGAACAAGTATTGGCTTTCCGGATCTATTGGGACGCTGAAAAAGGCATTCTTGAGATCAATTACAGTAAAGAATGTTGCTTCGGAATCAATTGCTGTCAATAATGATGATATATCAGGGACCACAGGGAATTGTGGTACAATACACTTGTTTAGTTCACGCAAATCAATAACCAATCGGTACACTGGTGGGGCAGTAGGATCAGTTCGTTTAAGAATCGGAATTATCGGTGAATTACATACATTGGAGTCTGTTTCTACAACTACTCCCTGGGCAATTAGCTCATCAATGATTTTCAGCAAAGCCACTACAGCATCATGCGGTAACTTGTATTGTCGCATTCGTGGTAGTACCACTCCTGCTTTCAGTGTGACTCGATAGGGTGTAATGTTCATGCAGCCAACATCCGTAGGGCCTTGTGCCCATAGATGTACTGGTAAAGTCTGTAGTCGGGGATCCATGTCTCTAGACACATAGTGACCTTTAAAATCACGTAAAAACAACCTTACTCCTTCCGGAGAACAACATATTATGGCTCCTAGTGCTTTCAGAGTTTTAATTCCTAGCAAATTTTCTGGGCATGATTTAGTAAGCAACAAATCTGTAGTTCGTGTCAAAGGTCCTATTGTAAGTGGTAGAGGCTTTGATACTTCATTAACAATAGGTTTTCCTGAAAAACCAAGGGAAACATTTTGAGAGCCTGAGAGGGGTGCCCCTGGAACTTCGCTACGTTTTATAGTTGTTCGACTTGCCCCTGTATCGAGTAAGAATTTTCTATCTTGACCTAATAATTCACTATGTACATAAGGTCCTTCTTGATCTACAGGAATCTCGATAAGTGGTAAGTCAACTTCCCTCTCTAGGCTGGTTCATGCGTAACGCTGGTATTCAGGGTATTCATACTGTGCAGTCTGATACAGTTGTCGTGTTGCGGTTTGTGTGGCAGTAGCAGGCAACGGTGGTGCAGCTGGCACAAACTGTATGGGTTGCTGTGAGGCTGGCATGGACTGTCCATGCTGCATAGCTCCTTGTTCATTCTGATCTTGTCTAACTAATCGTGGTCTCTCCTTTGTAATGCCTGTAGCTATATTACGTTTCAGGACTGGACAATCGTGTACATGATGGCCCAGTTGTTTACAGTAATTGCAGGTTCCTTTTACAGGAACTGCAGAATCACCAGAATGTGTCACACCCTTTTTGTGACCATCTGCTGGTACTGTCTGAGAAACTAGCATTTTCATTTTTGTATCCTTCATGCGTCTATGCTCGTGTTCTTGTTCATCCCTAATTCTATTGTGATGATACTGTAACATTTGTAGCATTTGCGACGGAGTGTTACTTTGCCAGGTACTCTCGAATTTCAATATTCTATTCTTTACTGGAGGTAATGCATTTTCCACTAATTTTGTCACAAATAAATGTGGATATGAGTCACTACTTGCTTTTATACCACTATTTATACCAAAACATTTTTCAAATCGAGCATAATAATCGCTTGTGTCTTCATCTTGCTTTTGTTTGCAGGCTGTGATTGCACCCCAATCTTCCTTTTTTGTAGTTAATAAACGTGGCAGTACCTGTACTAGTAAACCTGGTAACAGTTTAACTTTATCCCCGAGCCCCGAACCTGCAGTTCGGCCCTTTTCTTCCTCTGCTAATGCTGTCCAGTCTATCTTTTGGTCTCCCACTTCCCACTCTTTTTCTTTCAGTTTTTCATAAATGCCAGCAGGCAAAAGCACCTTTAATATCGTCATAATATCAGGAAAGGTGTACTCTCCCATCAGTAACATGTCTTTAATTTCTCGGTGGAAACCCGCTGGGTCTTTATCATGGCTAGGTACTACTTTCTTCATTTCTAATAATTCCATTTTTGATATAGGTGTGTAAACAAATACACGGTGAAACTCATTGTCTTCGCCTTTTATTGGGTGCACTTCTCGTAAAGGATTTTGTCTATCCATATAGTACGGCGTTCTTTCTCTATGGGGCAGCGAGAGAGAATCCGGACTTACAAAAAGGACATACTGTTTACGTGACACTAATATCTCTTTAATTAACTTGTTACTAGAACCTCTCCATCTGTTCGTGAGTAGTTCCGTTAATATATCAGGTAAAGGACCAGGATCAGCATGTTGGCTCTTATATAATATGAGGAGTTGCTGAATCATATAGATTCCAGCTAAACGTTGTTCATCTGTACTGAGATTGAGAAACGTGTGTGCTACGGTCTCATCACCATATTTTTCAGGACTAACGATCCAGTGAACGGCTGATCTGGCTAATTCTTGCTCATCCATGGAATCGAGGAGGTGGTAACCCCTTCGTTCTCGTAGTATTTTATCTGCGGCTTGAAACGAATGTTCAGGAGACTTCAGATTTATTACAGGCGTTGGATACGTTCTGCTATTATTTGGACATACAGAATGTATGGGATCAGAAAAACATCTAGTATTTTCACAGGATCTTCCTCTGCCTACATAGGCTATGGTTTCTGACTGTCTTGCGGAATTCTCTGATTCGGACACTTCATCTTGCTCAAACTCGTCTGTTCCCAATCTCTCTTCATGAATACGTTCTATTTCTTTACGGATTTTTCGGCACATGGCTATTATACAATTTTGCTTATCGTGTCTCCCTTCTGATATATTCTGACTCCATCTTGTAAGAGTAAGCATTGCATTCGGGTCTACCCCCGGACGATCTTGATTTCTGATCACACAGTTTATGAGAAAACGCAACAGTTCCCCCTGTATCTCTACTTTCTGGAATTCCATAGCTCTGTTAATACATCCTGGATCTCGTCCTGTTTGAACAAAATGATATATGTTATCCAGATGCGTAATCATCCCTGGTAACCTTGCTAAATACTCTGCGGCTCGCCTGATACGTAATGATGCCAGAACCATTTCATCCTCTTTACCAACCACCGGGTCATATCTACAATTTACAAGGAGTTCCTTAAGCGTACGTTCATTTACGAACTTAGGTGTACGTGAATGTGCTGACTCTTGAAAGACAAGTTTATTTATTCTAGGTGGTGTAAAAGTACTGCTAGCACCTCCCGTGGCCCCATCTGGGGCGTCGGGTGTGAATGGGTTCGTTGAACGTGACACAGCAACTATGGGTGTTGTTACCCCTGTAGAGTCGACTGCGGAGACAGATGCGGAAACAGATGTGCTTGCCGAAGCTTGCGTCGGGACTTGCTGTTGCACGGGGACAGATACCTGGTCCTGACGTTGAACCCCTCCGCCAGACGGTCTATGTGGTGTGGCGTTAGCATACTCGGGGGCTGCATCATCTAGATATGAGGAAAGGAAAACGTCTTCTGCGGTTCTGGGATGCCCTTTTGGATGTACCTTAATTGGAAATAATGGGGGTGGCAAGTCTTTTGGCATCTCTGGAGCAGCCTTAGGTAGTCCTTCGGCTAGAAGGGGATACATACCATTCATAAGAGCATTACTTTGTCTATTTACTTGTTCTGATTTCACTCGGATCCCTTCCTCAATTAATAGATTTTCTTGAACTTTATTTGAACTTTCTTTACTCCTCTCTTCTTGTCTACGTGCTTTTTCTGTTCGTCTATGAGATTCTTTACGCCATAACTCGATAGCGTCTTTCTGTGACTGTCTGACCTTTCTTTTCCATAACTCTTCCTCCACTTTCATGATGCACTCTGCATCCCAGGTTCCCGTTGCGGGCCACCTTTGACTTTCCGGTAATCCCTTGGTATAATCTACCCATAGATCAAGAAACAATATGGCATCTAAGCCATGTTTATGGTACATGAAATGTCCTGGAGTGTCTCTAGGAGGAATAGGAACTGCTTCTTCAAGCACCCCTTTTCTGGTGGTAATCTGTCTTAACTTCGAGAAGAGCGGCATATTAACAACTGATCTGATACTTACTCTTGAACTTACTTAATACGAGAAACACAATAATGAACAGTGAACAATGAACAGTCATTCATACCACAATATGCAAGACATTTTCTGAATACTTTAAACATTAAACATTAAACATTTAATAATGGTCGACAATGATGACAGTCTGCTTAACTAATCACCACGCTGAATTCTTGACAATAACTGAATACTTCGGAATACTTGATATACTGCTAAACAGTACATATACACTGCTAAACAGTGCAGACCGGATTTGTGTACCCAAATCCGTCTTGACCGGCACAACCTATGTGCACGTCAACACGCCTCCCCGGCGATGGTACTCACCGAGTAGCTCCTTGAAACGGAAGGCCTCAGAGAATGGACAGGACTCGACGACTGTGGACATCGGACCCTCTGCACATCGGGATTTCGGAAAACCTGGTGGGCCTCTGTATACCTCGGATCTTGCTCTCTCAGCTAGGCTCTGGTCGGGATACTTCGCACTTCTCACCGCCTCGTCTGGGTTGATCGCAGCCTCAGTCGCCCCCGCTTGACCGGAGGGAGCTTACAGGAAATCCTGCTGGTACGCGTTTATGGTCCGTCCAGCTGTGGCAGGAGACCGGGCCTGCAACGCACCGCCGGCGCGTGAGATGAGAAAGTGTCCCTGTTCGGGCGCCATTATGTGGTAAATAAAATAAATATTACCTGACTGAATTTCGTACGGAGTCTTAAAATAAAGTAAAATAGCTCAAAATAACAAGAGGCAGAATCCGTGGTATAAGAGGTTCTCTAATGGGCTTTATTCCATTCAAAATGGCCGACTCGAGTGGCGGCCTTCAGGTTCCGTCACCACGAGGGTTCAGGAAGTGAAGTACAATAATTTATTGATAGACATGTATTTTTATAATAAGTACATTACAATGAAACGAATGTAGAAGGCGTAACATTTGATAAGAAAAATGACGTGACAGTGACATAATCGAAACTAGGCGTAATAAGGAATAAAAGAAACATGATTGGTTAGGATTATCAGACATAGGTGGATCTATAAGATAATACTTGGCATAGATGCGCGCGCAGCAGCATGACGTGTAATTGACGTGTAACTAGGGGGTGAAGGGGACTTGACATTTAGCTCTACATGTGGAGACGAGAAGTCTGGGGTTATGTCAACCTAATCCCAAATCATATCTAACATCCTATGTTTAAAGAACTATGTTATCCACAAGGAAGAGACTCTCGGACAGAATCTATTCTATACTGACTATGTGCGTGTACAAGCGTCTAAGTGTCTATATGAGATGCGAGGGGCAGAAAACTTTCCATAGCAACAGGGCTATGAATCACTTGCAGGAGGACGGAAAGGCTGAGTCCTTTGCTTGTGAGCTAAAGGAAATGTTTACCTAAATCACTAGGCAGGAATGCATCGGCTGAGGGGGAAAATAGATAATTCGAAGGTGAAATACAGCTTCTTGGCAGACAGGCGAAAACTGGCCGAGGCAGGCACCGTTAGCTGCACAGGGAGTAGGACAAAGTTCATGGATACAGATGCGAGCTCAAGCTGAAGCTGTCAGAGGCTGGGAGCAGGGAAAGGCTTTGAGGACAGAATCGGGCCTACTCGCCTGAACTGTAAAAATGGAGTAACTTAGCCATGTAAAGTTGGTGGCCTTTCATACCTAGGAATCGAATATCCAGCCCATAGATGGCGGATCTGACAGAGAACATGTTGACGGTAGACACACATATGTTTGCGTCTTAGAAACTGGAACTGGAGGGAACATACATGTACTTGTAACATGCATATAGAACCGTTGGGGTCCAAGATAGGGGACATAACTGACCAGGAAAATCCACATTTCCACAATTCCACTGCACTATATTATTTTCTAGCAGAATCTTTGCCAGCTAAGTGAGGGTATTCTGTTGCGGGTTCCTGTTGGTTGACCCTTTTTCCTTTCATTTATTTCCTTGTGCCTAATTAATTTGATTTCATCACTGTTATTTGGATTTTTCCAGGGCACAAAAATCCATGTTTCACAGAGGGATTATTGTTAGTCATGGAGGATGAAATCACAAGAGTAGAGCTACAATTGTTTGGAGCACAAGTCCAAAATACACCCCATCTCAGAAAAGGAACATGTGGTCCAGAGTAGTTGACAGAGTGAATGCTGTAGCCAATAACTTGTGCACATAGGAGCAATTTAGTAAGAGGTGAAACAACCTGCTGGGGAAAGTGTGTTCCAAGCTTCACCTGGAGGCCCAGAGGACTGGTGGTGGTTTTCCCAGGACCTCTTTACAATTCATGGCCTGGAAGGAGAAGGTCTTTCAGATCTTACATCCTGAAGGCTTGACAGGAAACCCTGGTGGATTGGAGACTGGTAAATTATCATTTCAAAAGTGTCACTAGTCCGTAATGTCCTGTTTGCTTTGAAGTTATCTGTTGCTAACATGTTCAGCAGAATGCATTTAATATAAACCAAAATATATCAGTAATATCTTGGTTGGCTTGTTTGTTGTATTGAGTTGTATTTAGGATAACAGGTTTCAATTGCCATCACATTTCACATGATGGTATGGTGCTTGTAAATGTTTGTACTCTATAGAACAAACAACATATCTGTGTTTCACATAGTAAATGCTGGTTCTCTTCCTACTGCAGATTTACACAAATCACAATTTTGCCAGTGTTGTGAATGTGTCATTAAAATAACTACAACTATCATGATGCCATGTTTCAGTTTTGGGATAATAATATTGCCATTTCAGTTTGCTCATTCTCTCTTTTCTGTCACATGTTTATATTATTTATTGATCAATATCTATCTTAATTCTCTCTTTTTAAAATGGTTTGTGTTGAAGTTTGTATGTTGTCCTTTACTTGTCATGTCATTTAATTGTGATTTTCACAAATCAACCTTTGTTGCCCTTTAAAATTTAAGGCATGTAAAATTGTATGCTGAAGAGAAGTGGCATATGTGAAAACTGAACTCTGCACTGTTCATATGATGACTAATGCAAAGTATCTCTCCAAGTTGTGTAAATGTCTTTTTTTTAGCCAGCTAGGCTTTGGACGGGTAATTTCATGTATCTCATCTCTATTGTGTTGCGTTGAATGGTTGGTACATTTCATGTATACTTACTAAGTTATCTTTTTACGTTGCTGGACATTTTCTTACCTGGCTATTTGAAGCAGTTTTGTATGAAATATAAACTGTTTTGTAATTAATTAATTTACCACAGAAAGGTCTAATCATGTTATCCAATACCTTTTTCCTTTTAGGTTGGCACATTATATTTGAAAACAATAATTGGATGTCTAATCCACACTTTTGCAAATTAATATTCTTTTTGCATTCATATTAGGTCCAACAGCCAGAGCACAAATGCAAACATCTGTGTGTCAGGAACACCCCCACTCCAGCCTAGGATCAAGCCTCCAGAGAGGTCTCCACTCTTGTCAAATGCAGATGAAGAGGAGTGGCCTGGTCCATCTCATCTGCTTGGGCAGATGGCTCCAGTGAGTCTACCTCAGCCCACACCTATACCTCCCACCTCAGCTGTTACAACAGCTCAGCAGACTGATACCTTCACTTCCTGTATCCAAAGCAACATAATGCCCATCTTGTGCCCCCACATCCTGGCTGTTGGTGAGACAACACATCCACTACCTGCAGTTCAGCCTGGACCCAGTGGCACAGGGCACAATGACTTACGGCCACAGGTTAGTGGGGGTAGGGTCATGGGAGGGATTCTGTTGGTCACCATAGTGAGGCCACTGTGGTAACTGTCACCTAGGCCACTAGTCACCAAGTCGTGGGAGCCCTCCATAAGTCCCAAGACATGATGGGCCAGAGCTCCAGGTCATGAAGTAGTTGAAGAGGGAGCACAGTGTTCAGATGGAAATTCTAAACTCCAAATTAGGCTCCCTGACTGAGATTCTGCAGGACATTTAAACCAGTATGAGCAGGGCTTTTCCTGCACCACCTTCCTCTTTCTGTGGTCCACTACATCTGGCCCGACTACATCTGCCTCAGCCACAGAAAAGGAGACCCTGCTACAACAGCAAACACCTGCACCCACCTCATTCCCTGCAACTGTGGATTCACAAGCCCCCCACAAGAGCACACTGGGAGAGGATGGCAAGACCACCACCACCACCAAGAGATGCCAAATACAGTTTCCTTCGGTGTGTAATACCATTCACTCTGTGAAATATTTTCTGGACACATTGACCTTTCTGAGGCCAGTTATTTTTTTGGTCATGGTTTCATTCTCTATGACTGACTTTTTCTTATTTGTTTTTTGGTTTGCGTCAACTTTTACTTTATTTGCCTTTGTTTAAAACAAAACAAAGTCAAAGACTGGTATTGTAGATATTTTCTGTATTCATTCAATTATTTTCTTCCATCATAAATTTCAAAATGTAAAAAAACTAAGGATTGTTTATTCATAAATGAATTGCAAGTAGATAATGTTCCTCGATAATTTCTACCATTACAACAAAATACAAATACCAAACCCTCATAAACTGGTACACTTAGTTTGAAATAGAGTGCTCTCTCACAGTTGTATTCAACATAATAAACCATGCATAACACATACACTCAGTGCCCTTTTTACATTGCCAGTTCCACACCTTGCCACCATGAAAGAAGGGGATATATTGAAAAGAACCAAATTGAAGCGGCAATGTACTATTGGTTTATATCATCAGCTGGAGCCTGATCTCTGCCTCACAATAGGAATTGCACAACAATAACACCTATAATTCTGAATCCTGGCAGTACTCAATTTTGTGGCCACAGGATCACTCCTATACACCGGTGCAGTACTTAGGGGTAATGTCACAACCAACATTAAGTGGTGTGCTACAAAAGGTTCTTTGTACAATGATGAGACACATCAACATATTCATACACTTAACACAAAATGTGCATTTGACCAATGTGAAGGGAGAGGCCTATACTTTTAGGTGCCTACCACATCTGGTTACAGCAAATCAAGCAGCACGTATAATCTTGAGGCCAACGATCAACAGAAAACAAGTCCAATGAAATCTTAACAACTTCCATTCAATCGCTGTGCAGGTTGTCTCAGTACAAGATATGTACACACAAAGTCTGTGTGTGTCTTCCACAGGAACAACCCATGGTCACTTTGTAGTTTAGAACAGCACCATTTAACTGTAAATGTCACAACTTCGGCATGTCCAAATAAAGATGACATGGTGAAGATACCTAAAACATATTAAAACAAAAAGATGAGTAATGAAACATAATAAAATTGACACATTACAAAGAAATCCTTTTGAGGACAGATTGTCTAATACACAATTGGGGATAAACAATCAACATTAACACAAAAGTCAAAAGTCAATGTGTCAGAACTTTGATCAACAAAAACCTGTGTCCTGGATTTCCCTGAACTTGCCTTTCCCAAAAAATGTCCAGCACACTCTATTTCCCTTATTATATCAATAGTTGGGTTAACAGTTAATGTTATTATATGTAAAGAGGCACTAACACTCATGTGAAGAAGTGGTCAGTGGCATCCTGACGTAAGACAACTCCTTTCTCCTCACAATTGTTTGGTGTTTCTGGATCCTCACCTGGTGGTCTCCATGGTCTCCATCCTCTGTGATGTAAGAGATGTTTCTGTTGCAGGGTATGCAGCATGAAGCAGGCCATCATGATTTGGCACACCATATCGGGTGAGTAGAGGAGGGCTCCACGTGTCTTCTCGACACAGTGAAATCTGGCCTTTAGGAGCCCAAACCCCTGCTCCACTGGCCTCTGTGTTCTTCCATGGGCATCATTGAAAATGACTTCCCCTGGGGGTGTTGCATTCCTCAGCGGTACCAACAATCATTTTATCAAGTGACTGACAACCCCTGCACTAAGCCTGAGTTGCAAACAGAGGAGGGCGTGCAGGCAAATTAACAGGGTGGGCTGAGCAAGAGCCAAGCCATTGGTTTGGCTTATCTCTAAGTGTCAGTGCATGAGCCGAGATGCGAAAATGTTCGGCATGTAGATTGTTCAGCAAGCATAATGTAAAAATATGATACAATCTCCCTACAATTAAAAAAGAGTATTTCTTTACCACGCAGAAGCGTTTCACCTCAAAACATAAGATTCTATCACTGCAGAGACAGTCATTTATTAAAAGTTATATTTTTTAGAAATATTCATGACTCATCTCCCAACGACAAAGCTGTTAGTGAACTATGAGGCCAGTCAGTAGTCATGTAAACCCTAAACGTGGCCTAGATGATTATCGATGAAACAACATTACAGTCTATTAAATCAAATATAAGAGGTGATTCACAACATACACTCTGAATTGAAGTACTTAAAAGTGTGCTCATATGCGGTAATGAAGAAATAGGAGGCTATGTGAAATTAAATATTTGCTGAGGATAAAACAATTTGGACTAGCACGGAAACCAATGTTGATTTGGTTATCTGATTTCACATTTTAAAAGTCAGCTACCAGATGTATCTGTCTACATCAGTCTCTCCTGTTTACATCAAAGTTCACTGTTTTGTTGTTTATTCTTGGTTCACAGCAAGAAAAACAAACACAAAAATAACAAACCGGACTCAGGTCCTCCCAGATCCAACTACTAATTTAGGGGGCATCACACCCCAAGCACCACTTCCCCTGAAGCTATGCCCCTGCCCCTGATGATGTCACTCAGAGTGAAGCTAGAAAATGCCTGACCTAGGCTGACCCATTGGCCCATGCTATATGCTGTAGGAGGCCGAAGAAAAATTAAATTATGATACAACTGTCCAATGGATGACTGGCTGGCTGACAGCCCCTAAATGTAAGCTAATGATCTATATAATCCAGTAAAATCAAAAGCTCTTTGCTAAATGTACTTGCAGCAAGGTGTTTACTAAACAGATTTATTTGTAGTTATGTGAACTATAGCTCTTAAACCACAGCAGATAAACTACGTACCTCAGCTCAGTGATGACATGTAGGGGCATATTATCAAGAATGGCATTAAAAGTATCACCGCTTTAGCAGCAGTTTCCTGCCGCTAAAGCAGTGATAATGGGCTCGATAATAAGCCCTTGAGAATTCCAATAGAAGCCCATGTTCTGGTGTGAACATGGGCTTCTATAGGAATTCACAAGGGCATATTATCAAGCCCATTATCGCTGCTTTAGCGGCAGTTTCCTGCCGCTAAAGCGGCAATAATTTTAATGCCGTTCTTGATAATATGCCCCGTGATCGGGTGATCTACGTGCCTTAGTGCATAAATATTCTTTTAATACTTAGGGGCATATTAACAACAAGTTGCGATGAACATCGCAAAGCGTGCTTAGCGCTATTTCACACATCGCCGGCTATCGCTGGGTTTCAACGCCGAGATAGCGCATAATTATCAAGGCTTATCTCCGAGGCGATATGAAACCCAGCAATAGCGGCGAAAAGCACCAGTATCACCTGAAAAGAAGAGATAAAATGCAGGAGATAAGGAGATCCTTGCTGATACGCCCCAGTGACCTTAACCATACAATCCACCTCCCACTAAGTAGATAGCATAGTCGACTTTTAAGCAGGTGTTAAGATCCTGCGATAAGGGGGCTTAGCGCGATTAATCTGGTCGCTAAGCGGGTCTGCTGCAGGCTTGTTAATCAAGCGAAGCCTTGTTAGCGACTATTTCCATGTAGTTTAGCTCTGGAACGTCTACTTTGCATGTCATTAGCGATGACATGCAGGGCGATGAGAAACCGGAAGCAAACTCATGGAAACTAGCGTTAACAAGGCTTAGCGCGAGCTTGCTGATAGTGCGCTGTGAATATCGACGCTTTTCTGGCTATAAAAGCCAGGAAAGCGGCGATATGGCCCTTGATGATATGCCCCTTAGTTCTGTACCTGAGCACACAGATTTATTTGCACACGGTATATTTTGGATGTCAGCTTTCCACTATCCACATTAAACTTAGAATTCTAAAAGAAGCATGCTAGGATGCTTGAAACAAGATGGGAACGTTGCTGTCTGCATTCAGTTTTCTGGTGGTGCATCTGCAGTACAACCAGAGCTACTACTTCCTGGTGGGGTGAAACATTGACGAGGAGCCACCTCCCCCGAAAAGAACCTGGGAAAGACAGTGGTGAGATGCAATCTACCTCAGGCAATCTGCAAAATTACTATCTTCCATTGAAAACAAAGTACACCCATCATAGAAACAGTGCCAGAGTCACTGCATCAAAAACTCACACATTTTCAATCTCATTCTGACATAAACCCCTCTCATTTCAAGTTGGGAACTATTGGGGCATAACGATATTTTCCCGGGCGTTTTTTACAGCCCATGAGAATTGTGTCCTGTGTTTTTGCAGTTGTAATATAGTGCAAACTTGGCTCAAGTGAATTGTGCCCTTTGCATGAGCACCAAATTGCATTGCACATTTTTAGGCACAAAGGGCCATATGTATCAAGCAAAACTGCGATCGCAAACGCCGAAATTCGCCGAATTTCGGCGTTTGCAATCGCAATTTTGCTAAGTGGTATGTATGAAGGCAAATCTGCGTGCAAAATAAGGAATCGCAAAATTTGCGATTCCTTATTTTGCAATTGCATTTAAGGAATCGCAAAATATGCGATTCCTTAAATGCAATGTAAGAAGCACCAAAAAAGTGCAATTTGGCCTTAAGGAATCGCAAATTACCACCAACTACAGTTTGGTGGTCATTTGCGATTTCTTTCAAAAATGCATATTTTTGCATTTTTCAAAGTTGCATGTGGCGCACACACATGCCCTTATGCACCCATGCTCATTTCAGGGGTGCAACAGGGTGTCCTTTTGACACCCTGGCACACTTGAAATTACATTTTCAATTTGCGATTCTCTAATTGAGAATCGCAAATTGAGAATGTCTTCCCATTCATTTCTATGGGCCTCTAGGCCCATAGGAATGAATGGGGAGGTAGTCCTTAATTGCGAATTGCAATTTGCAATTCGCAATTAAGGAATATGTAGGATTCGCAAAATTATTTGCAAATCGTACACACATAGCATTTTGCGATTCTCAAAGAGCGATTCTCTAAAAATCGCTATTTGAGAATTGAAAAACCAAAGTTTCATACATATGGCCCAAAGAGATTAAGCGATTTGCCCAGAATCACAGAATGTAGAGACGAGGCTGGGACTCAAACCTGGTTTCCCAAGTCAGCAGCTCTAGCACTGTAAAATTAAAATAGGCGCTTTGACATAGACTATTTTTGTATATCACATCTTAATTTTTTATCCCAAGGCCACGTTCTCAATAAAATTGTACAGCCAAGTACGAAGAGCAACATAAAACAACATTAGTTCCTTTATTTATCTAATCTTGAGAACTCATTGAGCCTGGCTAGAGTTTCCTGGCATGTCCGTACAAACATGATTATACGCTTATATTTTTAAAACCACTTTCCTGTTCTTGTTCTTATATCTCTTACAAAAAAGAGAAGTACTATTGTGTAATCTCTGATGGGAATCAGAGTGCGAGGATGGTGGTGGGGCAGATTTGTGGCTGATTTAAAATAAGAAAGACTGGCAAACAAAATTAATAAGGAAAAAGGCATTTAACTGTACAGTACCTTAAAGCTATCCTGAAAAAGGACAGAGACATGCACCCTTCCACAAAATAATTTGTTACAACAATCATGAAAAAGCAGAATAACGTAAATAGCGTATTAAACAGACACATGTTCTCCCCAGCTGTATGGGTTTGAGGCTAGTCGATACGCCGCGCCGGGATTTACCTGCAACCCTACCTTACTCCCAAAGTGCTCTTCTAGACCTTTCAGTGGTGCTGCCTAGAACCTCACACCACATGAAAGCCCACCATTCTCCCTAAATCTGGCATGGGGTGAAGACTGCCAAGGGGCGGACGGCTGAAGCCGCGAAGGGCAGGAGGTGCCAGTAGGCTTTATGTGAGCACAGGGTTTGTGTCCCATTGCTGCACTTTTGGAAGCCATGTGAACACACACCAGAAGGTGCACACGTAGCCCACAGGGCCTTCTGCAGCACTAGCTATTCTTATGCAAACACATGTGACAGAGAACGAACTCTGTTGAAGCACCACGGTGCGCCATAGACTAAAGGCTGTTGTTGTTGTTATGTGAACAGACCTTGGAAGGTAGGACGCTCAGAGATTGTATTCACTCACGTGGGAGTGGGGGCGCACGGATTGTACTAATGCACCACATGGCCTCTGCAACACTTAATATGATGAAAGCACACGTAAGAGCAACTACTGAGTAAACAAGCCTGAGCAGGAAATCAAAGTAGTCCCAAGGAAGACATAAATACCAACTGCGTAAGGAAACTGTAGTTGGACGGTGCTCCTGAGCTAGAAACGGAAGTGATCTATCAGAGAGCCAACCAATAGGAAGCTAGCAAAGAAGAGTGATGATGGAGTCAACCTATGGCAAGTAGCAGGCAGAATTACACTCAGTATACTGACTACAACAGGTCTTGCAAGCAGCACATGCGTGGTGACACTTGACCTAAAAATCAACATTAGTATGTGTTGTGTGTTTAAAGCATTTAAAGCCCTAGGTTCTAATTGGTGTGTATGTAGAGATATATCTATGTATATGTTTGAAGTACATGTGAAATGTAGAAAACCCACATCATGTAAATTAGAAAATACATTAGCTTGTCTTTCCAACCCTACATATATATGTTTTCTGTACAAACCAAATGAAAATTATGTTTGCTATGTGTATCATCCCACAAATCGCTCAGCCTAAATCATGAGTCTCAAAACAATTGATTGGGAGCCACCAGTAGCTCCCAGATCCCTTCAGAGTAGCACTTAACATTGAGGTCAGATATTAGAGGGCACAAATTAATTTTTCCATATAAATGTTAAGGGAAGGCTGTGTTCCTTTGACATGTGGATCATCAGGCTTCCGATTGCAGAGCAAGTTGTTTAGCCTTCAGTAATTCACAATGCATTGCCCTGATCTGGAGTAGCTCACATCACTGAAAATGTAGGAGCACCCTGGGCTAGATGATGTCACTTGCTAAGATTAGTGAGTGCAGGACATGACAAGGGATGAGGGTAGTCAACAGGTTACTTGTTTTGCTCAATATATGAAAATATACATGTTGTACGCAAGTCATGCCTGCGATAGGTGTAGTAAAATAGTTCTACATCAATATAGACAAAGAAGAAGTCACAAAACAAATTATTTCTCTCATTTCTTGTATTCATACAAGTCAATGTCCACCCGAAGTGGGACATCAGGAAGGCTGTCACCAGGAGGGTGTGGACCTTGGGGTTCCTCAAGTGGCACTCATTGCTGCAAGAGGTGGGAGGACCTATGGCACTGGACCAGAATGTCAGCCAAAGTTCAGCTCAGTAAGTCCTCCCAAAGTGGGAAGCGCGTGTGGCACACCCTGACCCCGCAATGGCCCGCATTCTTGAGGGGGTCTATCTGCAGCTTGATAAGCAGTTGATTACCCAACAGCAGTAACAAGGGGGTAAGTTATTGTTTGAGTTTCACATATAATATGACACATTTTTTTATGTTACAGCTAGGATTTTTCCAGTCAACATTAAGAGTGACCCATGTCCAATGCACAGGAAACGTTCATGAATGTATAAGGTTTGCGCAATGTTTATGATTATTTGCTTTGTCAATTATTTTTGTGGAAAGGATCCCACCTGATTCACTAGCAAAGGACTATTCTGAGCAGGCACATGGCTGCATAAAGCACACATATACTTCAGGTTTTTTTTATATCATGAGTCACAGATGTACCAAACAGGCCATTAGTCTTTGTTGAGTCAGGTGTGATGCTCCTTCACTATTGTGGATGATGTAATGGTAGACCAGTTGAGAATACAACCCCCCCTGAGCAACCATACACAATAAAATAGTATATGATCACTGTACGAATGGTCAAAAGACTGATAATTAACAGATCAATCTACTTTATTATTGGCTTGACAACTTTTTTTCATTTAAAATTTTCAAATAAGAGTCCGTCCACACCTTGAAACCACATTGTCAAATGTATTCCTTGGAGGATCTGTGGCAGATATTATACTATCCTTTTACATCATGCTACCTGCCACTTGTTATTCATAAATTAAGGTACAAATTTACACCTTCTATCATAAATGTGCACCCTGCATTTTGAACAGTTTCTCAGCCCCATGGTGGGAACTGAAACATTAATTAAAACCCAGAACATCGTTCTCTCTCCCCATAGTGGTTAGTTTGAATCGCTGTACCTGTGCATTCCCTGTTTATTAACATATACTCATAACATCATTCTCTCTCCCCATAATGGTCAGTTTAAGTTGTTGTACCTGTGCATTTCGTATTTTTAGCGCCATTTAAGCGATCCCTATTTCCTACTGCTGATAAGAATAATTACTAAAGTTGCTTATCCTTCATGTTGATATCACACTGATTTGTGCACTTACCATCTGCACTTCTTGAGTGTATTCATTTGAACTTGATATCATGGAAAATTACTCTTCTGGAAATTCTACACTCAAATCTTTTAACAACTTCAACATATGGTACTGCAAACTGTTGGATACTGTGTGCCACCTGGTGAGCCCACCAACACTGAGAGACACAGTGCCACAGAGAGTGAGGGGACTGGCTTGGAGGGCTCCAGCTTAAGATCTTCTTTGGAAACTTCCCCAGGCGAGCAGTCCCTAGTGGTGGCGGACCCTACTGCTCCTGTTACTAGGCCTGGGCGTAGTTCGCAGAGTTTTGTTACACTGAACTTCGCGAAGTTACAAAAAAACTCTGCAAAGTTACGCGAGTAGTGGAGTGCAGTGCGAACTGCAGTTTGTGCTGGTATTCCTGCTGCTCGGGTAGAAATTCTACCTGACCTGCAGCTCGTGCTATTGCGAACTTACCGTTCACGAACTAACCATTCACGATCGCGAGCGGGGAAAACTCTGCTGCACATCGTGAAAAGGAGTTTTCTGCACTCCGCGAGCTCCGCGGAGTGTGGAGTACAGAAAACTCTGCGGACGGAGTGAAGTTCACCACCCAGGCCTACCTGTTACACGTGCATTCTTGTTAGTCACCCAGAGTACCATCTCCAGTTGGCCAATCCTGCCCCCCTAAAAGGGGTGGCACCTCTTTTGCTCCAGGCACCTCACCCCCTGCCCCTGTACCTCAGCTGTGCTGAGTGAGGAAGGTAATGACCCTGTGGGTCGTATCAGCAAGGTTGTCGCCGTTTTGCAGGGAACATCGCTGGAAAACCATTGATGTTCCCTGCAAAAAGGCGATAACCTCGCTATCTCTGGAATTTTTATCGCCCTGGAGTAACGCGTTGTTAATAACGCGCTACCAGGGCGATAAATACCAGAGATAGCCTGCGATAATATAATTATCGATGAGCACGGCGAGCGATAATTATCGCTGGCCATTGATAATATGCCCCCTTGATGTTTGCGGAAAGAATTCTACACTCTAATGGTATTGTAAAATGTTTTTATGATTATAGAGTTTTTTTATTTTATCATAAAATTTGAGAAATTAATGATTTCACAGTAATAAACTTTAACAGAAGCTTTGTTGGCATTTAGGTAATGGTGAATCTCTCAAGCAAATATTTCTGGTGTCATATTTGATTTTTCCGATGAAAAGAAATTAAAACTTTTTATTCAGATGAAGTACACATTTTCATACATTTTAAAAGTGTTTAAATCTTCATGTTGAGAAATACATCCTTCATTATTCATCAAATAAAGATTGATTTGTTTCCATTAGCAATGACTCATATGATGATGTATCGTGCAACAGTTGATATTGTGGACAAATTAAGGGCAATATATACTATCATTAGTGTTTGCGATTACCAAATAGTGAATTTTTGTGATTTGCTATTTAGTAATTGCACTAATCTACTAAAGTTTGTTCGACACTTTTTACGATTCCTAGTAGGTTGAAAATAGACCTACCTCATGAATATTAATGATGTAGGTCTCAATTTATAACCTATTGGGAATCGCAAAAATCACTGGGCTGGTGGCCTGATGGGTTGAGCAGATTACAATGTCCATGATGTTTTTTGATAAAGCAATCATTTTCTTTACTCCAGCCCCTTTTCCTTTAAGGGAAACGTGATGCATTTTTAACAAAAATCAACATTTTCCTTCCATTTTTTAAGAGTAGGCAGTGGTCTGTGGGACAACTGCCTGCTCTTAAAAAATATATTTTCAACCATTTTGCAAGGGTGCCTACATAGCAGGAATGATTGTTTATGTGCAGGAAGTTATCCCTTGCTGCTCATAAACAATCACTAATGGTGATTTGCTACTTCTATGTTTGCTGCAGAATGCACCAAACATAGAAGTAGCACATTGTCATTATTTGATGTAGCCTTAGAACCTTACGTAGTCGGCTCTATCGGCCATTAAAGGCCCGCTCCAACATTAAAGGCCTGAGCCAAAGGTGAGGGCCTTTAACAAGGGAGCAGGCTTTTAATGGCCAGTAGAGCCCACTACGTAAGGCTCTAAAGCTGTTAGAACATAATTTGTAAAACAAAGGCCTCACAGTGCCTGAGAGGGTTGAAATC
This sequence comes from Triturus cristatus, assembly GCF_964204655.1. Classification (NCBI taxonomy): domain Eukaryota; kingdom Metazoa; phylum Chordata; class Amphibia; order Caudata; family Salamandridae; genus Triturus; species Triturus cristatus. The sequence goes on from NC_140593.1 coordinate 973,504,929, forward strand.
CCTTTGGGCTTTGAGAGGCCTTTGCTAAACATTGGAATGTTGATGCTCTGGGCTTCTATTGGCTATTAGAAGCCCAGAGCACACCAGTGTTATCAATGGAGCAGTCAACATTCCAATGTTCTAATGATTGTTTTTGTGCAGAAAGGGGCACCTTCCTGCAAATAGACAACCATTAATGGCATTTTGCTCTTTCTATGTGTGCTGCAGAATCCAGCATACATAGAAAAAGAAAAAACACCGATAAATTGAAGTATTTCTCTTTGCTTTGCCAATCTAACACCTGCTTTTGCAATCTGGGGAAGAATCAAAAAGAAATGGGGTTTGAGGTGGAATGCCCACAGCAACACGCATTGCACGCCCCTTTCACGCAGAAACCTGAATGAAAGGGTACAATATTTAAAAAAAGGTATTAAGCCATGCAAAGTGGCTTAACGCTGGTTTGTGAATATGGCGCAGGGCATTGTGCCACCGGAACATCAAAAAAAGTGACGTTTCAGTGGTGAAATCCCTTTGTACATATGCCCAACAATTCAGAAAGAGCCATCGTTGAAGTCACAGTGCCGAATCACAAAAGCAAGTGTAAATCTACACCTGTGAAACTGAGGGCCCGATTCACAGAACTAACTTAAGACAAAATCCTAAACTTACTACCATTTTGGTATTCACAGAAGGCACTTACTCATTTTGGTATTCACAGAAGGCACTTAGTCATTGATGAGTAAGTGCCTTCTGTGAATACCAAAATGAGTATGTGCACTTACTCATTTTGGTATTCACAGAAGGCACTTACTCATCAATGACTAAGTGCCTTCTGTGAATACCAAAATGAGTAAGTGCCTTCTGTGAATACCAAAATAAGTAAATGTTAGTAAGTTTAGGATTTTGTCTTAAGTTAGTTCTGGGAATCGGGCCCAGTCTTTTTAAACCATTACTACTTTCCCAGTGCAGATTTGTGTTCAGGTTACAATGATGCATTAACGAAAGCCCTGCTGCTCAGTTGTAAACGTTTTTATTTTTGTTTTATCCTTCCCAGGGAAAACATTTTCCCCATGGAGAAAGCCCTTCTTATTTACTCCAATGAGGTTAAAGGGTATTTTATTTCCCTCCAAACCAGGATTTTTTTTACTCCATCTCTATTTTCTGAAGCAAATCTCCCACCATTTCCAGGGTGGGGAAAAGTCAGAGAGGAGTTTGTCAAAGTCCACAGACTCATGAATGTGTGCAAGTTTCTAACTGGCAACACGTTTATCTGACCACTCTTCCACCCTGTGTGTGTGGTTTACCATGGTGTAATTTTAAACTGTTGATGTTTACAGTTGCACTGTAGTAAATGCATTTCTGACTGCTAGGTATTCTTATTGGGATTCCTGGTGTAAATGGAGACATTCTCAGGTGAAAACATAGATTTACAGCCACAAAGTGCTTTGTGAACCTGGCCCATAGTCAAATGCTTGCAAAACGGGTACCATAGTATAATTTTTGCATGCAGCACAACACAGCAAGCCCACTTGCTGTGCTGTGTGAAAGGGCAGGGATGTAGTGCATTTCTGACCTTTCCTAGCGCTGGCGCACTTTTGGCTGCTTAACACCAATAAAGTAACCCTTGTCTCATAGTGCAAGAGATCCTGCTTTGACAGCAGGATGTTTTTTCTGTATTAAGGGACAACTTCCTGTACAAAAACAACCCTAAGAGGAATTTTCCTCTTTCTTTGTGTGCTGCAGAATGCAGCACAAGTAGAAAGAGGAAAGAATGAGGATAAAAAATGGTTATTTCTCTTTGTTACGCCTCACCTGGGGAGGCGTAGCATTTTGAAGCATTCCCAGGTCTACCACTAATGGTAAATCTGGGAATGCACCCAAATCCATGGGTGGATGCATGGGAACACTCACGCTCCACCCATGGAACACCTCCCTGGGGCAGAGTAACAAGCGATTTGTGCTTCCTTGCTGTACACTGGATTTATCAAGCCATGCAGGGCCATGCAAGGTGGACATGTGTAGCCTGATAAATCTCACTTAGGTTTTGAGTCACCCTTGTACCCCCAAGCATGGCACAAGGGCATCACAAAACCTTGATGAATCTGGTCCTTGATTTGTATAGCTGCCCACGGTTTTCAGTCCCACCCTTATGCAAGAGGTTAGCTTTTTTTGGTGCATGAGGAAAATTGTATGTACCACAAGGAAAGATTTCTGAAGTTATTGACGGGGTGTGAATTACTGAGTCACTTCATGGACACAAGGATTTAGCCCAACCTCCTTTCCTGCAGGTGCTCGCGTTGCATACAAAAGGAAATATACAGTAGAATTTATGAGTGTGATTGGGTGTGACTGATATTTATTTATAACATCTCTATTTTGGTTCTCCACCTCTTAGCTCCTTTTGAGGTTCCCAGATTATCCTTAAGGAGGTGTCTAGCTATTCCTGGAGTCCCAGTTTTCAATCTTTTGCCTAACTTCGGGGTCAACCCTTGTTGCCTATTGTTTTAAACTACTATGCAATGTTCTTCTACAGTAAAACGCAGAATAGATTCCTATGGCAACTATGTTTGCAATGTCACCATGAAGTAACAACTTGTCAAATATGAGGTTACTAGCAATCAGAATGAAGCCAGCTTTAGTATGAAATGAATGGGCACTTATCTCTTAGAAGGTAAGCGTGCAAAGCCAAGTTAATTTCCAACAATGGAATATAAAACCGTTTAAATCACGTTGTAAAATATGTGTCCTAGTAATAATGCAATTCATTGCACAATGCTGTAAAATTATACTCTGGGAGGCACATTTACTGGCATAATCATATTCTGTGGCTTTGCTTTGAATCCTAGAAAGTGTGATTTCCTCACTAAAACTGTATGTACTGTATATACCTTGATTCTGGAGGAAAACACAAAGGGTCCGATGTACAAAATCACGTAGTTGTGATTCCCTAATACCGAATTGTGATTCCATGGTACTGAATTTTAGAGATTCGCTATTATGAAACAGAGATGTACTACAGTGTGTTTAACACTGCTTGCGATTAACAGTGGGTCATAAATTATGATTGATGTACCTAATTAATATTCATGAGGTAGGTCACAATTTGTGACCCATTGAGAATCAGTAAAACACTGGGATGGTGGCCTGCCGGGGACAGCAGACCATGATGTATGTGTTTGCTTTCAAATAAAGCAATTTTTTTAGTTTTTAAATGCAGCCCATTTTCCTTAAAGGAAAACGGGATCCATTTCAAAAAGAAAAATGAAAAGATTTCTTTTCATTTTTTAAGAGAAGGCAATGGTCTGTGGGACCACAGCCTGCTCTTAAAAAATGTTTTCGCATGCTTTCACAAAGGGGAACAGGCCCCCTGCAGACCACTTTCCATTTGAGAATGGGTTACCACCATCTTGAAATTGGTGGTAAAATGCGAGTGTTTTGTAACCGCATTTCGGTCGTAAAACATTCATACATACCCTTGCGATTTGGTATTAAGGAGGTGCGCCCTAATACCAAATCGCAAAAACAATTTGCAATTTGGTAATAGGTTACCCAATCAAAAATAGGGCTTTGTACATTTAAAAATGCTGTTATCTGGTCGCAAAAATCTGGATTCTGTGAATCTGGCCGATTGCAAGGTGGAAAAAGCATTGTACATCTGGTCCTAAAACTTTTGTGCGAGTAACAAAAGTGTAGTATTTAAAATTTTATAGAGCAATTTTATCTACGCCAAATATTACATTTGTGTGTTATATAAATTTACCTGGCAAATTATAACATTTGTGGTGCAGGGCAGCACAGCAAGTCACCTTGCTACTCTGCACTGTGACACAGAGTAAGGGCAGGAATGCACTGTATTTATCCAATACGGTGCATATCTGTCCGTTTCCCTTGCGCTGGCGCCGTTTAGGCAGCCTCGCTCCAATGCAGGCACCCTTGCACCATGATGCAAGAGTGTCTATGTTGTAGGCAGCATTGTTTTTGTGCAGGAAGGGGCACCTTCCTGCACAAAGGCAATCCTGAGAGGCTTTTTCCTCTTTCTATGTGTGCTGCAGAATAAAGATATTTATCCTTGTTACACCTCTCCTGGGAGGGCGTAAGATTTTGGCGCATTTCCAGGTTTGCAATTCCTTGTAAATCTGGGAATGCATCAACGTTCATGGGAGTTGTGTTGGAGCACCCACTGCAATGCCCATGGATCTCCTACCTAGGGCAGAGTAGCGCAACACAGTGATTTGTGCTTGGTTACGCAGCTCCAGATTTATGAATGTGATTTAGAGGTTTGCGTAGCGCATGTAACACATTGAGTGGTGAAAACGCGATACAGTCTCTCATAAATATGCCCATAGGTGTTATATTCTATTATTAAAGCCAGAGGGCATGACGACTACAATCTTTCCGATGGAATTAGAATAGTTGTGCTTTTGGAAGCACAAGACCTACTCACTAATGGTACAGCAAACCTGGCACTGTGAACCAGAAGCTCTGCACTTATGGCTGGACATTTTATAAAGGTCTTTCTTTGGCATCAAACAAAACCAAAATGTATCAGTGAGTTGAACAAGTTAATGCATTAAGGTTGAAAGCATATTGTGACTACTACAGACACTCTCTCTCTCTCTTTCTCATACGCGCTCTCTCTCTTTCTGACACACACACACACACACACACACGCATACACCCCCCACACACACATACACACACACATCTAGATTGAATTACTTTCAGTGTTGAGCTTCAAATGAATGAATAAATGAAATCAGTTCATAAAGTGCACAGCTGTCGCATCAGTCAACATGGCACTGGGCACAACTGGCTGCTAGAAGGTCAGTTCATTACTCTGTAGAAAGACATATCTTGAACCTTCTGATTGTTTGCAGACTGATTCATTGTCATCATCTAAAAGGTAGACCACTCCATGTGTCAAGTGTCAGATATGGAAACAGCCATACAGTCACACAGATAGGGTGGTATCTGGGTACTTGAAAATATAAGCTCAAAGATACGCAAAGCACACGAGAGGGGTCATTGCAGTTAAGTTCACTGCATAGGAAGAAAGTGCTCATGATAGATATGGCTCAGTGGCAAAATCAGAGGGCATAAAAATCACTCTCTGCTTAAGAGAGAGCAAGTGAATCTTTGCTAAACATGAATAAACTGTAAAATAGTGAGTTACCTTAGAGTCAGCAAACTTTGGGAATGCTGTATGGTCTGTAGTCTTTTTATGAGTAGCCTTTGTATACTGTGGTACAGCGCGTTCATATAGTACAGCCTAGATATACTGGCCTGGGGTTTTCTGTCAGGGAAGACACCACTTTATAAACTTGAGGGATAAAAGAAAGAGACTCACTAGTCAAAATCTTATGCTGCACACTGTGGGTGCAGGCTGAGGAGCAGTGGTCAAGGACTAAGTCCGCAAATGCCTAGTAGGTACACTTCTAAATTGAAGAGAGTGATGGTCGATGAGGCGGAGGTCCTAAATCTGTTCCCATGAACAAGATAAATCAAGGCTAAATTGCCCTCCTGTGTATTGGAAACGGCCATCTTTCATGTGGCATTCCCCCAGATGTCTTCCTTCATTTACTGAACCCATTTGTAATGGCCATAGGACTCTGCGCAGTTTATTCCTGCTAACCAGGTGTACATTGCTTGACCACTCCCTTTAAACATGGTCAAATTGACATATTCCTAATTGGCACATTATTTTACACCCCTAGTATGTGGTACTACATGAACCCAGGGCCTGCAGCTTACATGCTAGTAGTGGGTTGCAGCACTCTTTGTGACACCCACTAAAGTAGCACTAAAAAACACATCTCCAGGCCTGCCCCTGGAGCCTGGTTTCCCAGTCTTTACCTGCCATTTCAACAAGGCAAAATAAACTTTTCACCAGGCCTAAACCTTTTTTTGTTTTCAATAATTATAAGTCACCTGTAAGGTAGGCCAAAGGGCAGGGTGTATGGTATTTAAAAAGTAGGGCATGTATATGTAATGTTTTTCATGTCCGGGGGTGAAAACCCCCAAAGCCGTTTTTCATTGTGGCAAGGCTGGCTCTCCTAAAGGAAAACACTGGGTTACAATATAATAACTTATGCTGGTTACTTTTCATTTGAGAGCAGCTAGAAAGATTATTCAAGGACTCATATTAATATGAATTTAAAATCCAACTTAATGCTCAAGTCGGATTCTATATTACTATTTTAAAAAAGACTAGAAAGTTGCAATTTTTCTGCCTAAGCCAAAAGGACCTCTCTGCCAGTGTCCAGTATCAGATGGTGGTTATTTGGCTCCCCTGTGGTGAGAACACCACCTTTCCACCCATGGACCGCCTCCCTGGGGGGGAGGGACACAAGTCAGCGATTTACATTGCCTTGCATTACTCTAGATTTATCAAGCCATGCAGGACCATTCAAAGTGGCCTTGCGTGACATTTCACTTCGCTTGTGCACCCCCTTCGGGGGTGCAAGGGTGATGCAAAACCTTGTCGAATCTGGACCCACTTAATACAATATTTGTCCCTGATTTTGGGTCCATAAGAAGGACTGTACTCCTTTTGATTTTCTGCTGGGAGTTTTTGCTTGACTCTCTCCTCTTCACTGATGTCAGGTAGAGTTTGGTGCTTTTTTTATTTACTTCATCATAGTATTTATCTTTACTCAAGGGCTACAGACCTGCCAATGAGTTTTTTGTGCTAACTCTTAGGGAGATGCTTAACACCTGTCTGTATTATTAAGTGCAGGGTGGTACTGTGGCTACTAAGAAGAGTCACCCTTTCTTCAGGCAACTTAACGAACATCCAGCCATTTACAGTGCTTCTTTGTGAGTATCTGGCCACAGAGTGCGTATTTGTGATGTAAACTTTATAATTAGATTATGTCATATTGTAAGAAAAAGATTACAGCAGTGCTACCTGATATTTAATTTTAGCATTGGTGTGTTTCCTCTGTAATCAGGAGTATGGAATTTCTGCGTTTGGCTGATTGGCATGTATCTGCATATCTATTGGCCATGTGTTTTTTCAGGGGCCTTCATTAGGATGGGAGTTATTTTCAGTACTTCAACACCAATGTGAAGCTGTCATGGATAACCTTCAGAGTGTGGTTTCCAGAAGTCCTATATAATAGTTTTTTTGCGGGGGAACTCCCACGGTACATACATCATACCTGCGGCAGGTATAATGTATGTAGGGTGGGCATTCCCCCGCAAAAATCTTGTAGAAGTGGTACATTGAAACCTATGAGATTTCAGTGTGCCACTTCTAGGACGCCCTTGCGTCAAAAGCTTACACCTGCCTCACAGCTGGCATAAGACTGATGCATATTCATAGCCCTCTCCCTGCATTGCTGGAGTTGTGTCACGCTTCCGACACAACTCCAGCAATGCGTCAGTTTTGCACCAACAGATACGTCAGTAATACTGACGTATCTCTCATTTCTTGTGACATTATGCGTCATACAGTAAATATAACAAACAACGGTTCAGCAGTCAAGATTAGTAGATATATTGTGCAAAATGTATATGACATTCTGCGAAAGTTTTTTTCATTGGCAACCACAGTAATCACGGTGCATTTGTATGCAGCAAATAAAAAATGTAGATGGGTAATTTTTTCTTTCTTCAGTTGTTCTTTATTGATTAAGAACATCCAAATTTTGTCATGGAGTCGTGAATGACTGGAAGCAGACTCCATGAATGTGACGTGTTAGAGGAACAAATGTATGAACTGAAAAAACTTGGGTGTTCTTAATGCCGGCACATATTACGGAACTGGTGACTCTCATGCATAATTTAAAGCCCTAAAGGAAGAAGTCCTGTGTGGATGAAATGCATCGGCTACTGGGTTTTATTTCTCCTTCATTGATGTATTTTTTCCTGAGAAGAAAATCAATAAAGAAAAACTGAAGAAAGAAAAATTTTGACATCTACATTGTTTATTTGCTGCATACCAATGCACTGTGATTACTGTGGTTGTCAATGAAAAAAACTTTTGCTGAATTTCATATGCATTTTACACAATATATCTACTAATCTTGAGTGCTGAACCGTTATTTGTTATTTTGATTTGGAAGTTATTCCATTTGGAGAAGAGAGGGACTGTACTTCAAGGTTCGTTGCACCATTGAAAATTTAACAAGAATATATACCCTTCACTCGGGAAGGGCTTGATCTGAAGCACTCCTGAGCGAACGTGTTGCTTGATTCAAACTTATACAATTTGCAATTTCCAACAAGTAGGTTTATTCAACTGGTAATCAATTCATATAATATCCAAGTTGGGATGTATGACGTTACAACGCACACTTTTACAACGCATGCACTTACAACGCATTTTTTACAACGCATAATCCATTACAACGCATGACATTACAACGCATGACACTACAACGCATTTTTAAAAAATACCTTTACAACGCATTGCCATTACAACGCATACTACCTTTACAACGCATACCATTACAACGCATTATATTAAATTACATTTAAGGTAAGTATTAGATAGTATAGGGGTAAAAATTACTATTCTAACTCCAGGGGGTGCAACAGTAGGGTAAGTGTTGGATAGTATAGGGGTAAAAATTACTGTTCTAACTCCAGGGGGTGCATCAGTAGGGTAAGTGTTGGATAGTATAGGGGTAAAAATTACTATTCTAACTCCAGGGGGTGCATCAGTAGGGTAAGTGTTGGATAGTATAGGGGTAAAAATTACTATTCTAACTCCAGGGGGTGCATCAGTAGGGTAAGTGTTGGAAAGTATAGGGGAAAAATTACTATTCTAACTCCAGGGGGTGCAACAGTAGGGTAAGTGTTGGATAGTATAGGGGTAAAAATTACTATTCTAACTCCAGGGGGTGCATCAGTAGGGTAAGTGTTGGATAGTATAGGGGTAAAAATTACTATTCTAACTCCAGGGGGTGCATCAGTAGGGTAAGTGTTGGATAGTATAGGGGTATAAATTACTATTCTAACTCCAGGGGGTGCATCAGTAGGGTAAGTGTTGGATAGTATAGGGGTAAAAATTACTATTCTAACTCCAGGGGGTGCATCAGTAGGGTAAGTGTTGGATAGTATAGGGGTAAAAATTACTATTCTAACTCCAGGGGGTGCATCAGTAGGGTAAGTGTTGGATAGTATAGGGGTAAAAATTACTATTCTAACTCCAGGGGGTGCATCAGTAGGGTAAGTGTTGGATAGTATAGGGGTACAAATTACTATTCTAACTCCAGGGGGTGCATCAGTAGGGTAAGTGTTGGATAGTATAGGGGTAAAAATTACTATTCTAACTCCAGGGGGTGCATCAGTAGGGTAAGTGTTGGATAGTATAGGGGTAAAAATTACTATTCTAACTCCAGGGGGTGCATCAGTAGGGTAAGCGTTGGATAGTATAGGGGTAAAAATTACTATTCTAACTCCAGGGGGTGCATCAGTAGGGTAAGTGTTGGATAGTATAGGGGTAAAAATTACTATTCTAACTCCAGGGGGTGCATCAGTAGGGTAAGTGTTGGATAGTATAGGGGTAAAAATTACTATTCTAACTCCAGGGGGTGCAACAGTAGGGTAAGTGTTGGATAGTGTAGTGTAATATTATACGTTGTAATGGAATGCGTTGTAAAGGTAGTTTTTAAAAATGCGTTGTAGTGTCATGCGTTGTAATGTCATGCGTTGTAATGGATTATGCGTTGTAAAAAATGCGTTGTAATGGTAGTGCGTTGTAAAAGTTGCGTTGTAAAGGTTGTTCCCCTCCAAGTTGATATGCTTTCTCAATTTCTTCATTCAAACGAAAAAGCAATTTAATGCATCTTTGAAGTGTATGCATTAATATATTTGCATCACAAAAGATTTAAACATGTCCCCGATGCATTTCGGGTTTTAGCCCTTCGTCAGGGAAAATTCTCTGAAAAAAAAGAAAAACAATATGTACACGGAGCCAAGAGTTAGAGGAATGCACGTAGAGTAAAGGGAAAAATAGAACAGACCCTATAGAAATAATGCGGAGCCTTTACACAGCCAGACACCATAGCAGGAATGTCTGGCAACATAACACCACTTTTCTTATGACATCACCTTACACATGTGACCTTCAGTCCCTCTAAAAAGAATAACATTAGTAAACGCACTACAGGTGCAATTACACCTCTTCACCTCCAGGGGATGCCCTTCGCCAGACATCCCCTACTCAGCCCTTCACTCCTTGATGCACTTCTCAAACTCCTCCAGCTGTAGAACAAAAGTTCCAACCCAAGAGGAGTTAAAAATGCTGGCTGAGCACTTGAGGGGTTATCCTTTTCAAGTCCCCATGAGACTTAGGGAGGTACTTTTCACTCTTCGTGCTGGGGGAGACTGCTTGGCTCCTGCAGCTCCCCCGGCACTCTCCAGCAAATGGGGGTGGCCCATCTCCTCTGGGGGCCACCAAAATGCCCCAAACTGTAGGTTTCCTCCTGTCTTGCAAGGCATTGTGGGATGCTCCGTGTTCTTTGCCGTGAATATTAGATGAGCGGCTCTCCCCCTGTGCCGGGGTGAGCCGCGCTGGTGGTGCTGGCGGCTTTGCCGCATTCCTGGGCCTCGGTGGGGGGCCCGGTCCCACCCAGACCCCCAGGTGAGGTTAATGGCTCGGGCAGCCCAGCCCCGGCCGATCAGTGGGTTTTCGGGGGCCTGGTCCTACCAGGGCTCCTGGCTCCTCCCTTTTGTCTTTCGGGGTCCTGGTCCCACCTGGGACCCCCGCAGGCTTTCTATGTTTGGAGGGCAGCCTGGGGAGCTCACCCCCTGCTGCCCCTGCCGGCTCCCTCCCAGTTAGCACCCTCGCGTGCTGCAGTGGGAGCCGGCACGATTCTTCTCATCTGCCTGCTCCTGTGGGCAGACACGCAGCTTCGGCCAGGTCCGACCGGACCTCGGGGGAGTGCGACGGCCTTCCCCCGCCTTCCTTATGCCGCGGGGGAGTGCGGCGGCACTCCCCGTCCTCTTCTTTGCTTCGGGGCCCGGGGATGGGGTCCCAGGCCCTTCCTTCATATCGGGGCCTGGAGATGGGTCACTCCTTCCCGGGGAGTGCGACGGCGCTCCCTGACCTCCGCTCTACCCCCACTTTGGGAATTAATTCACAGGGAGCGCGATGGCGCTCCCCGGCTTCCTCTTCTTGTTGGGGGCAGCCCCCGGGACCTGACCCACCCCGGGGGTATTTTCTGAACCGGCGGCGGAGCCCCAAGTGCTTTGTTGTCGGTTGGCCACAGGTCAAAGGTGGCTCAGCTTCTGGGGGGCATATCTCAGCCCCCAGGGGTCCGATCTTCTTGCTTTTGGCCTCTTCTTTCTCCTGGTGGTGCTCCCCAGCCACTGGGAGCACTCTCCTTTGCCCTCTGGGTCTCTGAGGGAGGGGATTCTGCAGGAAGCTGTCTTCACTGGCTCCCTGCGCCTGCCTTTCGCCTGCTCTCCTCCTGGGCCTCTCGTCTCCCTGCGCACTGGTCTAGGACTCCTCTCCTGGCACTGTTCAGGATCCTGGGGGCAGTCAGGGGGTTCCTCCTTCCAACTGCCCATTGCTCCAGGCTCCAGCACCTTTTGCCTCAGCAGACCACACCCCAGAGAGAGCTTCTCTTCCTGTGCAAGTTCTTTGAAGAAGTTGGGGAGGGGGCTGGCAGGAAGTCTCTGGTTACCCTATCACACAGCGACACATTACTCCTCTGCCCCTGCTCCTTCCTTCCTGCCCAGGTCTCTGGGTTTGTTGAAGATGGCGGCATCCAGGGTCTCCTGCTCTCTGAAAGCCCCTTCCCCCCAGTGCTGCCTTCACCCTGTTGCAGCTTGGTGCCTGGCACCCAGTAACAGCTGCTGATGGATTAGCCTGTAGCTCCACCCATCTTCTCTCCTTGGAGGGAAGGTGTTCACTATGGGAAGAAAGGTCATTAATCTAACCTGCCAGGGCCAGACCCCAGCCAGGTCCTGGTTATGAGCTGACTCAGAGAAATATGACATTTCTGTATGACCCGAAAGCAGTACAAATATGACTTTGGACTACGCAGAATACTTCTTCTCACACCTGTCACAGTGGACTTTAGTGCGTGTCGGGAATCTGTAGGCCTTAGGAAAGGTAATCTAGCCCATGGGCTCCACATCTCCATAAGGAAATAATGAAGTGAAAAACACAGTAAAACACAATGACTTTCCCTGGCATGTTTCTTTCCAGTGTATATAAAGCCTATTCCATGTCACTACCCCATTTTGCATAAGTCCTTCCACACCAGTCTATCTGCACCTGCTCCTTGGCTGCGCATGCTAGGAATCTCCCCTGCGCAAGTCCCTACATGTGTGCACACGCATGTACACATGTATCTGCATGTAACCAGCCCGGTGTCCCTTACTCCAGCTGCTGCACAGTGGCCTGGTCAAGCCAGGGGGACACCAGTAAAATCCCCATGCATTCTCTTTCATTAGGAGTTTACTGTGGGTGAGTCCCAACTTATGAGGCTCCCCCACAGTAAAAGCTCAACAATTAGGGTGCTCAAAGAGCGAAAAATCCGAGCGGCCCATAGTGTCAGAACCACCTTTTAACATACATAAACATAATGTTAGCAGAAAGAAATCTGCATGATCGAACATATCTGCCTAATTGCTGGGTTGGATTTATTTACTATGCTAACTTCAGTCTTACCATATTAGAGCATATATGTTGGTGGTGAGCGTAAGGTGCCTGTCAATGTTTTTGTAGGGAGCTGGTTGTCAATTTTAAGTATTCAGCAGTAGATGTTCTTTAAGCATGGAGCTTATTCTCAAGCTGCCCTTTGTAGTATGTTGTCAGGGGGTCCAGACCGGACTGGGGGAAATGGTGACTGACTGTACCCTATATTCTGACACTTCAGTCCTGATTTTTCACACACAGGCTGCAGACTTGCCCTTTAACTCATGACGCGGTGTCATAGAGGAGGAGTTCCATGGTGTGACGTCACTCCGGATGGGCCTATTGGAGGACGACGACGCGAAGAAGGAGGAAGCTGGCATTCATCTCAAGAGCCCAGCCATGTCCTGGTTTTGAGCTGACTCAGAGAAATATGACATTTCTGTATGACCCGAAAGCAGTACAAATATCACTTTGGACTCTGCAGAATACTTCTTCTCACACCTGTTACAGTGGACTTTAGTGCGTGTCTGGAATCTGTAGGCCTTAGGAAAGTTAATCTAGCCCATGGGCTCCACATCTCCATAAGGAAATAATGAAGTGAAAAACACAGTAAAACACACTGACTTTCCCTGGCATGTCTCTTTCCAGTGTATAAAGCCTATTCCATGTCATTACCCCATTCTGCATAAGTCCTTCCACACCAGTCTATCTGCACCTGCTCCTTGGCTGCGCTTGCTAGGAATCTCCCCTGCGCAAGTCCCTACACGTGTGCACACGTATGTACACATGTGTCTGCATGTAACCAGCCCGGTGTCCCTTACTCCAGCTGCTGCGTAGTGGCCTGGTCAAGCCAGGGGGACACCAGTAAAATCCCCATGCAGTCTCTTTCATTAGGAGTTTACTGTGGGTGAGTCCCAACTTATGAGGCTCCCCCACAGTAAAAGCTCAACAATTAGGGTGCTCAAAAAACGAAAAATCCGAGCGGCCCATGTGTTATGTTATTATTATAACTGTTGGTGGCATGCACCAAACAGTCATATGTTTACCTTTAAGATGTGTGTGTGAGCGTGCTTGGAATGCCACTTGGTAAGTGTCATTCGAGTTCTCCAGTCAGTTGCTGTTGTACCTGGAGACTGACGGATGTGTATCCTGGCGCTTACGTGTTTCTTGTATAATTATTTATCTTCAATAAATAATATAATCATCCTCCTGGTGATCTTCCTTCACTTCAATTGGCGACGTTTTGGGATCCGGAAGCACAATTTACTTGGAGGAATTTTTAATTTTTTTTTAATTTCCAAGGAATATATTTTTTTTTTGTTGTGGTGCCATTAAGAGAAGATTCCCTCCAACTGCTAATTATTAATGGATAAAGGGGATAACAAAGCAAATCTCATAGAGGGAAATATGGCACAACAAACATTTTCTATCAGCAATCCACACCCTTTTTGGGCTACAGGACCAGAACCAAGTATTAAATGGATGGAATGGAAGGAATACTTCACAAATTACATTTGTGCAATAGATGAAGCAGGGAAAATGAAACCAGAACAAAAAAAGAGGATACTCCTTCATTCTTTAGGACCTGTAGGATTGAAAACTTATTTGAGAATGTCTAACATTTTGGATGCTAATTTAGCTGCCTTTGAGAACACTGTCAAGGATATGGACAGGTATTTTGCTCCAAAGGTTTGCATAGGAGTAATAAGGCACAGATTATTTCAGAGGAAGCAGACTAAAAATGAAACTGTGGATGAGTGGTTGGATGATTTAAAAAAATTGGCTATAGATTGCAAGTTTGATAACTTGCACGATGACCTAATTCGAGACCATCTAGTCATGCACAAAAACAATTCACCTATACAAGACCGCTTATGGGTGAATGGTGACGCACCGCTCGATGATGTGTTGGCTATAATGAGGAAATCAGAGATATCTGGTAGATGTGCGAATGTGATTAAAGAAGCAGAGAGAGAACCGGATAATGTTAATGTTAATGTTAATAGTACTTATAAAGCGCGAACAATCATCCTGAGTAGGATATCACGGCGCTGTAGTGTCAGTGGTGAGTAGGAGGCAGATAACAGGGTCATCAATTTTAGTCAGACTTGGGGAAGAGAAATGTTTTCAGTTGCTTCCTGAAGGACAGGTAGCTGTCCGCTAATCTAAGATTCACAGGAAGCTCATTCCAGCTGGTCGCCGCCAGGTGGGAGAAGGCCCGACCGCCCATCCTTGCTGTTTTCACACGAGTAGTTCTTGCTCTTGCTGTTGATTGGGAGCGTAGGTTCCTGGATGGGGCGTAAAATTTGATTTTGTTTCTTAAAATACGAGGGCCTGTATTATGCAGTGCTTTATACGTAATGCACAGTAGCTTAAAGGTAGCTCTTTGTCTCATAGGCAGCCAGTGCAGCTCCCTCATGCAGCTCTTGGCTGGGTCGTATTTTCTTTTGTTACAGATTGCCTTTGCCGCAGCGTTCTGTACGATCTGTAATTTAAGAAAGAGATAGTCAGCCATTCCCACGAACAGGGAGTTACCATAGTCCAGCCTGCTCATTAATAGAGACTGTACCAGGATCTTTCTACACTCAGTAGGAATCCATGGGAATACTCTTCTAAGCATTTTCAGTAATGCAAAGCCTTTGCCACAGATTAATGATACGTGGGTTTTCATACTCAGAGTGTTGTCTAGTGTCACACCTAGATTCTTAGCCGTCAATGTTGGTTTGGGGTGGGTGCCCAAGGTTGTGGGCCACCAACTGCTGTCCCATAGCTGAGTGTGTCTGATGAACAACAGTATTTCGGACTTGTCTGCGTTTAGTTTAAGACAATGGCTATGCATCCAATTGGCTAGTTCCGTGAGGCAATTTAGCAACCTATTCTTTGGGTCATCCTCCTCATCCAATGTAATCATCAGTTGGGTGTCGTCTGCATAGGAGCAGACATCGACACCCCACTTTCTTCCTATTTCAGCCAACGAGGAGACAAACACATTAAACAAAGTCGGACTCAGTGAGGCCCCTTGTGGGACCCCATACTTGATATTCTTGGGAGGGGATGAAAATTCACCCATCCGTACTGATTGTGTTCTATCTTGCATAAAAGACTGTAGCCACCCTAAAGCATTTTCCCGGATGCCTTTTGCTGCAAGAATTTCCAATAACCGATTGTGTGGTACGGTATCAAATGCCGACCGAGAGGTCCAATAATATCAGGGCGACAGTTTTCCCCGGATCTACCTGGGTTCTGATATTATCCATCACAGCCAGGAGTGTTGTTTTGGTGCTGTTATTGGTCCGGAACCCTGTTTGAGAGATATCTAGGAGGTCATTGGCTTCCAGGAAATTGGACAACTGCCTGTTGACCAATTTTTCTAATACTTTAGATAAATAGGGTATAGTTGCGATATAGGCCGATAGTTAGCCGGGTTATTCACATCAGAACCTGCCCTTTTTAATAAAGGGGTGACTATGGCGCTTTTCCAGATTTTTGGAAATTCAGCGGAGTCTATGGAGAGGTTGAGTGCTTTAGTTGCAGCCGGGCAGATTATTGGAGTTAGTTGTGAGAAAATATGATGTGGACATGGGTCCAATGGAGAGCCTGATTTAACCTCTAGCATAACTTTGCCCACTTCTTCCTCTGAGAAGGGGCCGAACCTGGGACAGCTGGCTTGAATTGTGACACCAGAAGCGGTATTTAAAATACAAAGCAAAGCTAAAAGCAACTTTCAACAAGCTCAAGGAAAATGGACAAACCAGCCGTCGAAGAACCAGGGGAGAGATTTTAAAACTGATGATAGAAAGTGCTATCGTTGCGATAGTAGGGATCATTTGGCTTTTAGCAAACTGTGCCCGGCGTTAAGGAAAAAATGTTGTATTTGCGGCCTGTTAGGACATTTTAATAAAATCTGTCGTAGACGCAGCAATGTGAAATACAAATGGAATGATGATAAAGGGAATGATGATGATGGTGATGGGGATGAAGATTGTGTGAAGAATGTGAGAGGCAACTTTATTTTGAATATTAAGGATGATTCTATGGAAGGGAAACATATTTGTGAATTGTCTTTAGGTGGGGTAAAGGTAAATGTGTACGCTGATTCAGGATCGCCTTACACCATTATAAACGAAGAAGTATGGAAGAGGAAATTCATAGATAAAATTGGAGATCATTTAAATGCATCAGATGTGAACCCAGTGAGTTATACAGGAGAAAAAATTGACATGCTAGGATTCAGGTGGTTAGCGTTTCTTTTTAAAGGAAGATCTACAAGAGGGAAGTTATATGTAGCAAAGGTGGGACCATCTGTATTGGGCTGGTTTGACCAGAAAGATCTACACATAATCTTAGACCCAAATAGTGTGGAAAAAGTACTTATTATGGATGAATGTAGTAAGATGGGTGAGGTACTCAATAAGAAATTTCCTAAAGAGTTTGGGAAAGACTTGGGGGGACTTAAAGGTTTTGAACACAGAATAGTTCTAAAAAGTGATGCGCAACCAAAAGTTCACAAAGTTAGACCTATCCCTGTGCTAATTAGAGAAGAAGTTAAGAGAGAAATACAAAATTTATTGTCTAAGGGGGTCATTGAAGAAGTTGAAACATCTGAATGGATCTCTCTGGTCGTGGTTGCCCGCAAGCCTAATGGAAAGATTTGTTTGTGCATTGACTTGCGCCATTTGAATAATAATATAGTAATTGAGAAGTTCCCTTTACCAAAAACTAATGAGATGGTATCTTCCTTAAGAGGTGCGACGTGGTTTTCCACCATTGACCTCTCCGCTGCCTATCATCAAGTGGTGTTAGAGCCGCAGTCCAGAGGTCTCACGGCTTTTATTACCCCTTTTGGGTGCTACCAATTCACACGTATGCCTTTTGGACTTGCATCTGCTGCGGCAGTCTTTCAAAGACTAATGCATAGATTGTTTGGGGAAATGGAGGGGGTTTGTTTCTTCCAGGATGATATTTTGATAGCAGCAATCAACAAAGAGGAACATGATACCAGATTAGTTCAGGTTTTAGGAACATTACAGACTGCGGGACTAACTGTTGAATTAACAAAATGTAAATTTGGACAAAGAAGTGTCTCGTATTTAGGACACATTATAAGCGAGGAGGGAGTTAAGCCAAAACCGTCGCTTGTTGAGAATATTATTAAGTCACCTGCTCCCACTTCTAAAGAAGAAATAAAATCCTTTCTGGGCATGGCAGAATATTGTGCAAAGTTTATAAAAAACTTTGCATCAAAAGTGTACAATATTGGGTCCCTCTTAAAGAAGAATACTAAGTTTGAATGGGGTAAAGAGTGCGAGAGAGAATTTGCGGAGATCAAGGTGGACCTACAAGCTGTCAATGCTCTAGCTAGCTTTGACCCTAACTCAGAATGTTTATTGACCACGGATGCTAGTGACAAGGGATTAGGTGCTGTTCTGTCACAAAAAGGAAATGAGGGGAAAGAGAAAATAATTTTATTTGCTTCTAGAGCGTTATCACCTGCAGAAAGTAAGTATCCTATTATAGAGAGGGAAGCATTAGCTTGTGCATGGGCTTTAGAACATTTTCGTGCTTTTGTGTGGGGAAAACCTGTGACTGTTCGCACGGATCACCGACCTCTGGTTCGCATTCTGTCTAGTGAGGGTACTGCAGTGGCTTCTGCTAGATTAGCCAGAATATCAATGAGGATGAAGGAGTACATCTACAAAATGGTTTATGTACCAGGCAGAGATAATGTTGTGGCGGATTGCTTATCCAGGTTGCCCACTCCATTAGAGGAATGTGTTGATGACCCATGGGGGAATTGTAGTGTAGCTTTCATACATGATTCAGGGGCACCTGCGATTAGTAAAAGAGAATGGCTGGAGGAACAATCTAAAGATGAGGTATTGGAGAAAGTGTTGGAGTACATTTGTAATGGGTGGCCAAAGAAAGGAAATATCATGGGGAACTTGCAGTCCTTTTGGGAAGTATGGATGGAACTTTCCTTAGACAGAGATTTATTATTAAGAGGGGATAGAATCGTTCCTCCAAGAGTGTTACGCAAAAGAGTATTACAGTTATGTAACGACAGACATTTTGGTATTGTCAGAACCAAATTGATAGTGAAAGGGATGTTTTGTTTGTTGCGCAGCGGACAAATCTCTAAAAACTTTAAGACCTACAATGAGTGAAGGGTTGATTCCTAGTCTTCCTTGGGACACGGTAGCGGTGGACATCTTTGGACCAGTAGGTGAGTTGAAGGAATATGGGTTGGTGGCTATTGACCTGTTTACTAAATGGCCTATTGTGAAATTTGTGGAAAAAGCAGATACTCACTCTGTTCTTAAATTTTTAGATAATATCTTTGTAATGTAGGGCTTACCTGTTTGCCTTTTGACGGACAATGGGGTACAATTTCTATCTAACTTGGCTAAAGATTATTTTGAGAGATGTGGTGTAAAACACGAAACCACGGCACTATACAATCCAAGTGGGAATGGCACGGTGGAACGATTTAATAGGGTGATCAAGGGTGTTATACAAGCATCAATGAACAAGAACTTAGATTGGAGAATAGAGGTTCAAAAAGCAGTGTGGTCATATAGGGTCACTTCTCAGGTTCAGACAGGGTTGTCCCCTTTTGTCATGATGAGGGGTAGAACACCTAGGTGTAAATTCAATCCTAGTTGGCTGGTTGAAAGCAAAGTGCAATATTGGTCTCCTACTGATGTGAAAGAAAAATTGGAGTTAGTACATTCAAAAACAAAAGATTACTATGACAGGCACCATGGTGCCAAGGATGTGGCTATTAGTGTGGAGGATTGGGTGCGTGTCAAGAAACCGTTCAAGGTCATTAAAGGTGTAAGTAAGTTTGAAACACCCAAACTAGTAGCAGAAGTATTAAGAAATTCTGTTAGACTTGAAGATGGGAGAGTTTGGAATCTTAAAGACATTGCTATAGTTAGTAATCAGAATCATGATGGAGACAATCAAGTACATGATCACAGGGGAGATTTTGAGTGGATTGAAGATTATTTTGGAAATAGTAGTTTACAATCTCAATTAGCTACGGAAGGTTCCCATGATGCTGGGGTGGTTCAGGATGGAAATGGAGGTGTGTCTACTAGTAATGGAACTGCAGATCCTTCTTCTTCCTATACGGAGGGGGAAGGGTCTGTTAAGAATCATTCTGTCATGGAACCTTCTCAGGAGAATGACAACTCGAATCAGGATAATACTGGTGGTAACAAGAGAAAAAGAGTCTTGCCTAGTTGGCTCAAAGAATACATAGTGTAGCATTACTTTGTATTAAGTTATGGAGATTCTTCCTTGGACTGTTATCCTTGTTTATTTTTTTTTGTTTTTGTTTTGCTATTTTTTGGGGGGGGGTTTAATTGTTCCTTTTATCTGTTGTTGATTATTATGGAGGGGGGATGTGTTATGTTGTTATTATAACTGTTGGTGGCATGCACCAAACAGTCATATGTTTACCTTTAAGATGTGTGTGTGAGCGTGCTTGGAATGCCACTTGGTAAGTGGCATTCGAGTTCTCCAGTCAGTTGCTGTTGTACCTGGAGACTGACGGATGATCCAGAAGTGCCTTCCAACTATAGGCCAATCTCGCTCCTCCCAGCACTTACCAAGATCCTGGAGAAACACGTTCATAGCGTGCTCTCTAACTTCCTGGAGTCAAACGAGTTACTTCATGAATCCCAATTGGGCTTCCGTTCCAACCTGAGCACCGAGACGGTGCTCCTGGAAGTTTCTGAGATCGTGAAGGAGGTGCTGGATACCGGAGGCAGGGTGATGTTAGTTATGCTAGACCTGTCGGCGGCGTTTGACACCGTCCCTCATGAGGATCTCCTCACTAGACTACATGACATCGGTCTGGGGGGGACGGTGCTCAACTGGTTTCGTTCCTTTCTAGCCGACCGCCGGCAGACGGTCTGGGTCCCACCTGGATCTGCCGAAATGCCGCCATTGGGAGTCGGAGTGCCTCAGGGCTCTGTATTGAGCCCCACTCTATTTAACATCCTTATGACCCCTCTGGCGACATTGGCGGTATCATTTGGGGCCCGGATCGTCTCTTATGCTGACGACACCCAGCTTCTGTTCACCTGTCGTAAGAGCGAAGAGTTCGATGGAGAAAAGATCCGTGAGTGCCTTGGGGCTGTTTTTAATTGGTTCCAACTTTGCAGCCTCAAGTGCAACTCGGACAAATCCGAAATACTATTCTTCGGATGCCTATCAGAACCAGATTGGCATGGATGGTGGCCTGCGGACATGTTCCCTCCAAGTCAGTCTTCTAAGTGGGCTAAGAACCTGGGAGTAAAAATTGACAATGAGCTTTCGCTAAAATCCCAGGTTTCTACTTTGACGGGAACATGTTTCGGGATCCTCAGAATGTTGCGTAAGTTCCTTCCCCTTCTATCTGAGGAACATCGGAGGATAACTGTCCAGGCACTTATAGGATCCAGATTGGACTACGCAAATGTGCTATATCTGGGTCTGCCAGATTATCTCCTTCAGCGTTTGCAGGTGACCCAGAACGCTGCTGCTCGCGCGATCTTTGGTCTGCATCGTCGCACTAGTGCCTCTAATCTTCTTCTATCCCTCCATTGGCTTCCTGTATGGAAGAGGATACTGTTCAAGGCCATGACCCTAGCCCATAAGGCCCTGCATGGTAATGGCGCAAAATATCTCCAGAAGAGGCTGGAATTCTACCGACCTCCACGATCCCTTAGGTCGGAAACATTAGCTCTGGCTCGGGTACCACGTATCAAAAGGGCTCGCCTTGGTGGCCGGTCCTTTAGATTCCTTGCCCCCCAGCTATGGAATTCTCTACCGGTGTCCCTGCGGACTACGTCGAACTTGCTTGCCTTCAGGAAGGACTTGAAAACTTGGCTATTTTCTGGTTAGTCCGCTTCCTCTTTTGGGCTCCTTTCTTTTTATTGTTATGTTTTTCCAGTTCTCTCTTTAGGTCTGGAGTACAAAGCGCCGGGACACTCCTTTGGAGTAGCCGTTGCGCTATATAAGTCCCATGTTAACATAACATAACATAACATAACATAACGGATGTGTATCCTGGCGCTCACCTGTTTCTTGTATAATTATTTATCTTCAATAAATAATATAATCATCCTCCTGGTGATCTTCCTTCACTTCACCATGGTGTCAGAACCACCTTCTAACATACATAATGTTAGCAGAAAGAAATCTGCAAGATCGAACATATCTGCCTAATTGCTGGGTTGGATTTATTTACTATGCTAACTTCAGTCTTACCATATTAGAGCATATATGTTGGTGGTGAGCATAAGGTGCCTGTCAATGTTTTTGTAGGGAGCTGGTTGTCAATTTTAAGTATTCAGCAGTAGATGTTCTTTAAGCATGGAGCTTATTCTCAAGCTGCCCTTTGTAGTATGTTGTCAGGGGGTACAGACCGGACTGGGGGAAATGGTGACTGACTGTACCCTATATTCTGACACTGCAGTCCTGATGCTTCACACACAGGCTGTGGACTTGCCCTTTAACTCATGACGTGGTGTCATAGAGGAGGAGTTCCATGGTGTGACGTCACTCTGGTCGGGCCTATTGGAGGACGACGATGCGAAGTAGGAGGAAGCTGGCGTTCATCTCGAGAGAAGCGCGACCGAGAGTGAGGAAGAAGCCAGAAAAGCGAGCAAAGGACAAGGAGCGGAAGACAACCGTCGAGTGTGCCCGGCTGGGATCATGGAAGCCAAACCCCAGGACGCAGAAAAGATGCCAGGAGGTCAACGTGGACACGCGCGGCCCACCACTCTCCAGGAGGAGGGTGGCTGAAAAAGGTACGGCAAAGTCTACGGGGATTTTCGGGGCACTGGGTGGGGAAGGGAGGTAATTAGAGGGAGGACACCTTTTAAAATGGGGCTGCACAAGGTGGCGGTATGCTGTGTTGCCTCACAGCCCCCCTCCCCAATACAGGCTTTATCATTGGCCAAACCACTGACCGTGGTATTCTATATTCTTTTGCTTTCCTGTTGGTCTCCCTGCTACCTGAGGACAACAGCGTCTCCTGAACACCGTTTGGAATTGCTACTGCTGCTTAGAGGATCGTGCCGTAAATGACCAAAGTGACTGCAGTGTTCTTTTCTTTTCTTTCACTCACTCCCCCCTCCGTATTCCTGTATTCTGGAATAAACATATGCTGCACTGAGACGTTCTGTTGCATTACTCCTCATTCCGAGCGTACTGGGGCGTGGCGCAGTGAAACGTTGACATATGTGTACAAGTACCACAGCACGGATTGCAGAGGTCTCTGCACATGTAAGTCAAACTTTTAGTAGTAAGTGTGGGATGGACTGGGGTGGCTTGCAAATGGGGAATAATTACTGATAAATGGAAGAGGTGTAAGGAGAAGTAAGGAGGGGTATAGTAATGAACAGACACTCACCTACAAAATAATAAGGCTATTGCTTCTCACACACTGTACTTCTACAACATCTACAGACAATAGGATCACAAGATAGACATAAATGTACTGAAACTCAGAGCTGTAGTAAGTCCAGCACCACACATGGCCAACGACTTGAACTGCAATACCCTTCCATAGAACATAATGGAGACAGGAACTTCAAATAAAGCCCTTAGGAAATATTGTTAAAAACGAACGTTTTTTTGACTTTTAAAAAATGTATACACATTTTATAATGTTCAAAAATTTTGAATAAGCATTTTGCATTTTAAAAATAAATCTAAATTACATTTCATTTTGTTGTGAAAAAGCTACATTAATTAGCAGTGGACCATGTGTCCTGCAAGAAATTCCCTAACAACCCTGTCTTACTCACTATAGTAGTGCGCACCCATCTCTTTGGAGGAGTCTGAACACACCCTAAGTGCCTGCAAATCAGGCTTCCCCGAGGATTTGTGTCCTAGCCATATCCTTGTTTCTAATTGCGCAGCCATCAAACCCTCTTTAATTCAGCCTATTCAGATGCAGATGGTGCCCAGCTGTTGGACACAGGCTAGAGTAATTCCTTAATTCCTCTTCTAAAAAAAAGACATCAGCTGACGAATCCAATCTTTCCAATATCAGACTGACCTCCTTGCTGCTGACCATTGCCAAGATTTTAAAAAAGCTTATTAACCACCAACTCCCCAGCTTTCTGGAGCACAACAACCTGCTACATCCTTCTCAATCGGGCTTCCACCCTGATTTTAGCACCAAAACTATCCTGTTGGAGGTCAAAGATACCATTAGGCTTGCGTTGGATCAGTGGAAGCTGGCTGCCTTGATTCTTGATCTATCCACAGCTTTTGATACTGTCTGCCACCCCATACTTCTGCAGCGTGTTAGTGATTTTGGTGTTTATGGCCCTGCATTGGCTTGGTTCCATTCCATTCAGTCAGGTAGAAGCCACTCAGTATGGATGGTGCAATATGCTTCAGAAACTAAACCATTAGACTCAGGTGTACCTCAGGGTTCGGCATTAAGCCCAACCCTGTTCAATGTATATATGACCCTGTGATGACCCTTGTAGAATCTTACGATGTACAAATAGTGCTGTATGCCGATAACATGCAGATTCTTCTCACCTTAGACAAAAACTCCCAATACATTTACTAATTTTAAGGCTTGCATCATCACAGTGTTTCAGTGGAGACCCATTATAATTATCTGGATTTATTTGCTTGCTCCAGGGTACCTCAGTAGGAAAATCACCTTATACTTCCCCCCATGGCCCCCCTCCGGGGTTATCCCAAAACTGTCCAACATATTGGTGGTGTTTCCATGACGGTATCCACAATGGATATCCGTACCCTTGAGGACGTGAGCCGATGACTGCCGCCTAGATGTATGAATTAGCAATTTTGTTTTCTGAATCCGTCCACGTACCCACAATATTTCCAGGCAGCTATCACTCAATGTTGTGTTATCTATGTCTTGATGATGATCTCAAGTCATGAAGTTTGAAACACTGTTGACTTGCACAAGCAAAAATTTGGGCTTTGAATTATATCATGATTTTATATCTCTTCTCAATTGTACTGATTCATGAATAATTTCAGTTTGATTTCTAGTCCATTTTGCAGTAGCAATTTTCTTTCTATCTATTTATTTGTAGAGTTTTATATAGCATGAACTAGAACTCGAAGGCATCAATGTGCTTTACAATGTTTACAAGGTTGTAATTGCGGGTTTACATAATACATATCGGGGTCGACAAAGGACAGCCAAAACAAATGATGGTGTTGGGAACAATGGCTAATACTGTTTTGAGGTAGGCATAACTTATAGCTATATACATTTTTTACCAGCACAGAATGTAGTATGATCGGTCTAGGCATAAAGGTGTCATGACATAAGGTAATACATACGCGAAACCTCTAAGGCGTTTCTGAGGCAGAGACAGCTAAAACCAGATGTTCATTACACATATCTGAGTAGGCGTTTTCTTCACTTGTTGCACTTGCACCATTGATATGTCTTCATGAGTACAAAGGGGCAGATTTACACGCCCCTTGCGCCTCTTTGCGCCGCCATTGCGTCACTTGTTTTGACTCAATGGCGGCGCAAAGAATGTGCCCTACTTACAACGTGACGCATCTAGGGAGATGCGTCATGTTGTAAAGCCCTGCGTCACATTATACCTGCGTCAGGTATAATGTATGCAGTAAAGCCTCGTAAAAGTGACGCAGTGAAATCTACAAGATTTCACTGCGTCACTTTTAGGACGCCACTGCGCCAAAACCTTACGCCTGCTTGAAGCTGGCGTAAGGAGTGACACAGTGTAGTGGGAATCGGCCACAAACTGCATTGCTGGAGTTGCGTCGTGCTTGCAACACAACTTCAGCAATGCGTGGCTTTTGCCTCAACAGATGCGTCAGAATTTCTGACACATCTGTCAATCCTTCCGCCATAGTGTGCCGTGTATTGTAAATACAGCGCATCCATGGTGGCGCAAGCATTTTTTAGAGTGGCGCAAGGAATGTGACGCATCTCTATAGATGCGTCACTTTCTTGTAAATCTGCCCCAAAGTGTTCACTATTTCACTTTAAAACACAACCTTAAAAGTATGGTTGAGGCTGCAATTTGATTTATGTGAATCTGATCTAGATGTCCTTTTTGACTTTTTGGACTATGTTTCTGCATTAAAATATGTTTTTGGGACTATTCTTGTTGTCATTCAATGTATATTATAATTAAGTTATCTATTTCAGTTTATTATCTTATTGATTCCCTTTGAGACATTGTTATATGTTACCACATTAACCCAGGTCTCCACAAGTGTCTCCTGTCGTTGTTAACACCCAGTGTTTCAGTGGATGCGCTTCTAGCAACCTCCAGTGCAACACCAGTAAAACTGAAATTCTGCTCTTCGATTTACCTCCTCCCATAATAATGACTGCTGGCCGAGTGGTATGCCGCCTCCACCAGCCCTGCCACAGTAGCATGTAATCTGGGGGTGAAATTTGACATATCTTCCCTTTTCCCCCCCAGATGGCTGTTGTTGTAGGGTCCTGCTTCAGACTTCTGAAAGCTCTAAAGAGGTTCCTCTACCTTATCCATCAGCCTCAGCAGAAAAATGTGGTACAGGCCCTGATCACCTCATGGCTGGACTACGGCAATTCTCTCTACAGGGGTCTTCTGGCTTATCTCCTTAAGAGACTAGGGTTAGTTCAGAATGCTGCAGCACGGCATCTACTGAAACTCTTAAGAAAATTTCATATTCAACTGTGCTTGAAAGAACTGCATTGGTTGCCTATGATGGAACAAGTAAGGTTTAAAGGACAAGTACTGATGGACAGAGCTTTCTATCACTCTGGTCCTCAGTACCTACCTGACAAATTCAATGTATACCAACCATCTAGAACACACCACTCATCCAGCTCCCTGATGGTGGTGATCCCACAATATATAAGGAAGAAGTGGGGTGGTAGCTCCTATCCCTATCTGGCTGCTAGAGACTGGAATGCTCATCCTCAGCATCTTCGATCCACAAAAGTGCCTTCCTAAGACATGGCTCTTTGGGCTAGGTTTTTAATAACATTGTCAGAAGGTTAGATCAGGTATCAATCCAGCGCCGGGACTCTCAATGAGTAGCTTTTATGCTTTATAAATCCCTCTAAATGATTGAGTTACAATTAATTCTGTACATGTTTCATAATTTTGAATGCATTTTAAATTCAAATAAACAGTTTACTGTAGGCGGTGGGATTTTTTAAATAAATGTTTAAAAAATACTTATACATTAATCAAAAATATTTAAATTAATACTTTTGAATTATCACTTAAGATAACAGTGGCATAAGGTTTTTATTGGTCTTTCAAAATATTTCACCCAAAAATATTTGACTACGTTTTTTTTAACTTTAAGAAGCTTTTCTACTTTTCCTCATACTTTACCACAGGGAGAGCCCCACTTCTGTGACGCAGACCTCACCTATGTGTAAACAGTAGCCAGTAGTAACTTTACACTTGTAACTTTGACTCCAGGGGGTTGGACAATGCAACTTAGCACTTTGTAGTAACTTTACTTTCAGAAAGGGTGAAGAGTTAAAAGCACTAAAGTTGCTCCAAAGTGTAAGAGTAAATGTACACATGAGTAGACGTGCATGTGTAAATTTACCTTTGTGATAAGGCACATAGTTTTTCCAAACAATCTTTTTTAATGCTTCTCCTTCACCACAAACAAGCCATGAAATAATGGCATTGGACCAGCGAATGTCATCGAGAAAGCCATCAACAGCCAACTCGCCACAATCATCGAAAAACACAACATCCTCGACTCCTCCCAATCCGGCTTCAGAAAAAAACACAGTACGGAAAGTGCCCTCCTCACGGCTACAGATGACATCCGCACCCTACTGGACAAAGGAGAAACAGTAGCCCTCATCCTCCTTGACTTCTCAGCGGCATTCGACACAGTCTCTCATCGCACCCTAATACGCAGACTCCACAACGCAGGGATACAGGACAAGGCCCTCGACTGGATCCACTCCTTCCTCTACGACAGAATGCAGTGGGTCAGACTCCCCCTTTTCTCTCAGACCATACACCAACCACCTGCCGAGTCCCCAGGGGTCCTCCCTCAGCCCTACGCTCTTCAACATCTACATGGCTCCGCTCGCCCCATCGTCAGAAACGGCGGACTCAACATTGTGTCATACGCAGACAACACCCAACTCATCCTCTCTCTATCCAACGAACCCAACACCGCCACTACTTTTGAGAAGGCATGGAAGCCGTCGCCAAATCAATGAAAAACAGCTGCCAACAACTAAACACCAAAAAAACAGAAGTACTCATCATGGGCCCAAACCCCGATGCCTGGAACGACATGGTGGCCCCCGCCCTCAGAAGCCTGCCCTCCCCCACGGACCACACACGCAACCAAGGAATCCTCCTGGACTCCGAGCTCAAAATGGACTGCGTGATCAACTCCGTCTAGTTCTCCTGCTTTCACACCCTCCGCCTCCTACGTAAGACCTTCAAATGGATTCCCCTCAAACACAGAACGACCGTCACTCATGCCCTGGTCGCCAGCAGACGGAACTACGGCAACGCATTCTATGCCGGAATAAACAGAAACCTCACCCGCAAGCTACAGAACATCCAGAATGCCGCAGCAAGACTGGTCCGCAACCTGCCAAGACACTGCCACATATCCCAGCACTTGCGCACACTCCACTGGCTCCCCATCGAGGCTAGAATCACCTTCAAGATGCTCACCCACGCACCCACGACACCGGACCAGCATACCTGAATAGCCAACTCAAATTCCACGCACCCCAAAAGACCCTATGATCAGCCCAGCTCTCCTACGCCGTGGTCCTCTGCACCAGAAAGACCAGATCAGGATGCCGCTCCTTCTCCTTCCTCGCGGCCAGAGCCTGGAACGCCCTTCCGCTCCACCTCAGACATACAACAATGCTCCCCATCTACGCAAGAAACCTCAGAATTCTGGCTCTTTGACAGACCCCCTCCTTGATGGACTGGAATATGCACCCCCCACTCCCAGCGCCTTGAGACCCTTACAGGTAAGTAGTAACGCTCTACAAACACTTGCTTGATTAATTGATTGATTGAGTTTCACCTCCTCTGCAGTGGCTCAAAAGAACTTCCACAGAGAAAACATTTAAAGAAAAGAACCAAACTGATGCATTTTTCAGCATCATTTTCATATAAATTGACTAAAATTGTAGAGCATATCAATAAATATTCCAAAAATCTTCCTTCCTTGGATAGTTGGGCTCAAAATGGTAAAATTAAAAAAAACTGTAATATATTCTGACCAATTCCCATAACAAGTGGCTACAAAGGTAAGTGTGTTGGCGGAAGAAAAAGAATCTGTTTATGCAATGTCACATTGTCTATCATTTTTTAAAACATGTATCCTCTTCTTTCACTTCATTTTTTATATCCTGAACCTTTGGTGTAGATTTTCAGCCATACTTTAGGACTGGATTTCTAATTGGAAAGAGTAGGGCAGACAAATCAAAAATCATTATGGGGCATATCAACAACAACCGGCGATAATTATCTCTAAGCGCACTTAGCGCTAGGATAATTATCGCCGGCTAGCATGAATTTTTATCGCTGAGATAGCGTGCTATTAGCAACACTCATCTCAATAGCAATAAAAATCCTCACGCTAACAGGCTAACGTGAGATTATCGCTGGAAACCCAGCGATAATCTCACATTACCTTGTTGATAGGGACAGGCAAGCTTAGCCATGATATCCTCCTTCCATAGGATATCATGGCTAAGTCAGAAAAATACCAGACGTAAAAAAGCAGCGTTAACTGCGGTTAGCACTGCTTTTTTTGTCTCTAACAGGGTTAGCGACATTCTTGATAATAGGAGAAATGTCGCTTAGCGACATTTCTCCTATTATTGTACTCTGGAACGCCCCCTTTACATCTCATTAGAGATGCAAGGGGAAGTGTAGAGTAAATGGGTGCTAACATGCAAATTGTTTTAAAGCCAAAAAAGCAGAGATAAAGCCCTTGTTGATATGCCCCTAAGTTAGCACATTCACTGTGCAAAGACAGGAGATCTAGACAAATCCTACAGGTGTATGAACAATGCTAATGCTCAAGTACATGGATTCCACCGAATCAGAGCGAAAACACCCACTGTACATGGTCAGGCTCCAGACAGCAGTAGAGATGAATTCACTGAAAGCATTAGCAATGTAGATAATAAAATACAACACAACTCATGAAGTAACAGCCTTGGCATCAATTCTCTTCTAATACCAAGCAACTAAAATCATCACTAAGCCCCCAGATTCACGGTCATCTTGCTACCCCACATTCACAAATTGTCATAAATACATTACACACTACAAAACAAACCTGGTTTCATCTCCATTCACAAATGTAGAAAAAGAACGTTTATTCTAGATACATTCTTCTTGAAGACTGAAGTACAAATTAGACACATTACACAGCTAATACAGTGAACCAAGCGATTAGTGGTATTTTATTCATTATTATTTAAATTAGAAAGAATATTAATAATAATCAAACTAAAGTAAATATATAATTAATCATTGAAGAACAACCGTTGTACATAAAACTTTTATTTACAAAGAATTTACCCTGCTTGAGGAGTTGGAGGCAGGAGTTATAGAGAAATTAAATTACAACATTGAAGGACTTGTTGCTTAAAAACTGAAATATGTATACACATCAGTGTGAAGGTCTTCATAAATGTGTATGGATATTAAATAAAAGGATACACACCATAAGTCCAGTATTTGAACCCTTTACAATCATATTGAAACGTTGCCCCTTTAACTTTTCTCTTCAGTGCATGTTATGCTTCCTTGTTTGTAGTGAGGTGAGTAGGACAGGCTTACTATAATGAGCAAACCATAAACTTGGTTATTGGGTGGAAAGGGATCTCTTTTATTAGATCAAGTGTATTTGGATGCTGACAGTATTTAGTCTCTCCATCACCACAGTATCAGCTGGCATGGACGCACTTCTTTAAATCAGGGCTTTCTAACTCTGAGCACTGGACATAGTGGAATGGTGAATTCATCCAGGTACTCATGGGTAGGTCACATTCTCCCAATTCAAGTCATATGACAACTAGCTTTCAGAAGTATCTGTTCTGCCTACAGCTAACAATCCCAAAAATTGCTCAAGGCAAGACTTCAATTAGCATGAATTGCCATGGACTACCCGCGCATGAGAAATATGACAGGAGAAGTAAGTTAGTCAACCCTACTGTTCAAACTGTTAACAGATGCCCTGTGATGGAATGAGGCATCCATCTTGCCCTCTATATATATAGAAGACAACTTCACAGAAAGGTAAAATAAAATCTCGATTCTGAGTTTGAGTTTTAAACAAGAGTGATTTTTAAAATATAAAGCCCAAAAACATGTAAAGGGGCTGTTTAGACAGCTCCCACATACATAGCCATGTTGAGGGAGTCCCCAAAGATCCCCCAAGGCCAAAAACGGAATTTTTATTTTTTCGGTAATTTCGCCGATTACGCTTACCGTACGCGTACGGTAAAAAATTTAAAAAATAAATAAATTATCCACACTCTGTCCACCCCGTGTGCAATTGGTCCCCGAAGGGCACCAATTGCGCATGGCTTAATACACATGAGATAAACTAAAATATTTAAAAAAAAAATAATAAAAAAAAAAATTATCCACACTCTCTCCACCCCGTGTGCAAATGGTGCCCGAAGGGCACCATTTGTGCATGGCTTATAAAAAATATGAAAAATTAAAATATTACCTTTCAAAACGAAGTGCATCATATGTCCTCCATGTGCGCACGGTGCGCGAAGCGCATCGTGCGTACATGGCCCATCTAGCGTAACGTGGGTACGCGGTGCGCGTAGCGCACCGCGTGCCCACCGTGCGTGCACGGCACTAACTGCGTAAAGTGCGAAGCGCACCGTGCACGCACGGAACGAATTGCGTTAAGTGGGCGCGCACGCCACGAATAGCGTAAAGTAACTTAGCATTTAAAAAACCGTACAAATTCACTGAAAAAACCATAGGTTTCACACACGTTATAGTTAGGAATTAGCATTTAAAAAACCTTGCAAATTCACTGAAAAAACCATAGGTTTCACACATGTTATAGTTAGCGGAAATTTTACTGATAAAAAACCAATGAAATTCCCCCGTTATAGTTAGTGCAGGCAACTATAACTCACGCGACCGCAATCTTCTGCTGATGACATATGTGTCTTTATGAAAAAAAAATATTTGTAATATATGTATAGCTAAAAATGTATGGAAGAAGACATGGGCAAATAAGTGTCTAAATACAGTATTAGCATCAGCAGAGGATTGCGGTCGCGTGAGTTATAGTTGCCTGCACTAACTATAACGGGGGAATTTCATTGGTTTTTTATCAGTAAAATTTCCGCTAACTATTAACATGTGT
This sequence comes from Triturus cristatus, assembly GCF_964204655.1. Taxonomy (NCBI): domain Eukaryota; kingdom Metazoa; phylum Chordata; class Amphibia; order Caudata; family Salamandridae; genus Triturus; species Triturus cristatus. The sequence goes on from NC_140593.1 coordinate 973,536,886, forward strand.
GAAACCTATGGTTTTTTCAGTGAATTTGCAAGGTTTTTTAAATGCTAATTCCTAACTATAACGTGTGTGAAACCTATGGTTTTTTCAGTGAATTTGTACGGTTTTTTAAATGCTAAGTTACTTTACGCCATTCGTGGCGTGCGCGCCCACTTAACGCAGTTCGTTCTGTGCGCGCACGGTGCGCTTCGCGCACCGTGCGCGCACAGTGAGCACGCGGTGCACTTCGTGCACCGCGCGCCCTCTTTACGCAGTTAGTGCCATGCACGCACGGTGGGCTACGCGCACCGCGTGCCCACGTTACGCTAGATGGGCCATGTACGCACGATGCGCTTCGCGCTCCGTGCGCACATGGAGGACATATGATGTACTTCGTTTTGAAAGGTAATATTTTAATTTTTCGTATATTTTATAAGCCATGCACAAATGGTGCCCTTCGGGCACCATTTGCACACGGGGTGGAGAGAGTGTGGATAATTTTTTTTTTTTTTTTTTTTTTTTTAATATTTTAGTTTATCTCACCTGTGATAAGCCATGCACAATTGGTGGCCTTCGGCCACAAATTGCACACGGGGTGGAGAGAGTGTGTATGATTTTTTTTTTTATATAATTTTTTACCGTACGCGTACGGTAAGCGTAATCGGCGAAATTACCAAAAAAATAAAACTTCCGTTTTTGGCCTTGGGAGATCTTTTGGGACTCCCTCACCATGCCTATGTGTGTGGGAGCTGTCAAAACAGCCCCTTTACTTGTTTTTGGGCTTTAAATCGCTCTCAGTGCGAGAGAGAAAATGGTGGCCGCTGCTTCCTGGTTTCGGCCGATTCGAATGTTTACTAAGATCTAAGAGCCAATCAGAATCGCGCTCGCGCTCGCGCACGCCACCGTACGCGTACGGTAAGCGTACCGTAAGCGCACCGTAAGCTGGCTCAGATATATATATTGATTTAAAGGCTATTTTCTCAGAATCTACTGAACAGATTTACACCAAACCTACAAAAGGCACTTCCTTGACCTGAGGACTACATCTCTGCCTAATTTCTGGTAATTCTGTTCAGCCGTTCGGGCTGTAGCCCTGTCTAAAGGTCCTATGGAAAAATGCATGGGAAAAACGCGTTTTGGGACCCCCCTTTTATCTCAGCCCCCGCTTGACGAATCCCCCCGAGACTTTCAGGGTAGGAGCGGAGCGTAGCGCCCCACCTATTTTGAGAAATTCGCGAGGATTCGTCGACCGGCGCCAAAGTTATTCAAAATAGAATGTTGCGGATTTCCTATGGAAACAGGGTCCTAACTATAACTACCTACTGGCGACCGCCAGTAGGTAATATATATATATATATATATATATATATATATATATATATATATATATATCCAACAATATCGTTACGGCGCTTTCACAAGAACGATGCCATGGCCACACGATTCATCTCAGCGTGTTTTTATTTTCACGATCTATGTCACTCTACGCGTTTCGGAGATCACCTCCTTGTTCACGAGTAAGGGCGTACAGACAACAGCTTCATTTAAATTAATCATGTGACACCATAATAGTAAACAGTGAAGACAGATTCTTAAATGCATGGTTTTCAGAGCTAGGAAAACAGACTAATAAGTCGAAAAAAAGTAAACATGTGCAGTGATTGTAAATAATTAATGACTTGCTGCTAAGGAGACTTGTCACAGCAGCGATCAAGAAATACATTTTTCTCGCAGTAGCGATCAAAAGATACAATTTTATACGCAAAATCAAAATCGAATATCAACAATTCCGTAATGCCCCAGTGGGCACACAGTTTATCTTAAATGGGCAATTACCACATCAGCAATTACAAATTGCAGTTAGTCAAGCCCAAGTGGGCACTAGGTAATACCCATCAGGATTATCAAAACATAGAAGTAAAAGATTTGCACTAAATACTGAGACTATGTATTCTTGTTAAAAAATATTGTAGTCTTCCTTAGGGATGTCCGCACTATCTGCACTTGAAAAAGAATCACATCAGTCGTGTCCAACTCTCTCTTAAACCACATTAGAGACCTGCAGACATAATCAAAATAAGGTGTAATTAAACAGTGGAAAAAATAACAAATTGTTTACATAGCCAATTAATATTTTAAAAGAAATCAGCATAAAACTAGTTTAAAAAGGATAGAGCAGTACATCTGTTTTTAGTCGGGTTTCAACGGTTTCAGAAAATCATTACAATGATTAGCCCAGGTGAACAGCTAACCCTTCATCCCCATTGTGTCCTGCTGGTTGCATAGTGTGGTATTTAATAATCATTCTCGACTCAAGTCTTCTTAGTTCTTGGATTCTATCACCCCCTCTCTCTCTTATAGGGATGCTGTCTAGGACACAGAAGGACAATTTAGAGCTGTTTTGATTATGGCAGGCTGTGAAATGTCTAGCAATGGGGTATTGCTTGTCATTATTTTTGATGGCCCTCAGATGTTCCAATATACGTTTTTTAGCCTTGTGGATAGTACTCCCTATGTAATATTTATCACAGGGACATCTGAGGGCATAGACAACATATTCCGTATTACACGTATAATGTTTCAGAATTTTAAAGGGTTTCATCTCCTGGGACAACAGTACTTCTTTGCAGTTCTTGCTGTACTTGCAGGCTTTACATTTTCCACAGGTATAAAACCCTTGTATTGTGCTTGTTTTGATGTTAGTGGTTAATAAAGTTCTGCAAACAGTATCTTTTAATGACCTCGATTTACGATAGGTAATCTGGGGAAACTCCTTTATACACTTAACCAGATCTTTATCAAGTTTTAAAATTTCCCAGTATTTGTTCAGTGCAGTTTTGACCTCAAAAGATCTAGTTTGATAGGTTGTAATGAACCGTACAGTGGATGTTGTTTCATTAGTGTGTACTATTGGTTCGGTATTCTTATTCAGTAGCTCATCTCTTTGTCTTTTGTCAACCTCTATACATGCTTCATTTATACAGGTCTTACTATACCCTCTTGTCTTGAAGCGTTCACACATTGTTGATTTTTCTTTCTCATAATCTGTATTGGTTGTACAGTTTCGTTTAGCCCTTAAAAGCTCTCCAAGTGGGATGCTGTTGATTAATGTTCTAGGATGACAGCTATCAGCGTGTAACAGGCTATTTCCTGCAGTGGCTTTTCTGAAAAGTACAGTAGAAACTTTGTTGTTGTCAATCTTAACTTTCAAATCCAAGAAGTCAATGCTTTCAGCGTGAATGTGGCTTGTGAAAGTAAGGTTGAACGTATTTACATTGAGTAACTTAACAAAAGCGTTAGCTTCTTCAATACTTCCTTCCCAGGAACTTTTACTTTTCAGAAAAGCCACTGCAGGAAATAGCCTGTTACACGCTGATAGCTATCATCCTAGAACATTAATCAACAGCATCCCACTTGGAGAGCTTTTAAGGGCTAAACGAAACTGTACAACCAATACAGATTATGAGAAAGAAAAATCAACAATGTGTGAACGCTTCAAGACAAGAGGGTATAGTAAGACCTGTATAAATGAAGCATGTATAGAGGTTGACAAAAGACAAAGAGATGAGCTACTGAATAAGAATACCGAACCAATAGTACACACTAATGAAACAACATCCACTGTACGGTTCATTACAACCTATCAAACTAGATCTTTTGAGGTCAAAACTGCACTGAACAAATACTGGGAAATTTTAAAACTTGATAAAGATCTGGTTAAGTGTATAGAGGAGTTTCCCCAGATTACCTATCGTAAATCGAGGTCATTAAAAGATACTGTTTGCAGAACTTTATTAACCACTAACACCAAAACAAGCACAATACAAGGGTTTTATACCTGTGGAAAATGTAAAGCCTGCAAGTACAGCAAGAACTGCAAAGAAGTACTGTTGTCCCAGGAGATGAAACTCTTGAAAATTCAGAAACATTATACGTGTAATACGGAATATGTTGTCTATGCCCTCAGATGTCCCTGTGATAAATATTACATAGGGAGTACTATCCACAAGGCTAAAAATCGTATATTGGAACATCTGAGGGCCATCAAAAATAATGACAAGCAATACCCCATTGCTAGACATTTCACAGCCTGCCATAATCAAAACAGCTCTAAATTGTCCTTCTGTGTCCTAGACAGCATCCCTATAAGAGAGAGAGGGGGTGATAGAATCCAAGAACTAAGAAGACTTGAGTCGAGAATGATTATTAAATACCACACTATGCAACCAGCAGGACACAATGGGGATGAAGGGTTAGCTGTTCACCTGGGCTAATCATTGTAATGATTTTCTGAAACCGTTGAAACCCGACTAAAAACAGATGTACTGCTCTATCCTTTTTAAACTAGTTTTATGCTGATTTCTTTTAAAATATTAATTGGCTATGTAAACAATTTGTTATTTTTTCCACTGTTTAATTACACCTTATTTTGATTATGTCTGCAGGTCTCTAATGTGGTTTAAGAGAGAGTTGGATACGACTGATGTGATTCTTTTTCAAGTGCAGATAGTGCGGACATCCCTAAGGAAGACTACAATATTTTTTAACAAGAATACATAGTCTCAGTATTTAGTGCAAATCTTTTACTTCTATGTTTTGATAATCCTGATGGGTATTATCTTGTGCCCACTTGGGCTTGACTAACTGCAATTTGTAATTGCTGATGTGGTAATTGCCCATTTAAGATAAACTGTGTGCCCACTGGGGCATTACGGAATTGTTGATATTCGATTTTGATTTTGCGTATAAAATTGTATCTTTTGATCGCTACTGCGAGAAAAATGTATTTCTTGATCGTTGCTGTGACAAGTCTCCTTAGCAGCAAGTCATTAATTATTTACAATCACTGCACATGTTTACTTTTTTTCGACTTATTAGTCTGTTTTCCTAGCTCTGAAAACCATGCATTTAAGAATCTGTCTTCACTGTTTACTATTATGGTGTCACATGATTAATTTAAATGAAGCTGTTGTATGTACGCCCTTACTCGTGAACAAGGAGGTGATCTCCGAAACGCGTAGAGTGACATAGATCGTGAAAATAAAAACACGCTGAGATGAATCGTGTGGCCATGGCATCGTTCTTGTGAAAGCGCCGTAACGATATTGTTGGATTTTTGGGAGTCGCTGCCCAGCCGTGGACCGCCATTGCAAGTGGCTCGGGTCTCTGCAGCGAAACAAGAGAAGTGGATATATATATATATATATATATATATATGAACAAGTCCCCTCCAATGAAGAAAAGGTAAGAGGCCACAATGGGGAAACTACGGAAATCTTTAATGGAAAACAGCATAGGCATGATGCATTTCGGCGTTACAGGCTTCTTCAGACGCCGCTGTTACCTGAATATACCTCAGACCCCGCCTTTATGGATCTCTGAAATATTATCGAAAGACACATTATCGAACTACACAAATATCGCAACAAAAATATCGACATCAAAATTATCGACATTGTATACTTAATTAAAAAACTACACTAATATCGACACTACAATATCGTAATACAATTATATCGATCACACAAAAATCACACACATCAATATCGCAATACTAAATATCGACATAAATAAATAAATATAACACATGTAACTAATATCGATAACCAAAATATAGACATCAATAATATCGTTTTTTTTTAAATATATCGACAATTCTAATACTAATAAAACCAATACTTTAAACAACATAAATACAATATTTTCCTAAAACATACATTTTCCTATTATATTCTACTTAAACATAAACATAACATTTATAACTATATAAATATTTAACAACATAATAAAAAAACACTGAAATAATTATCACATAGGCATTTCGAACACATTCAAAAAAATTAAAACACATTATAAACAATCTTTTTCTATATAATTATTTAAAACTCTCCTCCTTTAAAACTAAATATACTCTTACTTAGCATTTTCCATAAAAGGAAACCAATTAAATAAAAAAAAATTCAAAACATCCAATTGAAAGGCCACATACAGAAAACAACCAATAACATTCAAGAAACAATTTAAAACCACTATATAAACCAATTAAAACAAGTCTTCTACTGTGCCTTAAACCAAAGCATTGAACGAAGAAGAAACTCTGCTAAACAGAAGAAACCTACATCCTACTACTATTCTAAAAACGTAAGTAAATTATCTTTTCTAACTAAACTGCCAAATTAAACTAAAACACTAATTTATATTTACTCTAATAAATAACTAACTTATATATTCCATCTCTTTATGTTTCCACTACAGATATTACTCAAAACAGCTAAAGAAAAGATTGAACATTGCCAGAAAGGACTCACTAAAAAAGTAAGTATACTATCAAAATACTTTCTAAAATATTAATTAAATCCTACTCAAACCCCAAAACATCCTAAACCCCTAAACAAAAACAAATCCATGTTCTCTTTTTTAAGTTTTTAAAAACCTGTATAAATTAACACCTATAGTCTATACCACTCGGCATGAGGGAAGGCTCCGTTTGCTTAGGGAGAGGTTGAGCTCCTGTATCTTATTTATTAGGGAGGAGGGGCACATCGGAAGAGGGGTAGGGGACGGGGGCACACTGACATGGGGTGGGGGAGCGGGGGGGGTAGGGGACTGGGTGGGAAGGTTGTTCCTTCTCCTGGATAATTGGTCTTGATGATAAATGTGTAGTACTTCCTGGACGGGTGGAGGCGGGGGGATGTTTGTTGAGTTGTTGATTTGGAAAACAATAAAAAACGTTTCAACAAAAAAAATATAGTCTATACCAAACAGCAATACCACCCCACTTAAAAAAACTAAAACAACCAAAACAATATATGTTCTTTAACTTTCAGAGACTACATCAACTAAACAGCATTTTGTCTACAAAGAACATCTTCATTCAAATACAACCAAAAACACTTGGTAAGTATATATAAAAAAGTTTTTTTGTTTCCTATTTTCATAGAAATATATAAAGTACTATTGAATATATTTTCATATACATTTTTTCCAGATTTCTAACACATCACAATGACAGAAGAAGCCCAATTTATAACATCGCAGAAAGGAAAATTCCTATTGTGTTACATGGGTTACACATACACCCAAGAAAAGCAGACGGAACGAAAAGTGAACTGGAAGTGTTCTAAATATTATTCTAACAAATGCTACGGACGAGCAACAACAAGAGAAACAACTGTACTATATACAAGAGAGGATAACCATCCACCCAATCTCTCTGAAATAGAAGTCAGATCAACCCTTGAAAATATAAAAGAATTAAGCACTGGTTCACAAACTGCTACAAGTGTAATCCTAAAAGAACTATTACCTAGAGTGCCCAAAGAAGCAAGAGGCCAATTACCATCAATTGCTTCTATAAAACGAACAATTGCTAGGACCAAAAAATCAACCACAACAACAATACCATCCCCTAAAACTTTTCAAGATATCATCATTCCACCAGAATTAACTATCACCCACAATAATGAACCTTTTATTTTTTTTGATAACAAAAGTACAGAAAAAAGAATCATAATGTTTGCTACTGCAAACAATATAACTAAACTCCAACAATGCCAAACATGGATGATGGATGGCACCTTTACAATATGCCCAAAACCATTCTACCAGCTTTACACAATACACGGTCAATATCACAACACTTCCATACCTTTAATCTATGCACTATTACCTAACAAACAAAACACAACATATAATGAAATGCTAGGAAAACTAAAACAAGAATCAAATGATTTTTTCCCTGAAAGAATTATCATAGACTTTGAGCAAGCCATGATAAATTGCACTCTAAAACTGTACCCCCATACAGCTATCCAAGGATGTTACTTCCATCTAAACCAATGTATATGGAGACATTTACAAAAATCTTCACTAAGTGTAGAATATGCCACAAACATAACTTTTGCACATCAAATAAAACTTCTAACAGCCCTAGCTTATGTACCAACCACAGATGTTGCAGAACATTACAATCTTTTATTAGAAAGTCCATTCTACAAACAAAATGAAGTAAAGTTATCTCCCTTCTTAGATTATTTTGAGGATAGCTGGGTGGGGAGACTACACAGATCAGGCCATAGACGTCAGCCCAAGTTCCAAATACCTTGGTGGAATGTATATGTAAGTACACTCAACCAACAAGCCAAAACTAACAACGCAGTCGAGGGCTGGCATAATGCATTCCTAACTTCTACTGGGAGAACAACTCCAACACTACAAAAACTACTAATTGCCATACAAAAGGAACAAAGTTTCCAAGAATTAGGAATGCAACAATCTGTCCTACAATTAAAACCAAAACAATCTAGACAAACTACTCAAATGTATAATTACCTACAACAACAGGTACAGCTATACCCATCCACAAGAGGACTTGAGTACTTAAATATAATAGCTCAAACTCTCTTCTAAACCCTTTCAAAAATATAAACCCACAATTCTACTAAAACAACTATCACAACATAAAGAAACCACTTTATTATATCACATATTTAATTATGTGGTCTAAAATATATAAATAATTTATATCTACATATATTTAGACATCATAATTAAACAAAACAAGTACACAACAACAATATTAAATATATAAGATTTGCCCACCCACAATTAAAATATTTAAATGAACTTACCTTTGTAGTTGCTCCAATAGGATAATAACATTCCTTCCAAATAAATCCAGGTAGTTCAAAATCCATAGGTATCAAAAATGAATCCAAATAAAATGGAAAAATACAACTGTTTTTCGAAAAAAACGTCTACGGCAAAAAACGACAATCCATTAACCATAAAAATCCCGAAAAATATTAAAAAGATAAATAACCGCTCCTGGAAACCCGAACAATAAAGGAAGTGTAAAATAAATATTAGTAAACACAACTAATACACACTTCCTTTTTTAAAAAAACGGTGTTTCAAAGAGACGAAAATATCTTCTCCGTAAAACCTACAAAAGAGAAACAAACATTCCCACCCACACACAAACACACATAATGCACCTAAAAACATCACTACAAACATTATTCAAAGACTATAAAACTTTAACACACCTAAATAACAAAACACTAACAAAGCCGCAAACACGGAACACAACGTAAATTATAAAACCGTATACAAACTATTACTAACACCCTAACTTCTAAAACATCAATCCATACACACTTATTACAACATTACTACTTCCACAAAACACTTAAAACTATTTAATAATAAAGAAAATAACTCTTACCTTCTCAAACGCGAAACAGCTCCCGACCGCGACCTGGATTCTACCAAAATAACCCAAAACAACAGCGAGCGGTTACAAAATAAAAGACCCAAACAAACATAACAACTAAAAAAATTCCAATAAATGCCCTAACTATTTATTTAACATTACACATTACTTTAAAAATTAGTAAAACATTAGAACTAAATACTCTAAAATAATACCTATTTTCTTTCTATATGTGAAAATTATTTAACTTATAATAATAAATATAATAAAAAAAATATATTTACTAATATAATAATAAAAATGTATATATTAACAAACAAAATGTATAAACATGATATAATTAATATATTGTAGCTACAACATACCAAAACTAAAAATAAAAAGAACTATTCTAAAATGTAAACATGTTCAATATTTATTATCTAATATTAATATTAATAATAAAAATATATTAATCATATATTTCAAAACATACAATTTCTTATAAATTCAAATAAAGTCTAAAAATATTGAGAGTACACAATATAAATTTAAAAATATTAAACAGCTATAAAAATCAGAAATTGTTTTTTTTTAATTATTTTGCCTGTTCATATATTAATGTCCAAAATATACATTACAAAAATATATATCCATTATAAAAAAATTATTACAATAATACAAATGTTATATATTAATTATTTTATTACATGTTTATTTCAATGATTTAATTATTATAATATGCGTAATAATAAACAATATTTTCTCTGTAATTAATATACATTCCAACAACTATAAAACAAATCTTATTTTCCTTTCTACTATTTTATACAAAAATTTGCAATGTGCATTCTGATATAACTTCTATCTTTTATCCAACCAAAACTAAAATCTACAGATTTATTGTAAATTAAAACAAAGTAATTTAACTGTTCCTATTCAACTCTATCTTTAATTATAATAATTGCTATTTAACAAACTTAATTAATATACTACTCCCACTACCGACTGAACTTAATTAATTTACTATTCTCACTCCAAAATATATTTAATTAGGGTAGGTGCTGGACACTGAACTTAATTAATTTACTATTCTCACTCCAACCTATATTAAATTAGAGTAGGTGCTGGACACTGAACTTAATTAATTTACTATTCTCACTCCAACCTATATTAAATTAGAGTAGGTGCTGGACACAGGACTTAATTAATTTACTATTCCCTCTCCAGTCTATATTTAATTAAGATAAGTGCTGGACACTGAACTTAAATAATTTACTATTCTCACTCCAACCTATAGTAAATTAGAGTAGGTGCTGGACACTGAACTTAATTAATTTACTATTCCCACTCCAGTCTATATTTAATTAAGATAAGTGCTGGACACTGAACTTAATTAATTTACTATTCTCACTCCAACCTATATTTAATTAGAGTATGTGCTGGACACTGAACTTAATTAATTTACTATTCTCACTCCAACCTATATTTAATTAGAGTAGGTGCTGCACACTGAACTTAATTAATTTACTATTCCCACTCCAGTCTATATTTAATTAAGATAAGTGCTGGACACTGAACTTAATTAATTTACTATTCTCACTCCAACCTATATTAAATTAGAGTAGGTGCTGGACACTGAACTTAATTAATTTACTATTCCCACTCCAGTCTATATTTAATTAAGCTAAGTGCTGGACACTGAACTTAATAAATTTACTATTCTCACTCCAACCTATATTTAATTAGAGTAGGTGCTGGACACAGAACTTAATTAATTTACTATTCCCACTCCAGTCTATATTTAATTAAGATAAGTGCTGGACAGTGAACTTAATTAATTTACTATTCTCACTCCAACCTATATTAAATTAGAGTAGGTGCTGGACACTGAACTTAATTAATTTACTATTCCCACTCCAGTCTATATTTAATTATGATAAGTGCTGGACACTGAACTTAATTAATTTACTATTCTCACTCCAACCTATATTTAATTAGAGTATGTGCTGGACACTGAACTTAATTAATTTACTATTCCCACTCCAGTCTATATTTAATTAAGCTAAGTGCTGGACACTGAACTTAATAAATTTACTATTCTCACTCCAACCTATATTTAATTAGAGTAGGTGCTGGACACAGAACTTAATTAATTTACTATTCCCACTCCAGTCTATATTTAATTAAGATAAGTGCTGGACACTGAACTTAATTAATTTACTATTCTCACTCCAACCTATATTAAATTAGAGTAGGTGGTGGACACTGAACTTAATTAATTTACTATTCCCACTCCAGTCTATATTAAATTAAGATAAGTGCTGGACACTGAACTTAATAAATTTACTATTCTCACTCCAACCAATATTTAATTAGAGTATGTGCTGGACACTGAACTTAATTAATTTACTATTCCCACTCCAGTCTATATTTAATTAAGATAAGTGCTGGACACTGAACTTAATTAATTTACTATTCTCACTCCAACCTATATTAAATTAGAGTAGGTGCTGGACACTTAACTTAATTAATTTACTATTCCCACTCCAGTCTATATTTAATTAAGATAAGTGCTGGACACTGAACTTAATTAATTTACTATTCTCACTCCAACCTATATTTAATTAGAGTATGTGCTGGACACTGAACTTAATTAATTTACTATTCCCACTCCAGTCTATATTTAATTAAGATAAGTGCTGGACACTGAACTTAATTAATTTACTATTCTCACTCAAATCTATATTTAATTAGGGTAGGTGCTGGACACTGAACTTAATTAATTTACTATTCCCACTCCAGTCTATATTTAATTAAGATAAGTGCTGGACACTGAACTTAATTAATTTACTATTCTCACTCCAACCTATATTTAATTAGAGTATGTGCTGGACACTGAACTTAATTAATTTACTATTCCCACTCCAGTCTATATTTAATTAAGATAAGTGCTGGACACTGAACTTAATACATTTACTATTCTCACTCCAACCTATATTTAATTAGAGTAGGTGCTGGACACAGAACTTAATTAATTTACTATTCCCACTCCAGTCTATATTTAATTAAGATAAGTGCTGGACACTGAACTTAATTAATTTACTATTCTCACTCCAACCTATATTAAATTAGAGTAGGTGCTGGGCACTGAACTTAATTAATTTACTATTCCCACTCCAGTCTATATTAAATTAAGATAAGTGCTGGACACTGAACTTAATAAATTTACTATTCTCACTCCAACCTATATTTAATTAGAGTATGTGCTGGACACTGAACTTAATTAATTTACTATTCCCACTCCAGTCCATATTTAATTAAGATAAGTGCTGGACACTGAACTTAATTAATTTACTATTCTCACTCCAACCTATATTAAATTAGAGTAGGTGCTGGACACTTAACTTAATTAATTTACTATTCCCACTCCAGTCTATATTTAATTAAGATAAGTGCTGGACACTGAACGTAATTAATTTACTATTCTCACTCCAACCTATATTTAATTAGAGTATGTGCTGGACACTGAACTTAATTAATTTACTATTCCCACTCCAGTCTATATTTAATTAAGATAAGTGCTGGACACTGAACTTAATTAATTTACTATTCTCACTCCAATCTATATTTAATTAGGGTAGGTGCTGGACACTGAACTTAATTAATTTACTATTCCCACTCCAGTCTATATTTAATTAAGATAAGTGCTGGACACTGAACTGAAATAATTTACTATTCTCACTCCAGTCTACATTTAATTTAGATAAGTGCTGGACAGAGAACTTAATAAATTTACTATTCTCACTCCAATCTATATTTAATTAGGGTATGTGCTGGACACTGAACTTAATTAATTTACTATTCCCACTACAGTCTATATTTAATTAAAATAAGTGCTGGACACTGAACTGAATTAATTTACTATTCCCACTCCAAAATATATTTAATTAGGGTAGGTGCTGGACACTGAACTTAATACATTTACTATTCTCACTCAAATCTATATTTAATTATGGTAGGTGCAAAACACTAAACTTCATTAATTTAGTATTCCCACTCATAAATATATTTAATTACACTAGATCATGTATACTGATCTTAATTAATTTTACATTCCCACTCCAATATGTATTTAATTACAGTAATTGCAATACAAATATATAAATATTAATCCGGCTCACTTTTCCGTCACGCCCCTTCACTCGCGGTCGGGTGCTTTCTCTGCGGCGACGGACACCGCACTCAGTCAAAGCTCCGGGTACAAAAGCACCAGCACTCACGGGAACAGTTGTCCAATTTTACTTTATTGGACCAGCTTACAGCAAAACGCGTTTCAGCTATCGCCTTCGTCAATTGCTAGAGGCAGCAACTTCTCAGTGGCCATAAATACTCTATTTACAAACATAGACAACAACATAGGACTTAATTCAGTCCACATTGGCGGCCATTACTAAACATGCAAACAAACTTCTCTGTTTGCGATACAATTCTGCCCTGGATGGGCCTTTCAAAACATCACACTCTGGATGGGTTTGTTCTGTCATATGTTGAAACACAATTTCAATAAAAATAATAATAATACAGCATAATCTAAATCAATATACAGATACTTCAAATTACAGGTGGACAGCCAACTCCTCCCCACTATTCAGACCAAGTGGCATTTTGGTCTGTACATCAATGATATATCTGGATTCAAGTTTCCTCAATTGTAACTGTCTATCACCCCCTCTAACATTTAGTGGCACATGATCCAGGCAGAAAAAACTTAATAAATCCCTATTGCTCTGGTGAAGGGATTCAAAGTGTCTTGCCACTGGATATGACACATCCTTATTGTGAATAGCCCTCATATGTTCCAAAATGCGTACCTTGGTTGGGTGAATGGTGCTCCCTATGTAATATAAACCACAGGGGCAAACCAGGCAGTAAACTGTGAAACTGGTATTGCAATTCATCAGTTTGTTGATCTTTCTGGGAGACTTGAGACCTGGGACTTTGTAATGTGTTGTTTTCTTGCTATTTTTACAAGCCCTGCATTTTAAGCACGGATAAAAACCAGTTATTTTCCCAAAGGGTGGTGTTATCCTCTCTTTATTACAGTGGCTTTGTACTAGGTCATCACGCAGCGTTCTAGCTCTTCTAAATGTCAGTAGTGGTGCCTTAGGTATGTCTTTTCCTAAAACTGAATCCGTTTTTAGGATATACCAATTCCTTCTTAGTATGTTTCTGATAACCTGAGCATCTTCAGAATAATCTATAATTATCCTGAATTTGTTGTCAATCTTACTTGCTGGTCTGGTGATGTGATCCTCACTTTCAATCAAATCAAGTCTAGACTTCGTTTCTGCTTTTCTGACAGCTTCATTTAGGATGTCCTGATGATAACCTCTTTGCTTGAACCTATTCATGCTTTCTCTCGCTGCTACTTGATAATCACTATCTAGGGAGCAATTTCGCTTAATCCTAAGGAGTTCACCATAGGGTATACTACTTATGGTCTTCTCAAAATGGCAACTCCGGGCATACAATACAGAATTCCCCGCGGTCGGTTTTCTATGCAAACGAGTGCACAGTCTACCTTCCATGGGGAACACCACTAAGTCCAAGTAGTTCACACATTTATTACTGATATCCCCTGTGAACCTAAGGTTAAGGTCATTGTTGTTAAGTACTTCAACATAATCATTTGCCATTTGTTCAGTTCCATTAAAAACAATGAACAAATCATCAATGTATCTTGTCCAACAAATGACTCTTTGAGTCCAACATGCATTGGTCTCCGCCCAGGCCACCTGCTCCTCCCACCAGCCCACGAACAAGTTTGCGTAGCTGGGGGCAAAGCAGGTCCCCATCGCGGTACCGCGTATTTGTTTAAACAAGACATCCTGAAACAGAAAAATGTTATTGTGCAGGCAGAATCTCACAAATTCAATTATCATTATATTATGTTCTGCCAAATTAATTGGCCGATCATTCAAGAAGTGTTGAATCGCCTGCATTCCTTGGTCATGGTTGATGCTTGTGTATAGACTAGATATGTCGAGGGTCATCATTACAAAGTCATTTTCCCAGTGTACATTTTGTACTCGTTTCAAAAATCCTTGGTATCCTTGATGTAGGAGGTGAGTTTAGTGACTGGTTCGGACAAAAAGTATCTGTATATTGATTTAGATTATGCTGTATTATTATTATTTTTATTGAAATTGTGTTTCAACATATGACAGAACAAACCCATCCAGGGTGTGATGTTTTGAAAGGCCCATCCAGGGCAGAATTGTATCGCAAACAGAGAAGTTTGTTTGCAAGTTTAGTAATGGCCGCCAATGTGGACTGAATTAAGTCCTATGTTGTTGTCTATGTTTGTAAATAGAGTATTTATGGCCACTGAGAAGTTGTTGCCTCTAGCAATTGACGAAGGCGATAGCTGAAACGCGTTTTGCTGTAAGCTGGTCCAATAAAGTAAAATTGGACAACTGTTCCCGTGAGTGCTGGTGCTTTTATATAAATATTAATATATAAAAAAAGATATGTTTTAATCATTATTAAAATTTTTACATATAACAATACCCACACTTATCCTCTACAAATCCAACTCCCCAATCTAAAATGTATCCCTAAATATTATATTATAATATATTTTTTTTAAATATAAATTACTCAATATTACTCAATATTACTAATTTAAAATACATTTTTAAAACACTCCATACCCTTATCCCCTATAAGCCAACATCCCAATCCCCCAAAAAAATGTAAATCTAAATCAAAATTTTTAAATACTTTTTATACAATATTACCAACATTTTACACATTTTTATAAAACTCCACACCCTTATCCCCATAACACAACATCCCACTCCTAAAATTAAATATAACATTCTAAATTTTATTCTAATTTTCTAATTTTTTTATACAAATAATTCCTACATAAATCAAAATTTTTAAAACACTCCCCACCCTCATCCCCTATAACCCAACATCCCACTCCTAAAAGATAATATAAAAAATATATTTTTATTCCAAATTTCAAATTAAATTTATGAAATATTCCAAATTAAAAACAAAATTTTACAACACTTCCCACCCTCATCCCCTGTAACCCAACATCCCACTCCGAAAATTAACTATAAAATTCTAAATTACATTTACAATTATACATTTATTTTAAAAAACATTCTAAAATATATAAAAAAAATTAAAACACTTCCCACCCTTATCCCCTATAAACCAACATCCCGCTCCTAAAATTAATTTTAAAATTCTAAATTAAATTTAAAATTTCTAAATAATTTTTTTGTAAAATTCTAAAATATATAAACATTTTTAAAACACTTCCCACCCTTATCCCCTATAACCCAACATCCCGCTCCTAAAATTAATTTTAAAATTCTAAATTAAATTTAAAATTTCTAAATAAATTTTTTTTTTAAATTCTAAAATATATAAACATTTTAAAAACACTTCCCACCCTTATCCCCTGTAACCCAACATCCCGCTCCTAAAATTAAATATACATTTCAAATTTGAAATAAAATTTACTAATTTAATTTTACAATATATTACAAAAAAATTTAACTTTTTTAAAACACTCCCCACCCTTATCCACTATAACCCAACATCCCGCTCCTAAAATTAAACATAAAATGCCAAATTTATTTCAAATTTTCTATTTAAATTTAAAAATATGTTACAAAATGTATAAATATTTGTAAAACACTCCCCACCCTTATCCCCTATAACCCCACATCCCGCCCCTAAAAGAATATAAATATTTCTCATATTATATACATTTTAACTATTTATACAAACAACTTCAAAATATTCACTAAACATACAATAACGATATTTTAACATGTCGATATTATTACTAACGATATTACTTACATCGACATATAATAAAAAATAAAAAAACGATATTTTTCACATCGTTATTATCTATTTCGATATTTTGTACTTTAGATATTTTTGACTCGATATTTATGTCCCTCGATATTAAAAAGTCGATATATAGACTGCTCACCCGCCTTTATGTGTCCTGCTATAACCCCATAGGAGGGAAGATACCGCCCCCAAGTCACGTGACCGCACTGCCACTGCGGTCCGCTGCCAACTGCAAGTCCCAGGAAGCAATGTTTCTGGTGAAGGGTTGCGAGGGGAAGGCTGCAGGGAAAAGGCGCGTTGTTTTGGGAAGGGCGAGTCAGGCAAATATAATGTCCACAGGTTCCCTTGGGTCCCCTTGACGCTCCAGCCCCGATACAGGATTCCAGCAGGATGTGAGTCAAAGTGACAGTGCACTCGGCTCCTCGTGCAGTCACGGGCCATGTCTGGCAGCATCCATAGCTTTGTCCGCAACGGAGGTGGGCAGGAGTTGATCCGATAACTCGGAGACAAGAAAGCAAGCTGCAACAGCTGATGCCAACAGAACTCCTGCCACTTAGTAGAGCGGGGCCTCTTTCACGCCGCTGGCCAGCGTGCACAATGTCCATGAACAAGTCCCCTCCAATGAAGGAAAGGTAAGAGGCCACAATGGGGAAACTACGGAAATCTTTAATGGAAAACAGCAAGGGCATGATGCATTTCGGCAATATAGCCTTCTTCAGACGCCGCTGTTACCTGAATATACCTCAGACCCCGCCTTTATGTGTCCTGCTATAACCCCATAGGAGGGAAGATACCGCCCCCACGTCACGTGACCGCACTGCCACTGCGGTCCGCTGCCAACTGCAAGTCCCAGAAAGCAATGTTTCTGGTGACGGGTTGCGAGGGGAAGGCTGCAGGGAAAAGGCGCGTTGTTTTGGGAAGGACGAGTCAGGCAAAAACAATGTCCACAGGTTCCCTTGGGTCCCCTTGATGCTCCAGCCCCCGATACAGGATTCCAGCAGGATGTGAGTCATATATATATATAAAGCTGCACAATCCGTTCTTCTGTTACGGACTTAAGCCAATGATTAAGGGTTATGACGAACCCGAAACGCGTCTGGCAACTTGAGTGTTTGATGCCTGTCTTTGCCATCTCGCTGCAGCCTTCCTGATTAAAAGTTGAAAATCACCTACCTGTTTGTGGCTCTTCCATTGGGGGTAAAACTTTGTGATTTGGATTTGAGCAGCTATACCCAGCCGCGGAAGAGCCCAGCCGCCAGTGCGACATTTCCGTGGAGACGCCATTAGATGTTTCCAGTGTGACGGTAGGTAGTCACATCACGGAGGCATGAGACTGCAGTGTGTGTGAGGAAAAACTACGCATCACCCCACTGTGGTACCAATATGAACTGAGATCACTGCATCAGTGAACAGGCTCAGTGGAGTAAGATAATTGTCAACTTCAAGTACCACAAGGACATGCGAGTGGCTACACCCAATGGGGTGGTATGTTTGAAATATAAAGCTGCACAATCCTGCCTTCTGTTACGGACTTAAGCCAATGATTGAGGGTTATGACGAACGCGAAACGCGTCTGGCAACTTGAATGTTCGATGCCTGTCTTTGCCATCTCGCTGCAGCCTTCATGATTAAAAGTTGAAAATCACCTACCTGTTTGCGGCTCTCCCATTGGGGGTAAAGCTTTGTAATTTGGATTTGAGCGGCTATACCCAGCCGCGGAAGAGCCCAGCCGCCAGTGCGGCGTTCCCGTGGAGACGCCATTAGATATTTCCAGCGTGACGGAAGGTAGTCACATCACGGAGGCATGAGACTGCAGCGTGTGTGAGGAAAAACTACGCCTCACCCCTCTGTGGTAACAATATGAACTGAGATCACCGCATCAGTGGACAGGCTCACTGGAGTAAGACAATTGGCAACTTCAAGTACCACTAGGCCATGCGAGTGCCTGCCCGGTCACGGACTAGCACCACCGTGGAACTGCTGTGGGGCCGGTGCTGTTTGTAATGGACAGCTTGTTCGGCGCAAGAGGTGCTTTGTGTGAAATTGCAGGGGTCTCTATGCAGCACTGAAAACTCCTTTGAAGTCGTGATGGTCCAATAATGGCAGCAACCCACAGGGGTAATGATGTTTACTACCAGTCCCATAATGCTAAGGGCGTTGTTACGCCGTGAAATGGAAATAAAGAGGGGACGGCGAAGTGTCTGGCCTGACTCTCGGATTCTACATGGGCTGACTGTCGGCGACGGCTGTGCTCAATTGAATTAGCTACCTGGTCCCCCTTTTTTCCTGGTGCGGGCGGGTGCCGGCCTTGGTGGCCTCCGGACGATGGCGGCGAGACTAGACGGAGACAAGTCGAAACCCAAGTCAACCCGGAGGGGTGCCTATACCCAGGTCAATAACATGGATCGATATGCGCAGGCAAAGGGATCCCCTGGTGGCTCGCATAAATCGCCTGAGAGGTCTAAGGAGGTCTCCGGCCCATCGTCGGAGTTGACCCTGCTTGACGTCATGGGCGCCATTGAGGAGATGAAGACCGCTGTGGGTCAGCAGTTTGATACCCTGGCTCATAAACTGGATGCGGTCCTGATCGATGTGAATTTGGTCAGGGCAGACCTGTCCAAAACTAACGAGCGGGTCGACTCCTTGAGTCAAGCGGCGTCGAGTCTAACTGTGGACGTGGCCGCCCTGCAGACGGAGGTCCGTAGGTTGCGGCTAGCCAGTGATCTGACGGACCGTCGACTTGAGGACTCTGAAAGCAGGGCTAGACGGAACAATGTTCGTATCATTGGAGTGCCGGAAAGATCGGAGGAATCTGCTGCGGATCTCTTTGTTGAGGACCTGGTGACAAATCGTCTCGTGCCTAAGGGACTGAGCAAGTTCTTTGCGGTGGAGCAGGCCCACAGGATTCCGGGTGGTGCGCCCAAGGTGGGTGCTCCCCCGTGGCCTATAATCGCCCGACTCTTTAACTTTCGGGATAGCGATGCTATCCTTCAGGCGTCGAGGGTTGCCGGGCCGCTGAAGTTTGAGAACTCCAATGTCAGCTTTTACCCGGACTTCACGCAAGCGGTCCAGAAACAACGGCTGGGTTTTTTGGGTGTCAAACGGCGCTTGAGGGACATGGAGCTGAAATATGCGATGTTATTCCCGGCAAAGCTGCGGGTTGAGTTCAAGGGTCGTTCCCACTTTTTCGACTGGCCGGAGGCGGTTGGAGACTGGTTGGATGCCCTGCCTCGGGGACAGGATCGAGACAGTCGGATGGCGGAGAGCGGACGGGATTTGGTGGAGCAGGATTAGAACTTGGTTCCTGGTGATGGACTGAACTGGTGACGTTTTGTATCTTGGCTCAACTGGACCCTAAATTGGCACAATATGCCCTCCAAATGCCCGGGGGTTGTGGGGAGCTAATTGGGGTCCTTTCCTCCTTCTGGGGTTCTTTTTGTGGTATGTGTTAGGGCGACAGGCACACTGCGAGTTGGGGGGGCTGTTTGGGCTCAAGCAGGGGTGCAGGGAGGGGGGAGTTGTGGTTTGGGGATTGTGGGGGAGGGGGGTTGTTGGGGATTGTTTGTTTGTTTCGCAAGGCAATGTGAAGTTCTCTGCTGACTTATCCGGGTTGTGCTTTCCGGGATGTGGGTATCATGCACGGGAGTGGGATGGGGGTAGGGGATTGAGAATCCTTTCGTAGAATGTGAATGGACTTGGGGACAGGATCAAGCGCGGTGTGGTGTTGCAGTTCTTGAAGCGGATTTCGCCCGACATTGTTTTCCTGCAGGAGACACATTTGATTGGGAACTCCTTCCATGCCCTAAATAGGAGGGGCTACCGCCTTGCCGCTCACTCTGGTTTCACTTCTGGCTCTAGGGGATTGGGCATTTTGGTTAGGGCCTCTCTCCCATTGGAAGTTGATGAGGTGCTTCACGATGATAGGGGGCGCTATGTGGCACTGGTGGGGAGATGGGAGGGTAGGACTATCTCGCTCGTCGCTGTGTATGTGCCTCCGGGGTTGCAGACGGCTACATTTGCTGATTTGGGGCGTTTGGTCCTGGGACTCCCTGGGGGGGTTTTGGTGTTGGGGGTTGACTTTAGTGCCGTTGTCTCCGGGTTGGAGGACCGTCACCCCCCCAGGGATCTCCCTAGGGCTCAGGCCTGGTTGGGTGGCTTTTTGGACACTTTGGGACTTGTAGATTGCTGGAGATTGATGCACCCGGGTCAGGCGCAGTATACCTTTCACTCGGGGGCCCATGGGAGTCTCTCGAGACTTGATCACATGCTTATGCCAGCGATCCAGGCTGGGATGATTGGGGAGGTGCGTCATTTAGCCCGAGGTATTTCTGATCATTCCCCTATATGGTTGCAACTGAAGGTTGTCCCTGGGGCAGAGGGGAGAGTGGCACCCATTAGCCCCTGGTATCTACGTAACCCTAAGATCCGCGCGGAGCTGGTCAAGTCCACTGATCACTACTTCAATGATAATGTGGGGTCGGTGCCGTCGGCCGTCTCCCTATGGGAGGCTTATAAAGTGGTGATCAGGGGGCAGGCCCTGTCCCTTATCTCCCATGCTAAGAGGTGTGAGAGAGCGGAGGTGGTTCGCCTGGAAACTGAAATAGCTGAAATGGAGGAGGACTTGGAGCGGGGAGTTACTGATGAGAAAGTGCATGTTCTCAGCCTCAAACAATCAGATTATAGAGCGCTAGTCACGGAAGCCGCTAAAGGGATGAGTAGAGAGCAGCAAGGACGACTGTATGATGTGGGGGACAAGGCCGGAAAGTTGATTGCTTGGTTGGATAAGAAGGAGAGAGCGAGCAGGGTGGTGCCCGTTGTGGAGAGAATGGATGGAGTGCGTGTGACTGACCCGGTGGAGATCGTTGACTGCTTCGCGGCTCATTTCCGCGGGGTATACTCTCCGGTATCTGTGCGTTCGGAGGAGGATTCTCATCTGTTGCTTAGAGACATTGCATTGCCAACCCTATCGGAGGCTGATGCAGTATTGATGGAGGCGAAGTTGTCGTCAGATGAGATCGCTCTGGCCACTCGCTCGATCGCATCGGGTAAAGCGGTGGGTCCTAATGGTCTTCCCATCGAACTATATAAGTTGCGTCCCGATAAGATAGCGCCGCATCTTCGGGACATGTTTTTCGCGGCACGTGCGGTGGGCTTCCTCCCCCCTGACCAACGCCTCGCCAACATAGTTGTGATACACAAAGAGGGGAAGCCGCGAGATCGCTGCGCCTCTTATAGGCCCATTTCGCTACTGAACGCAGAACCCAAAATTCTGGCTAAGGTATTGGCTAATCGACTGGCTCGGGTCGTGGGCGACTTGATTCATCAGGATCAGTCCGGTTTCATACCTCACCGGAACACCGCTCTAAATTTGAGGCGGTTGCACGGCGTGCTGGCTAGAGCGGAATTTATACGTGAGCCGGCCATCTTGGCATCTTTAGATGCTACTATGGCGTTCGACACTTTGGAGTGGCCATATATTTGGGCCGTGTTGGCGAAATTTGGGTTCGGCCCTGAATTTATTGGTTGGGTAAAATTACTATATGCTGACCCTCTGGCTCAGGTGGTGGTGAATGGTAGGGTGTCGGCTCCCTTCGCACTGGGGAGAGGTACGCGGCAGGGATGTCCATTATCACCCCTTCTCTTTGCACTTTCTTTGGAGCCTCTCGCCGCCTGGTTGCGTTGGGAGCCGTCGTTGCGAGGCATTAGATGGACGCCGGAGTTTGAAGACCGTGTCTCCCTTTACGCGGATGACATCCTTTTGTATCTCACCTCTCCCCGACAGTCGCTGATTGTATTGGTGGACGTACTGAATTCCTTTGGTCCCAACTCCGGCCTGGTCATCAACTGGGCCAAGTCGTGTGTTTACGTCCTCTCGGGTGAGGCCCCCCTCCTGCCACGAGATTGCCCTATCCAGATTGCTACCCTGGGGTTCAAATATTTGGGAATCTTTATCTCACTGGATCCCGCGGTCCGCTATGAGCGAAACCTTCTCCCTCCCCTCCAGCGCTTGAAGGCTGACGTCGCGAGGTGGCGACGCCTTCCGCTCTCGCCACTTGGACGGGCGGCATTGTTTAAAATGATGTCACTACCTCGCTTCTTGTACGCTTTGCAAAATACTCTAGATGTCGTGCCAGCCCGTTATTTCCGGGAGGTGGAGGGTCTTCAGCGCCAACTGTTTTGGGACGGGCGGCCGCGGATTGCTCTCGCCAAGTTTACGCTCCCTTGGTATGATGGGGGGGTCGCCCTCCCTGATATTAAACGATACTATTGGGCGTCTCAGTTGGCGGCGGTGAACCACGGGATATACGGTCCTGCCTTGAATCCGGCCTTCGAGATGGATACATTTCTGCTCCCGGGTGGGGACTATAATAGGGCGCTGTACTCGGTGACTCCGGGCACGCGGTTGACAGGACCCACGCAGGTTGCGGTACGTGTGTGGCACGCGGCGAATGCTGCGATGGGGTGGAGGGATCGCTTGACTCGGGCGACGCCGTTGTATGCCTCTGAGCGGTTGGGCTGTTTGTGGAGATCGAAGGGCTTTGAGAAATGGGATATGATTGGTATATGTAAGGTGGGTGATCTTTGGGCGAAGGGGTCTTTTAAAACGTTTGAAATGCTTAAAACTGAATATAAATTAAACGATAGAAAGTACTTCCGGTATGCTCAAGTCTACCATGCGCTGTGTTCGGTTTTTCCAGACGTTGCTGCTATCCCCGAGTACTCCCCACTGGAGGATAGAGTGTTGGATGGCTACGTGCCCGACAGCACTATTTCTCTGATTTATAAGAAACTCATTAATGATCGCGCGGACTTGCTGCTCCGTCTGCGGGATGCTTGGACAGGCGATGGCTTGGAATTGGACGACGAGGACTGGGTATCGGCGGTGGCCTCCCCGAAAGAGGTGGCGATCCCGGCCCGCTTACGATTCGTACAGCTGAAGATCCTTCATAGAGTGTATGTCACGGGGCCCGGTTTGCTGCGTATGGGTTACTCGCTGGATGGACAGTGTAAGCGTGGATGTGGCCTGTCGGGTACCTTTCTCCATATCTTATGGGAATGTTCGGAGGTTGTGTGATTTTGGAACGGTATCCACACCGTAATGGAGGAGGTCACGCACGTTGCTCTGTTGCCAGAGGCTAGGAGGTGCTTGTTGAATGTCTGGGAACCGAATGATTGTAATGCGGCACAGACGCAGTGGGTGACCTTGGGGTACATGGTGGCTAAGCGTAACATTGCACAGCTGTGGGGCTCCCCGAGGCCACCCACGATCGAGGTATGGAAGGAGAATATGGACTGGTGTATGTTTAGGGAAAAGACGGTGTATGTGGCGAGAGGCAAGCCAGGGAAGTGAGCTAAGGTATGGGGTCCATGGAATTTATATCGAGGACGTATCTGCACCCCGCCTCTGCCATTAGAGATCGATATTGCTTTGTCCCCCTAGCCACGCATTCCGCGGGATGGTGTGAGATGTGTTCCATGCTTTGTTCTCCCGTTGCCCCCCTCTACCGCTTCCAGACAAGACCTGCTTTGGACACTGTACGTTATTCCCCCTCCTGGGAAGAGCACGCTGCTATTTCAGACTCTCATTGCCTTGAGTGTGTTTTATATTTAATAAAAAATGAAACTGTTTATTCCGAATGCTCCTGGCCTATGGCCACGGCCTGCTACATGTGCTCACGAACTGCCGGGAGCTTTGCCTCTGGATCATTTGAATGTGTGGCGTTGCACTGCGGGCCCTCGGGCTCTATAGCGGCCGGCCCTGGTGGTTGTAGGCCCTTGTCTGTATTTTATTGTGTATCAACGGTTTCTAATAAAAAGTTAAAAAAAAAAAAAAAAGAAAGTGGGGGGTAAGTGCCATCTTGCCTGTCTACCTAATGTTTTACAGCCTGGGTCTAGATATTTGGCGTAAGTGTTTACTAAACACATATGGTACTAATGCATGCTAGGTGGGTAGAGGTGTTGAGCAGGTTACACATCTTTGTACTCAAGAGAAACTCTGAGTGCAGGTGAAAGTTGACTTGTGTTCATTATGTTCCACACAAGTTTTTTGGTTCTGCAGAACAAATTTATCAAAAAATCATGCTGCGTAGCAAGCCACCTTAATGCGCTGTGTGATTGGGGAAGGGCAGCAGTGCGCCATATTTAACATTATGTGGTGCATTCCTGTCTTTTCCCTGCGGTGGCACACAATATGCAGCTTAGCGCTAACACAGGCCCCCTCGCACCACAGTGCAAGAATGCCTGCATTGTGAGATGGATTGTTTTTGTGCAGGTAGGGACACTTTCCTGCACAAAAACAATTCTCTGAGGCATTTTTCTCTTCCTATGTGTCCTGAAGAATACAACAAACATAGAGAGAGGAAATAATTAGGAGAAATTAAGATATTTCTCCATGTTGTGCCTCACCTGAGGAGGTGTAGCAGTTTAATGCATTCCCAGGTCTAACAATAATGGTAAATCTGCAAATGCTGCAAAATCCATGGGTGGATGTATGGGAACACCCACACTCCACCCATGGAACTGCTTTCTAGGGCGGAGTAATGCAAAGCAGGGATTAGCACTGCGTTGCATTACTCTAGATTTATCAAGCCACACAAAGCCATGCAAAGTGTCCTTGCGTGGCTTGATAAATCTAACTTAGTAGTTGTGTCATCCTTGGACACCATTGCATGGTGCAGGGGCAATGCAACTGCTTGGTAAATATGCCTCAAACTTTGTGAGCAAACTTAAGTTGTTAGACAGAATCTGTTCAGCATGACAATTTCTACATGACATAGAAGACTGTGTGCACCAGATACTAACCTATGTACATGTGCTTATTTTGCTTCAGAAGATCGGCTATCTGCAGGGTTTTCACCACAGTATGAAGGCTTCAGATAGTATGATCTTTAGCACCTTCAGACCTTGATTATTTTAAGTGAATGGTAGTTCTTTGGACAAGTTTTGTATAGAGTGTACACTGTTCGTAGTAGATACTTTTTAATACTCTGAGGTGTATTTCTTATGAGAGTTTCACTGTCTGCAAACTGTGTGGTGCAGTGTAAACTCTCTCCATAGAGTAAACAGTGTTAACAATATTCACTTTTATACTTATATCCACCTAATTTCTCAATGTAGGTTTAGTGACTCTCAGGGATTTGATACAATAAAGAATGTCCGTAGTAGGGCATTCATCATGCAAAAGAGATACAGATTGAACACCTTGTGCAGCATAGGTTACCCTTTCATCTTTGGTTTGTAGTCAACATGAACTCGGCTACTCATGAAGTGTATGGTATTAGGTCAATGTTGCACATAAGACAACCCTGCTTTACATTTGGGGGGTTGTATGTATGATAGCAGTGATGATGTTTCATATCATTCTGAGCTATTTTGCACTTACTTTCATAGCTCTAATGCTGTACATGCTTATGGTGCAATGTGTACAAAAAATCTTGGATGATGTCATCAGTGATGTCATCAATGGATCTGTTTTTGGTATTTTTATTACCATATATAAAGCCAACCCTCAGTCACACACAGCATTCGGCCTTCCACGGCGGGAGGTTGGTCACGGGACATTTTGTTTTTTAAAGGGGAGGGGCAGATGTGACCCCATTCCCGAGCCTCATTAAGCCCATTGGACATTATGTTTTTTAAATGGGAGGGGGGACAAGTGGCCCCTCCTCCCTGAGACTTATTAGGTCCTGGGGACCCCATCCCTCAGAGTCATATCTCTTTTAAACGAGAGGGGGCTACATGGTCCACCTCCATGAGCCTTATTAGGACCTGGGACCCCATACTCCAGGGCCTCTGGTTTCAAATCAAATCAACTCAAATATATACTTTATTCGGTTCCACATAGATAAAACCACAAAAGTTGCAAAAGATCCAAATTACAATAGAAATAACATGATCCCATAAAATAGCAATCCCAATAAAATATGAACAAATACCATTGCAAAACCTCTCAAACTAATCTCTAGCAATAAAGTGCACATACAATTTACAGAAAAGCATAAAATGTAGCAGATCCTGTGGAGACTGTCCATTGCAGCCACAGGGTGCTCACAATTGACCTCTACTGCACCCTCTTGGACTTGCAAGCAGGAGATCAAAAAAATCCAGACAAAACCTGGTCAATAAAAACCTCTCATAAGTTGATAAAGACCCGAGGAGATAAGGCTCAGCAGAAGGAGTTGTTTTAATCATTAAAAAATATGCGGACACTCGGTTTACGCAATTTCCGCTCATCCTTTCCAGCTTCCTTAAACTACTAAAGGATTCCCTAATTGTCTCCACGTCCTTTTTTACAATCGTTTCGGGGTTGGATATAGATCAGCGTGGCATAACTCTTTAAAGCTATTTTTAATATATTTAAGCCACGGTCTTCGAGATGCGTTATTAAGGGACATACATTCTTTTAAGATCAGGTGGCTAAGAGGTAATTCTTTATTCCTCCAGCCCTTTAACCAGAACACAAGGGGGCGCAATGCCGGAATGTTGCTTAAATAGGGCACCCCCAGTTCCTCGTGGACCACCAAGTTAGACAGGCCACACGGGACACACAACAGGCACTTCAGGAAAGTGTTCTCTACTACCTGTAATAAATTTACCGAGTTATGCCCCCAGATTTCGCTTACATAACTAGCTACAGCTACACTTTTTGCTTGATAGATTTTCAACATGGCTGCAATTGGTCTCTTACCTAGCTTAAAAGAGAAGTTGAAAATGGCCGCGTTCACCCAGGCCAGGTCCCCTTTTTTCCTATGGATTGGAGGCCCCCATTTTATTCCATTGTCCAATAACACCCCTAGTTAAGAAAAGACGTCAGTGCGGGGGACTTTGGCGGGACCTACTCTAAATTGAAAACTTCTTTTAGGACGAGTCCCCACTTGCATTATGTGGGATTTTGAGTTATTAATTGATAAATCTCGTTCCGACATAAAGTTTGAAAAGGTGTCTAGCAGAGATTGCAGACCTCTAGCAGGCCTCGACAAAAGAACTGCGTCATCCGCATGTAATAGAACAGGGAGGCCACGTCCCCCTGCATACGGAAAATCTACCCCCATATCTATTAAGGCACTATCTAGGTCATTGATATAGAGATTAAACAAAAACAGGGCCAGAATGCAGCCTTGCCGTACACCTCTGTTTATATCAAAGTCCTGTGAAACACAGAGGTCCTGGGAGAATCTCACATTGGCCTTGGTTGCCTATGAAGGTTCTCAAGGAAGTTGACAATATTACTATCTACCCCATAACCCACATAGACTGCCACAGTTTGGCCATATTCACGCAATCAAATGCGAACGACAAGAACATGAAGGCAAGGTAGACAGTACCAGAACGCACAACCGTATTTTTGCTTAATAACATGGTTAGGTTAAGGCATTGGGCCACTGTTGAACGACCAGGCCGGAATCCAAACTGGACATCAGAAATTATCTTGTGCTCCTCCTCCCAGATAGTCAGTCTCTCTAAAAGTACGCGGCCCAGTTTCTTGACCACTGAATCAAGAAGTGAGATCGGCCTATAGCAATAAGTGCTATTACGATCACCCTTCTTGAAGACGGGAACTATAGTTGAGGTACCCAGGACTCAGGGCAACCGTTCATGGCCGCTGCATTAAACACAGCCACAAGGACCGGCGACCAGAATACTGGATCAGACTTAAAAAGATCTGGGGGTATGCCATCTGGTCCTGGAGCTTTATTGCAGGTTAACCGGGCAATACCAATCTCAACCTCTTCCTGTTCACAAATCACTGCAGGGGCGTCCATATCACGGCCTGTCTGACATAGTTGCTCCATTGAACATTCAAACATAGTTTTAAAATGGAGCACCCCTTTCTCCTCGGTAATATGTGAACCTAGTTCATCCCCTACTTCATGCTCGAAGAGCGGTCTGTTGACAATGCTCCAAAACCTAGAGCTGTTCCTAAGGGTACTAGACTCAATCAACTCCCTCCAAGCCTCCTGCTTCCAGACACCCTTCCATTTGGCCAATGTTATTTTGTACTCTTTGCGACACACTCTGACCAGGGATTGATCTCTCGGATTAGCATTCAAGGCCTTCCTCAGCTTTCTCGCCGCTTGGGAGCATGCTGAATCAAACCATCTAGGGGAAGAACTAGCTTCTCTACAAGCCGGTGCACTTAAGAGTTCACCGATTTTAATAGAGATAATATTATACGCAATGATGACCTCACACGGGGAAATACCTGGAGAGGTACACAGCGCTAGTTCAGTGGTGCAGGATTCTCTTACTTCACAGTAAAAATCATCTGGGGGGATCTGCGACCATTTGAGCTGTCGTCTACAATCTGTTGGTCTTAGCGTACCCTTGTTTACCACGCTTCTATTCCTCAGTAAAAGGGGACCTCGTAATTGGACACAAAGTGGGTTATGATCACTGTAGGCACTTTCCAAAATAGTGAAACCACAGAATAAAGCATGTAAGGAAGAGGAGATTAAAATATAGTCTATACAAGAGCTGCTGCCTCTCCCTTTAAAAGTGGGAACAGGCGCTATACTATGCGGGTCAGATATGGACATCAGGGACATCAAATAAAATTCACTTAATAGATTGTTCAAAAATTTCCCCTGGGGAAGATATTCAAAATGGATCCCCCTCATCCGAGGGCAGCCTAAGTCAGCAGTGCTTGTTATCCTTGGGTCACCACATGGATGGATATTAAAATCACCCTGGACCATAAGGTTATGTAAATTCGAAGAGCAGGACTTCTTTATAAATGAGCCCAGAAATGTGATATTATAGACACCCTGGGTGCATGCCACAGAGTTATAAAACGGTATAATACCAATCTGTTGGCCCCCCCTTTTTAGTACCAGAGCCTGTAGACCTGTGCATGATGACGACACAACCTGTATCTGACAGTCGACTGCCAAAGATATATAGGTAACAAGGCCACCCTTAGCTCTACCACCCAACGACAGAGAGGCTGGCACAAAGAAAACCTTATAGCCCTCCAAAAATAAGTCACAGTCCAACAGTCACATTTCTTGCCAACAGATCTCACTGAATTGATTCACAAAGTGCACCCAGATTGGATCATGGAACTTGTTAGCCAGGCCTGTGATGTTCTACGATAAGATATTAAAATTAGACACAGAAAGGCTCCCCTTGACTTGCACTGAAGAATCCTGCTTATTGAGCTCAGGCCCAGTTGCAGGCAAAGTGGGGCTCGTAAGTCAATCACACTCCTCCAAACTTGCTATTGGAGAGAATCTGTTAAATAACTCCAAAGTAGGAGGGGCAATATACTGGCGTCCTGGCAGGTGTATTGGGTATACTCTGGTGTAACAGGTTTATAAAAGAAACCCAGTGGAAAAGCCCTAACACACGACCTGGAGCTAGGAAAAGCGGGGTATGTGTCCCTAGACAAGATACTTCCAGCAAGATGTGGTCTATCAAAATTAATAATAACGCAATCATCCATGACAATTTTACAAGAGCTGCCTATCAAACTAACTCTACGCACCATGATAATGTTTTTTGCCACCCGGTAACCCAGTGTGGTGTTACTTGATAGCCAATTAAGTAATTTATTCTTTAGCTGGCCAAAATCCTCTTTAGTTCCCCGAGGGAGAGGTGGCACATTCCCCAGAACTACTACATAAGGGGTAGATTCAGGCAGTAAATCAATAACTGGTAAACTCTGTGGCTGAACCTCTCTACTCACCAGCATCCGACTCCCAGAAGAGGGACATTCAGCCATGACCCGCGCCTGTACAGGCAAACCCCTACTCTTACTTGGGCCATTACTCATTGTTACATGCCTCCCCCTTGCTAAAGGCTGCAACTGTGGTTGGAAATGTGGTTGTTCCAAGTTATTATTAGGCAAATTTGTCAGCGAAGGTGAGTCCCTATCAATACTCTGACCCAACATAGTCCTTCGACCTCCTGTAAAGGTAGGTCATTCGGTATTGTTCCGTGCAGCTAGGTTAGTCTCAATCAAAGTCAGCCTCTCAAGAATTGGTCCTAGTTTTAAATCCAGCAGACTAGTCATCACTGCCTGAAAGGCTTTTAAAGAGTTCGTGGTCGATACTACTGAGGCGAGTGCTGACGGATTAGGAACTAAATTAGGCTTTGATTTCTTCGCATTGCCCCCAATAGCTTGGGACTTCCTTTTAGTACCAGCACTAGGCCGGGAATACCCTTTAGCTGCTGTGTTTACGTCTTCGCTTATAGTGGCTGAAGGTACTTCCATTGTCTTACTGGTTTAAATAAATGGCATTCCAATTTAATTGATTGGATTCATTGACCCCTTTATTATTTGTTATGATAATAGGCGATAGGGGCCTTGGTGTATGCTTAGTGGGGGCTATTAACAAGCTAGATGCCCCTGCGCCATCCTGCAAGCCCTCAAGAATCCCATAACTACTGGATAGGCTTGAACGTTCATCGTCCCCTTCTAACTGAGACGCATGAGTATCAACCAGTGGTGCGTTGGAGATACTAGTTGGTGACCTAGACAGACGTTTGTTTACCAACTCAATCTCCTTATCTATTACTGCTGCTGCCCGCTGCAAAAATGAGTCCATCGTAAATACAAAGGTGGTGTTACCAGTCTTTGCCCTCGCCATGGCCGATGCTACCTTGCACCTAACCATGACTTGACAAACCGAAATGTAAATGCAGGGAACTGCAGACCCAGAAAAAGAAAAAGATAACAAAAGTACAGTACTAAGGGCAAAAGGCGAACAGACACTCCAAACACTTCAGTCATGAGCACCACCGTAACCAGTGTTAAAAGTGTGATAAAATGGACAATTCAACCATGGGCCAGAGCCAGTCTGCAACAAGAGACAATCCTACCTCCTCAACCGCTGGAGATATCACAGGGAGGGCAGGTACTGGGAAAGGGCACAACTCCTTTGAAGGCTTTGATGGCTTTGATCTCCACGGTCGACGTGGTATCTTTTCACCGAGTCCCGGCTGTAAAAACCAAGATGGAAAGATGGAGGACCCAGCCTCGGCCGTCCATGGACAGGTGCAGACGGGCCCGCCCTTGGCCCGGGCTTTGCCAGGGCACGCCCACGCATGTCCCATGCTGCGGGAGCCCGCCGCCTGTTTTATCGCACCTCCTCAGTGCAGAAAGTGGTGTCACTGGAAGCCCCAGGTACTGCTGGACAACGTAGTCCTTGCTGCAAAAGCCGTGCCCCTTACGCTGTGAATCTGTTTTCACGGGCGTCCCACACTGCGGGAGGCTGCTGCTGGTTTTATCACACCCCCTCGGCGTGGAAAGCGGCATGGCCCCAGGTACTGCTGGGCAATGTAGTCCTTGCTGCAAAAGCTGTTCCCGTCACGGCTGTGAATCTATTTTCATGGCCTTTTGCTTTTTAAAGAGGACGGGGCACCTGGGCCCCCCTTCAAAAAGCCATTAAAGGCCCCAGGGAGCCCATCTCCAGGGTTAAAACTTAAAAAAGGGAACAGGTGCTGCACGGCCTCCCTCGCTGAGTATCTTTAGGCCCTGGAGGCCCCATCCCCCAGGGACTTTTTTTATTAAAGGGACGGGCCCACTAGCCTCCCTCCCCAAGCCTTATTGGACCCTGAGGACCCCAACACCCTGGCCCCTAGTACCAGGTGCACATAGTCTTCTATGTTTAGTAGAAATGGACATGCTGAGACTATTCTATCTAATAACTGAAAGCTGCTTATAATACTTAGTATGTAGTATGTAGAATCTTTGCCCTGCTGGAAACTTTTTCTGCAGTACCATAAAACTTGTGGAACATAATGAACACAAGTCATCCACGGTAAACTTGCACACAAAGTTACTCTTCAGTAGAAAGATTTATTACATGTCCAGTACTTTTATAGACCTATGGTACATTAGGAGCACATACATTTTGTAAACACTTACACAAGTTGGCTGGACACAGGCTGTACAATATTAGGTAGAAAAATTATATGCAAGTCCCCACCACTATGTAAACAATAAAACAAATTAACATACTCATTTGATGTTGCCACCTGTGTTGTCACCAGTGATGTCATCAATAATGCCATTTGAGATGTCATCAGTGATCTCATAAATGATTCCATAGAACATGTTATAAGTGATGTAATATGTAAGGCCATAAACAGTGCATGGTGGGGGCACAAGCTATAGTTAGCTCAGCTAACTATAACTTGTGAATTTCTGTATTTTTTTTAAAATTCAAAACGTTAATGTTGTCACTGACATATTCACTTAACTATAACGTTAGTGAAGTAATAAACATATATATATATATATATATGAATCCTAACCCTCTCTAATATAATTAACGACGGATGAGACCCTCACTATAAGTGTAGAACTTAGGACGTAGTCTTCTTTCTACATCCTTGATGTAGACACTCAGGTGCCGATCACGATCCGTTAAAAAAATTCCCCGTACGACTCGTATCCAGTCTTTTTACCGTACGAATCGTACAAGTGCCGTACAAACTGGCAATCACAATTCGCATGGTAAAAAGTCCATACGAACCGCAGTCGGAATATTTCCCCACACGTCCTCGGGTCGGAAAATGTGTCTGACACGTCCTCGGACGATTTACCGTACAAATGTGAAAAGTCAAGTCCGACCGAGGAATCACGATCCAACCCGTGCGTCCGAACTCACAACCGTATGGTAAAAACACCGTCCGCACCAAACTCCCATTGCAACCATGGAGACATGTCCTCGCATACGCGCCCAACACTCCCCCCAGCACCCATACGTTCGAGTCGCACTCCCCGTTAATGTACACACCCCCCCTGTATGTACACCCGTGTACGTGTCGAACCCCCACCCGTGCATGTACACCCCAGTATGTTCGCGTTGTACCCCCACCCGTGTACGTGTCGTACCCCCATGTATGTACACCCCAGTACGTTCGCGTCGTACCCCCACCCCTGTACGTGTCCTACCCCCGTGCATGTACACCCCTGTACGTCCGAGTCGTACCCCCACCCCTGTACGTGTCCTACCCCCGTGCATGTACACCCCTGTACGTTCGCGTCGTACCCCCACCCGTGTACGTGTCCTACCCCCGTGCATGTACACCTCTGTACGTCCGAGTCGTACCCCCACCCCTGTACGTGTCCTACCCCCGTGCATGTACACCCCTGTATGTTCGCGTCGTACCCCCACCCGTGTACGTGTCCTACCCCCGTGCATGTACACCCCAGTACGTTCGAGTCGTACCCCCATCCCTGCACGTGTCCTACCCCCGTGCATGTACACCCCTGTACATCCGAGTCGTACCCCCACCCCTGTACGTGTCCTACCCCCATGCATGTACACCCCTGTACGTTCGCGTCGTACCCCCACCCCTGTACATGTCGTACCACCGTGTATGTACACCCCAGTACGTTCGCGTCGTACCCCCACCCCTGTACGTGTCATACCACCGTGTATGTACACCCCAGTACGTTCGCGTCGTACCCTCACCCCTGTACGTGTCCTACCCCCGTGCATGTACACCCCAGTACGTTCGAGTCGTACCCCCACCCCTGTACGTGTCCTACCCCCGTGCATGTACACCCCTGTACGTCCGAGTCGTACCCCCACCCCTGTACGTGTCCTACCCCCGTGCATGTACACCCCTGTACGTCCGAGTCGTACCCCCACCCCTGTACGTGTCGTACCACCGTGTATGTACACCCCAGTACGTGCGCATCGTACCCCCCATCCCTGTACGTGTCCTACCCCCGTGCATTTACACCCCAGTACGTTCGCGTCGTACCCCCACCCCTGTACGTGTTGTACCACCGTGTATGTACACCCCAGTACGTTCGCGTCGTACCCCCACCCCTGTACGTGTCCTACCCCCGTGCATGTACACCCCTGTACGTTCGCGTCGTACCCCCACCCCTGTACGTGTCGTACCACCGTGTATGTACACCCGTGTACGTCAGAGTCGCACCCCCACCACAACCTCCTAAGTACGGAGCGCACCCCAGGCCCCAACATCACAACCGCATGTACGAGTCGTACCAAGCCACACACAAGGACAGCACCGTACAACCAAATGGCCCATGTACACACCGTACACACGCTTAAAATGCACGTACACAACCAGGACAAAACAAAACAACACAAGAATACACTATTCGAATGGCACAAAGCCACTAAACATGGCCAACAAACACTAAAACAACACATTCACTGACCTGCAACTGCCAAAAACAAACAGAGGCCCAAAACACCACCACTCCTTATAACACACCCACCCAAACTTCAAACACAGCCACACCCACCAATGGACCAATAAAAAGGACCCACACACACAAACCATGAGCCTTTGCAACAGACTCACTGCTGCCAGACACCACAGAACCATACTACAAGCTTCACCACACCTTACACTTGCACACCTTCACACAACCACCTTCACAAACACCCCCTCATCACATTCACACACACACCTGCACAACCACACCCACACACCCACAACCATCCACACACCCCCCCACCATCCACACCCACACCCCTCACCATGCCCACTAACAAGAATCCAAAGTTCAGTAACCGAGAGTTGGAGGTCCTTGTTGATGAAATCCTCAGAGTCGAGCCACAGCTTGGAACATTGGTCAGACAGACCAGCATGGCAGCAAAAACAGCCATGTGGCAGACCATCGTCGATGCTGTGAATGCTGTTGCGGACACCAGAAGGACCAGGCAGGAATGCCAAGCCAGGTGGTACGATCTGCGGAGGAGGGTCCGAGCCAAGATGCTGGAGGAACACAACCAGGCCAACGCCACTGGAGGAGGGCCCTCCCGCAGACCCGTACACTACCAGCCCTGGGAGGAGAGGGTGATGGCCATACAGCCGGTGGAGGCATTCGAAGGATTAGGAGGACTCCGAGACCCGGGTGAGTACACAAACAACGCACCTCACATGGGGGGAACGTCATCCACAACCAAAATCACTAACAGGCACGCAACCACCCCAAGCTATCGCATGACTCAACCACACTCCATGAACACGCACATGCCCCTGCCGCCACCATGCCCCATGCACCCAGCTGGACAATGTCAAGTCACAGGCCACAGAAGACACCAACACATGACACGGTAACCCGGATGGCGGGAGGGTGGGCCCCAAAATTCACATAGTGCAACTCAGAAGCAGACAACAATGCCCTCTGCCCATATGGCCTAGGTCACAGCCATACAAACACTGTGTCCCCACACAGGAAAGACCCGCCAGCAAATGGCGGACGCCTTGCATCAACACATGGGGGTGAAGGCACTGTTTTGCACATGACAGCAGCTAATGAACAGCCAACATTGTGAAAGAGTGGCAGCACACACCACCACAGCAGCAGCGCAGAGACAGACACTACACCCAATGGGTGCCTGGAGATCAGAAACAAACTCACATCAACAAGCCAAGGGCCATTCAAAGATCTGCTAACAGTGTGTGCCCAGGAAGCTGGGCTGAGGTGACAGAGGGTGACACACAAAGGGAGGGAGAGGGGGACACAGAGGGAGGGAGAGGGGGACAGAGAGGGTGGGAGACACAGGGACACGGACAGAGGGAGGAGGCTGACACACGGAGGGAGGGAGAGGGGGACAGAGAGGGAGGGAGACACAGGGACACAGACAGTGGGAGGAGGCTGACACACGGAGGGAGGGAGAGGGGGACAGAGAGGGAGGGAGACACAGGGACACGGACAGAGGGAGGAGGCTGACACACGGAGGGAGGGAGAGGGGGACAGAGAGGGAGGGAGACACAGGGACACAGACAGAGGAAGGAGGCTGACACACGGAGGGAGGGAGAGGGGGACAGAGAGGGAGGGAGACACAGGGAGAGCAAATCAGCCGTGTGGTGTGTGGGAATGTCTGCTCGTCAGCAGGTAGACTGCGTGCATGTAGCCAAGGGTGGCCAGTGCCAGAACCCCCCCTCTTCCCCATGGCAAAACACAGGGCCATGTCACAACCTGTTCACGAGCACAACGACAGCTACCTGCATTATATAAGTGTGTGGATCCACTCCATGTGCACATGTACAGTGCTACACGGAAGGCACCAATGCATGGCTCGCCACACCTGCCCACTCCACTGCTGACTGCAGTCACACTTGACGCAGCAAGTAAGACTGTGCCACACATAGTTAAAGGGGCCAAAGTGGTGCCCAAGGGACACACCCATGCACAAGTGCACTGTGAGTGAAATGCAAGACAGATCCTAATTGCAAGAGGAAATGTGCCAACGTTGAAACTGATGAAACATGGATGTTGCATGGACCAAATTAACATTGTCTCTCTCACACACAGGTCAACGTCGTGGTTCACCCCCCAACACTGGGGGGGAAGACTCACAGGACCCGGATCTGCGGGAGCCCGATCCCACCGGCAGCGACGACTCGCACCACTCTGTGGA
This sequence comes from Triturus cristatus, assembly GCF_964204655.1. Lineage (NCBI taxonomy): Eukaryota > Metazoa > Chordata > Amphibia > Caudata > Salamandridae > Triturus > Triturus cristatus. The sequence continues at coordinate 973,574,302 of NC_140593.1, forward strand.
CGACCCCGACCAACCTGGCACCTCTGGTGTCCAACCACCTGCAGCACCTGCGTCAGGTACAACGGGGCCAACCACCACCCCCACTCCTGCCACATCCCTGGAGACACCCAGGATCCCTGCCCCACCACCACAAAGCTGCCAGGCTGGCCAGGAGGGACACGGTGTCCCGGGCACCCAGGAGGAGGCGGGCGACAACGCCAATGCCACCCCTCAGGGGTCCCGGAGACCCGATGTGCCCACAAGGGCAGGCCAGGTGCAAGTGGGCAGGGGTGGTGGGAGTGAAGGACGGCGGAGGCGCCAGCCTGACCAGTTGGCTGGGGAACCAGTATATTCCCATGTCCGTAACATCCTGGACTCATACCGGCAGGACACCACGGGCATGGCCCAGGTTGTGTCCATCCTCGAGGGGATCAAGACCCAGCAGGCCCAGCAACATGCCTGTCTACTGCAACACCAACGGAGGATGGAGGACAGACAGGCTGAGCAAGTGACGGTGTTCCAGGGGATTCACGATACACTCCGTCGGATGGCCGACAACATGGGCAACCCTCCCTGTGCCAGAAGGCGTAGAACATCACCACCCACAGGGAGGGATCAGGAGGAGGAGGAAACATCCGATGGAGCATCCCAAACATCGTCACGGCCTGCTGCTGAGGGTCCCCGCAGGAGGCCGGGTCGTCCACGGAAAGGTCCGTGAGGGTCGGCGCTACATCACCATCTCCCAGGACACCTGGCCTGGCACCTGGCCCACTGGAGCAACAGCATCACAGCATCACGAGACATTCTCTGCCACATGGCCTTGCTGGTCACTGTCTGACCAATGTGGACAAAGACTGTGGCATGGACTCTGAGGATTTCCAATGGCAAGGACATCAACTCCCCTACTGAACTTTGGATTCCAAACTCCCGGAAAGCCCCTCACGTCATACCCCCCCCCCCCCCACAAAAATAAAAATTCACACCATTAAGAGAAGATGCCTGCTGGTTGCATTATTACCTTACATGTGTCTCGTAACGTCTAAACATGCCTGAGTTCTCTTTTGACTTCAACCATCCACACCCTGGGGCCTGAGTATGGCACAGGACACACGGGCCACAGTGTATTAGGCAAGACAGACATGGAGCACCATACACATCCGTGATGGGCCCAACCAGCTGAGGGGGTGGCCGCACAACCGTGCTGACAGACACATTGAGTACAGCAACAGTCATGCGCAGAGGTCAGGGATCCAGTCCAGTGTCCTGGGGGGCACCCAGGTATGTGTAGACAGGTGGCAGAAACATGTCCTGCAAGCTTGAGTCCGGTGGATGCAGAGAATGGGGGCCTGGCCAACGTTGGATGCATGGGGATGACACATGTCACAATACCCACACAGTCATGGACATCATGCATAATACACAGTCTCAGGCCACACACACAGCTTGCATCTTGCTACTCGACACATAGACACATAGCCACTAGCAGGGGAAACCCTGCCAGACATGCTGGATGCACCGTGGCAACACACCAGCATTGACTGAGAAGAGGCACCTTGGAGGCATAGGGACACCTTTATTAGTCATGTATTCGGGATTGCAGAGGCAACTTGAAGTACACATGAACACCTCATGTGGAGTAACATGTGGGTCCAACACTGGCACCCCCCTTCTGCAGCACAAATGCGTGATAGCCATGGAACTGGCACACAATTGTCGGCCAACAGCTAAACACCCACAGCTGCTCACGGAGAGACTGCCATACACCATTGATCCGCTGATGTAGAAGTCCCACACCATGTCAAGCCAATGCAAACCGTATGTGTCAGAGGGCAGTGTTACACACATTGATGCCAACATCACAATCCACTATCCCATCACTGATGACTGTCAACCAGTCAGACCATCTATTCAGGTGTACACAGCTGCATGTCGTGTCCCATGGTGATGCTACATGGCTGCAGAGGAACCAAACATCGACAGGGGCAGTGTGCATACATCGTGAACAACTGCCACACCCAATACATCCCTGATGCATCCCTTACCCTAAGGAGACTTCCAAACTTGTCCGTGCCTGTAACGCTGAGTCAGCACATGATGACGTGTCCATGAGGAATAGCAGTGCCACTACAATGCAACCAGCAGACGGCATGCGCAAGTACCTGGGGATGAGAGACACACAAGAAGTCAGCCACAAAAAGCACAGCCACTTGCATGTGCATGTACTCAACACATGTATGGATGACAACATGCTAGGTCACAATTATGACTGTGGAAATACAACCATCACTGCCACCATCACTCCAGTGACACACCCACACACACATCTGACTCACGTGCCATACATGCAGGTGGAGACACACATCACAACACATGCCACACGTGGAGCAATGTGTGCACACTCAGACGCTGGTACTCACCACTAAGCAAAGAAGTCGCGTATGAGCCGAGTCCGGATATCCTCTTGCGGCTCTACATCCTCCACATCACTAGCCCCATTGCCAAGCCCTTCGTCCTCCACGGGTGGATGGTCCTCGTCATGTTGATCCAGGATGAGTGGCACAGCTTTCTCAACTGCCATGTTGTGCAGCATGCAGCAGACCATGAAGATTTTGCAGACCTTCGCAGGGGCATATGGGAGCGCGCCGCCGGTCTTGTGGAGGCACCGAAATCGGCTCTTCAGCAGGCCAAACGTCCTCTCTATCACTCGCCTTGTCCGGCCATGGGCGGTGTTGTAGCGGAGCTGGGCCGGCGTGATGGGGTTGCGGAGAGGTGTGAGCAGCCATGGCATGTTGGGATAGCCAGCATCCCCTACATGGGAAGCACATGGACATCGTTAGAAGTGGTGAAGCGGTCGTGCTGGTAGGCCATGCAAAATACAGGACAGACAGACTGTACCCACCAACAACACATGCTCGTTCGTTGCGCAGCTGCATCATCATTTCAGGCATCCTGCTACGCCTCATGATGTAGGCATCGTGTGCTGATCCTGGAAAACGAGCACAGACATGTGAAATCACCATGTTGGACAGATACACCACAAGGGCATTGATGGAGTGGTAGTGCTTCCGATTGCGGTATGCTACCTCCCGTGCGTGTGGTGGTACCAAAGCTACATGTGTCCCATCTATGGACCCAATGACATGGGGCATCCCTCCCAGGGCATAGAATCCACGCTTGACCCCAGTCATCTGTTCAGGGGTTGGGAACTTGATGAAGTCATCCAGGTGAATCAACATGGCCTCTAAGAAATCATGCAACACACGGCAGAACATGCTCTGGGACATGCCACCAACATGAGCTATGGTATTTTGAAAGGTACCCGTGGCTAGAAAATGTAGGGCTGCCATTACCTTCAGCTTGGGTGTCAGTGCCGTAGGATACGTGTGCAGCAGTTGCAGGTGTGGTGCCAGTCTCGCCGTCAACTCCAGAATCAACCGTCGTGGGAAGCGGTAGCACCGGATCCGATCATTCTCCCGCATGGCAGCCAAGTCGGCATTGCTCGGGGAAGATGCGGCGCTCTGCAGTAATTTGGAAGTGACAAGGAAGAGTGAGTGCACAACAACAACAAATCATTTGTACTGAGCACATGTTAATCTGTCTATACACATATGCTACATACGGAGTGAGGTATGTGCCACATGCCCTGGACACGTATGCCTGCCAGGTGACACTCCTACCAAGACCCAGCTACACACGGAGATTGAGAACCTCCCCATGCCATGCCATGGGATTAGCTGTGTCCCAGTGCAAGTGAACAGCCAGACGCAAGACAGGAGTGACATACACCCACACATCAGCAGAAGTAGGAGGCCGATTGCAGAGACTGGTAGCGGAACACTAGAGCCACAGGTCACATGACATTACACTAGGACAGCCCACACACCTTGCCATGAAGGTGCACATGTCATGACTCACCACACATTCATTGAGAGGATGCAGACATGTCCTTGTCACGCTACTCCGTGTCCCATGCATACATGCGCACCTCACATCCGAAACCACATGTGGCATGGTGTGCGGAACAGTGTGCAATGTCAATCTACACACAGACACATGTTGGTTGCTGCAACAGCTGCAGCTTTTGAGGGTGCTCCAACATCAACCAAATGGGAAGCCCCCACACATACATGACATAGTCACATCGTGCACCGTGGGTAGTGACAAGTCAGGTGTGGTAACCCCTGTAACGGGCATCAGGGGACACTTCCGTGTGTTGGTGTCCGTGCCATGCCAGTGTCGGTCATCCCAAGTGTGCAGTACGACATGCACACATGTCCAAGGAGTCAAGGGCATGCCTGGCACACATTGCACCGTCACACATTACATCTGTACACATCTCATCATACATCTGGTGCCTTCTCGACTCAGGAGTAATGTGCCACATCACAGCCTGTCACACCTGTGCCCCACACATGTAGTAATGCACAGACAATGCCTTGATGTCCATTCATGGACAAGTATGTCCATCCATGGACAAGTATGTCCGCCCTATTCCTTCCTGTGTGCTGCCTGTCACCACTGTGATGTGTGAAAACCGCCGTACTGCTGCTAAGAGGGCCTGTGTACGTTCCCATATCACTATGGGAGTGCTGCCGTATGTGTACCCATCGTGATGGCGAGCGTACAGGCATGTGTACGGTCCGTACCACTACGAGTACGCATACGCAAGAACACCCATAGTGGTACGGGCCGTACACACGCCTGTACTCTCCCTATCACTATGGGTGTTCTCGCGTATGCGTACACGTAGTGATAGTGAGCGTACAGGCGTGTGTACGGCCCGTACCACTATGGGTGTTCTTGCGTATGCGTACTCGTAGTTGTACGGGCCGTACACACGCCTGTTCTCTCCCTATCACTATGGGTGTCCTCGCGTATGCGTACACGTAGTGATAGTAAGCGTACAGGCGTGTGTACGGCCCGTAAAACTATGAGTACGCATACGCAAGAACACCCATAGTGGTACGGGCCGTACACACGCCTGTACTCTCCCTATCACTATGGGTGTCCTCGCGTATGCGTACACGTAGTTGTACGGGCCGTACACATGCCTGTACTCTCCCTATCACTATGGGTGTCCTCGCGTATGCGTACACGTAGTTGTACGGGCCGTACACACGCCTGTACTCTCCCTATCACTATGGGTGTCCTCGCGTATGCGTACACGTAGTTGTACGGGCCGTACACACGCCTGTACTCTCCCTATCACTATTGGTGTCCTCGCGTATGCGTACACGTAGTTGTACGGGCCGTACACACGCCTGTACTCTCCCTATCACTATGGGTGTCCTCGCGTATGCGTACACGTAGTGATAGTGAGCGTACAGGCGTGTGTACGGCCCGTACCACTATGAGTACGCATACGCGAGGACACCCATAGTGATAGTGAACGTAGGCACGCGTGTACGGGCCGTTGCTATGCATTTGGGGTGACCTAGGGCCCCGGAACGCACCGTACCTATGTGTGAAGCTCCAAATTACATAGGGGACACATGAGGGACAAGTATTAAGGCCTACATGCATGCTGGTTGTCATGGAGACCAAGTTCAAATTTTGATTTTGTTCAGGAAGGTGCACAGCAGAAGTCAGTTGGAATGAATCTACTTTGTTGCAATGTGTTTGTGGGGCTGACATCATGCAGGAGAAAAAAACAGATTGATAACCCATAGACTGCTATGTTTGAAGGGATTGGAGGAAACATAGGATGCATATGTGAGTGACCAATCACTCTGTACTCCTGTGCATGAGATGGGCCAGCAAGGCAGATATAAGGCAGCCAGGTCCCATGAGGGAGCACTTGCCTGCACATCTCTGTATTCCACGACCCAGCTGCTGCTACTGATTCCCTGGAACCATGTCAAGGGCTGTGGAGAGGTCACAGCCATTCACCCTGAAGGAGAACATGGCTTTGGTGGATGTGATCCTCCCACGGTACCCCATGCTGTATGGGCGACCAGGTTATCAGGTGAGTTCAGTGTCCACTGGCACAGACTGTGTCCCTTTTTTGTGACTGTGACTTCTGCCATTGTGTCCAGGTGTGACACACATGCTTTGTACTGTAGGGGGGTCCCAGGGGGGGGAATGCCTGATGTCTCCCAGCAGTGCCCAGACACAGGAGGGGTGGGTGCCTATCACTCCCAGCAGTGCCCTGAGACAGGAGGGGTGGGTGCCTAACACTCCCAGCAGTGCCCAGAGACAGGAGGGGTGGGGGCCTATCACTCCCAGCAGTGCCCTGAGACAGGAGGGGTGTGTGCAGAGTCCTCCCAGCAGTGCCCTGAGACAGGAGGGGTGTGTGCAGTCCTCCCAGCAGTGCCCTGAGACAGGAGGGGTGGGGGCCTATCACTCCCAGCAGTGCCCTGAGACAGGAGGGGTGGGGGCCTATCACTCCCAGCAGTGCCCTGAGACAGGAGGGGTGTGTGCAGAGTCCTCCCAGCAGTGCCCTGAGACAGGAGGGGTGGGTGCAGAGTCCTCCCAGCAGTGCCCTGAGACAGGAGGGGTAGGGGCCTATCACTCCCAGCAGTGCCCAGAGACAGGAGGGGTGGGGGCCTATCACTCCCAGCAGTGCCCTGAGACAGGAGGGGTGTGTGCAGAGTCCTCCCAGCAGTGCCCTGAGACAGGAGGGGTGTGTGCAGAGTCCTCCCAGCAGTGCCCTGAGACAGGAGGGGTGGGTGCCTAACACTCCCAGCAGTGCCCAGAGACAGGAGGGGTGGGTGCCTAACACTCCCAGCAGTGCCCAGAGACAGGAGGGGTGAGGGCCTATCACTCCCAGCAGTGCCCAGAGACAGGAGGGGTGGGTGTGATGCACAGTGTGAGCCTGGATCATTGCTTGTGTAGTTACCCTCATTCCACCTGTGTCCTTTAAATGGCACGTACTGCTTTTGGCCTTCCCCCAGAGGATCATGTCCCTATGACAAAGGTGCAATGCGTTGGATGCATACTATGCCTTGTTGGAAACAGCAAATATGTTATAATCTGTGTCCCTGTGACTTGTGCCAGGTGTATTGAGGTAGTGTCACTTGTCCATCCTCACAGGTAGACACCTCTGCCAAGGAGAAGATATGGCTGGACGCCGTCAGCGCCGTGAGGAGTGCGGATGGTCGGAAGCGGCGCCTGCCCCAGGTGAGGAAACACTGGCAGGATATCCGATGCTGGACGCGGAGGATCGCACGGGTCCTGCTGGGGGACTCACCTGAGAGCCATAAGAACCGCGGGCGCCGCCGTCTCTCCCACATCCAGAAACGTGTGCTGGCGGTGGTCTTTCCTGACTTGGACAGGCGCCTACAGGAGATGCAGCAGCCGGAGGGGGGTAGGTACATGTGTGTGTTTGTTGTGTTTCACCAGCATTTGTAAGTGCACTGTTCCATGGATACACTTCCAGGGTTTATGGTGCTGTGCAGATCCTGTTACCCACAGTGTTGCAGGCCTCTCCTGCCTCCCTTCCCCACCTTGCAATGTGTTCACTGGTCTCTGTGTAGTCACTCCATCACAAAGTTATGTAGCCTGACACATTCTCCAAGTGTACAATGCCTGCAGCATCATGTGTGGGGGTGGTGTGTAACAGGTTTAGTGACCTTGCCTGTGCCCTGTCCAGTTCTGGACTTGTGGGTTCCATGTAAGTTGGCACTAATGCTGATTGCAGGCATGGGAGTTAATCTCTTGAGTGCGAGGCCTTCCAGCAGGCATGTCCCATGTGGTGGCCTGTGACATGATGTGCATGAGTGTGCGTTACGCATAGTGCAGGGATGTTAGCGTGTGTTGCAGTCATTTCCATTCAGGAGCATGGAGTTGTGTGGCCACTACTGTCCCCAGGGGCATCTTTTCCTAGGTATCATGTGTGTAATCCGAGAATGTCGACAATCTCTGTGTCTACAGCATAGGTTGTGCTCTGTGCCATTGTCCCCTGGCACCATGTTTATTGACGTGAGATGTATTACAAGTGTCCACTGTCCAGCCTGACCTGATTTTCCAAGTACATACTCACGGTGGCCATTGCCTGTGTGTCTTGTAGCAATCATCTGATGATGCCTATTTGTACATGATTCTTTGGACAGGCGCACCTTGGGTATTTGGTGTGCAATCTTGAATTATTGCATCCCATGTGTATTTCACCCAGACTAAGAGATGTAAGTGCTTCCTGTGTCTCCACAGATTTGTCTCATGTAGGGGGTGGGTTGTGCGGCCATGGCCTACATGTCAAGACCTGTAATCTCCTTGCTCGGACTGGCCAGTGTGTGATCTTTGTCTGGACATACACTCAAGGTGCAGCGTGCCAGTCAGGGTGGGCATGTTATCAGTATTACCTATGCTGCATGTGCCTCTAGTTCCTGGATATGGTCCCTGCTCATCCCAATTTCCTGCCACGCTGTGTGGTGCAGATGCAGTGCTGTATTGTCCCCAGGGCCTTGCTCCTCAGTCAAAATTCCATGTCATCTCATTTGCTATTGTGTCATGCTCTCCATAGTGTTTCCATGGCATGGTGGGTCACACAACTGTGTCTTGCAGGGCCTACATATGTACCTTGTTTTGTAGTTGTAACTCATCCTTTGTTTCAGGCTATGCACTGTAACCTAAGTAGATTTGACTCATGTGACATATGTATACAGGTGTATGATTAATTTCTGTCTCTTCACCCTGCCCACAGCATCGTCGGGGGACACGGAGGGAGACATGGACACAGATGGCGCGGAGGGACCGAGCACCAGTGCCAGCGGTGACATCGGGGCTGGCACTTCGAGTGGGACTGAGGCGGAGGAGAGTGAACCCGGGGACCTGTCGACTGGCACAACAGAGTATGAAGCTGACGGGTCCGAGGATGATCTCTCCGAGTGGGCGGTGGCTGCACCACCATCTGACAGCAGCCCTACATCTGGCACCGCCCCCTCCATTGGCATCAGCCGCCTCCCACGTGCTCGTGTCCCTTCCCAACGTGCCCGGTCACCACATGTCTCCTTCCTGCCAGGCACCGCACCCCCTGCCCCTGTCTCCACTGCTGCCGCCAATGCTGAGTCTGTGGACATCCAGCGGCAGTTGCAGATTGGTCAGACTGCGATCCTTAATGTCCTCCATGGCCACAGCCAGGTCCTCAACAACATGGAGGCATACTTGGAGGGCATTCATTCATCGCAGGCTGACTAACGCAACTTGCTGAGGTCCATAGACTCCACACTGACTGCAGCAGTGGGTCTCCTGCAGCGCTACGTCCCACCCCCTACCCCTGCTCCTTCCACACTTCCCACTCCCATGCCTGTCCCACATACACCCAGACGTAAGCATGCACCCACCACAACAGACACAGGCACCACACCAGCAGGTAAGGTTCGCCGCACACCTCCTGACACGCACACACAGGGTGAAGTAGGCACACCCACTGGGTCGGGGGGCAAACGTGTGACACGCAGCCAGAGTGGGAGTCCGCATTCCACCCAATCCACTCCCTCCAAATCCCCTCCCCTCAGCTCTCCTGGCCACATCTCCCCCAAAGACTCCTTCATGGCCGCTCTGTCCCTGAGCCCCACAGTGACACCACCCCGCAAGCGGTCAAGGAGGTTCACGGTCAGGGTGCTTGAGTCCCCCCCCCTGTCCACACCCTGCCCCAGTGGCGCTGCGACCCATCCCTCTGACCCCCCCTCCTTGGGGCCTGTGGTTCCTTCGGGTGCAGGGGAGTCCCTGGAGGACCTTGCCGAGGTGTGCAGCGCACTCCTAGAATCCACCTTTGGCCCTGCCCCACCCCCTGTGGTGGAGTCCTCCAGGACACCCCCCGCGCCGCACGGCCACCAGCTGCTGCGTGTGCCTCCCCGCCTGCCTGCCTCTGAGCTCCGGCTGCCGCCGCGGGACCACGCCCCCTGCCATCGAGCGGCGTGGTCTGTGCTCGCTTCCTGAATTGTACCGCTGTTTTGTGTAATTGTATCTTGCTGTATATTGTTATTTTGTCCCCCCCTGTTGCCTATTTGCCGGATTTGTTCCTTGTCTGCCCCTGTCTCTTCCCCCCCCGCTTCCCGCCACCGCCGCTGACCCCGCCCCTTTCTTCATTCTGTACCCTCCCCGCTCCCGCCTCCCAGCTGCTCCGCCCCCCCTCGCACTTGGCCATATATGGCGACCGTGCGACGCAGGTGAGTGTGACCTAGTCTAGGACACCCCCCGCGCCGCACGGCCACCAGCTGCTGCGTGTGCCTCCCCGCCTGCCTGCCTCTGAGCTCCGGCTGCTGCCGCGGGACCACGCCCCCTGCCATCGAGCGGCGTGGTCTGTGCTCGCTTCCTGAATTGTACCGCTGTTTTGTGTAATTGTATCTTGCTGTATATTGTTATTTTGTCCCCCCCTGTTTCCTATTTGCCGGATTTGTTCCTTGTCTGCCCCTGTCTCATCCCTCCCCGCTTCCCGCCACCGCCGCTGACCCCGCCCCTTTCTTCATTCAGTACCCTCCCCGCTCCCGCCTCCCAGCTGCTCCGCCCCCCTCGCACTTTGCCATATATGGCGACCGTGCGTACGCGCAGCGGTCACGCGCAGCGGGCGCGCCGATTGTGCGCCGAAGGCGCGCCAAAGGTAAGCCCGTCTGCGCCCGTCCGCGCCTGGACCGCGCCCAGGGCTAGGACCCCTGGCCCTCGAGGACCCCTGCCCACCCGCCTGACGTACACCACCGCCACCCTCAACGCACTCAACACCGGCCGATTCCCAGGATGCTACCGAGCCACCCCACGACGCACCCACGGACCCTTCAGCTGCCACGCCTGCAAGTTCTCCTGCATCCGGACCTGCCCCGCACCAGCACCCGCCAAGCCGAACACCAGCAGCAACCACCTCAAGTGCATCCTGCTCAACACCCGCTCCATCCACAGACACGCCATCGAACTCTGGAACCTCCTCGACACCACAGCCCCTGACGTTGCCTTCCTCACGGAGACCTGGATGAACGCCTCTTCAGCGCCCGACATTGCCATCGCCATCCCAGAGGGATACAAGATCACCCGGAGGGACCGCACCGCCAACCAGATGGGAGGAGGCATCGCCATCATCCACAGGAACACCGTCCGCATCACGACCAGCACCGACGACACCTTAACGACGCCGAACACCTGCACTTCCAGATACACACCGACCCGAAGACCACCCTCAGAGGCACCCTGATCTACCGACCCCCGGGACCACGCACACAATTCAGCGAGGACATCGCCGACTTCATCAACCCGCACGCCCTCCCCTCCGCTGACTACATCCTCCTGGGGGACCTCAACTTCCACCTGGAGAACAACAACGACTGCAACACCACCACCCTGCTCGACAACCTCGCCAACCTCGGACTCAAGCAACTGGTGTCCACCCCCACCCACCTCGCCGGACACACACTCGACGCCATCTTCTCATCCAGCAAAGACATCGCCTTCAGCCATGCCACAGGACTCCACTGGACGGACCACAGCTGCGTCCACTTCACCTTCAAAAGAACGACGATCCACCACCACCAGCGACAGGTTGCTCGTAGAAACTGGAACAAGATCACAGCCGACCAGCTCGCCGCTTCCCTGAGCCAGCACCCGCCTACCAGCTCAGCGAACCCCAGCCAGGCCGCCGACAACCTCACGAAGTGGATCAGCAACTGCGCGGACGAACTCGCTCCTCTGAGCACCCCGCCCAGCAGACCCGCCAGCAAGAAAGCCCCATGGTTCACCGACGAACTCAAGAGCTCCAAGAAGAACTGCCGAGCCCTCGAGAAAGTCTGGAGAAGGGAACCAACACCAGACAACATGACCACCCTCAAGATTACCACCCGGAAGCACCACCAACTGATCCGCACCGCCAAGAAAACTGCATTCAAGGACCGGCTGGACAACAACGCACACAACTGCAAGGAACTCTTCAACATCGTGAAAGAGCTCTCCAACCCCAACGCCGGAAACAACGACATCACCCCATCGCAAGACCTCTGCAACTCCCTCGCCTTCTACTTCCACAACAAGATCGCGGACATACACAACAGCTTCAGCTGTCAACCGACGCACGCCACGACCACAGCAACGCCGCTCACCACCACCCTCTGCGCCTGGACTCCGATCAGCACCGAAGACACCGTCCGCATGATGAACTCCGTCCACTCCGGATCTCTGACCGACCCCTGCCCTCACCACGTTTTCAACAAGGCCGACGCTGTCATCGCACCCCACCTGCGGGACATTATCACTACCTCCTTTGACACCGCCACCTTCCCTGAGAGCTGGAAGCACGCCGAACTCAGCGCTCTACTCAAGAAACCTACAGCGGACCCCACCGATCTCAAGAACTACCGCCCCATCTCGCTCCTCCCGTTTCCAGCCAAAGTCATCGAGAAGACCGTCAACAAACAGCTGGCCGCCTTCCTCGAGACGAATGGGTCCCTCGACCCCTCACAGTCTGGCTTCCGAGCCAACCACAGCACAGAGACCGCCCTCATCGCCGCCACTGACGACATCCGAGCCCTGATGGACAACGGAGAAACAGCGGCCCTAATCCTCCTAGACCTCTCCGCTGCTTTCGACATGGTTTGCCACCGCACCCTAGTGCAGCGCCTAAGCAACATCGGAATCCAGGAGAAGGCACTGGATTGGATCGTCTCCTTCCTCGACGGAAGAACACAGAGAGTCCGCCTACCACCGTACAAGTCAGAGGCCACCGAAGTCATCTGCGGCGTCCCTCAAGGATCCTCGCTGAGCCCCACCCTCTTCAACGTCTACATGAGCCCCCTCGCGGCCATCGCACGCCAACACAACCTCAACATAATCTCCTACGCCGACGACACCCAGCTGATCCTCTCCCTGACCAACGACCCCGCCGCCGCCAGAGCCAACCTGCACGATGGGATGAAAGATGTAGCCGAGTGGATGACGACCAGCCGCCTGAAACTGAACTCAGACAAGACGGAGGTCCTCATCCTGGGCTCCTCGCCCTCCGCATGGGACGACTCCTGGTGGCCCCCCGCCCTGGGCACCGCACCCAAACCGACGGACCACGCACGCAACCTGGGCTTCATCCTGGACTCCTCCCTCTCCATGACCAGACAAGTCAACGCCGTCTCCTCGTCGTGCTTCAACATCCTGCGCATGCTACGGAAGATCTTCTGGTGGATCCCCACGGAGACCAGGAAGACGGTCACCCAGGCCCTCGTCACCAGCCGACTGGACTACGGCAACGCCCTCTACGCCGGAACCACCGCCAAGTTCCAGCAGAGACTCCAGCGGATCCAGAACGCCTCAGCCAGACTCATTCTCGACATCCGACGTAACAGCCACATCTCCGGACATCTGAGAGACCTGCATTGGCTCCCCGTCAACAAAAGAATCACCTTCCGTCTCCTCACCCACGCACACAAAGCCCTTCACGATCAAGGCCCGAGCTACCTCAACAACCGAGTCAACTTCTACGCTCCCAAACGCCACCTCCGATCAGCCAGTCACGCCCTCGCCGCCGTCCCCCGCATCCGAAGAGCGACAACAGGAGGAAGGTCCTTCTCCTACCTGGCCGCCAAGACCTGGAACTCCCTCCCTCCCGACCTGCGCTTGACCCAAGACCACCTCTCCTTCAGGAAGAAGCTCAAGACCTGGCTGTTCGAGCAGTAACGGCACCCCACCCCCCAAAGCGCCTTGAGACCCTACGGGTAAGTAGTGCGCTCTATAAATGTCTTTGATTGATTGATTGATCCCTGCACCCACGTCGCCTACCCTTCGCCCTCCTGTCCCTGCGGTGCCTGTTCCTTCCCCCCAACATGATGCCCTGACCCCTGTGGAAGACAACGGCTTGTAACTGTGCAGGCAAGCTAGGGGACACGCATCCCACTGTGTCCCCCATCCAGCTGGGACTCCTGGACTGCCCTATGGGCTTTGTTAATATTGGACTTACTTCATACTAGTTTTTTGCTCATGCTGAATAAAGCTATTTATTTTTTGCCCTTGGAACACTCCTGCATTGCTGGCATTGCTGTTGGTGGGGCTGCTACATGGTTGTGGGTGTTGGTCATGTGTTGGGTGTGTGGGAAATGTAGTAGTGTGCTGCTCATAGGGGGGACCCTGGGATCTGTGTGCCATCACACGCTGTTAGCTACCTTTCTCCATTCATGTAAGCAGTTGCTGCATGTTGCAATTGTCCCAAGGTGTATTCCTTCCTCTGTGTACCCTGACTTCTTCCCTGCAGGGTGTCCCCTGACTTTGGCGCAGAGCTGTGTGTCCATTAGCTGGGTGTGTGACGTAGTCCTTCACCTTTGCACATGCATGCTGAGCCATTTTCCACCTGCATCATTCGTGGCATCCTTGGTAGTCATTGTACTTGTGTATGTGGCCTATTGACATGACTTCATGTGTACATGTTTTCTTTTTGGCCCTATGCATGCGTGTACTCCCAGCCTCGCACACATGTGGTACATGTACTGCAGGGTCTTTGTGCACCTGACTGACATTTGTGGGCATGGTATCTGTGGCTACTCCACCCTTTGCGTTCCATGGGCACTGCTGGGAGTGATGGGCACCCACCCCTCCTGTCTCTGGGCACTGCTGGGAGGACTCTGCACACACCCCTCCTGTGTCTGGGCACTGCTGGGAGGACTCTGCACACACCCCTCCTGTGTCTGGGCACTGCTGGGAGGACTCTGCACACACCCCTCCTGTGTCTGGGCACTGCTGGGAGGACTCTGCACAGACCCCTCCTGTGTCTGGGCACTGCTGGGAGGACTCTGCACACACCCCTCCTGTCTCAGGGCACTGCTGGGAGTGATAGGCCCCCACACCTCCTGTGTCTGGGCACTGCTGGGAGGACTCTGCACTCACCCCTCCTGTGTCTGGGCACTGCTGGGAGGACTCTGCACACACCCCTCCTGTGTCTGGGCACTGCTGGGAGGACTCTGCACACACCCCTCCTGTCTCAGGGCACTGCTGGGAGTGATAGGAACCCACCCCTCCTGTCTCTGGGCACTGCTGGGAGGGCCCTGCACCCACCCCTCCTGTCTCTGGGCACTGCTGGGAGGACTCTGCACCCACCCCTCCTGTCTCTGGGCACTGCTGGGAGGACTCTGCACACACCCCTCCTGTCTCTGGGCACTGCTGGGAGGGCCCTGCACCCACCCCTCCTGTCTCTGGGCACTGCTGGGAGGACTCTGCACACACCCCTCCTGTCTCAGGGCACTGCTGGGAGTGATAGGCCCCCACCCATCCTGTGTCTGGGCACTGCTGGGAGGACTCTGCACACACCCCTCCTGTCTCTGGGCACTGCTGGGAGGACTCTGCACACACCCCTCCTGTGTCTGGGCACTGCTGGGAGGACTCTGCACACACCCCTCCTGTCTCAGGGCACTGCTGGGAGTGATAGGAATCCACCCCTCCTGTCTCTGGGCACTGCTGGGAGGGCCCTGCACCCACCCCTCCTGTCTCTGGGCACTGCTGGGAGAGCCCTGCACCCACCCCTCCTGTCTCTGTGCACTGCTGGGAGGACTCTGCACCCACCCCTCCTGTCTCTGGGCACTGCTGGGAGGACTCTGCACACACCCCTCCTATTTCACAATATGTACGCTCATGACATACACGGATGTGGGTACGCTCCATGCATTCGAGGTGGGGGTACGGGTCGTACTTACACTGTTGGGGTGGGGGTACGCTCCATACGTACGCGGGTGGGGGTACGGGTCGTACTTACACTGTTGGGGTGGGGGTACGCTCCATACGTACGCGGGTGGGGGTATGGGTCGTACTTACACTGTTGGGGTGGGGGTACGCTCCATACGTACACGGGTGGGGGTACGGGTCATACTTACACTGTTGGGGTGGGGGTACGCTCCATGCATTCGAGGTGAGGGTACGGGTCGTACTTACACTGTTGGGGTGGGGGTACGCTCCATACGTACGCGGGTGGGGGTACGGGTCGTATTTACACTGTTGGGGTGGGGGTACGCTCCATACGTACGCGGGTGAGGGTACGGGTCGTACTTACACTGTTGGGGTGGGGGTACGCTCCATATGTACGCGGGTGGGGGTACGGGTCGTACTTACACTGTTGGGGTGGGGGTACGCTCCATACGTACGCGGGTGGGGGTACGGGTCGTACTTACACTGTTGGGGTGGGGGTACACTCCATACGTACGCGGGTGGGGGTACGGGTCGTACTTACACTGTTGGGGTGGGGGTACGCTCCATACGTACGCGGGTGGGGGTACAGGTCGTACTTACACTGTTGGGGTGGGGGTACGCTCCGTGCATACGGGGTGGGGGTACGGTCCGTACATATCCGTCCCCACGCTATGTGATGCTTGTGCGGCCCGTACCCAGGCCTTTGCCACGTGGGTACGAGCCGTCCCGCCATTGTTGGGGTGACGTGGGTGTGGGCATGGTACGACTCGTACCCACGCTCTTCAGGCGTGGGTACGGGACGTACCTGTCTGGTTGTGTTGCCGGTTCGCGTCGTGAAGGACTTCCGTTGTGGCGGTCGCTGGCTTAGCTGGACACGCCCCCACCCCCTCGTAGTGACCAGGGCCTGGGAGTCAGGTATGTCCAGGGCATGTGTGCTGTGTGACTTTGGTGGGGGGTTTGTGGCCTGCCCTGGTCCTGCCCCCCTCCCTTAGTTGTTCTGACCTTCTGCGGCGTCTGCGTCCGAACCTGTAGAGGAGGTCGACTGCTATGAGGGCCGGGATGACACGTAGGTTCGGGTCCATGTCTGTCCGTCGCGTACGGGTACTCCTTGTTCGCGTCGTCTTGTCTGTCCGTCGCGTACTGGTCCTCCTTGTTCGCGTCGTCCTGTCTGTCCGTCGCGTACTGGTCCTCCTTGTTCGCGTCGTCCTGTCTGTCCGTCGCGTACTGGTCCTCCTTGTTCGCGTCGTCCTGTCTGTCCGTCGCGTACTGGTAGTCCTTGTTCGCGTCGTCCTGATTTCCCGGCAGTTTTTGGCAGCCGGAAAATATTCACCGTGCGGGATGACATCGGTGCGAATCGTAATTCCTGGTTCGTGAATGGCAGGCTGCGAGCGTGTCATGTCATATGTGTGGTGAAGAAGAGAAGTGCACAGCTGTTGGGTGATGCTTAACAATCAGGATGGACAGTACTACAAACATTCTGGAGACCACCACCTCTAACTTAACTGCTTCTCCAGATCCAGAAGCAACATGTTTACATATAACTTGCCCTGTTACTTGTGGGTGAGTCAAAGTTTTGATTCTCAAAATTTTTAGAGGTATATTAAAACATGAACATACATTTTACTGGCTTGCAATGCATTTTCATGCTTACTGGTAATGTTTAGGTACGCTTGTGTGTTTTGTATATTAAATAAAGTTTAATCGCATTTTCAAGATGATCCAAGGTACTTTGAAAATCCTGGGTTGGGATGTCAAGCAGTAGCAATGTAGAACAAATGTAATTCAGAAATTGTTGGGTTGTTATGGGTGTGTGAAGTTGTGAAGGCTCTTTCTCCATAAGGTCATTCTTTTTTCGAAACTTCACAATCATTTAGCACTTTACAAAAAAACTTTATAAGCAATTCATATTTAGCGGAAGAATTCTCCTCCATTATTTTCTCAAGAACATTCAGTTCCAAATTCTCTTTTTGACTCAAATGTCTCCAGAAAGTTAAATTGTGAGAAGCTTGAAAATGTGTAAAACAGTGTTGTGTGAAGTTTGATAATATCCCAAACTTTGAGGTCGCAGTGTGGAATTTTGCAAACCCTTCTTTCTGCATACAGTAGTATTGACTTGTTAAGACCTACACAATATTGAAACATGAGGCCAACAACCAATGTAATCTTCTAAAGAATGATTGTTCCAGTGGTGTCGCAAAAGGTAAACAGACATAATATCGAATAAAAAATATCGACTGGACAGAATATCGAGTTTTTAATATAGAATGGACAGAATATCGAATTGCCAAAATATAGTGGTGCAGAATATCGAAAATCAGGTAAGAAATATCGATTTAAATAATAAAGAAGTAAGTAATATCAACACTCATAATATAGTTGGCAAAAATATCGATTTTTTTTTAGTGTTTTAAGTGTTTGAATATGTGTTAAAAGTATGTATCTATTTTGGAATGTATGTTTGAATATTTTTAAAGTAATGAATTTTATGTTATTTAATTTTTCTGTAATTTAATTCCACAGCGGGTTGTGGGTTTATAGGGGATTAGGGTGGGAAGTAATTTAATTATAGTACATTACATAATAATTTTTAGGAATTATTAATTATCTTTTTTTTAATTTTGCATTTTACTTCTGTAGCGGGTTGTGGGTTTATAGGGGAATAGGGTGGGAAGTAATGTAATTGTTATGAGGTAATTATTAATTGGTATTGAAAATTAATTGGTTGTTGATTAATTATTAATTGGTAAATAATTTGTATTAATTGGTAATTATTTTGTATTAATTGTTTAATTGATAATTATGTTAATTGTAGTAATTTATTATTTGTAGCGGGTTGTGGGTTTATAGGGGAATATGGTGGAAAGTAATTTAATTGTAAATAATTAATTAATAATTGAAATATTTTTTGTACATTGATAATTAATTAATTAATTAATTATTAATTGGTATTATTTGTATTTATTAATTTTTGGTATCGAAAATTAATTGGTTGTTAATTAATTATTAACAGGTAATTAATTTTAAAAAATATATTGGTATGTATAATTAATTAATTATTAAATATTGTGTCATTGGTAAATAATTGTAATACTTTTTTTTGGTATTAATAATTAATTTATTTTTAATAAAATATTAAATTATTATTTTCCCTACTATTGCACTCACTGGAGTGGGAATAGTAATTTTTACCCCTACGCTATCCAATGCTTTCCCTACTATTGCACTCACTGGAGTGGGAATAATAATTTTTACCCTCCCGCTATCCAACGCTTTCCCTACTGTTGCACTCTCTGGAGTGGGAATAGTAATTTTTACCCCTAAGCTATCCAATGTTTTCCCTACAGTTGCACTCACTGGAGTGGGAATAGTAAATTTTACCCTCCCGCTATCCAACGCTTTACCTACTGTAGCACTCTCTGGAGTGGGAATAGTAATTTTTACCCTCCTGCTATCCAATGCTTTCCCTACTATTGCACTTACTGGAGTGGTAATAGTAAGTTTTACCCGCCCGCTATCCTACGCGAAAATATTGAATATTTGTAATTAATATTGCGTTAATATATATGTATTACATGATTTTTTTTATTTAAGTATTTCAGGGATTCGATATTTTGGCCTTCTATATTTTTTCCTCCATATTTTTGTAGGTCGATATTCTCCTTCTCGCAAAAGTATCCTAGGCCCTAATGTAAGCAAGAAAATGCCTCCTCACCATACCCTTGGTCACATAGTCTAAACTCCTCCCCTCACACTCCTTGCACGCCTGGGCCTCAATGCTGCTGCAAGTTGGGCATTAATGATAGCAATGGCCTCGGATGTTCCAATGACCCCCAAAGTGACCAGCACACCTTGGATTAGTGGACTGTTGGTTGTAATTTCTTATGCAGTACTCTTTATACAAACGCTACCAATATTTTATTGAGAACCACAGTGATCTGTGGCTATTTCTGCTTGTGTCACGCATTAATGTGTATTTCGAGGATAAAGCACAACCCATATACGGTATATGACTGCTTTACCATATTTCGGTATCTGTATCTGCTTGGGAGACCACCTCCCTTGAGGTCAATATGGACTCTGTTGGCAGTCCTGACCTGGTTTGCACTAACCTATTCCATTACGTGTGTTGTCCTCTCGTTGTGCTTCCACTGAACTAATTAGACTAATACACTTGATAACCATAATTTGCAGGTGAAAGGTTCCGGACTAGAGGCAGCATCCCATGACCTGTTGTGTGTGGCCTCTCCACTTTCTGCAATCATCGCTGTTCAGAGTGGAGGATTAATTGCCATGGTAATGCTCAGTTAATAAGGAAAGCCACTGAGTGCATTTGTGAGTCAGACTTATGAAGAGCTTACTGCAGCCAATTGCGTTGTCGCCGCCACAGTTGAAAATGCGCAAGGCGAAACACATCCTGTTTCTGTGGACCTGGTAAAATAAATACCGAGTCCTTTCACCATCCACAAATGCGGTCTCTTCATTTGGTTGGAGTGCGAGCTGGCTATATTTGGACCCACCACCACGTCTCGAACGCACCCACTCCCGAGTGCTTGGTGTGCCTATCGGTGGACTGGAGCCTGTGATATATACATATATATATATATATATATATATATATATATATATATATATATATATATATATATATATATATATATATATATATAAATATAAATATTTATAACAAACTAAGTTTTTATCATTTACATTTGTGTTAAAGAATAACATTGTGTATCACAGAATATGCTATATGGGGCCATATGTATCAAGCCTTTTTCCCATTTGCAAACGGGCAGATTCTCAGAATCTGTCCGTTTGCGAATGGGAAAAAGCCTAAGGCCATCGCAAAATAGCAAATCGCAGAATTTGCGATTTTCTATTTTGCAAATCCAATTAAGGAATCGCAAATTGCGGTTCACTAAATGCAATTCTGGAAGCACCAGAAATTTGCTATTTGGCCTTAAGGAATTGCAAATTACGATCAACTTCAAGTTGGTGGTAATTTGTGATTTTCTTTAAAAAAGCACTTTTTAGATTTTTTAAAAGTGCCATATGTTGCACACGCATGCCCTTAGGGCATGTATGTGCGCAAAATGTGCACACATGCTTATTTCAGGGGTGCAATAGGGTGTCCTTTTGGCACCCTTGCAACCTTGAAATTGCATTCTCAATTTGAGATTCTCTAATTGGTAATCGCAAATTGAGAATGTCTTCCTATTCATTCCTATGGGCCTCCTAGCCCAAAGGAATAAATGGGAAGATATTCCTTATTTGCAAATAAAGAATATGTGGGATTCGCAAACTTTTTAGCAAATCCTACATACATTGCATTTTGCGACTCTCTAATTACGATTCGCTAAAAATCGCAATTTGAGAATCACAAAACTCTTTTTTGATTCATATGGCCTATGATTTTTATGCATTCTTACCTACGTATTAACATGGACTTAAACAATTATTCCATATGTATTACCTGAACATAAAACAGTCATTATAATACATGATAAGGTGTTGCCAATATTTACATTTTACACAGCAGCAATGTTCAAATATGCAAATAGACCAGGGTTGTTTTCCTACCCAGACAATGGACACTCCATGAATTCGAGTAGTCAACCCCATGAATTAAAGAGTTCTCTCTTTCGTATTATCTGTTGGTGCCACATCCTGCAAGTGACAGGCTTTCGATTTATTCTTTCAGTCTGTTTTTAATTTACAATTGTAATCGAAACTATTCTGACAGCTATTTCCAGCCGAACTACAATGTAATTTTGCAAAAAATATCGTTTGTGAGGGACAAATTCCGTCCCCGATTCACAAAATGAAGTGCTGAGGCAGGGACCTCGAAAATTGATTTGACTCACAATGAAATTCTGCCATGGTGGCGAAATTTTCATGTCAGCAGATTTGTTTCGTTGGGTCTGTTTATGGAATTCAAGCGTGGGATAATCTGTAGAGATTGGATAACACACAAAATCGCTTGTGAGTGTGCATTTGAAAATTGTATGCAGGCAAACCCTCAGGGATTTATTCCTGTCAAGGAAAGAATTAAATGCATATTCATGGGCGGAATGGAGGGTCAACAGCATCAAACATATCATGGTTTAGGAGAAAGGGTTTGCTTCTTGGGGAAAAAACAGGGTTCCAGGAAAGAACAAACAGTGTTTGAAGGTAAACATGCACTTTTGCATTACATCTCTACCTGCTGAAAGGTGCACCTGTTATATTTTACGTGTAAATGATTATACATGTACATTTTCCGGTAACATTTTTAGGCACACTCTTGGATTCTTTTTTTTCAATTCCATATACATTGTGAAGTCACAAATTTGCTCCTAACAGAGGCCTAATCCAACAGCTATTATTTGTCTAATTTGGTGAATCGAAATCCTGCTTTTTTATCCCGTTTACCAAACCGAAACTGACAGAAAATGATAAAAATGAAACTTTTGGTTTGTATTTTAAAATACTTTAAACTAAAATCTTTTTCAACTAAACAACCATGTAATGCGTTGCTGAATAGCCATCATCATGATCGCCCATGCAACTTAAGTGAACTGCACAGTTTTGGACCCAACAATGCTGTTGAGTCAGACCATGCAGAGAGGATCACCAACACCCTTCACAGGGGGTATTTACATGCCCATTGCGCCACTGGTGCATCACTTTTATTGAGCACCGGCAGTGCAATGAGCTTGCCCGTTGAGCAAGGATTCGTATAAAAAGAAACTTGCTCGTATGCAATCCTCTCGAATAACCTGTAACATTGTAATCAACATGTTTGTGAATACTAATTCCTCACAACATTCTACATATTGTATCCAGGGGATGCTTTCCTATGTGCTTTACTAATGAATAACCCGAGTGTCCTAAAAATGGTCGCCAAAACGCGGGAACTTTTCTGCACATGCGTCTACTACATCTACGTAGTATGATGTTTTCTGTTGCTTGGGGGGAAATCTTTGCAGCTGCGCAATAGCTTTTAATATGGCTGCTTTAAGTAACACACTAACGCACATGCTGTGCTGAAACTAACTTATGCAAGTTCTACTAAGCTACTAATGCAAAATATTTATTTAGTAACTGGGGTTAGAGTAGAAGTAAGTGGTATACAGTGAATTCATTTAATTTTGTATTCTAACATGTTCTTCTCTGACTTTATTAATAGTTCATATTTGGGCCTTGGAGGGTGACCGCGTCTCTGTATCCTTGTGGTTTCTACGCATGCGCAACGTCTGCTCGTTGACGGACTGCCAAACCCTAAGCCCAGCAAGGACATGGGAAACCCAACTCTTGACCCTACAAGAGGAAGAGGATGCAACATTGTAAAATAAACTTATTGATCTACATATGAAATGCTTGGGGGAATAAAGCTTGTGGGTATTAAAATTAAGGGGCAGAGAACTAGACAATAGACTAAAGAAAAATATTGCACTTGGTATGGTGTGATGTCCTCACCCCACTGCTTGGCCCAATCAAATTGCGGGTGAACATGGAATTGAAACATTTGGGGGTGGATCATACATTTGAATTGGTATAACAGAGGTAAGTTCTAGATAGTTAGACACACTTGATGCTGAGATGCTGATGCTATGCCGAGAGGCTGCCCGATTTTGCTGCAATCTGACTGAAGAATCCAACACTAGGGAAATTCGTGGAACAACCGAGGAGGCACACCTAGGAAGGGGTCCGGACGGGCCCGAGCCGGAGAGAGTAGCACCAGAGAGGGGTGAAACGCCAGCGTTACACTAGAATAGGTCTCCTTCCCTGTCCTGAACCTGTCCTGAAATCCTTGACACACTGATTGTCAGGGTCCTCATACCATACTAGGTAATTATAACTGTAGGGGAAATGCTCCGTACTTGCTCTCTATTCTTTCTCTCCTCAGGTACTGTCATTGCAAGAATTTAATTGATAAAACTGATTATAAGCTAACTGTACTATTTTTCCTGATGGAGACTTCTAGTATATCCATGTGTATTCTGATTTGACTCGCAAAATTATTAATTCAAAACTTCTTCTGAGTCTGTGGTACTTTAAAATAAAGTTAAATGCATTATTGTATTTTCCTCCCTATTCTAATCTACTACTAGATCTTTTGAATTGTTCATTTACTCAGGAGACAGGAATAGTAAGAATACTGGTGTAAAAGTTTCCTAGGGTAAATAAAATTGATGACCAGTGGATATTTGCCAGCTCATCGTGTGTATGAATGCATATGGGCCCAAATGAGTGTTGTGTGTATGAATGTGTAGAGCTGGTAAACTCCGCTGCATCACCATATTTACAAGGCCACGTAAAGTCACCCTGTGTGACTTTTTATGGCCTTCTAAATATGGGTCCCTTTCCCGCATTACTCCGCGTCAAAGGGTTGTTCCATGGGTGTTGCTGTGGGTGTTTCTAGTTTTCCAACATTTTGAAAAACTGGGAATGCATCAGAATCCAAAAGTATTTCTCCTTGTTTTTTTCTCTTTCAATACATGCTGCAGAATGCATTCTGCAGCACGCATAGAAAGAGGAAAATGCCACTAATTACTATTTTTGCGCAGGAAGGTGTCCCTTCTTGCATGAAAACAATTAACCCCACAGCGCAGGCACCCTTGCAAATTGAGGCAAGGGTGCCTGCACTGGCAAATGGCAGCCAATTTTGTGCCAGTGTAGGAAAAAGCACAGGGAAGCATCGCATTGTTAATACGACGCATCCCTGCGCTTTGAAAATGGAACAGCATGGCACAGCAAAATGGCTAGCGCCACCACACTGTGTCATTTTCTTGTGGATGAGGACCACAGTGTTTACGGGGATCCAGTCACATAATAAGGAAAGCATGCTTTGCCTGCTTGGTGACCCCAGACTCTCTAAATAATTTTGCTTGTGTCACACTTCCATAAACTTCAGAGACCTTTTACAAAGGTTTTAATACATTCCATAGACTCTTAAACGTACTTTGCCTGTTCTAATCTGTTCTCCCCAACTTGCCATGTTGGCACATGCACTCACAATAAATTAGTGGCGTGAGTGTGTGACAAGTGGAAAATAATGGCAGAAAATTGCTTCATAATCGTGGTGCAGTAATATTCAAGATATAGAAGAAGGACCGGAAAAGGACCAAGAAAGAGGTTCAAACTTAGGGGCATATTTATCATTTTTACATGCTATGCAACATAGCAAAAAATATTTAACTGTGAAACGTGAAAACGAGAGTGAAGGAATGCGGCATATCTATAAAGATATGGCACATTCCTGCTCTCTCCTTGCACTGGTGCACTTTTGACTGCCTGGAGCCAATGCAGGCACCCTTTGCATCAAAGTGCAAGGGTGCCTGCATTGCAGGCAGGATTATTTTTGTGCAGGAAGGAACATTGTTCTGCACAAAAAACAATCTTTTGGGGCTTCATTCCTCTTTCTACGTATGCTGCAGAATGGGAAAAATGAGGAGAAATAAAGATATTTATTTTCCTTATACCTCTGCTGAGGCGATGTAGCATTTTGACACATTGTCAAGTATACTACTCATGGTAAATCTCGGAATGCGGCAAAATCCATGGGTGGATCCATTGGAACACCCATGCTCAACTCAGGAAACGCCTCCCTGGGGCAGAGTAACACAAGGCAGCGACTTGCGCTTTACATTGAGCATGAAATGAAACACAACCCCA
Organism: Triturus cristatus; assembly: GCF_964204655.1. Classification (NCBI taxonomy): domain Eukaryota; kingdom Metazoa; phylum Chordata; class Amphibia; order Caudata; family Salamandridae; genus Triturus; species Triturus cristatus. The sequence continues at coordinate 973,599,514 of NC_140593.1, forward strand.
CTCACACCACAGCAAAGAACAAATTTCAGAGGCACAACTGATCTACGAAACTGAAGGTTGAAAGGAATTGATGCTCTGTTGCATGCAACGAGGAACAGCAACCACTCCTTTCCTAGTTCTGGAATAAGATCCATGTAGGAAAAACTGAAAACAAACATAACGGCACTAACCACACAATATGAATGTTGCTTAGAAACAAGATGAAGATTTCATGACCACTGTGTGACCAGTGATATTCACAAGCCTTTCAGAGCACTTGGTAATTTGACTACTCTGCGTATTGATGTCCCTCAGTGAAACCGATGCATGAAAAATATTAGGGGTATATTAAAATAAAATATTTTCTCCAATAGTTGAAGTCTCTCAAAGGATTAATTTCAAGTATAACATACAAAAGAACAGTGCCTAAACTGTCAAAAGGTTCGTAAAGCACCAAGAACCCCAAAAGGGCAAGTATGTGTGGCACCGGGAACCAGGGGCAGTTACTTAAAGAAGCTGGCATTTAAGCCTTCCTAAAATTCGAATCATTAGGTTTTGAGCTATTGAACAAACTTGTGCTACGCATTGTACATATATCCAATGCCAGGGGATGCAATTCTTGTAACCATAGTAAAACTCTTCATAGAATTGTGAACGTTCACAACATAGCAGAATTCTCCATTTGATATTATGGAATGGCCATTTCTGTGTCTTCCTTCGTGTCCCTCTTTATTGCAAAATAAACAAAAACCTATGCTTTTGACAAGGTTGTCAGTGGCATGTGTTTCAGGCCTGGGGTGACCGCTGTGTGATTTGAATGCTTACCTGCTCGAGGCCAATGTGCAAATGGGCCTTTCAGTATTTGCACACTTGTTCTTTGCACAAATGCATGTAATTAGAATATCTCCTTAGAGTATTAGAGATGAGAGGTGTATTATTGCCTCTTGCTCTGGCACAGCCATGATTTGTGCTCCCATTAGTCTCTAGATGTCTTCTGCCAGGATTTCGGGGAGTGGGCAGCTGAAATTGTTCACCTTCACAAGCCAAATTCCTGAAACTCTTCTTCTAGTCAATTGGGGGCATATTTACAACGAGGCGATAAAAAATTATCGCGGCTTTAGCGGCCGTTTTCAGCCGAAAAGCGGCGATAATTTTATCGCTATATTAGCAAGGTCACGCTAACGCGTGAAACCTTGCTTTAGCGTGGGGATTTCTAACGCCCAGATTTGCATCTCTAATGAGATGCAAAGTGGCCATTCCTGACCTGACATGACAGAAGAAATGTCGCTAAGCGACATTTCTCCTATCATCAAGCCCCACGCTATGAAGCATAGCGTCAGGAAAAGTAGTGATAACACCTGTTATCGCTACTTTCCTAACACCTGCTTCAGGACTGACTTAGCCATGATATCCTATGGAAGGTGGATATCATGGCTAAGTTTGTGAGTCCTTATCAACTAGCTAACGTGAGATTATATCTGGGTTTCCAGCGATAATTTCACGTTAGCCAGTTAGTGCTAGGATTTTTATCGCCGATGAGATAAGCGTTGCTAATAGCACACTATCTCAGCGATAAAAATCGGTGCTAGCCGGCGATTACTATCCGAGCGCTAAGTGCGCTCAGCGATAATTATCGCCGGTTGTTGTTGATATGCCCCTTGATGCCTTACTCACACCAGGAAACAGATTTTTGGGCAAAACTTCCTCTGTCTTGTTTCATGTGCAACGCCTTGACAGCACCCAACATTTAGATTTTTTTCAATTAGCAACAGTGGCCAGAATTGTGAATGGTTTGCTTTTAGATTCTTCATTTGACACTGAGTTCATATCTTCATGGGCTAGTATCTGATTGTGATATTGTATGATAGTGTTTCAGAATCATGCTGCCATTATTCTTGATTTTGCTCTATTCATTTCTTAGTTTTTGATTTTGGTGCTATTAAGTATGTAGATGCCATTAAGTGGAGTAGGCTCAGCTTCTCTCCCAAGGAGAATAAATTAATCCTCTTTCAATAAGATACATATTTAAAGTGAAACGTATTCATTCTCAAGTCAAAATAACATATTGGTTTCGTACTGTGCTAGTCAGACATTAACTTGCCACTGTAGCTCTGGGAAGGGGATTTCCTTCCCCGAGTGATCGAAGCACAATCGTGCCAAGCCTTCTTGGATTTCAGCATAACTAAGACATGATTTTTGATATTTTTAATAGACATACAAAAGATTTATTGTCTGAAAGTCCCTTTGATTAAGGGGATTGTGCAGAAGATATGGCCCCCTATCAATATTTAAAATGATGTTAACACACCATGTGTGGAGGACATTGGAAGCATAAAAGCTGAATACTTCGTCTTAAAAAGTGGAGCATTGATACAGATCTGACCATGAGACTGAGTAACAGGTGCAAGGTCCAGCAACAGGAACACTAACACTGCTTTTTTCGTGCTGCAAAAACATGCAAGTACTCCAGAAACCTGATTCTTTTTGCAGAAACATTTTGATTACATTTGAAGGAGTGATGCAAAAGTTTATGAAGTGGATAAAATGAATGAGAAAAAAAAGTAAAATGTTCCGGGAAAGGAAGTAATTGGATTGCTCAGGCAAGAGATTATATTGGGTAGCTTTGCATATTTAGGGCCTCGTTTCCGATGTTTTGGTGCAGGGCAGTGCCGCAAGAAATCTTGTTGCGCTGCCCTGAATCTAAAGAAAAGGGCAGGTATTGAGATACGGTGCATTCCTGCCCTTTTCCACATTGCTGCTGCACAATGGGCTGCCATGAGACAATGCAGGCACCCTTGCGCCACGGTGCAAATGTGTCTGCGTTGTAGGGCTGATTGTGTGGTGCAGGAAGGGACACTATTCTGCACAAAAACAATCACAACAGGTGTTTTCCTCTTTTGCAGCGCACATAGAAAGAGGAAGAAACTAGGAGAAATAAGGCAATTTCTCTTCATTGTGACTCCCTAATGCCACCCCTGGGGTGGTGTTTGCATCTGACATATTCCCAGCTTTAGAATTCCTCATAAATCTGGGATGGTTCAGATTCCATGGGTGTTGCATGGAAACACACATAGCAACACTCATGGAACACCCCTTTCACGCAGGGATCTTCGTGAAAGAGGCACATATTTACAAGGTCATGAAATGCCACCCAATGGCCTTGTAAATATGCTGCAGCACATTGCACCACCAGAGCATCGCAAAAAACACACCCTTGCAACGCAAAGGACCCTTAGGGGCCTTGTAAATGAGGCCCATAGTGTCAACCAAGATTTTTAATGATGAAGGGTATGGTGATGGTCATACTGCCACCATACTTGCAGGCTTCTCAAATCTACTTTACTAGGTATCCCAAAGAATATCAAAACTGATAAAACAGTTAATTGGCTGCATTATTACAATGAAGAAACAGTAGCAGTAAAGTTTATCTTCCCTGGTGTGGATTTTCCATATCTTTTTCAGATTACAAAATATGTACAATAGAACTATCCCAAAGAATCTAACCTTCCCTACAGATTCTCCATTGTTTCTTCACAAAACCTTTGCTTGAAAGCTCAATTTCAAGTGATTAGTGGAGCCATAACTCAATAAAAGCATGTGTTCAAATGCTCACTGTTTTCGTCATGTGCTGCTGAACGTTGCATATACCATATGGCATACTCACAAAGGAATGTACAGTTGCAGAAGGATGTTTACGATCAAAAGTAGTTGGATTTTAGGATAAGTAGGAGCCAAAACCCATTTACTTTCACATATCAATACCCCAAAACACCATGAGGTTACATGTGACTGAATCCAAAGCAAAAGGTGGTGAGTGGGCAGATTACATTGTGGTTTGCCTTCTAAGTTTGTGAACACCCTTGAACAAGTCTGTGACGATTCATACATTTCCTACTGATCCTTTTTTCACCATGATGTAGTTGCAGAGTTAAACATGTCATTGACTTCAGAAAATTCCTTTCCGTGGAGAGAAGAAGAATTGAACACCCTCAAACTTCATGGGGGTGGACATGGAATAGTTCCTCAACGTGGAAAAACATTTTCTACATACAGAATTAAAGAACCGAGAAATGTAGACTTGTGCAGAGGATAACTTTTGCCAGTGCGAAACTGTAATAAGCATACAATTACCACTAGAAGAAAAGCAACATGCTAAAAGTCACATGACTTTCCCAGCAATAGGACTGGAAAGCTACAAGAAGACAGTTTTCCAGATTTACTAATGGGGAGTTTTGTGAATTCCCTCAAGTCATATATCTACACTCATATATAGAAGTAAGTGTGTGTATGCGTGTAGATTTACAAGTTTTCTTTGTGAATCGTGTTCTGTAAATGTAAATTTAAATTTGATACTTGTATAGCGCACTACTCACCCGCAAGGGTCTCAAGGCGCTTGTACGAATACCACTGTGGAACCCATCCTGGCTTTCCCTGTGAGGCGTCCACTCCTGGGCACCCCCAAGGTGGAGGCCAGGCATCCTTAGTGTTGTGGGGGCCGTTGTGGAGATTAAGCAAGCTATTGCCCAGAGTTGCAGAGTGGGACTCCATGATTGGAATAGGCACCGAGGTGAGAATTATCAGGTCCGTGGAATTTTTGAGCCCAAGACCCGCCGAGGCGGGGAATTGAACCCTGGTCCCAGGCTAGACCTCTGCATCAGGGTCTGCCGCTCTAATCATTGAGCCACACTTCTGTACTTTCTTATGAAAGAGGGCAGTCCCATCAGAATCTAGTATGAAGCAGAGAGAAACATCTGGCTGCTGCTTCATCATTACCTTGGCAGAAGATGGAAGTCCCCCACGGGCACCTTTGCTTTCTATATATTCAAGTGTCCTTGAAATTCTAACTTGATGGGTACAGCAGGATTTATAACCGAGTTCTTTCTTTCATCAATCCACCTAAGGCATCGCATAATCACATTACTTTGTGAGTTGTATGTGATCGCATAAAGTATGAGGAAGAATAACTGTACTGTTTGATGTCAAATTTTAATAAAATTGTGGCTGGCATCTCATTAAATCTAGCTCTAAGACAGATACCACTGTCTGCATTTCTTCTCAAATTGTTACTTGTCCTCAGGCACCTAAAACAATAAAGTGAAGGAATACCAGCCTCATTTGGGTCCCAACATGCAAGACTGCAATGAACGCAAAAAGTAATGTCTGAAAAGAAGATGCAGGTTTTTGAATTTTGGTGCTGACAACTTCACAGATTTTTTGCATTGATAGTTAACTCACAAATATTAGTTATTCACGCTTATAAAAATACTCATATATAGATATTAATAACACGCCCCGTTAACAAATATAAATGTAAAAGGAAAAACACTGGCCTCGTGGCGATGAGATATGTCAGCACACAATTCTGCAAGGCTGAATGAAGATTGTTTACTTTAATATATTAGCAATAACTTAAAATTTCCTGCCATTGAACCAGACAAAAGCAATGAAAGCATCAAAGAGAACTGCAGGGTCATACAAGAAAGAGGAAATCCAAGGAAAGGGCTGACGAGCTCCCTCTTTCAATCTAAAGCCCACTGTCCTTTTTAAAAAAAAATCGAACAAAACTAAGAAATCATCAAAGCCACAACATGGAATGAATATAGACAATGCGTAAAGAAGGAGACCTTCCATCACTGTTAAGAAAAATCAATATCTTCCTGAATTTGGTTGGCTTGTGCTTGAGCAATATTGAGAAATCCCACAGGTTTGTGTCCTTTCAGCTCAATTCCCCCTGCTCTGCATTCCTTTCACAGGCTGGCTCCCTGTGGAATAGCTTGGCGTATGAATGGAACCACATCCACAAATACAGTCCAAAGGACAAAAAAAGGGAGAGACGGAGAGAGGCCACGAGAGATAGCGGCAAGTCCCCGCTCAAACTGCTGCCGTCTGTTTTATGCTGTGGAAGCTGATTCTCGTGGGCGACGTTGGTATGGACATAGCCCTAGCCACGCGCACTCGGAGGGAGTGGTGATCCTGCCAGCGATGCCACCTCTTTCTTGCAGCAGAGCGGACCTGTTCCGGAAGAAGATAAGGAGTATTTTAACGGGCAATTACTACTCACCAGTCACTGTTCAATTTATCACCTGAAGCAGCTATATAAAGAGTATCACCCAAAATACATCATCCTAAATAAATATTATTACTGTAACTTACATTAGTCTATGGTCAATATTGCATAACATTGCTCATGCTACCCAATGATCTTCATAAACATAATTTCGCTAAAAGTTTCAACATTCCATAAACATTTTGTGGAACTACTTCTTCCGGGCAAAAAGTGCCTTGCAGGTATCTCACTTCACGTTGTTTACCACAAGCGTGCACCATGTAAAGATGCATTGCAAGATACCGATAGGAGACTAGTTCAAGTCGAAAATACCCCCCAGTTAGTCATTTTCTGCATCAACCAGTCTCCCTTAGGTATAAATTATGCAAAATTGCATATACAAAGTTTCAAGAAATCCTGTGAATTCTTGCGCAATGAAAAGCTCAGAAATTTCACCAATTTTACCAGAGTAATTACATTGCATATTGGCCAAGTTTAATTCCTACCCAACTTCCGCCTTTGCCAGTTCAATCCAACCAATCCTTTTGGACACATCATAAGCAGACACGTTGGGCCCGATTCACAAACGTAAACTGAGAGGAAAGTCTAACTTTCGTTTTTTTGCAATTCACAAAGGGCATTTACGAGTAGTAAAGTTAGACTTTTGTCTCAGATAAACTTAAGATTGAAACAAGTTTGACTGAGACAAACGTCTAACTTTACTACACGTAAATGCCCTTTGTGAATACCGAAAGTTTTAAAGTTAGACTTTCATCTGTTAACCTTTGTGAATTGGGCGCAAACGTTTTCACCCTATTGTGCTTGTTCTGAGATGTTTCAATGTTTTTAAATATATTTAATTATTTATGGACTTGTGTAACAAACATATCGAACCACAAGCACTTAACAAAGCGTATAGATGGTCAATGTTAGGCTGTCTTGTGATGCATGCATTTACATGATCATACCATTTCGATCAGGGCAGAACTTACGTTTTTTAAATTACATTAAAAGGCATGCTGCTTCAATGTCAATGACATGATCCAGCTACTGGCTCCATACCAACATTTACCCAAAAATTGAATTACTGTTCAGATATAGAGAGGAAATGCTAATATTCTGCCGTTTTGTTTTATAGAGAAAGGCGTGAAGTTGATAATAGGGTAGTAGGAGGAAGAGGAAGATGTGGTTGAAATCAATGGAGGCCGGTGACATTGAAAAGTGTTGGAGTGTGAAGCAATCTGGCTACTTATATAGCTCACATATCTTAGCTGAAACTAGCCTCTGACATATCTAATATAAAATAAAAAAAAGAGCTATATTCCAAGAGAGTTCTGCTGGAACTAAATTATTAAAACATGTTTGTGGAAAATACAGCTCCTCTCTTATCCCCTTTGCTGTGGGTGTCGGCCAATGGCCGACTCCTGCACAACCTCCCTTGTGCATCTGTTGGCCTTTGGCCAACACTGGGGAGAGTTAGAAAGGGGCCTTGATGCTTTGCCCCAGAGGGTTTCCTTTTATTCCCCCGAGGCTTGGGAAGAGCTTCCTGAGCAGCCTGAGCCTGAGCTGGGCACATGATGTCATTACAAACAAAAGTACAATGAGTCAAACTGTTAATTTCACTTTCACTGAATAAGTGCTTGGATAGATATCTCAGCCTTCGGAGCACTGATTCTTGTGGGAGAGGTATAGTTGGAAAGAGAATAATCTTCCCTTCCAAGTAGATCTCTGCTTGGAGATGGCCACACAAGAGTGACTCCAAAGCAGAGATCCACCTAGTACCACCAGGGATGGGGAAGTGGCCCCTTGGGCAATGGCTTGTGCTCCCCTTGTCTATTTTTTATGATGCAGTCTCTCTGCTCCTTTAGGGGGCAGATGGGGGCAATTGCTACCAAAGTCCACTAGGCATTGGAGATGTATTTATTAGCCCAGAATGGCATGCCTATGACCCCACCCCTAAAAAAAGGCGAAGCAGTCTTTCGGCCCCTCTTGGGGGGCAGATTGGGGCACTTGCCTGTGATCTGCCCACCCAGGAGTCAGAAATTCCACAAGGCACCAGGGAAGTGTTTTAAAAAAGAAATAAAGGTGTTGGGGCTGCCCAGAATGGGCATGGCCATGCCCCCACCCCTAATAAAAGGGAAAATAGTCTTTCTGCCTCTGGGGGGTAGAAAGCCCACTAGACAACAGGGATTTATCTTAAGATAAAAATAGAAGGGTGGGGACTGCCCAGACTGGACATGGCCAAGCCCCCAAACCTAGAAAAAGGGAAAACAGTTTTTCTGCCCCCCCCCCCCCCCCCGGTGGCAGTTGCCCCTGATTTTCCCCAGAGAGGTCAGAAAGCCCACTAGGTACCAGAGATTTATTTTTAAAATAAACATAGAAGAGTTGGGTTGCCCAGAATAGGCATGGCCATGCCCTCATCCCTAAAAATGGGGGGGGGGGACTGTCTTCCTGCCCTTCAGGGAGGCATATGGGGGCAGTTGTCCTCAATCTGACCCCAGGAGAACAGAAAAGCCACTAGGTACCAAGGATTTCTTTTTAAAATAAAAAAGAGGGGGGGGGGCTGCTTAGAATGGCCATGGCCATGCCCTTACCCCTAATAAAAGGGAAACAATATTTCTAGGGGAGGGGCTGCCAACATAAGTAAAGGGGCAACAGCCTTTCTGCCCCTATGGACCACATTGAGGCAATTACTCCAATCAGCCCCCCCGGGGGCAGAAACCGACTGTATGGCAGCAATATATATTTTCAATAAAAATAATGAGGTGTGCCTTTCTAATCCGAACATTAGGTCCCACCCTAACCCCCAAAACCTCAATAGTCTTTCTGCACCATGGCGGATTAATGCATCACATCTCAATGGCAAGCAAGAGAACATTTGATTCTTTTGGGTGTTGCTTTTACATATGGCTAGGACAGTTTGGTTAACTACCAGTATCATCCCACTTGCAATGGTGCATTGCTTCACTTTTTGGGCTTGGGTAGGCTGGTCCCTGGAGAAACCTACCAAACCCAGACAGTTGAGAAAACTAGACATCTGGGGGAGTCCATGGAGGTGTACTTTGCATGCATCCCACGCCATTTTCTTACCCACCATGCCCTGCAAACGTTCACCAAAACCACACATTTGCCTCATATTTTTGTGAGGAAAACTTATGGAATCTGCAGAGAGCCACACATTTTCTACCACACAGCATTCCCCAAGTCGCTTAATAAAAATGGTATCTCACTTGTGTGGGTGGGCCAAGAGACCTTGACACAAAAGGCCTTCAAGTGCTACATGGAGAGTTCACCAGTAGGAGTAGCTTCAGGATTTGGGACTATGATCAGCTGCCACCCATGGAAACCTGCTACAGACAATTTTGAAAAGTAGACAACCAGGAAATTCCAGGTAGTCTGCCTTGTGTGAATCCCATGAGGTTTTCTTACCCACAATGCCCTGCAAACCTGAAACTTTACGAAAAATCACAAATTTTCCTTACGTTTCTGTGATGGGAACCTCCAGAATCCACAGGAATCCACAACATTCCTACATCCCAGCATTGCCCAACTTGTACTGATCAAAATGCGCCCCCCCTTGTGTGGTTGGGCCTAGTGCCAGCGACAGGAACGGGTCGAACATAGGTCAATGGGAGCCCCCACGGTATGGCTCGCATTGACCTTGGTTTGATCCGCTCCTGTCAAGGGCACTGAGCCCAGCAACCAAAGTGGGGCAGCGTTTTTATTGGCAGAAAGGAATTTTGTTGATTCCTGCTGTTTCCAAGCGTTTTCATCCCAGAAATGTAAGAAAAATTCTTGATTATGGGTAATGTTTGCGGTTTTCAGAGCATTGTGAGTAAAAAAAAACATGGACCATGTAAGTCACCTCATCCTGGAATCGCCTAGGTGTGTAGTTTTTATAAATGTGCAGGTTTGCTAGGTTTCCCTAGGTGCCCAGAATTAACAGCTACCCACTTTGCAAAAAACAGGTTAGTTTTGAGTGGAAAATGTGATGTATCTATGTTGATTATTTGAGCCGTTTCCTATTGTGGGCACTTGGCCTACTCACACAAGTGAGGTACCATTTTTATCGGAAGACTTCGGGGAATTATGAGTGATAGATGTTTGGGGCTCCCTGCAGAATCCAGAACTTTCTATCACATAAAAAGTTTGAGGTTTGCAAGGGATTCTGAGTAAAACAACCTGGTGAGAGCGGCATAAGTAACCCATATTGGATTCTTCTAGGTGTCTAGTTTGAAAAATGTAAGGGTTTGTTAGGTGTCACTGGGTGCCGGCTGTGCTACGGCCCAAAATCCACAGCTACCTACTGTGAAAAAACAGGTCAGTTTGGAGTGGAAAAATGTGATGTATCCATGTTGTGTTTTGGACTATTTCCTGTGAAGTATCATTTTTATCGAATGATTTAGGGGGACGCTAGGTGGAAGGAATTTTTTGGCTCCCCACAGATTCCAGAATTTTTCATCACAGGAATGTAATGGAAATGTGTTTTTTAGTCAAAGTTTGAGGTTTGCAAGGGATTCTGGTAAAACAATCCAGTGACAGCCATGCAAGTCACACCATCCTGGATTCCCCTAGGTGTATCCATTAAAAAAATGTCCAGGTTTGCTATGTATTTCTAGATGCCGGCTGATCTACAGCCCAAAATTCACAGTTACCCACTTTGCTAAAAACAGGTCAGTTTTAAGTGGAAAAATGTGATGTATCCGTGATGTGTTTTGGGCCATTTTGTGTCGCATGCACTAGGCCTGCCCACACAAGTGAGGTACCATTTTTATCACAAGACATATGGGAGCGTACAATAGTAGGATATTTGTTATTACCCATTGGAATTAACTGCATTCATGCCTTCCAAAAGTAAGCCAGTGTGTAGGAAAGAAGACATTTAGAAAATTACCTCTAAATCATATGCTCCTATGGGTGCCCACAAATTCAGAAATGTACAAATAACCACTACTCCTAAATTCCATATATTGTGCCCATTTCAGAAATACATAGGTGACCTTGATATCTATTTTCACTCTACATATTTCACCATATGAATTAGTATATACTCTATACACAATGAAAAACCATGGCACTGTGCTTGTCAGTTGTTGGGTTCTGGGTACCTCGGGTTCTTGGAGAACCTACAAACCCTATAGATCCCCACTATCAAAATGGTCTAGCGCATATAATGGTACATTGCTTTTGTAAATTGGCCATCAAGAGAAATAGTTACATATGAAAACATTGTCACAAATGGCTGTTTTTTTCCTAACTGTTTTCAATATTTCTTTGTTTCAACACTTAGGGCCTGATTTAAATCTTGGCAGATGGGTTTATCCATCACAACAGTGAGGGATATTCCACCACTGAAATATAAATCTCATTATATCCTATGCGATTTATAGTTTGGTGCACGAAATATCCGCCAACGTTGTGATGGAGCAACCAGTGTGCAAAGATCTAAATCAGCACCTTAGTTTCTTTGGGAAAACTTTGAGGGATCTACACATATGATCCCTTGTTGAATTTGGAAATGGTCCACTTATCAGAAATATATAGTTTTTCTGGATCACCTATGGATTTCACACTGGTTTTCATAACAAACTGGTAGTAGGTTGCTAGCACAAAAAAATGGGAAAAATGGGCTACCCCTTTGAAAAATACCAAAACTGCTGTAAAAGACAGGGTTTTTGATACAGCTCTGCATGTTCCCGAAAGCTGGGCAGATAGTGACTTTAGCACAGCAAACTGTTCGTTGATGCCATTGTTATGAAAAAATATATATATTTTTATCCAGATCACTTTTTGCAGTTTTTCCCAAATAACTCAATATGTAGATATATTTTGGCTATTTTCTCTGTCCCCATCCAGGGGAATCCACAGACCTATGAGGTTGGAAAAAAGAACAAACATTTGCGGTGGATACCTTATGTGGCCAAAAATCATGGTGGCCTAACCATGAACTATCCCTTATAGCCAAAAGAGGCCTCAGCATTCGGGAGGAGGGGCGTGGACACAGTAGCTATGGGGTTAGGATCCATTTAAATATGTTTTCTGCTTGGGAGACAGAGCCAAGGCTGAGGTTTGTTTCATTTTGTGTGGCTTGCTCATTTATTATATAAGCCACCCACAAATGCAGCAACAAACACTCAAGCAGTTATTTGCTCCTTGGTTGCCACTCCAATCTCATACATTAATAGGGAAACATGCAGATCTTTACATTATTCTTTACTTGTTACTGTGCTAAGATTTCCCGCTAAAGACTGAAAAAGGAGCTGCCTAGCCGCACTTTGGATTTCACGTTTTCATAACCCTGCAGCGCATCTGCTCAAGGGAGTCCCCCGGCCCACCTAGATTGAACCTGCATCCCAAGCCACGGTGCATGCATGGGGGCTGGAGCGGACATGTGGACCTGAGCTCCGGCCTCCACTTAGTGAAATCTGTCACCATCCTGTGCTCCTGCAGACATTACCCGGAGTAAACCTGATGGCCGACCAGCAGCCCTGAGGCCTGAATGCTGTGCTGGTGCTCTGGACCTGCCGGGGCCTCACTGCGGGTGCTTGAGCCAGGAGGGAGACCTGACTTCATGGCACAGACCCGCCTGCCCTGCGCGTCCTCCCCCTTCCACAAGATGCAGCTCAGCATGACCTCAAGATCAGCCCGGGATCCAGCATGCTTCCTCCTACCACCCCCGCCAGGCCTTCTGCCCCTACGGCCATCTCCACCTCGGGGATCCCTACAGACCCAAGACCACCACCCATAAGTGCAACACCACCTGAACGCCCGGCCGAACGACGTCAAGAATTTCATGCTCTGTAAATATGTAATATATAATTGTCCACCCCTAATCGCTTTTTAAAATGTAATCTTTTTTAGTGTTCCAGTTCAAAATACGTTTATTGGGAAAAAAGAATACATTAAAACAGTAAATACGATATTGATGAAAAGGAAGATATTACAAACAATGAAGTAATTCAAGTTTGACATAACATAGGTAATGTGCATGTAAGTCCTATAAACACAGTGTATTCAAATAACAACGTCACACAAAAATCGGTGCAAAAAGAAATAGTTATACTGAGTACTAATAGAACAGTTATAAATTGAATACTAATAAATCATACATTATCAACATGAAGGAAGTCATGGAAGTTTAGCCACTTCTTGCTGGAAAGGAGTGAGAGACAGAGATCGTCGGGCACTAGCATCAATGAAAAGTCTAACAGGCGTCGATAAATCTAAGCGCTTTGATACCATGTGCATCGGGTACACATATGTGGTATCCAATCTGTGATTATGGCAAACAGTTTAAAATGTAATCTTGAGTGAATTTGTATCTTGTATATACTTAACTCTAACCACTAGTATCTGTAGTAGACGTCTGTACTTACTACCATTCTCATGTGAATTTAGAGTTTTTCTGTTTGTATCTTTTCCTTGAGTGAATTTGCAACTTGTATATATGCATCTATAACCACTAGTATCTGTAGTAGAAGTATGTACTTACTACCATTCTTATGTGAATTTAGAGTTTTTCTGTTTGTATCTTTTATGTAACTCTGGGCGTAGTTCGCGAAGTAGCGCTACGCGTAGCTATGCAAAGTGCACTCCGCACTACGCGAGCTACGCGTAGCACTTCGCGAACTGCGTAGTACCCTGTTCGCACTGTGCAAGATGCCGTTTTCAATGATTGCACGGTGCGGACAAGCATCCGGCACTGTGCAATCATTGAAAACGGCATCTTGCACAGTGCCAGCTGTAGTTTTCTGCCGGTCGAATAGATTTTTACTCGAACGGCAGCTTTCTCAACGCGGACTGGTAGTTTCTCATCGCGAGCGGTCGCAAGCATACGTGACCACTCGCAATGAGAAATCTGACCTCCCTGCGTTGAGAATCTTGCCGGGAGGTTTATTTTCCACGCTCGCGATCGGCAACTTGATGTTGCTGATCGCGAACGAGGAAAAAGTCTCGCCGGGATGTCATTTTGCTTGCTCGCGGTCGCCAACTTGACATTGAGGACCGCGAGCAAGCAAAAAGTGACCGCTGCACTACGCAACGCTACGCTACGCATGTTTGCACTGTGCTACGTGCAAGTCGCGTAGTGCGAAATTGCTCAAACTTTGCAAACTACGCGAGTGTAGCGTAGTGCTTTGCCCAGGCTTAATTTTATGTAACTCATGTACTTCCGAGTCCTTATGTAATGAAACTGGTTCTTTTGTAAAGCACTCTGACACCTTTGGGTAAAATTTGCGCTATGTAAAATCGCATTAAATAAATAAATAAATACCTTGGTTATAAAATTTTATTTAAAGTAATTGACTGCAGGCCATGTGAAGTTATCAGAAACATGTTTAAAAGCAGGCACACATACGATTCTGATGCAGAGAGAAAACAGATATGGGTTTTACACCATTGATAACTTGAGTGATGTCTTACATAAATACTTTGGACCTCTGCTATTGACTACTGATACATTACATGTCTTCCCTCTTGCTTGTACCTTATATTTGTGTAGTTATCTACAGATACCAAAATGACAGAAAGCACAACTGACAGTTCTTTGCCAGTGAAAGTGATGTATAAGAATATGATTGAAATGCCAATAAACATATATTTAAAAATCAATAAATAAAGTAGTCAACTGCAGCAACAATAAAACAATCAATCAACCAGTAGTATGACTGTTGCCTCCATCACGAGTGGCTTACCTTTTTTGAACAAACAGTGCACGAGAAGGCACTAGGGGCCATATTATCAAGAATGGCGATAACATTATCGCTGCTTTAGCAGCAGGAAACTGCCGCTAAAGCAGCAATAAGGGGCTTGATAATATGCCCTAGAGAATTCCAATAGAAGCCCAGGTTCTGGTGTGAAGGGCCACAAACCTGGGCTTCTATTGGAATTCTCTAGGGCATATTATCAAGCCCCTTATCGCCGCTTTAGCAGCAGTTTCCTGCCACTAAGGCGGCAATAATGTTATCGCCGTTCTTGATAATATGGCTCCTGCTCTGTTAAAAAGTAAATAAGGTTATAAAAACTCACTAATGCGTTAACTGAGCTGATGAAAGAGTAAGAGCTCTTTCTATGCAACAATGTGCTCTTCAACATATTAAATAGAAAGTCAGGCTCAAGAGATTCTGAACTCCTCCAGCCTCCCATTTGCTTTGAAAAGCAAACCAGCAGTGGGTGATAGTGGGGGAGGTTGAGCTCACTTAGGTGGTTACCACCCACTCCTTCCTCGCCCTCATTGGCCTGCTGTGCCTCCAGTCCATTACTTGAATCGAATTTTGCTGCCTACACCCTGGACTAGAGCTACAAACAACCAAATGCAAATACTTTTGGCACTGTTATACCCTCTGATGATCCCCAGTTTGATGTCACTGCCTTGGTTTGTGCCTTAAAGGCGAGGTTTTCCTCACTAGACACAAAGGCGGGGTTCTTAAGTTCTAGCACCAATACCTCATAAAATAAATATATATATCAAAGTTGGCTTATTCATCATAAGCAGCTTGAATTTCCTCGTCCTCCCCACTGATAGTAGGGCAACCCTCTTTCGCCCTTGAACACCAGCAGCCCCTGGTTAAAATAAAAGTGCATGAACATAGGGAGGAAGAGGAAATGCAGTGGCTGTGGGGAAAGCGTTGGGGGTAATAACAAGTTCACAAGCAAAAAGACACACACATAAACACAAACATAAACAGTTGATGGTACTAAGGAGGGCAATATTCTTGTCTTTAGGCAACAGAATCCTTTGGTCGCAAACAACTTTTAATCCCCAGTTAATTTTGAATGTTTTAAGTGTGTCAGAGTAAATATTTGGATGGATTTGCGTAGCAACAACCTAACTTTTAGTCTAACTACATTGATAATCATCTTCTACTGTACTCTGGCTATTTTAAAACAATGTAACTAATATAAAGCTTAACTGTATTTAAAAGGGATGGCCTAATTCAATTAGGATGGGAAATTGCTGACGACAATTACTACTAAAAAATGTTGCGTCTCGTTGAAGATGCCTTCCAAATAATGAAAACGAATTATGTTGCTCAGGTTTCTATCTGTGTTCATCCTGCCCAGTCTTTGTGTAATACACAGTGCAATTTGTAGCGGACAGCAATTTGGCAGCAGTTAAATAGCTGTTCCATAAGGAAGGTAAACAAGCACTGACAAAACCAATAGGATTGTATTTCGTATTAAGCACACTTGTTCAGACACAGACCAGAGTTATAGATCCACACTTTATGTCTACAGGTTGTTAGACTTGGGGGTCTCTAGTTGGCACAGGTATGCACTTGTGACAAATAGGGACCCTCTCCTCTAGTCAGGGTAAGGTGGTACACTCCTAAAATAACCCCTGCTCACCCCCTTGGTAGCTTGGCACGAGCAGACAGGCTTATCTCAGAAGCAGTGTGTAAAGCATTTGTGAACACATACAGTAATCAAGTGACAACACTACAGATGGACACCACACAGGTTTTATATCAAAAATAAGTATTCTTTATATAGATTTACCACAAGACCATTAAACGACAAAAACACACAATACTGTTACTTTAGATGGTAGAATTTTGCTTAGTTCTCTTAAGTTCTTAAATGCAACACTTTAAGTCAATGTACCTTTTAGATGCAACACGCAGGGCAACGAAAGTGTTGCAACGATGTTGATGCAATGACATTTTTGGTGCAAAGAAATAAAGGCGTGAAGATCTTCCAGATGCAGCACACTTCTCCCATGTTGCGAGAAGTCTCGACTCGATGCTTCAGCTACAGCGGCGACACACTTTACGCGATGTGACGACAGCGGCCTTGGCAGCGGTACTCTTCTCCGACGTTGCCGAGACGCTTCCCCTCGATGCGATGTTGCAGCAGCGACACCCCTTTACGTGATGCGACTACAGCAGCTCCGACGGCGGCACGCTTCTCCGTGGATTCAAGGCGCTTTTCTTGATGCGGTGCAATGCGACAACTACGATGGCTGCGATGGCGACACGCTTCTTCCTTGATGCGAGACTCTTCGCTCATTGCGATTCTGCAGCGGCAACACACTTTACGCGATGCGACGACAACAGCTCCGACAGTGGCACGCTTCTCCTTCTTGAGTCGCGCTTCCAGCTCCTTGCGACGCGCAGTCCCTCAGAAGGCCCAACAACAGCAGCAGGCACTTCCAAAGAACTCTGGGGAGCTGGGGGGTGAAGTCTGTTGTTCCTGAGACTTCAGCAGGAGGCAAGCTCTTTTCCAAGCCCTTGGAGATCCTTCACAAGTTGAGCAAAAGTACACACAAAGTTCCATTCTCCTCTCTTTGGCAGTAGGGCAACCACTACAGGCCAATCCCCCAGGTTCAGGGATAGTTTCCTCCTCAGCTTCTTCTGGTTCCTCCCTCAGCAGAGGTTCTTCTTGTTTTCCCAAAGTGATCTACATTCTTGGGATCAGGGTCCCAATACGTATATCCCAAAATCCTTTGTCCTCTGAGGGCAGAGGGGCCTTTGCCCAGTCCAAAACAGTTCCTGAGCACTCTGTTTACCAGACTTCTCCTTTCCTTTCACAGTGTAGGGCAGAAAC
This sequence comes from Triturus cristatus, assembly GCF_964204655.1. Classification (NCBI taxonomy): domain Eukaryota; kingdom Metazoa; phylum Chordata; class Amphibia; order Caudata; family Salamandridae; genus Triturus; species Triturus cristatus. Next base: position 973,617,083 of record NC_140593.1, read on the forward strand.
ATCAGACGCCCCACAGGAGGTGGAGCCAGCATTGTGGAAGGCAAGTACACCCCTGGAGCACTTTGTTGACAGGATTCCTTCTCTTCATTCACTGTGCAGGGCAGAGACATCAGCCGCTCCCCAGGAGGTGGAGCCAGCATTGTGGAAGGCAGGCACAGCCCTATTTAGGTCCCAGGTGCAAATCCTCCCACCCATCTAGGTGCAGATCTCTCTATTCACCACTGGGACACCTCACCCTGTCTCCTGGACTTCCCCGGCCCTGTCACTCAAAGAACCCAGACAAAGGAATACACAGCCTAGCAGAGGCAGGTTTGAATGGTTAGACAAGAAAATGCCTACTTCCTAAAAGTGGCATTTTCAAACACAGAATGTTAAAACCAACTTCACTAAAAGATGTATTTTATCATTCTGAGTTCAAGCATACTAAATTCGAATTTCTACCATGTTCCCTAAGTCAGTTAGGATTATAAGATGTAATAACCAAACTACTCATTCTGGCCTATGGAGAACAGGTAGCCTTGCAATAGTGAAAAACGAAAATGACTGTAATTCACTATTCGAACATGCTACACACACCAGGGCACGCGCCACCTTATCCTTACAATGCACCATGCCCTTGGGCCTACCATAGGGGTGTCTGATATGAAGAAAAAGGAAGGTTTAGGGACTGGCAAGTGGGTGCACTTGCCCAGTCAGCATGACAGTACCAGACTGCACGCAGGCTCTGCAATGGCACACCTTAGACACATGTTTACAGCCTGCTTCTGTGGATGGCACAACCAGTGCTGCAAGCCCACCAGCAGTAGTTGTATTTACAAGCCCTGGGCACTCCTGGTGCACTGTACTAGGGTCTGACAAGTAAACCAAACCAACCAATCATGGAATCACAAATCATACATCAATTTACAATAGGGAGCACTTGCACTGTGGCACTGGACAGCAGTGGCACAGTGCCCTGAGCAACTAACACCAGCAAAAATACATGAGGCAACAGCGAAAAATGGAAGGGAGACCCACGCCAAGGTGCCAGGTCTAACACAAGTGTATTGAACTGTGGGCATAATTGCATGCTAAAACATTCAGGCATCAAGGGGCAGTGACCAATAGTCGTAGAAACTCCACTCAGAATGTGGCACTGGGAGATTTTTGTTAGGGGGGCTTTAAATGGTAAGCAGCATGTGGTCACAATGTTCTGCACATTAATGGGTCAGAGGGTGATTTGCGGCAGGAGAGCATATGATGATGTGCACAATGGGATCTCTAGTTATGCATCTTTGAGAGGAACTGTGTAATGAGCATCTCATGAGCATGGGATGCGGTGTATCATCAAGGCACTGAGTTATTCGCACCTGGATGTTTAAAATTCAAACCAACTATGTTTTGTAAGTATTTTCTATGAGTGCCTGTGATCAAATTGTTCTTAAGACTCCTTTCAGTAAAACTCTCTTTTACTCAATTCTAAGACAAAAATTCAATTGTCGGAAATGTTACTGCTAGACCTGACATCCTTGGTGTGGTATTCCCCCAAACATTTTGCCTTCACTCCTCCTAATATGCTGAATTTGTTTGTGTTGACATTAGAACTTTGTGTATTTTATGACTGATAACTGGTACTAAAGCCATCCCTGACCTGGTCTGACCATGCCCTCATTTATGTCCACTGCTTTATGGACCTTGGCCCATGTGCTCGTAGGACACATTCTGCTTTATTGCATCTAAATTGGGCAGCGTCTCTTCAGATTAGTACAGTGCCACCTTGAGTTTGCATCTTCCTCATATGAGTGGTGATATGTAGATGATATTATGTAGGTAAATTCCTGACTTGCTCAGGTGGCTGATAGCATTGCTCCCATCAAACCCAGAGAGGCCAATTCCTCAACAAAACATTAGTCAATCGCCTGGTTTAAAGGTGCTTAAGGAGCTTTGGAGAACTTGCAAGAAACTGGAAAGAAGCTGGAGGCAACAGTATCTCCTTGCTGATAAATTGAAATACAAGAAGACCTTAAATGATTATCACCGAGCAATTAAGAAAGCTCAATCTGCATTTGTTTACAGCTTAGATAGACTCACCCTACAACAAACCTCAAGAAACAAATTGCCTATACAGATGGCCTGCTTCAGCCCCTAGCACCGTCTCCTAAACTCCGCACTCAACTTTCAACTTGACACAAAAATCTAAACCATTGTGGACCCTGTACTCCTTACAAACAATGTACCCATGAGAACTGATGGCTAACTACCTAAGCAGGAGGTCTCATCGATATGTGGTGGCCATTTATTGCAAGAATCTGCTCCCATCTCGCTAGAGGACTCTGTTCATGCTCTAAGAGGTTGCAAATCCGGGTCACCAGATGACCCTTGTCCTCCTCATAGCTTGGTTTCCGACTGCACTGCCATCAAACTGCTTCTAAATAAGCCTCTAAATCAGTTGATTCAACTAGCCAAAGTGTCTAGTGGCTGGAAACAAGCTAAGGTGATTCCACTCTTAAAGAAACCATCAGTTGACAAATCTAATCTTGCCAATTACCGCCCTATCTCTTTGCGCCCAGCCTGCGCCAAGATATTGGGGAAGCTTCTTAACAAATAGCTTCCTGCCTTTTTAGAGCAGAATAAGCTACTCCATCCCTCTCAGTTGGGCATTCGTCCAGGCTTTAGCACCGAGACTACTCTGTTGGATGTGGCAGACATCATGAGGCTAGTGGCATATCAAGGGAAGAAGGTTGCAGTTGTTCTTCTGGATCTATATGCAGCTTTTGATACAGTCTTGCATTTCATACCCTGCTGCACCTCAGTGCTGTCGGTGTTGGTTGCTCAGCCTTGTTGTGGTTGTGGTCCCTTTTGGCAAAGACACCTCAATGAGTTTGAATTGCCCCTTCACCTCAGAACCCAAGCCATTTGTTTTTGGAGTCCCTCAGGGATCCACATTGAGCCCCATATTGTTAAATGTGTATATGATCCTCTGGCGACTCTGATAGAATTGTTTGGTGTACATTTTGTTTCTTACACCAACAATATGCAACTTCTCCTTACTTTAGACCAAAACAACCCTATGCATTGAGTAATTTTAAGGCATGTATGACCGCCGTCTGCCACTAGAAGCATGACAGCAGCCTCCAGTGTAATTCCAGCAAGATAGAAATCTTGCTTTTTGTGTCTCCCCCACCTGGCACAACATCCTCTGGCCACATGATATCCCTCCTCCAACCCCCAGCTACAGTAGTGCATAATTTAGGGGTGACATCTGAGAACACTGTGTCTTTTGCTCTTCAGGTGGCAGAGGTAGAAGTTACCTGTTTTGGCCTTTTAAAAATGGAGAAAATAATCCTGTATCTTCTTCCTCTCATGCAGCAAAAAACAGTGATCCAGGCCTTGAATACCTTTAGAGTGGACTATGCCAACTCACTCTACTGGGAGCTGCCAGCCTCCCTCCTGAGGAGAATGCAACTAGTGCAGAATACCGCTGCTCAGTTCTTGCTACATCTTCCCAGGCGAGTGTACATCCAGCCAGCTCCAAATGACCTGCACTGGCTGCCTGTAAAAGAATGTGTGAGGTTCAACGGCCTAGTTCTAACTCATCAAGCTTTTTATTCTAAACGCCCTCAGTACATGTCCAACAGATTTACCCCATATCAACCTGTAAGGTCACCTCCGTCCTCCTGCTCCCTGCTGGTGTTAATCACTCGATTTAAAAGGAAAAAATGGGGTGGCAGCTCCTATTCCTATCTGGCTGTCAGGAGTGGAATGCTCTTCCACTACAGCTCTGTGCCACTGGAGACATTTTGCTGTTCAAGAAACTTCTCAAGACTTGGCTATTTGGGTCAGCCTTTTAGTTCTTTTTATTTGATGGGTTAGATTTTACTGTAAGTGCGGGACACTCATTAAGTAGCTGTCGTGCTATGTAAATCCCCAAATAATAATAATAATAATAATAATAATAATAATACAAAGTGCTTGTGCTCTCTCCTTCACATATGGTAAATTTGGCTTACACCTAATTGGCAAATTTAATTTGCTTGTAAGTCCATAGTAAATAGTACTACATGTACCCAGCGCCTGTAAATTCAATGCTACTAGTGGACCTGCAGCACTCATTGTGCCACCCACTAAAGAAGCCTTTTTAAACATGTCTCAGACCTGACACAGCAGCCAATAGTGCAGTTGCAAACTGCCATTTTGACCTGGAAAAAAAATCTTTTTCCAGACCAAATCCTTCTTTTTTAATACATATAGGTCACCCCAACGTAGGCCCTAAAGGCTCATTGGGCCAGGTGCATTGTATTTAAAAAAGTAGGACATGTGTACTTATGTTTTACATGCCTTGGCTGCAAAAAACTCTTACAGTCTTTTTTCGCTGTGGTAAGGCTTTTCCCTCCCTTTGATTTACACTGGGTTACCTTATTACATTCAATATGTGATAACTTTGGATTAGGAGCAGATAAAAATATACTGTTTACACTGTAATGAATTGTAATTTAAAATTCTCCTTAATAGTAAAGTTGAAATTTAAGTCACAATTCTGGTTGTCCTAACCATTTGTGCCTTCTGCCTGTTTCCCGGGTCACATGACTGTTAATGACTCTGCTGTTGGGGTATGTTTATTCCTTCCACATACCAACACACAAGTGTCTTCAGATGGGCCATCCTGACAGAGAGGAGCTGCATGCAGCCCGATTTGCACTTCAAGGAACTCTGCCTCACACATACAAAGGAATCTGACACCCTAGACTTATTTGAGCGTTGATAGGGGAAGGCAAAGAACTTTCCAGAACCAGAGATATGAGTAGTATAGGGAATCCTCACACATCAAAGGCAGATGTCAGATAAAAAAATTGGACCTCCAGAGCCACTCATCAGGACACTCCTACACCTGTGAACATTACAGAATAAGGACTTCCCAGCTTCAAGAGGACAGTCCTGCTGCTTGAGGACTGTCTTGCTGTCTGAGAAGGAAGACTGGACCTGCTTAGCATCATCCCAGGCAAACTTGAGCGACTCCAAAGGTCAATTGGCTGACCTCCTGTTTCAGCTACAGGGAAAGAGCAAGTTCCAGAGGCCTCCCTGCAACTGCCCAGCTGCCCTGCTGCTGCCTGGACCTGCCTGAGCTCTGCTGGCCTCTGCTTGAGTGAATTCCTGATTCCCAAGATGCCCCCCTTCCAAGTCCTGGACCTTTGATTGGCAGCAGTCCGTAGAAGGGTGAAATTCTGAGGTGTGGGGCTCTTTGTGACCGTGAATGGGTCCATTCATGCTGAGACTCTGCCTTCCTTAATGACCCCCAACACAAAGCTCAGGTGAACCCATCTCTTCTTACTACAGTAACCACCAGTGAGGACCGGCAACTCACTTCGAGCTACTGCAACTGCAGCCCATGGTGACCACCAAATCTAAGCTCCAGTAACTACCAACTGCGACGTCCGACCAGCTCCTCGCACTCCAGTGAAGACATTCTGCATGGCCTGGCCTAATCTTTGTGCTATAGCAATGACCATCCGCAATGGTCTCTCTGCTTCTTGCGGTTTCGTCACCTCAAACTAACTCTCTACACCGGACTTTGTGAAGGTAACTTTTTCAGTGGGACTAACCTCGTCCGTGTATCCAGCCTACTCGCCTTCACTGTCGGCCTGAACTTGTTACTTTCTTCCTGTCTAGCATGACCAGATAACCGTGAGTGACACTATATCAACTCAAAAATGTAAAATCGAATTCCTTTGTTCTTCCAATTTGATTCTTGATGCTCTCGCACATTTTATTTATTAAAATGTACTCAATTTTTTTTAAAATTGGTTTGGTATTTTTTGTGTTATGTTTTGACTTTATTGCTGTTTGTGTGCTGCAGAAATACTTTTTACACATTGCCTCTAAGTTAAGCCTGACAGCTGTGTGCCAGGCCACTGCAGGATTAAGCACTGGTTAACTTGGGGACTTTGGTGGTTCACCCTGACAAAGACTGTGGTTGTTCACTGAGTGTGGCTTTCTCACTTCTCAACCAATAACCCAATTTTATTCAGTTACTACAGAGCATTTAATTTGGAAAAAAAGTGCATACTTCAACTCGTCCTGCAGAGAAAATTCGGGGCATATCAGCAACAGACTGCGAGAAATGTCGCAAAGCGCACTTAGTGCTTTTATATTTATCACCGTCTATCGCTGGAATTTATTGCCCGGTTAGCGCATTATTAACAGCGCTTTAATCCAGGGCGATAATATTCCAGCGATATCCAGGGAAATGGTCCAACATCGCTGGTTTTCCAGCGATGTTGCACTGAAAACGGCGATAGCCTTGGTGATACGACCCTGTGATCGTTTCACCATAATCCACCTCCCATGTTAGGTATGCCTTAGTCAGGAATTTAACAGACGTTAAATTCTTACGTTAAGGCATATTTAACGCGTTGATTATTATCGTTAAGGCTCTTTGCTGATATGGCGAAGCTGCGTAGCGATAATTTTCCATGTAGTTTTCCCAGCCACGTCTACGTTGCATCTCATTAGCGATGTTTATCGCTGAGATGCCAGGCGTTGGGAATTCGGCAGCTAACATGGGCTAATGCATGTTAGCGCTGCCTTGTTAATAGGGCGTTAAAATTATCGCCGCTTTAGCAGCAAAAAGTGCCGCTAAAGCAGCGATAATGACCTTGATGATATGCCCCCTTGTTTTTATTTGACATTTCAGCACAGCATGTCTATTGATCTTGCAAATATGCCAACATTTGGAAACAAGAAAGTAGGTGATATTGAAAAGAAATTGGGGGAATATATTTTCTCCATCGGCTACCATTAAAATATAGAGAATTGTGGACAGGGGGCAGCTGAAATGAAGCTAATGTTGGCTTTAAAAATCACCAGGTACCTTGTTTTGAATACAGTCCTGCTCTGACCTTTGTAACAGCGTGCTCTGAGCCCTCATCAAGAATAACATTTAAAGCCATAATCTCGGACTGAGGTACAGATAATGTATGTTGGTTTGGGATCACTCAAGTATAAGGAACAAACATCTCAAGGAGAGTTCAAAATTTGTTTGGTTTTCTTTTGCCTGTTGAAGAATATGGTCAGGGTCAGACTCAGAACTAAAATCTGTTTAACCAGTCCAACTCAGGAGTAGGTCTTGACTAGAATGACCCAATGGAACACGGTTGGATCATGGCAGCCCGTCCTGCTCTGAAAGCAACCCCATAGCCCTGAGCCTACTGGGAAAATGCCCTGATCAGAATAAGTAACTTTTATTTGTTCCAAACCAGAATTGCAATAATGGCACAGTACATTAACTAAGAACTTCACAGCTCTCATTGTACGGATGTAAACCACCGCCCTCGCTGGTTCAACTAAAGGTCGCATAGATTACATTAGAAACAACTCTCATTCCGACAGGCACTATAACAAACACCATGCTTGTCAGAACGTGTATTTTTTGAGTGCATTTGCCGCTCTGCTATTTTTTTGGCAGACCAGAACAGAGCTGAGCAAAACTGTTTCAAACGCCCGAGGCACAGTCGTGTAAGAAGTTAGGTAGCAGTCCATAAAACCCTTTCCTGTTATGATGGCAACATGCTTCTGCTTTCTAGCTGCAAAGGAAAATAGTCAGAATCTGGAATAAAATAAGCAATAGCAAAGACAACAGGTATTCTACAGTATTATTGTTTTTAATGTGAATGACATTTTAATAGAGATAGATAGATAGATAGATAGATAGATAGATAGATAGATAGATAGATAGATAGATAGATAGATAGATAGATAGATAGATAGATAGATAGATAGATAGATAGATAGATAGATAGATAGATAGATAGATAGATAGATAGATAGATTTTGCTGATGCATAACTAATCTTTTCTGTTTTATTAATAGAATTTCTATATTTTTTACTGATGCACTTCATTCACAATACATTAATTTCACTCTGTGCTCAGCTTTTGGCTTTGTGTAGCAGGGGTTGGCCAGACGTGCTGACTTTCAACCGGGCCGAGCACCCAACTTGTGAAGGGGTTTGACTGCTGGGCTTGAAATTCAGGGAGACCAGCAGCACCTGCCTGTGCATCATACTTGTGTCTTTGCCCAACCATAGCATTTTGTTTTGTAAAAATCATGACATATGAAAATTGTGATCTTTTTTTAAATCAAATTGGTGCCTTCCAAGAGCTACAAAATGGCAACTGAGTGCTTTATTCATAAAGGTAACTTACGCTTTTGAGCAAATTACACTTTTACGTAAGTTTACTAGTTTTCGGTGATCACATACTACGAGCGAAGCAATGGGTTCTGGTGCACTATTTCAATGCAACTGCCATAGACATTTCTCAAAAGCACTTTGACGATACCAAGTCTGCTTTATTTCTTATGCCCACCTATTTCCATAGAATCGCACAAAGGTCATTCTTTACAGCTCTACCCCTCCCAGGACTTGCTTACTTACTCATATCCCTCAAAGTCACTTCTTATGAAGATGATGTCTTAGCATCATACGTCATCAAATACGTCTCTGGGGACACTACCCATAATTTCCATTGCCAATGCCTGCCTCACTCAAGACATCTTTCCAGATGATTTCAAGATAGACCAGCTCTTCCCACTCCTAAAGAATCCTAAACTAGACCCTGATGAGTTCATCAAATTTCGGCCCATCACTCACTTAACATTCATCGGCAAAATCATTGCAAAAGCCAACTATGTTCACCTCCAAAACCACATCAGTGCTAGACATCTCCTGTACAATGACCAGTTTGGCTTTATATCATAGCTAAAAAAATTATTAGGTTTAAAACAAAATGCAATGCAGTATCACGATACTACAAGCTTTTTTGCACTACCTCCATTATGAGAATCTTGAAAATAAAAAAAATTAAATATTTTGTATTATCTAGTTAAGTTCGTCTTGGGGAAGTCCAACTTGGAAGGGGTGGAAGAAAGAGGAATATATATGAGTGGAAAACATGATTAGACAAATGAGGGAATAGAGGGGTTACTAGTTAGCAGGCCTTGTGTGAGTAGTGTGAGGCCAGGTCCTAGTGTTGGCCCAGATCCACCATGTGTTCTTGTTATTCCCTGTCAGAGGAGGACACAGGGGGAGTAGACTGATGTGAGATGACAGAGATGTACTCTTCTATATGCTCTTTGAATTGTATTAGCATGGTGTCCCAGGCTTCTGCTATGAGACGTTTTCTTATTCTTCGGGCTTCCTCACAGTGAAGCACAGTACTTTCTGCTTCACCCCAAATGAGCAAAGCTCGACACATTGGAGAAAGGATGGGGGCTGTTGTGCATGTTGTGCATGCCAACGCATAGTTAGTATGCACTTGGCTAAAAGAAGGGCTAAATTAGCAAAGTGTATCTGCACCTTAAAACTTTTCCTCCTTGGGAAAATACCCAGCACTGTAGCTTCCCATGAGTTGAGCAGTGTTAGCTTTTTAATTGTAGCTAAAAGGCTGGGTACCAATTGCCAGAAACTGGTAATATCCGGACACGCTCAAAGCATGTGCCTAAGGTCAGCCGACAGCACTCAGCATCTAGGGCAGGAGCGTTCAGCTGATGAGAACATGTGGTTTATTTGAGAAGGTGTGAGAATGAAGAATTATAAACTGAAAGTTCTTACATCGTGCGTTCCTGGAAATAGTACGAGGGGATTCAAGTGCTAGCATCCATTCGGTGTCATTTCTGTGTCATGTAGTGGCCGCATTAAATCCTCCTCCCATTCCTGATGGAGTTGGCTCAGAGAGATCCCACAGTACGGAGACCGCTAGATTACACATTATAAGCAGGGCCCTTTATTGAGAAGTACATGTCAGTTTATAAACCATACATTAAAAAAAAGGAGTATAAACAAATCAAATTATGGCCACACAATAACCTACTATGAAATGTTACCTTCTCAGATTTTTAAATATAAAAAAGATAATACAGATATCAAAAGATACAATAGTTGAGGTACTCATAAAACCTAGAAAGGAAGAAATAGGAAAGGTGGACAAGAGAGGAGATGATAAAGATAGTATACAATATGTAGTAAACCATTTATTATAGATAGTTGGAAGATAGTAGCGATAATATCATACAAATATAATATTTCAAGTGAAGATATTGCCACTAACTCAACAATTTCAAATAGGTGAACAGTAAGTCCTATTTCAAATAACAGTGTTACTGGCTAAAGCATCAACAGTTCTAATGATAACATCAACAGCATGAATATAAATAATGATGGTAATGAATTAATAAGGAAATGAAAACAGAAGTAATTGCCTTATTGTAGTTCCTAATTAGAAGAAAAATCTGAAATATTACCAGAAATAGAACATTTATTAGCTAGAACGGGGTTCCAAATTTGGATGAAAGTTCCAACATTGTCCTACAATCTATAAATGAGTTTTTCATATGACGCTTTTTTATACATTTCAATAAGCCATTCATCATATGTAGGGCATTGTGGTGTTCTCCAATGTCTTAATATACAAATTTTTCCTACAGTGAGTGCAATAGCTATCAATCGTCTTGTATGGTTTGTGAGATTTGTGAGATCAGTAACATCATGTAATAGAACTAATTTTTCCGTTAAAGGAATGGACACTTGTATAGCTCTGTGTAGAGAGCCAGTTATGGAAGACCAATATTCCTTCAAAATTGGGCATCGGAATAAAATGTGTAGTATATCGCAGTCCTCCTCTGGGCACCTCCAACAGGTAGGTCGGTGTAGTAAACCTGCTGACTTGAGTTTTTGTGGTGACCAGTACCAGTTATGAAGAATTTTGAAAAGAGTAAATTTCATTCTGGCCTCTCTGATTCCCTTATCCATGTTCATAATAACATCCTCATCGGAATAAGCTACAGTAATTCATCCTCGCCATTTGACATGAAGCTGTGCAAGTAATGGGTATAAGTGTAATTTATTCACTATGAGATTATAAAATCCAGAGACTGCGCCTTTGAATTTCCCCCACATTTTTAAGTATTGTAACACTGGGGAATCCTCAACTATCCAAGGAAAAGCAGGGCTCTCTTGACCACAGAGGAAGATGACCCATTCCTCCTGATATCACAGGAGCCCTCCCAGCTAGCTTGGACACAGTTGCCCGTCCCACCCCCGTTGTCCTCCACTGGTTTTCTTCCTATCATTCTAACTGACATCAGTTTATTCACAAGGGGACCTTAAGGTCACAAAAAATCCCATTCGGCTGTGGAGTCCCTCAGGATTTCATCCTGTCTGCTGTCATCTTCTTTACGTGGAGCTGCTTGGTGCTCTACTCACACATGCCAACAGCAGGATTGACTAATATGTTGATACAAAACCCTAGATACACATGTCTTCCTTGCCTCAGAGATCCAGTGCCTCAAACGCTGTCTACACATCTCCACTCCTGGATATCCCGCATCTACCTGAAGCTCAACCCAACAATAAAAGAATTCCTGTTTTCCAAGAATAACAAACAAGATACAGCACAAACCTGGCTCAATGACAGCTTTGACCCCAACTTTCATCAAATGGCGCATCACTTCGATTCACCTCGGACACCAAGCTCACTCTGAAGGAACACATTAGATTAAAAACAAAGACGGCCTGGTACCAGCTCTCTCTTCCAAAGAAAATCAAACCGTGTTGTTAGATAGTGACTTCTGAACTATCATACTCTAGTTGCTGGATTATGGTAAGGCCCTATTCCACAGCCCCCTAGAGTCCACACTGACACCCCATAGGGTTATCCAGCACTCTGCAGCACATCTCAAAAAATATGATCACATCACTCTCACCCTAATAGAACTCTATTGACTCCCATTGCAGGACCGCACCATCTTCAAATTCAGCTGCATCATTTACAAAACATTCACAACCAGCTCCCCTGCTTATCTTGCAGACAAGGACATCATCAAACTGCAGACTAAGAAGTGTTAACAGAAAAAAAAAAAACAGCAGTGCTTTTCCATCTATTCAACCAGGATCTGTAACAACATGCCTGTATCCAACAGGACCGCTACAATGCTCATCCAATTTAGTAAAGATTTGAAGACTCACCTCTTTTTAAAAACACAGCATCACAGTTGTGTTTGTCTACAAACCAACTTCCTCCCTTATTGCATGTTAACTTTATGCTTGTCTTTGAAAATGTATAGTGCTCTGCTGCTTATAGCATAGGTTTGCACTGTAGAAATACCATATATACAGAATACATACATAGGAACATACAAACATACATACATACATACATACATACATACATACATACAGGGCGCAAACTGTCTTCTGATATTTTTGAGAGAACACAGCTAGCACTGATACAAAGGATGTGCAGTTTTTGACTGCTACTTTACTTTGCGGTGTTTGAACCCCTACAAAGGCATCCAGTGATGGCACACATTATCGGACTGGCCATAGCAAGCTGGTGCAAAATGTAATTTTTTATTTTTTATTGGAAGTGTATGCTACAAAAATAAAAATGAAGGAAGAAGATAAAAGAAGGGACTAATTTAGATGTTGTTGGGCGGCCTATTTCCCTTCTAAGGAGATGAAGTAGAGAACTCTATAGTACTGATAGAGGTGCTGCCCGCCAAATTGAGAAATGACTTTCAAGCAGCGGTTTCTGTCAATGTTTCTATTAGTTTGGTGTATGGCTCCATCAACATGACAGAGCCTTGCACCAAACTGGTTTATTTTTTATTCTCAAAAACAAAATCCAGAAGCAGGATTTAATTTTTGAAAAAACTGTCTAAAAAACTCCACTTGCGATAGGAACCATCTCCCATGACGGGAGGAACATTTCGTTGTTTTCTCTGCCCCTTACTGCCAGGGTTTTCATGGCCGTGATGGACAGTGAAAACTGACCTCTACTTCCTCCTATCCAAATTAAGTGGCCAGAATTGGAGGTCTGCCTTTGACAGCCTCAGAGGGGTTTAATTATGGCGGGGATGGAATAGTATGTGTTCTGATTAAACCTAAAGTTTGCCCGCTTTAGTATTTGGTGGGCGGGTCTTTATCTTGTTGGTATGTATATTCTGTCACCATTGTGATGGAGTATACTTCCCTTCAAGATATGAATCAGGCCTTTGTCTGACGGTCATGACCACAAGCATGACCACAAGCTTGCAATAAAAAAAAAAATAGCAAAAAAGCATCGGGCTCATTTACAAGAGGCCTGCCTCACCAGAGCATCACTTTTTTCGAAGCTCTGGTGGCGCAGTGTTGAAAATTGAAACGACGATGTGATTAAGCATTCACTAAAGACATGAAATCCCCTCTACTCGGAACGGGTTTCTCTTCTTATGTTGTCTAATGTCCGGACTCCATTTTGTATTGTCATGTTTCCACGTGCTGTACACGAGAAGAGTCCTACCTTCTCGTTAGTTACTCTTGTAATCTGCCTAGTAACAGTCTATAAATAGCTCCTTTGTTCGTCTGGCGCATGCCCGGACTTGACCATATCTGTTATCAGTTAATCCTCGCTTGACCATGTTCTCGCGGGCTCAGGAAATTGGTTACTCCGCCCACATATTGGTTCTGTATCGAACATGTCCATAAAAGGTAAAGATGTTCGCCTCATGATGTATCCACCCACTTATGAGCCCCTCTGTTGTGTATAAAAGGGGACTGTGTACGCAAGTTCTTTGTGCTACTCTATGCAATACTGAAGGGTGTTGTATGGATTGTAGGACCACCCTTAAGGGTTAATAAACTTTGTCTTTGTACTTTGCAGTTTCCGTGCCAACTTCCTTGTAGATTCCATTGCAGGAGAGCGAACCCTTGTGTCCTGCGGGCCTAGCTGGGGCCTGTATTCATCAATTGGCGCCCGTCACGTGGGGCTCATCGGCGACTCGGATGCTCGAAGGACTGGTCGTGACGAAGGTGAGGAATTTGGCCGGGGATGTGATCACTGCCAGAGGCACTTTAGTCCTGGCATCCCGAGGTTTTCTTCCTTCCCTTCCGAACTGACCATCTGGGTGGCGCCGGTCCTCGACTGAGACCTCTTCTGTCGGTTCTGCCGTGACAGCCGTTTGGGCGAATTTTGGAGCTTGGCAGTTGGAATCTGGACACTCTTGATTGATAAGAACCGTTGTACGGTACTTGCTCCGAGTTTTTGAAGCCTGGGTTGGCTATTTGAGTTTGATTTGTGATGACTGGTCATATCTTGTATTGATTGCTGTGAGAATATATGCGTTGCAACACATATAGGCAGGTAATGTGGAGATATTTCTCCGGAGTTGTGTAAATTTGAACGGCGCAAAGTTTTAAGTGCCATTTTTTTGATAATACTGCATATTTTGCATGATTTCTGAGCATGCCTGCTTTTAGCGCACTCCGTAAGTGGTGCTGCTGCTTTGGAAACCGGTTAAACCTCGAGGAATCTGCTCCAGCCCCCCCAGAGGGGACTCCTAATAGGGATATGTATGTGAAGCATGGTCTTTCCTCTATATTGTACAGCACAGTATGGAGGAAATACACCAAAAAGGATCCTGAGTTACGATGGCCTTTGTATGGATCGTTTGATATGCGTAAGATTGAGTATGTGGAACAGTGTATGTGTAAACGGCGTGCTCGTCAAGATATGTTCGAGTGTGTGCGATTATGGGTGAAGGAAGTGCGTGAGCGAGAAAAACGTGAGAAAGCGCTGTTTGATAAAGAGCAACGGAAGAATGATCATGTGCGAGCGCAGGATGCGAAGCGTCGGGAGGAAAGAGAACAGACGGAGAGACAGGAGAAAGAGCGTAGGCTGCAAGTGTCGGGTCAATATGCTGTTCGGCAGCCTCTTTATCCTGTCCTTACTAATCTTGATGATGATTTTTTCCTATTAGATCGTTCCCCGCCACCTTATGTAGGTGCGTCTGCTCCGACAGTTCAGGATTCCGGATCGGGTAAAGATAGGATAGACACGCGATCCATGTTATCTCTTGAGCGCTCGGGTGAGCTTCGGAAAATTTCTTATCGTGCAGTTTCAAATAAGCTGTCTTCTGCAGAGTTATTATCGGTTCTGGAAGGATGGCAGGATAGGGAGAAATTGTATTTTGCTGCCGTTTTGTCTGATGAAGTGGTTGCTGCCTTTCGAAAATATTCTGATGCTTTTGAGCCGCAGGAGATAGTGTCGGATTCTAGAGCACTACGTAATGGTACTTTCTCTCCCTCTCAGGTGCCTGATGCGGTCCGACGTGTGTTTGCGCTACGGGATGAGATGCTTCGACTGCGGGACAAAGCGCGCCGGAAGAAGGAGGAGGAGAGCTTGACCTTGCAGGCGGACGACCAGCAGCTGTCTTCCTCCCAGTCAGATAAGGGCAAACTAGTGCATGCTAAACCCATGCGAGAGGCGGCACTTTTGTATGTTCCTCCTAAAGGAGCGGGAACTAGTGCGGATATTACTTCTGCCGATGCTCAGGGATATTTTGTGTACAATTGGGTTTATACTCCCTGGCATAGGGCTGATGTTATGGCATTAAAGAATGCATTGCCTGATCCCCGCAAGAATCCAGCGGCCTTTTACGAAGAAGTCGAAGGGGCCTTGAATTCTTGTACTATGACCCTAGCAGATATAGATCTGTTCTTTGGGCTTATTTTACCACCGGATATGTGGCGATCTGTACAAAAGGTGGATGATCAAGCCGCTTTTAAGGCTCGGTGGTCTGAGATTGAGGATGAGGATAAGGAGAGGAAGCCCGCGCAGAAACCGCCTCAGATTATCTTAGATCTCCCCGCTGCTATTTTGACCAAGTTGAAAACAATTATTCCCCCTAAAAAGATTGACTGGAACATGTTAGCCTCGTGTAAACAGAAAGTTGATGAGTCAGTTGCAGATTTCTTTACGCGCTTTGAGGAGACATTTCATGATTTTAGTGGCTAGTCACTTACGGATGATACGGGTCGACACCTTTTTGCCGATAAATATGTGGCGAATTTATTACCGGAAATAGCAGCTCGTTTAAAAGCGAGTGAAAGTTCTTGGTCCACCGCGTCTCCGACATCCCTCCTGACTATAGCTCAGTATTATGAGCGTCAGGAACAAGAAGCGAAGGGGCAGGAGGAGAAGAAATCGAAAGATTTGAAAACGAAGGTGATGTTAGCGCAAGTGTATGGTCCGCCCCGTCGGGGTGTCAATCGAGGTAGGGGAGGATTCTATGGTCCGCCTTCGGGTCGCTCAGATTTAAATAGGAATCAATGTGCGTATTGTAAACAATCGGGTCATTGGGCCAGAGATTGTCCGGCATTGTATGCATCTCGTCAGGGGCATAATCAAGGTGCACCGAGAGGTAGAGGGGGTTTCCCGAATCTCAGAGGGAATTCTAATGATCGTGCTCGGTTTGAACCTACCGTGCAGCAGCAAGATAGACCTAATGTCTTTGATCGACAGCACCAGTATCAAGTGTCAGGGACGGACCGCTCTGGGTACCATGATTCGCAGCATGCATAGGAATGCGTTGGATGGGGGTTAGAATCAGTTGAAGTGCCGGTTGATCAGAAGGGTCCTTATGTCTCAGCGAAGGTTTTGGGTTCTACTGATCGGTTCCTAGTAGATACAGGAGCGACTCGTAGTGCGCTGTCTAAACAATTGGTTCCGAGGGCTCCCCCATCTGGCTTAATGGTTACATCGGTAGGGTTTGATGGTACACTCTCTCGAAGCCCTCTTTCTCGACCCCTTGCATTCCAGGTTGATCCTTTTTCTGCACCCTGTCCGTTTTTGCTTGCCCCGAACACGCCTGACAACATTATGGGTCTGGATATGCTCAAGCACTTCAGAGCTACGATCCGCTGCTCCCCCGCTGGAGTACGTGTGATATTAAACGATAATCACCCTTTGACAGAACGGATGTGTGTGGTAACAGAGGATACTGTGTTAGCTTCTCTCCCTCGTACTTTGTGGGCCATTTCGGATACCGATGTGGGACAGATGGTGATTCCGCCTGTCCATATTAGTGTCCAGGAGGGGGCGGTGTTACCACACCTCCCTCAGTATCGTATTTCCCAGGAGGGGGAGGAGGCCCTCATGCAGATTGTGCAGGATTTGATTAAGGTGGGAGTAGTGGAGGAAGTTCCCTACAACGTCTGTAACAGTCCGATTTTACCCATCTTGAAGAAAGATACGGATGCCAAAGTTTATCGGTTTATCATTGATTTGAGGGAGGTGAACAAGATCGTGATACCTCAGTATCCAGTGGTTTCTGATATCACGACGTTGCTCACTTTGGTCCCGCCAACGGCGACCACGTTTTCGGTTATCGATTTGAAAAATGCCTTCTTTTCGATCCCTATTCATCCTGATAGCCGATACCTTTTTGGTTTCACTCTGAATAATAGGTCTTATCGATTTTGTAGAGTCCCTCAGGGCTACACAGAAAGCCCTAGCATTTACAGTCAAGCATTAAAAAGGCAATTGGACTCCTTTGTTCTGCCCGAGGGTGTCGCCCTTATACAATATGTCGATGACATCTTGTTGGCGGCTAACACTCCTGAGCTGTGTGAGAAGAGTACGTTATCCTTGCTTTCCTTTTTGGCATTTCACAATCACAAAGTATCAAGGAAGATATTGCAATTCTGTAGACCAAAGGTGACTTATTTGGGTCACCTTTTGTCTAGGGAGGGGCGTGCACTCACACCAGATCATATTCAAGCAATTTTGGACACGCCAGTGCCTTCCACACAGAAGGACGTGCGTGCATTTTTGGGTCTTGTTTCTTTTTGGAGGCAATGGATATTAGGGTTTTCATGGTCAAACAAAATGGACAAGTTTCATGACTTGAAGCAAACTTTTTTCGCTGTCATTGTGGGAAACAAATTAGAAAGGAGAGAGAGCACAACTGCTGTGTAGGAAACCCCTCACCCACCTACCTAGTAGGTGGCATGCTTCATCA
Organism: Triturus cristatus; assembly: GCF_964204655.1. Classification (NCBI taxonomy): domain Eukaryota; kingdom Metazoa; phylum Chordata; class Amphibia; order Caudata; family Salamandridae; genus Triturus; species Triturus cristatus. The sequence goes on from NC_140593.1 coordinate 973,634,894, forward strand.
TCGGGGCCCAACTGGATTGTCTAGCACAATCCAGTTGTGCTACAACGCCTGAGATACAGCGGAGCAGGGTTATGAGCAGTGAGTGAAGTGCTATGTGAAGTGATATAAGAGTTAAAAAAGTCTCAGGGAAATGCCCTTTTGAAAAAACTTTAATTTTAAGGGTCCCAGGACTAGTGTAAAAGGAGAGAAGGGGATATCGTTAGGAATGTTATTTTCCTTATATCCCTAGAAACTAAGGTCAACTAGTTTCAGCCTTCGATATAGTTCTAGAGGCTTTCGTCAGGACCAATCGAAATTGTAGTTAAAAATAATTTTGGTGAATGGCCGTAAAAAATATATATAGGCCAAGTGTAATTATCAGCACACACCCTAAAGTGTGCTGTGAGTGTAGTGATGAAATACTCACAGTAACTTCGTTCGAGGTTACATGAGTAGAGAGGTAGTGAATCCTCTGGAGTTAGAACGCCGTATGAATCTCCGCTTGCAGTTTGAAGGGAGAACAGGTCCGTAGTACCTAGGACGGCGCTCGGTTCCGCTTGTTCAGCTGAACAAGCGGAACCGAGCGCCGTCCTAGGTACTACGGACCTGTTCTCCCTTCAAACTGCAAGCGGAGATTCATACGGCGTTCTAACTCCAGAGGATTCACTACCTCTCTACTCATGTAACCTCGAACGAAGTTACTGTGAGTATTTCATCACTACACTCACAGCACACTTTAGGGTGTGTGCTGATAATTACACTTGGCCTATATATATTTTTTACGGCCATTCACCAAAATTATTTTTAACTACAATTTCGATTGGTCCTGACGAAAGCCTCTAGAACTATATCGAAGGCTGAAACTAGTTGACCTTAGTTTCTAGGGATATAAGGAAAATAACATTCCTAACGATATCCCCTTCTCTCCTTTTACACTAGTCCTGGGACCCTTAAAATTAAAGTTTTTTCAAAAGGGCATTTCCCTGAGACTTTTTTAACTCTTATATCACTTCACATAGCACTTCACTCACTGCTCATAACCCTGCTCCGCTGTATCTCAGGCGTTGTAGCACAACTGGATTGTGCTAGACAATCCAGTTGGGCCCCGATGATGAAGCATGCCACCTACTAGGTAGGTGGGTGAGGGGTTTCCTACACAGCAGTTGTGCTCTCTCTCCTTTCTAATTTGTTTCCCACAATGACAGCGAAAAAAGTTTGCTTCAAGTCATGAAACTTGTCCATTTTGTTTGACCATATTGTTTTGGGGAAGAGGACAAGTTTTTCTTTTCCTCGCTCTCTTGTTGTTCTTATTTATTAGGGTTTTCACACATAGCCAAGCCATTATTAGCCCTTTTGACAAAAGACACACCTATTCCGCTTCCCTGGTCAAATGAGTGTGGCATTGCCTTCCAGCAATTGCGACAGGCCCTTTGTTCAGCACCAGTGTTAGGGACCCCTGATTATACAAAACCCTTTTCGCTGTATGTGCATGAGAAAGATGGATGTGCATTATCAGTTTTAGTGCAGATGCACGGCGACAAGCAGCGCCCTTGTGCATATTTTTCGGCTGTACTTGATCCTGTTGCCCGAGCATTGCCTGGTTGTTTTCGCTCGGTTGCGGCGACAGCTGTGTCAATACGCCAAAGCGAGGGAATTGTGTTATCTCACAAACTGTTGGTATTAGTCCCCCATGCTGTTGATGCCCTGCTTAATCAAACGAAAACGCAGCATTTGACCAGTGCCCGTTTAACGGGATATGAGTTGACGCTTTTGGCTCCTCATATTACGTTAAAGAGGTGTGTAACGTTAAATCCGGCTACATTGTTGCCGTTCCCGGAAACTCAGTCTGAAGCACGAAAAGCACATGATTGTATTCTTGTGACTGAGGAACAGACAAAGGGTCGTATTGATCTCCAAGATACGCCCTTTCCAGATGTAGATGGAGAATTGTGGGTGGACGGATCATGCCTGAAGCTACCAGATGGTACGACTTCAGCAGCGTATGCAATTACCACGCTGCAAACAATAGTGGAGACAGCACGCATACCACAGAAATCAGCTCAAGCAGCGGAACTTATAGCATTAACACGGGCATGTGAGCTCAGTACAGGATTGTGCGTGAATGTTTATACAGATAGTCGCTATGCCTTCGGAGTAGCGCGCGATTTCGGCCTGCTCTGGAAGGAGAGAGGGTTTCTAACGTTGCATGGAGTACAGATAATGCATGGAGAGTTAGTTCACAACCTTTTGACTGCATTGACATATCCGAAGAAGATTGCTATAATTAAATGTAGTGCCCATAAGAAAGTGGTTGATAAAGTTGGAGAAGGGAATGCTTTGGCAGACCGGGTGGCACGGGAGACTGCAATGCAGCCTGGTGCTACTGCCATGTACGTAGTGAAGTCGCAGGTAGAAAGATGGCACGATGCAAAGAGAGAAGTGCTGGAAATACAGAGGACCGCTTCTGACAAAGAACGGGAGCAATGGTCCAATGATGGAGAATTGGATGATGAGGGTTGTTGGAGAAATAAGCAGATGGATAGATGGAAGTTACCCACAGCTTTTGTACAACCTATGGTTCAGATGGCACATGGGCTAGCACATGTTGGAGCTTCCGCAATTGTAAAATTGCTTACTCAAGTCTGGGAGCATCCAGAGATTGCTACCACGGCAAAGAGGGTAGTGCAGACCTGTATGATTTGTCTGAGGTATAACCCAGGAAAGGGTACTCGAACTCCAGCAGGAGGATTTGTGACACCTACTGCACCCTTTGAGGTCTTGCAGATGGATTACATCCAGCTTGAGCGCTGTAACAATTTGAAGTATGTTCTAGTAGTGGTTTGTGCCTTCAGTAAATGGGTTGAGGCATACCCTACGAAAGATAATACTGCAATGACTACAGCCAAGATGCTATTGAAGGAGTTCTTCCCTCGATATGGCATTTGTAGACTGCTGTGGAGTGATAACGGACCTCACTTTATAGCGGATGTTATAAAGTATGTCCTGAAGGGTCTAGGCATTTCATGCAGTGTTTCACCCTCAGTCTGCAGGACTGGTTGAGAAGTATAATGGTACGCTGAAGCTCAAGATCGCTAAGATCCAAGCTTCGACTTCTTTGACTTGGCCAGATGCTTTACCGCTGGCATTATTGTCAATTAGATCGATACCACATTCTCGAACCGGTCTCACGCCTTATGAGATCGTTTTTGGGCGCCCAATGAATATTTGGGGTCCACCAAGGCCTAAGGCTGTGTATGATGTACCTTGTGTAATGATGAATGATTATCTGGCACAGTTAACGGATAACTTGGTTTCTATTCATCAACAGGTCCGAGAGGCGCTCCCTGATCGGTCCACAGGCGAAGGACATAGTCTCCGACCTGGAGATTATGTTATGCTGAAGATTTTTGAAAGGACGAACAGCTTGGAGCCGAGATGGGTTGGTCCTGAGCAAGTCCTACTTGCAACGAGGACAGCTGTGCGGGTTTCCAACCGAAAGAACTGGATCCATTCCCTGCACTGTCGCAAAGTGCCGCCCGGATTGGTGGAGCCTGCTGTATTGACCGACCATCGAGAAATTCTGACTGCAGAGAAAGGCCGTGCTGTGGAACCGAACGACACTGAGAAGCTCTTTCCGGACCACGTGATTCCTGGAGGAAGACGATATCATCTCAGACCAAGGAAGTGAATTCCTCAGTATCAGGACAGGTTGTCAGAACGGCCCTTAGGTTAGTGAAATGGAGAGCCGATGTGGCAAGGGGGGGGATCAGCCCTGCATTAGTGTAGCGACACCCGTCTTGGCCCGCTGGTGAAGAAATCAACCGCTGCCTAAGGGGAAGAGTTCTGACAACCTTTTAGTTTCAGGAAGATATTGATTTTTCATTCTAAAATGGAGAAAAAGAAAATCCTTTGTGCAACAGGTTTTATTCTTACAGTAGCTATTGTTGGGATAACCACATGGTTTGTGGAGGATGTGACTCCTGCTCGAGAGTTGCTTGTTTTGACTACTCCAGTGCCTGAGGAGCACTATTTTTATACCCTTCCGTATCAAGAGTTGAAGCATCGCCAGTCTTACTTGAATAACACTTTCATCCAGATGTTGCATCATACCCATGTTGCCACGAATGCTACGAACTGTTGGATATGTGGCATGATGCCAGCTCACCAGAAGAAAGGAGGAACTCCGTTCATACCTCTTCCTTTTTCTCATAATGGCTCTTGTAGAGCATGGTACACTTTGCTTTTTGCCACACGGAACCCTACAGTGGGACGGTTACTCTTTAGACCTAATAGGGAATGTCATCAAGATAAGGATGGTTATCCACAAGCGAATGGGACAATTTGGGAATGGGAAGAGTATCGACCAGACAATGAATTGATTCCCTATATTTTCACGAACACTAGAGACACTGTGGGAAAGGGCCGATTTGTGATTCAAGTGGCACAAGCTCAAGCGGACCTGTGCGTCCAGAGTGTGGGCTATATTCCTGTTGGTGTTAGCGATTGTGTCACCATCCTGAACATTGATGGGTTGAATAACAGTACCTTCTTAGCATCCCATAATACATACTTCGTATGTGGGAATAAGGGTTATTATCGTTTGCCAGCCGGTTGGTCTGGGGTATGTTATGTAGCATTCTTATTACCTCCTGTATTTTTGGCACCTGCATCTTATCATAAAGATTTGAAGTTGTTGAATAATGTGACTGTAAATAGGTATAAACGTACTCTATCCATTGATGATGTCGACCAGACCGATACTAGTCTGCAGCAGTATATTGATTTTAATTTAGGATTGTTCTTCTTTGTTGGAGCTGCCCTAAATAGTAGGAAAGTTCGAAGGTTAACAAGAGTTGTAGAGGCTTTGACAAATCAAACCGCTGCTGCTCTTGGGAATCTTACGGAAGAATTACAAATTACTAGAATTGTTGCATTGCAGAATCGTATGGTGTTAGATGTTATGTTAGCTGACCGAGGTGGAGCATGTAAAATTATCGGAAGTAGTTGTTGTGTGTTTATTCCTGACCACACGCCATCGGTCTATAATGCTATTAATAAGTTACATAAAATTGCATCTGAAATCCATACAGAAAACGGCACTTGGACCTTTTCTGGATGGTTTTGGGCATTGATCACCACATGGGGATGGAAGGTTTTAACTGGTCTCTGTATTATCGTAGCAATTTTGTTTTCCTGTTGCATTTGTATCCAATGTGGTCCTTTACTCTGTTCCCTATGTGTGTCACTCTGTATTCCTGATAAGAAAGCTATTGCCAATGTCACTTACCAGAAACATTTGACTAAAGAAATAGAAGAAATGATGAAAATTGACATATACGATGATTATTTTAATAAACCGGATGTCTTCAGTAAATGCTGAAAGGGTTGTCTGTTGAAAATTGAAACGACGATGTGATTAAGCATTCACTAAAGACATGAACTCCCCTCTACTCGGAACGGGTTTCTCTTCTTATGTTGTCTAATGTCCGGACTCCATTTTGTATTGTCCTGTTTCCACGTGCTGTACACGAGAAGAGTCCTACCTTCTCGTTAGTTACTCTTGTAATCTGCCTAGTAACAGTCTATAAATAGCTCCTTTGTTCGTCTGGCGCATGCCCGGACTTGACCACATCTGTTATCAGTTAATCCTCGCTTGACCATGTTCTCGCGGGCTCAGGAAATTGGTTACTCCGCCCACATATTGGTTCTGTATCGAACATGTCCATAAAAGGTAAAGATGTTCGCCTCATGATGTATCCACCCACTTATGAGCTCCTCTGTTGTGTATAAAAGGGGACTGTGTACGCAAGTTCTTTGTGCTACTCTATGCAATACTGAAGGGTGTTGTATGGATTGTAGGACCACCCTTAAGGGTTAATAAACTTTGTCTTTGTACTTTGCAGTTTCCGTGCCAACTTCCTTGTAGATTCCATTGCAGGAGAGCGAACCCTTGTGTCCTGCGGGCCTAGCTGGGGCCTGTATTCATCAGCAGGCCTCTCAATCATATCAATGAGGCGACGCAATGCCACCCTGTGTGGCTTTGCATGGCCTTATAGATATAGAGCAAGACAAGACAAAATGCTGCGTTGCCTTACAAAGCATCAAGGACGCCCTACATGGGTGTTGCTGTGAGTGTTCCCATGCAACACCCATGGATTTTGACGCTGGCCTTATTTACAAAACCACGTAAACTTAGGGCAGCGCCAAAACCTTACGCCTCCTCAGAGCAGGCGTAATGAGGAGAAATTTTTCATTTGTCCTCTTTTTTTCCTCTTTCCATGTGTGCTGCATTCTACAGCACACATAGAACGAGGAAAATACCTCCATGGGTTGTATGGGTGCAGGAAGGTGCCCCCAAAACGGTGCCAGCGCAGTGGTAGAGAACAGGAATGCGCCATATCTCATATCAATGCCCTTTCCTTTTGACGCATGGCAACGCATCAAAGTGACTTGCTGCACTGACCTGCTTCAAAAAATCGTATGTGGGGGCCATTGCATCTAATTCTCATTGACCAGGACAGGTACTTCCTCCAAGGAGGTGTATTTAGGATTGGACTAAAATCTTTTTTCTCGTTTTTATGCACGCCACTAGAAATTCTGATGCTTACTGGCAGAAAGAAAAGGTACTATTGATATTGAATTACTGTGCCTTGGTGACATAGTTACAACAAACAAGAATGACTAAAAGGGCAAAGACATTAAGAAAAAAACATTAGCAAACACAAGGATTAACCCACCAGCCTTGGCACTGAAGTGCACTTCTTTTTCGGTGTATGTACACATGCCACAGGGATAGGGCCTCTTTCACAGTGTAAGACAGTGAATGCCTGGAGTAGGCCGGACTATCAGTCTTTGAGGCATGTTGGGTAGGGCAAAAGCAAGATGTGAATGACAGTTGAAAGACAAATGGATGTAGATTGATATATTTCATTTGATTTTGTATTACATGAGGTCCGTGATACCGCTAAGGCTTTCTTTAAGCCAGACTAAAGAAACAACGTTGACGTTGTAATTATCTTTACTACCTAACGAGATGGACCCACGACCACAGCATGCTGCTTGTCAGGTCTCGCCTGACCCAGCGCATGCGCTGGTCTAGCGAGACTTATTGAGAGGGCTCAAAAAAGTGCTACCAGGCCAGCCTAGAGCTACAGTGCATGTGCGCGCGCGTGCCGTGCTTTATCGCGAGTACTTTCACTTTCGCGGCCGCTTGTGTAGTTTCCTGATAACAGTAGGCGTTCTAACTTCTCACTTGTAGCAGTGTTGCAGTGCACTGCACTGCACATGAATCACCCAAGGTGTAGCACGTAGGTAGCAGATAAATGCTGAGTTTGAGACCCTGTTGACGAAAAATGTGCACTTCCTGAGCGCTCTATTGGTATACGTAGCACTTGTTTTAGATGCTCATTGGCATCTGCCTATTAGTGCACATTCCCTGAGATTATTTTATTTCTGCATTCAGTGTTCAATTCGTATTATCAGATAGCTTGTGCTACTCTAGTGCATTTCACGAACCAAAAGAAAGCTGTGCAAATAGTCCGAGCTAGCCAGTGGAACGTTGGTATACAATGATGGAGTCGACTCTGTCTAGTTCTGTATGGAATTTGGGGAGTGTGTCTCTGACTTTTGCCCTTTCCTACCGTCGTTTAATTGATGAGCTGTTTCTGGTGGTCATTTTGGGTCGAGTATTTGTGAATCAGTATGTGGGCAAGTGGCGGCTCCTTTAAAACATGGCACTGATGCATACCTCCAAGGTTGGCAACCAGGAAACATTCAAACGCACGTGGTTTGTTACAGCTCTGACTGGGACATAGTTCATGTTTTTCTCCTGAATGTAATTGTGATACTGTATTTTTTTATGACGGGTGTGTGGGCAACACAGTGAACTGTTATTTTTGGGCGAAAATAGACAGGCGCGACTCTGTACTTGCACTTACACGACTGTGTAGTTTCACAGGGTATATATTACGAATACAGGGTCTGTCTGTATCACTGCATTTAAATGGACAACGTCTTACTAAACTTTGCTCGCGATATCCGCCTGAGTATTGAATGCATCATTCTGTAGTTGGGTTATTTGTGGGTTACTTAATAAAAACAAAACGGTATAGTCTTGAATATTTTACGGGAGAGAGTGAGGCACGTGCGGGAGAATGGCTTGCTGTGTGTTCAACTCAATCACGGTCCAATCCCTGACCTTTCCACTGTAAACACGACTGCACTGTGTATTGTTTTATTTTCCAGCATTGATAGCTTCCCTGCTGCCTCTTGCTACAAGGTTTCAAAGCATTTCCCCTGCCTTGCAACAATCTAATTTGGGGCTGGTAGTGACAATGCATGGTTTCAACACTCTCCCTGTATGGGAGAAAAATAAAAAAGAACACGTTTCTTTTGCTGTGTTCAGGTCACCTCCGAACGCTGACGTGTAGAGCTTTTTTTGTAAAAAAAAAAAAAACAGAATAGAAATGATGTATTCTTGAGCGTTCTGATCTCTTATTATATGATGGCCACGTGTCCCTGCAAATAAAAGGTGGCCGCATTCTCTGTTAGGTAGTACCCACGTAAACCTGTTTTTCAGGAAGTGGGGGACACACCTTTAATTTTTACTTTAGGAATTCTTTTCCCGTTCAACGCAAACCCTGTTCGGTACCCTTTCACGTCGTTGAGGCTTACCACTAGCGCAGTGAAGCTGTAGCCAAGTTTGAAATGTCTGTGCAGATAGTAAGTTGTTGGCGTGCTGATTGACTATTATGTGGTTGATTGATCTACTCGATGGCTGTTATGAACTTCAAACACCTACACAGCTTTACACAACACATTTGGCCCCAAAACCCATACAGGCAGTCATTTTTTGCTCAACGGAATGTAGTTTTTAGAATGTTGTACTTGGAGCACTAATATCTGTTTTTCTGTTTTTTGGGTACATGCCTCAAAGCCACATAATACTTAAAGTATACTTGTATGTGGATACATGACATTATGCATTAAGCTCACAAAAGCCTGCATTTGTTTCCAGTAGTTTTCTTCAGAAAACCTGAATGTGCCGGCCCACAATGCCATTTCTTAAATTGACCTTGCAGTGTTTTCTGGCCTCAAAGTGTAGTTTAGCTAACAGAATGCACATGTCTGCCACAAACGTTGATGAGAACAATCCACAACGTGCAGATTTTGCGAAATCGCTCCAGTCTTTTTGTGTTATAGGTCGCACCCCTTGTACAGGTTGCCAAGCTTACATACCACAGTTAGGATTTCCCCGTGAAAAGATATAACTGGACACTATTCATGACCTTTTTCTCTGATCATGTTTACTGTGTTGTTGTTTGAGCAGCAGTTCTGGTGTAAAACTCTAGTTCGGCTGGTGAGGTACCATAGAGAACAAGCATTTTCAGTGCAGTAGGTCTCGCATTTACGAGAGTTTTAGCTATTGGCAATGCAATAGCTTAAACTCTTGCGAATGCGAGACCTATTTCATTGCAAATTACTAGCGCCCATGCGGCGCTTTCACATTCATGGAGGCCGCGCCCCTTTCAATAGACAAGGTGTGTCTAAAGAAAGGGACAAAGGGGCGGACATTAAAGTGAAAGCACGGCATGGGGGGCTTTGACAAAAAAAAAGGCATCTGTTTATCAAGTTGCAAAAAAAGCGGGCGGCGTGGTACGACGTAGTGGGTGGTATAGGGGCAAATCATTAAAACAAATAGTGCTCACAGCCCAGATAAAGCAGACCATGTAACAAGAGAGGCAAAAGGTCCAGTCGTTATGGGAGGTAACAAATGCAGACAAGGCGGTACCAAGGAGGTACTAACAAGCCTAATAACAACTCGGAAGCCAGCGTTTATGAAGGACAATGACACAAGTCAATTAAAAATATGGGTGGAGAGTGGGCGGGGCTTCAAAGCCATACTCCAATACTGCATGCTCGCAGCAGCGCATGCGCTGCCCAGAGTCAACCTAAAAATGGGCAGAAATAGTGTTGGCGGAAGAAGTTAATTTGTTGCGTTTATAGAGATGAGGTAGGAAGGCAAGTGGATGGAGGTAGTCTGTCAAGCTGAATGCAGTTTGCCACAAGTTGTCCTCACTGTGAGAGGAGCAAAAAGGAGTCTGCTTCTTTCGACTGAAACTGCCTCGGATTATCACAAATATGCACCTTTTTATAACATCTAGGAATATATTTCGTACTTCTATCCCTGAGACAATGAAAGTCTTATTTAACACTGAGAAATGTAACTAATATTTATAAATCGTTTTACAGTGCCCATATTAATTATGTGCAAACCCTATGATAGCTAGTAGCTCCTAGTTATTGGCGGCTAACATAAACAAGCATTGGCTTAGCCAATAGGTCTCGCTTTTGGGACCTTATAAGTGTTTAGCCATGCAACAGTTGATGTTGCTGCACCAAGGATATTGTGCTGCATAACTAAATACTTATAAGGTCCCAAAAGCGAGACCTATTGGCTATGCCAATGCTTGTTTTCTTTTTCTGTACATCCTTGGGCACCTGGATGCCGTGCTTTTCTGATGAATTTCCGTGCTGCTTGGTTTTTCTTTCTTGCAAGCTTTAATGAGCCCCGAACCCTGCGCAGGTCACTGTGAGCATTTGGTTTAGCTGCTCTGCGAGCAACAAAGCAGGTGCAACAAATCACATTTGGAAACAAGGTGCAGGGGCGATGCTAAAACTCCTGACAAATGTCTCTACTGAAACTGGGCCATCGCAATATGAGCGGGTGAGCTAAATACGTCAACGATTTATCCAAGCCCAATTGTTATGACCAGAAGGAGAAGCTTCCATAATTATTAAAATGCTGAATGTATTCTTTTGAATTATTAGATCATGAAAACAATCTCACTAACAACAGGGGACAGAGTGTTCGGTTTTTTAAGACAATTCTCATGAATATCAACTTAGATAAAAGATGTTCTGGTTAGGCAGGATTCGAATTTCTTAGACTGAGATGCTTGCAATTAGAACCTCGCTCTAGTTCACCCCCTCCAATGGTGCCAGCGGGTATTAGAAACAGTGGCACATGAGGCCCAGCCTGCAGGGCAATCTTCTGTAACCATGCGCAATAATATCTTCACCGCACCTCTCAAGTTGTATTTGCACCACGTTTTCGCTCTGGTGAATGTCTGTATATCTGCGTATTTGTATTTAATTGTTGTATATTGCCCTAATGGAGACGTGGAGCTCTTCCTATGGTAAAGTACAAGGAAAAGAAAAGTGTTTTAAACTTTTTAGAAATCGTAAAAATATCTTTATGATATTTCTTAATGGAAACATAATTTTAAATATTTATTTTAAATGTATAACAAAATTAAACAAGCTACAACTCTATCAAATTAATTTTGAATTAGTTAATGAATTTAAATATTTCCAATTAAATGACATTAAAAAATGATGTCTTAAAAATAATCCCACCTAAATTAAAATGTTATCAATATTTATTATGTAGTAAAAGTACCATATATTATGTGTAGAATAAATATAAAGTATTTATTTAAGGAGATTTATGTGTCTGTAAAAAGTATTATTAATATATGTTATATCAAAATATAGATAGATAGATAGCTAGATAGCTAGATAGATAGATAGATAGATAGATAGATAGATAGATAGATAGATAGATAGATAGATAGATAGATAGATAGATAGATAGATAGATACATGAAATTACATTTATACATATGTTTAAAAAGTTGTAAAAAATGAATTTATTTCGAAATTATTTCTTATTGGGTCCTAGTTTAAGTACCTGCCCCCATGATTTTGCATGGGAGGGTGTTGAAGTATCAGTGACTGGCCATGTGTGGTGCTGGAGGTACGGTCTGAGCTGGTGTATGTTTATGAATCTTATGTGTCTTTTGTGGCTGTAGTTACTATAGAAGAGCAGTTTTGTATATCAATGGGCTTACGTTTTTTGTAGGAGGGTGCATGTCCCTCTCTAAATGCCACCTTAACCTTTCCATAAACCCTCCTGAGTGTACACTATACCACACCCATTTAGTGGTAGGTATTCCTCATTTTCCATCAACTTATCCCTGGTCGCCCTCCCCCCACATTTAGTGCTGCAACCTGGGCGTACGATGTTATGTTATATTATGTTAATAACTTTTATAAAGCGCAGCGGTTACCCAAGGGTGTCCTGGCGCTAGATTATTTATCCTGAGGCAAAGAGTAAGGAGGAAAGGATTTATTCAGTAAAAAGCCAGGTCTTCAAACCCTTCCTGAAGTCTAAAAGACCACTGGTGTTTTGTAGGCGAAATGGAAGGTCATTACAAGCTTTCGCCGTGCAAACAGCAAAGCTTCTGCCCCCCCACAAAGCTTTTTTTGTGTGCAGTACGGAGACCAGCTTGGCCCCCAGCGAGCGGAGTGTTCTTTTCGGAATGTACCACTGCAACAGCCGATTCAGGTAGTCTGGGCCTGTGCCATGAAGAGCTTTGAAAACCATACAAAGCGATTTGAAATGCACTCGACTCCTTACCGGGAGTCAGTGCAGTTTCTTTATTTCCTTGGAGATGGGGGAGAATTTGGATGTACCAGTCAGAAGTCTTGCCGCTGCATTTTGTAGCAGCTGGAGTTTGTTCAAACTTTTTTGTTGAATATTCAGATACAGGCTGTTACAATAGTCCAGCCTCGTCAGTACCAGAGCTGTAACCACTGTTTGGCGACTACAGAGGGGTAGGAATGACAGTACTTTCCTAACCGTTCTGAGCACATAGGCAGTTGTTGATGTTACTGCATGAACCTGATCCCCAAAGGTGAGTCTCTCATCCACAATTACACCCAAATTCATTGCCTTTTTCGAAGGCAAAGGGAGAGAGCCCATCGAGTCAGACCACCAACTTGGTGTCCAAAAACTGGCATCCTTTCCAAACAGTAAAACTTCAGTTTTGCCTGAATTAAGTTTCAGACAATTCTCTGCCATCCATTTCCCAACTGATTGCATGCAGGCTTGGAAGCGTTTATCTATACCTGTTTCCTGGCCCGGTCGCAGAGACACCACTATTTGGGTATCATCCGCATAAGAAGTGAGACCAAACCCAAATGCTCTAATAATGGGGGCAAGGATGAAACATAAACCTTAAAAAGGTTAGGGCTCAGGGAGGACCCCTATGGGACCCCACAGGGTAATGAAAAGGGTTTAGGCTGGTATCCACCCAAAAGTTTGTCCTCTGCCGGATAAAAAGGAGCTTAACAAAGCCCAGGCTTTAGAATGGATCCCACACTCCTCTAAACGGTTCATCAAGATGCCATGATGGACCGGATCAAAGGCCGCGGACAGATCCAACAGGATCAGTGCCGCCCTCCCACCCTGATCCACGGCCTCTCTGATCTCTTCTGTAGTCCTAATGAGAGCAGACTCTGTACTGTGTCCCCCTCTGAAACCATACTGGGAGGGGTCCAAGGCTTGTGTTGCAGACAAGAAGGAGCGAAGTTGAGTATTCAAAACATTTTCTACCAACTTGACTGGAAGCAGAAGACGTGAGATTGGGCTGAAAATATTAGGATCCTTAGGGTCCAAGCTTGGTTTCTTTAAAAGGGGCAATATAGAGGCCAATTTCCAACAGGTAGGGAACTGCCCTATTTCACACATACCCTCAAAAATAGAAGAGAATGATCGAGCAATAGGACCCGGGGCCATTTTGTTCACTGCTACCGGGCAAGGATCATGGGGTGAACCTGATTTAGCTGCCATGAGCAGCGTCTCAAAATTGTCCGGGGAACCTGGCATGAATGTATCTAGTATCTCAGTTGGGATTTCTATGAGCTTAGGTTTTTCGCTTGTCGAATTCAGCGTGGCAGTCTTTGGGCCGCAAAAAGCTGAGAAGATGGTTTCCACTTTGGTAAGGAAGAACTTGGCTATCTCTTCACACAGCTCTTGACTTAATTCAACTATAGCTGGGCGTGGAGTGGCCAGGCTAGAAACAGTTCTGAATAGTTCTTTTGCCGAATTTTTCGCTAGATCAATATGGGCCACATAGAACTCTTGTTTAGCTAAGAAGAGAAGTTGTTTATACTTCTGCAATCTCATTTTGTAGAGTTATTTTATCTGTTTCTTTATAGGCTTTCCTCCAACTTCGCTCTAACCGTTTGCAGATGAGTTTGTGATTTCTCCACTCTTCTGTGTACCATGGGGCAAACGGTTGTGATATTTTAGGGAAGAGAGATTTTTTAGGGGCTAATTCATCACAAGCCTTCTCCAGCCATTTTGTGTATGCCATGGCGGCCTTATCTACTCCCACCGGTACCTGATCGGCTGTGGAGGTGAGAAGCTCCTGGAAAGCAGTCCCCTCAATTTTATTCCAGACTCTGGTTATTATTTGACCTTTCGGGTGAAGTCCACTTGCGGGTCGAGCCATAAATGTCAACTCAAATTGGACAGCAGCATGATCTGACCACACGAGAGGCAGGAGGCCTGTAAACTGTAGACCAGGATGATTAGAGAAAATACTATCCAAGGTATGCCCTGCCACATGCGTTGGGCCTAGAACCTGCTGCTTCAGGTCTGCACTATTCATCATATCTGTTAGAGTCACTGTATCGGGATCAGTAGAAGTCTCAAGATGGAAGTTAAAATCTCCCATAATTGTCCAGGCGTCTGTGCAAAGGCCTTCTTCTAAAAGGTTACCCAGTGAAGCTAAAATGGTATTCCTAACTCCCGGTGGTCTGTATAAGAGAATACCATAAAAAGTATGATGGTTGGAAAGATTAAGATTGAAGGATAAGGCCTCACATGTTGCAGATGGAACAGACTGAAATGTTGCCCTGACTGAATTGTGATAGATCACGGCCAAACCGCCCCCCTTCGTGAAAGGCCTATTTAACGTGTAGCATGAGAACTCTGGCGGGGTGGCATTCAATATGTCAGGACCAGAGGAGTCATCCGTCCATGCCTCTGTAATAAAAGCTAACTTTATATCCCACTCTCCAATGAGCCTTGCGTATTCCATACTGTGCTGAACTAAAGATCTCAAATTAAGCAAAAAACATGTAATTACTTGGGTATCGTACCCAGCCGACCCTGACCTTTGATCCTTTACAGATAAAGAAGGCTGATAAAGGACTTTGGGAAGGGTAGTTTTGCAATTGGGACAAACCAAAGACCGTGGCGTTGGTGGAGAGTCGAGAGAAAGGCAGATGCAGTTTCGACCCCTATCTGCCCCCTTAAGTTCTAAGTAATTCTTTTTAGTGTAAGTGCGAAAAAGGGATTATTTGCCCCACGACTTTCAGGGATCCTGGCCCTGAGCGTGGTCCGAGTGCAGACGGGCGCAGATGGGTTTGCCTTTGGCGCGCCAGCGGCGCGCCCACTGCGCGTGTCTGCTGCGCGCTCGCGCCTGCATTGGATTTTAACTCCTGGTCAGGGAAAAACCTAGTCCGCTGACCTATGTACCCCCAAATGCCCGCTTCGCCTGACTCCACAATACCGAGTCCGCGTGAGCCCCAATCCTGCTCCAGCAAACAGAAATCCGCACAATACAGGTACTAAAACTGTTTAAGAATAAAGAGCTGTTAAAATCAGGTAAAATCATATATTTTAAAACCAATTTGGATGAAGCGCTATTAAATTCGGAACATGTGCAAATTCAAATTTAGAACTGTGCAAATTACGCTAGTACCACCCGGCTCAAGCCTCAGGAGACATAATGCTGCGCGCTAGCGCCTGCATCGGATTTAAACTCCTAGTCAGGGAAGAACCTAGTCCGCTGACCTATGTACACCCAAGATGAACGCCCCGCCTGACTCCACAATACCGAATCTGGGAGAACCCCAATCCTGCGATTGCTGATATCTGTGCATTTGGGGAGTAGATCATTGTAAATATATGATAGAAGAGGCAGAGATCTCCACATGTAGGTTTGTGAATAGCATTTTGTTGGAATTCAGTAGCACTATTGTAGCACCACTAAGCATACTACAAAATGCAGTTTGTGACTGTATAAAGAATAAGATCATTTAAGCCCTAATCATGAAGGGCAAAATTACGATCCGTACTCAGACTCCCGTTTGGACCCTGATCTGAATTCTGAGCACTATGGAGTTCTCTGTGTGGTGTAATCACTGTGTGCAATATATATTGTATCCTCCAATTTTCCCCTGTTAAATTTTAGCAGGTCAAACCTGTTGGAAGCTACAAAGGATAATGCCCAGCAATGACAAAGATATGCAGAATTCAGGATTGAAGACATAGAAATCTACATCATATTTTCTTTTTCCAACAGAAAACTTAGAGAAGGTATTTACCGGACCCAGTAAATGCCTTACCCTGTAGTGTTGATAAAAATAGAAATCCCATAAAAGCACCCGTAATAGAGGTTTTAGTGTTAAAAATGGTAATTGGACTTGGACAATTATTAAAAGTGTGGTGTCTTAAGTTTGTTGTTGAAGTGCAAAAGATGTATTGTTAACCCCTTCAGCACGGCGCGGATTACCGCGCTGTGCTGAAGGTTCTATTGTGCGGGCGGGGCCATGACGGAGCGGTTCCGTCATGCGCATCGAAGGGGTTAAAGTCATACTCCCATTTGACAGATACGACAAACCCAGATATCCTGTCAGGATTGTGTGATTTCCACATTTACACATCTGGGATTGGTGGAGGACTATTTGTCTGAGTTGATTCAATGGCAAGGTTTATGAATATTCACAGGCATGTATGTGGATATTTCAGAATGATGAGTAGGTAACTACACCCAGCATAAAAACAAATACGCTTTTTGTTTTCCTACCAAGGCCGGGAGCAGTGGATTTCCTGCTTGGGATGTGGAGAGTACACACCCAAATTTAATGGGGTTGAAGGAACAGAACATATCAGACCCTGACTGCAAATATGTGGTCAGTTCCATTTCAGGTGAAAAATACCAGGTAAAACCTGGCATGGATCTCATTGGTAAACCAGCGTGAATGCATTCCAAGGAGCGCACACCAGAATTTTGGCGTTTGACCAACACAATTCTTCTTTTCATGCTTTACCGACCAAAAACGCGTGGGCAATATAGCACAGGGTACGTAATTTGCATGTGGGAAATAACACACGTGCAATTACTGAGGGGAAATTACTGCCATGAATGAAATGCACCGTTTACGCGCCCTAAATTTGTCACCTTTAACTTGAATCTAATCCTACTGGTTTTAAGACTGGATGCACAGTGACACTACCATTCAATGCACGAGGCATATATTGTGTTCCTGAAATAGTTACTGTCTAAATCGGTTTTACCCAGTTGGCCTATTTAAATTTCCCGCAAGGCAGTACAGAAAATGCACCCGTTGCATGGAAGTTAAGTGTGTGCACAATTTTCTTTTTATAGATCAATATGGAACCCCTAAAAAGTGCCTCGTAAGTTCACAAGGCTGGGCGCTCAGTATATAAAAAGGCACAATACATATTGGAAATAGTGTGCCCCAAATTGTGTAAATATTTAGAATGTGTTTTTTTCACCCTATAGGTCAAGCTAGACTTCTCCATTAACAGGCATAATTTAAAATCCTTAATTTATATTTTCACTTGCGAAAATGCTAGCAAAAAGAAATGTTATTTTCACATAATTCTAAACATCTAATTTCATGGTGAAAGTATGGTATGTTATGGTATGGTATATTAACTTTAGTTAATTTTTTCATAAAATTATACACAATAAAAATGTTACAGTCATAAATATTTGTGAAAAACTATGGATATAAGTCACTGTAGTTAAATTTAAGCAGGTTAATTACACAGGGATATGAAAATAAAATACTCTTAAACATTCACAATATAAAACATTGTAGATTTCATACGAAGGTCAAGTTAAAAACAGGGCTTATATAATCGCAAATACAATTAATAAAACATTAAAGGAGTGCTCATCGCCAGTGCAGAATCCCAGATAAGAAGTGAGACATAAAAAACCCATTTATTAGCTCTTGTAAAAGTTGAAGAAACAGAAATGCTGGTCTCACTTGCCTGAAATTCAGGGGAAGGCGGAGCGGGTAGATATACTGATGACGTAGAATTTAAATCTTGCACAGCTCATAACAATATGAAAAGTATTGGGTGGAAATATCACAGGAGCATGCTTGTAAGTCACAACATTTTGACCAAGCCCCTTTAGGCAACAACAGCTGATGAAACAGATTTAACTGAAAATAGGTTAGCAGTCTGTGATGGTAGTTAGACATGCCCAAATTTAAATATGGTTCTATCCCAGGGACTGTTTTGACCATAACAAAATGGCACATTGAGCGCTTGCACAGGTACCAAGGCCTTTCGCTCCGCTGCCACCCTGGAGAGAAAAGCCTGCTTTATCCACAGAATATCCCCCTTCACAATGCGTACAAGTTCTGAAAAATGTTCCGGGTGGCCCAATGAGGTGAGATATCGTTTGATATATAAGATCCAGGTTCAAACATTCTTGTGCTTTAGATCTGTCAAGATTCAGTTCCTCCTTTAACCAAATGGACAACCATAGCAGTAGGGATCGTAACCTGATAAAATTAGGTCTGTACCCTAGCCCTATATCTTCGTGGACAACCTCACTAGGGGCCATATGTAGGTAACATACTATTTACCGATTCATAAATACCGAATTTTACCGATTCGGTATTTATGAATCGGTAAATAGTATGTAGGTAAATAATCGGTAATTATTACCGATTCGGTAAATATCGGTATTTATGAATCGGTATTTACCGAATCGGTAATAATGCATCCCTTCCCATTCATTCCTATGGGCCTGGAGGCCCATAGGAATGAATGGGAAGCCAGTTACTATTACCGATTCGGTAAATACCGAATCGGTAATAGGGGAGGCATTATCATGGGTGGCAGGGTGTCACATTGACACCCTGTTGCACCCCTGATTCGTGCATGTGTGCACATGTGGCGCACATACATGCCCTAAGGGCATGTATGTCTGCCACATGGCACTTTACAAATAGCACAAAAATGCTTTTTGAAAGGTATTCGTCATTTACCATCAACTTGTAGTTGGTGGTAAATAACGAATCCAGACACCAATAATGCACTCACTTGAGTGCCCCCTACATAGCATTTCTGGATTCGGTATTTACCGAATCGGTATTTTACCGATTTTTTCAATTTCCGATTCGGTAAATACCGAATCCAGAAATCAGCCACCTACATCTCAAGTGCCTCAATACCGGTCGGTAACGGGATATTTACCGAATTTCGGCCGTTACCGACCGGTATTTGGCTACCTACATGAGGCCCTTGGTGTGCTGTGGGGGACCTTTAGGAGGCCTTTCAGGAAGGATTTCTCAATAACTATAATTGGGTAGCTGACATAACATTCCAAATACCGCACCTAAAGCAAACTGCAGAGATACATCTAGCCTTGTATACTTTAAGCATAGTCCTTATATGTTTGCTGTCTAAATGCTTTGAAAAGACACTAATCCCACTAAGAGCACTTTTAAACCTCAGGGCGTTTTCTTCAAACAAGGCTTGCCAGGTGAAATGGGGATCCAGTGGAATCCCTAGATAAGAGAAATGCTAAATACTGCTAATAGGGCGACCCTTTATCGCAAAACCTTTAGAACTGTTTTTTTCTGGTACACACCACCATTACATGAGACTTAGAATAATTGATGGTTAAGTCGAGCCCATCCCTAAAAGTAACAAAAAGGTCTAAAAGAGTCTGCAGGCCCTTGGCCATGCATGCAATTAAAACGGTGGTGGGCCCGTATAAAAGAGCAGGCAGAGGACGAGCGCCCATGCTCAGTACACCTAGCCCATGGACCAGTAAGGCTGATTACAGGTCGTTAATATAGAAAGTGAATAAAAAAGGGGCTAGAATAGATCTCTGGTACACCCCGCGCTCAAAATTAAAAGGCTGGGTGCATTCACCAGTTGGCCGTACATCACGGAGGCAGTGAGGCCCTCCTGGAGGCTGCGCAAAAAGGAAACTGGAGCTGAGCCGACCCCCATGGACCCCAGCACAGCACAGAGCTTGGTTCTAATAACTCTGTCAAAATCCAAGCTGAGGTCCTTGATGGCCAAATGAACTCCCCCTCCTTCAGCCTAGTGTATTTCGAGATCAGCATATAAAGTTTCAGGTTGTGTTTCATAGTTCTCCACCCTGCCCTAAACCCATGTTGGAACTCCGATAACACATTTCTTTCTTCAGCCTCGGTAGTAAGGCAATTCAAAAGCAGTAGTGGCCCGTGGAGGGAGTGCCGCGGGGCGGAGGGGCGTGGCAGGGGAGGGGCAGGGTGGCGGGTAGTAAACTCCTGCTCATGGCCAGCCAGAGTAATGTAAATAAATAAATAAATAAAACGAATTTCATTGCGCGCTCTGAAACTCCTTTGGCGTTTCAGCGTGCGCAATGAAATTTGTTTTATTTATTTATTTGCATTACTCCAGTCGGCCGTGAGCTGGAGTTTACTACCCCCCACCCTGACCCTCCCCTGCCCCGCCCCACCGCCCGCAGCACTCCCTCCACGGGCCGCTACTGTTCAAAAGGACCCACCCAAGAATTTTGACCTCACTAGCCACCAGGAAGTGGGGTCAGCCCTGTTTCCCTTCTTAAAAATAGGGACAATAACTGAATGTTGCCAACTATTGGAAAGTGAACAACGAGTGGCAGCATTTAAACATTCAGCCAATATATTGGCCCAAAGATCTACCTCGGATTTAAACAGGTCCCATGCTATTCTATCTGGGCCCATGGCCTTGCTGTCACGGAGGGGCATGATGGCTTTCCTGACTTCCTTCCACTGAAAACAAAGACCAGTTGCCTCCCAATCTTCAAGATATAAGAACTCACCAGTCTCGAGGTCCCACATGGCCCAAAAGTAGTCTAACTAGGTTTGAGAAGTGATAGTACGGGCCTGAACAGACACGTGGTCTGGAGAGAATAAAGGATAGATCTCTACCCAGCAGAATGCCACACTGTCCTGTAGGGCACATGCCCCCAATAAATTGCCCCATAATTTATTCCTTCTCTGAATGCCTGACAGTAGGTAGCCCTGGCCCTCCTTACTTTTTCCCGAATGCGTGGCTGCTTTTGCAGGGATGCCATAAGTGCTCTATGGGCCTGAGAACAAGCCTTATTAAACCATTTAGGAGGCAGTACCAAAGGCATGGCATGAGGGAGAGTAAGAGCTGTCTTGATACAACCAGAGAGATGAGTAAAGGCCATCGATGTATTAGTGTCTGTAGCTCCTTCATCTAGTCAGGTAAGAAAATCTGATTGACAGAAGGATAAGAGAAGACGAATAAAATCAGCCGGAACCACCTTTGTTCATTTTGGACTTCTCCCCTGGTCTGTAAGATTTACAGTTTCCTGATATTAGCTATCAGCCCTGACTAAGGTCTGCGACCACTTGAAGGTGGCTAGAAAAAGGCTATGATAGCTTTGCACATACCAGACTGTATTGAAATTGATTAAGGATGCATTAAATCATTCCAAAACAAAAAATATAATCAATTATCAAACTGGTGCCTGCCCCCTTAAAGGTAGGAGTTTGCCATGCGCTATTTATATACTAAGCCTGGGCGAAGCACTACGCTACGCTCGTGTAGTTTGCGAAGTTCGCGCTACTTCGCACTACGCGAACTGCACGTAGCACAGTGCGAACACGCGTAGCGTAGTGTTGCTTAGTGCTGCGGTCATTTTTTGCTTGCTCGCGGTCCTCAACGACAAGTTGGCGAATGCGAGCAAGCAAAATGACATCCCGGCGAGACTTTTTCCTTGTTCGCGATCAGCAACATCAAGTCGGCGATCGCGAGCGTGGAAAACAAACCTCCCGGCGAGATTCCCAACACGAGGAGGTCAGGTTTCTCATTGCGAGGGGTCGCGTATGCTCGCGACCGCTCGCGATGAGAAACTACCAGTTCGCGTTGAGAAAGCTGCCGCTCGAGTAAAAATCTACTCGAGCAGCAGAAAACTACAGCTCGCACTGTCGAAGATGCCATTTTCAATGATTGCACAGTGCCGGTTGCTTGTCCGCACTGTGCAATCATTGAAAACAACATCTTGCACAGTGCGAACATGTTACTACGCAGTTCGCGAAGTGCTACGCGAAGCTCGCGTAGTGCGAACTTCACTTTGCGTAGCTTCGCGAAGTGCTACTTCGCGAACTACGCCCACCCTTATTATATACTCAATCTTGAGAAAATTCACAAGATTGGATTCTATAAACAGAGTATTTAATGTATCCCCCTGCAGTGTATGTTTCAAATGTGCCTGGTCCATAGCCACCAGGTCGTTATCACAATCTCCGTACAAAAAGCAGTCAGAACAAGGGTGTAAGTTAAAGCTTCCCATCAATAAAAATATGGTAAAGCTAGAAAAGCAAGTGACAAAATCACCTAGAATCTTTCCCAATTTGCTTGCCACAACGTGCTCCCCCGGGTTAAGGTTGTGTTGTAGATATTCACGCCTAAAACCCTGAGCTGGTTTGAGAAAGTGAAGAGTGAGCCCAAAATAACGGGAGAATGTGTGACAACCCCCTCCATTTTGCAACTGAGACTCAATTTGATAAAATTGACTACGACCACCTTATCTCTATCACGAGAGTGACACGAATGAGTCATAACCATCTAAAACAAGGGTACCCCCAACCAATATGCCACATCTCTGTTAAGCAAATAATATTAAAAAGGCTCAATAAGTCAAAACTCTCCTTATCCACTAGTTCCTCTCTAACCGGACAATATTCCAGCTCAGTACTGTTGTTTATAAGTGCCAGAATTGTGCAACCTGGGACTGAGTCATCCTGGGTGTACAGCTCGCATAAAGGCTCAAAGCGATTGCTCATGGATAAGCTAGGAGTCTATACAAGCTGGCGTGGCAGATGAGCGTCAGCCTCCCTGGGCAAAAGTAATCTCTCTCATCCTGAACCTCCTTTCGGGAGTGAGGCCGGGAGCTGTGTAAATATAACCCAGGGAGAGCAAGGTAATGTGGCCACTGGGGACAAAACCTTGGGTGTTTCTGCCCAGAAGTTCTCACGCACATCAGGTATTAGAGAAATTGATCACCATGCAGTCACCAGAAAAGGGTTCAGGAGAGTGTCCTATCCAGTCCTATTATTATTTCATTAACAAAGAAGTGGTCTACATTGACTTTACTACTATGCCAATATGTCACTTTATCTTTGAGCTGCTGGAAGCTCTTCATAACCTCTTTTTTTCGGGGACGAACATAGGCCATAACTAAGATATAAGGAGTGGTGGCTGGGGGAAGCTGAATGACGGCATTACTGGGAAGAGTGCCCACTAAGGGAACTACAGGTTCAAAGCAAGGGGGGGCTGGAGATGGCTTATATATAGAAGACTAGTGAGGATCATTAAATTTGGGCACCCTGCCCTATTGAGAGTGAGAGTGTAAAGGGGCTGGGGAAGGGTGGAAAGGGCATGATTAACAGTGGAGTCAGTGGGTCTTGATCTGTGGCCCCCAACCCTTAGTTTAGAGGGACAAAAGCCATTGGATTGGACATGAGGGGGTCCACTGGGATTATTGGCCAGGTTATCAAATGATCCTCCATTATTATTGGATGTGGCCAAAGATGATTAGATTGCAGTCAAAGTCACCCAGATTGCTCATACATTTTTCTGCCTTAGAAGTGCGATATTCCAGATCATCAAATGCCTGTGTGAGAAGCTGTTCCAATTTCCCAAAAGAATCAAGGTGGGCACATGGGTCTACAGCTGATGATATTTCAGGGGGCAAAGTCCCTTTTTTGTTACACCTAGATGGCGTAGTGCCCACTTTCTATATACTGTACACCCCAAATTCTTTATTTTTAGGCTTTTTACCTTCACACATTCACCTGTTTATGTCCATCATTACCCAGGTCTTGTGAAGAATTGACTAGTGGAGCCCTGGATTAATCCCTTTCTGAAGAAATGGTCAAGGGGCATGGCTGAGTGGAGGAGCTGTCAATAGGCCAGAAAGCGGCAACGAGGAAGCACCCTGACTTGAGACTATGTTCGTCTCAGAATGAATTGCGGCTAGTTCATCTTCCATGGAGGTTATCGCCTCAGTGAGGACACAAACTGTGTTGTTTAGGAAGCATAGGATAGATTTACTGGTCCTTGGGCGTTTATCAATAGTGTTGGTAGAGGCCACCTTCCTCTTCCCCATGTTTCTACCATAGTAGTAGACCCTCAGCCCCTCAAAATACAAGACCCACACCAGAGACTAGCACACAGAAAGAATGCCCAACCACTCCCTGCAGGAGAACCCTAAAACCAAACTCTGGGGGTCCAAGTACCCATCACTAACCCTATAATCCTGTTGTAGTCCTCACAATGAGACCACAGAGCAGGGGGAGGCCACCCCTCCGCAGCTGAAGATCAGTGGAGGGAAAAACAATGATGTGTATGGGGTATTTGATGGGTCCAGGAATGACTTGTCTGATACACATGCTGCGCCATACCATAAGGCCACAGGGGGTGGCCCTGCCCTGCCTTTTCCTGGTTCAGGACGGGCCCACCCTTGGACCAGGTGTTAGAAGTGGGTTTTCTGGTTGGTTAGGGTTGGCACCTAAACCAGGCAGAATCTACCACTCTAGTCAGGGTTAGAGAGTTACACACCCAACATAAACCCTGCTCAACCCCTTGGTAGCTCTGCAGAGCACTCAGGCCTATCCCTGAGGCAATGTGTAAAGCATTTGCGCAACACACACACATACACCAGTGACACAATAAATACACCACAAAAAAGACTCCACACAATAATGTTTAAAAATATCACATATCTTGTATATAATACATAGTCCAAACTTGACACAAACCATAATTCACTTTACCAACTAGGCAATTGTCATAACATTATAGTAAGTGCGACAAGAAAAATACTTATATGTTGCACACGCCATGAAAACACCATGAAAGTCAAAATTACTGTGCATATTTTATCACAACAATATACATCATTACATTGGGGCATAAAATGCAGCAGACAATGAAGAAAAGGCATAAAGCACTATGACACTATAGGGAACGGCACACCTGTGCTCCTATTAGGTACTATGCAGTAACATTTGTCCACCACATAGGGAGCAGAAGCAGTTGCTTGCTTGTTATGGTGAATACAGTAATTGACGGACTCAGCAGGCACGGGGCCTCAGTCGAGTATTCCTTCCTGTCCTGCCAGTGGAAGCCTAAATGCCCTCAAAGGATTCTCCACAGAAAAGGGGAGGACACATATACTGCCCACATTGGTGGGGAGACCACGCCGGGTCCCCTGCTTACTAAACACTTATAGGCAGCTGACCATTGGCACGCTGTGCAACTGCCGAAACCAATGCAGCTGTTTACTTGGGACTCCAATCAGGGCCCTCAGGACCAGGATGACAGTGCGGTGCGTCACCCACCAGTCAGCCTCAGCTCTGCAGCACCAAGTGGAATCTTCCTTAGAGGCAGGCCCGGGCGGGATATGGAGCAAAGTCTCAGTCACTCTGCTCTCCCTCTGGTGAAATCTCCTCAGTCAGAGAGCCTGGTATTGCACTCTCCCCCAAACACTGTGAGGGAACCTTAGAACAGATCGCATTGCAGGTCGGCTCTGGGTTTGGGGCACCATGACTACTACAAAGAATCAGAGGTCAGTGCTTCTCGTAGTGCAGCGCATCAAAATGAGAGTGCGGCTCCGTCCACATTTGCTGGTCACATATTCTACCAACTGCAGCCACTGCCGTACTTTCCGCTCCCATGGGGGGCAATGCAGCACTCCTCACACTTGTTGCCACCAATGAAGCATTCATTATGTGCTGAGTTGGAAGAAGCTTCAAAACACATGCTGGAAAGTTTAAAGGGGGCTTCCTGGACACCTGAAAACCCCTCACAAGAACAAGGGGAGCAGATGCAAGCCCACAAGCCCCTCAAGAACACTCGGGGCACCAAAAGCAGGGCGCAAGCTGGCAGACCAGCACAAGGGTCCTTGTAGCAAAATGGCAGTCCATCTCTCAGCCCAGCAGGCAGCAGGTCAGCACTTCAAAGCAGTTACTCCAATGGTGGTTCTTCCTGGCAAGGTGCACCATGTAGAGCCAGCAGCGTCATGTTACAAGTCACACGCAGTGTCTAAGTTATGAGGCCAGAGGATCTGTACTTATACTCAAAATGTCTTTGATATAGAGGTAACATCAGAAGAACTTTAGAAGTGCACCACACTCCGGTTCAATCCCAGGTCTGGCTCCAGACATCTGTAGGGGGAAACGAGCCATTTGTGTGAAGGCAGGACAGAACCTATACAAATGCAAAGTGTCAACACCCTTCACTCTCCCAGCCCAAGGGTTACCTAAATGTAGAAAAAGGGGAGTTTCCGGCTTGCCAAGTAATGTTAAATGACATGTCAATGTGGCAGTAAACAGGTTTCAAAGGCCATATCTTTGAGTGGTGCAAGCAGAGGTGCAGGTCCACTGGTAGCATTTAATTTACTGGCCCTGGGTATATTCAATACCACTGTACAAGGAATTTACAGGTAAGTTAAAAATGCAAAACATGGGGTAGACCAATCATACCAAGTTTAAAGAGAGCACATGCACTTTAGCACTGAATAGCAGTGGTAAAGTGCCTGGAGAGCTAACGCCAACAAAAACAGGTCAGAAAATATACAGGAGGAAGGCAAACATTTTAGGGATAGCCCTGCAAAAAGGGCTAGGTCCAACACCGGGTTTCGTCCTCACAGCGGGGAGGTCGGCAGCACTATATGCACTTCAGGATAGCCCCACCGTCTGGGCAACAATGCGGTGCTCACGTCTTTTGTCGCAGAGATTCATGGGAGGGATAGTATCCTCCAGCAGCAGCCACAGAAACATGGGGTAATGGCCTCTAGTCTGCTCAGGCACGTCCCGCGCAGCAGGAAAGCTGGCAGTGCTATATCAGTGGAGAGACAGCCCTGCCCTTTGGGCAACAGTATGGTGCTGGTGCCTCCTGCTGCAGAGATTCCTGGGGGTTGTAGTCTCCCCCGGCGGCAGCAACAGAAGCACAGGGTCAGAGGCACCAGCAGTACTCCAGCGCGTGGTCGAAGTAGTTTTTGTGTAACTTTAGTTAAAATGTATCTTTATAAAAATTATCTTAGTGCTGATTGAGACAAAAGTGGCTTAGAGCCAGCTTTACCATTCATTTCACCTACCGAGGCCCAGTCCATATCCCTGGCTTTAATTAACGACTATGCAGTCCAGGGGACAATAAGCTCGCCTCGGGGCCAGTAACGCATGGATGTTTTAATGAACTGGGCACTTAAAAGGGATTATTCATCTGGGAAGGAGACAAGAACAGTTGAAAGAACAAAGGATGGTTTTCCCACTACATTTTTTGAATTGAGATGTGAAATGGGGCAGACAGAATTTGCTCTTGCTTATTCATAGGACCTCCTAGAATTTTTTTGTCAAACTAATGCTTGTCTCTGACAAAAGAGGAGACCGCATTTAAATTGGGGAGTGGTTTAGGGAGAGACAGAGCCCCTTGTGATTGACAAGTAATTGACATCTCTGCCCAAAGAAACAAAAATGTGCAATGCATTCGGTCTCGCCTTTGGGACCTTAATTGTATTTAGCTATGCAGCACATTAGCCTGGGTGCTGAAACATCTACTGTTCTTTAACATGGAGGGAAAGTAAGCACCAAACTGCGTGACATGCCAGGTATGGGAACACATGGAGAGAAATATTGCATTTCAGCGGGAAATGGTAAATTCCAAAGCTCTGTTTTAAATATGAAACCAGGGCCTTCGGTGGTCATATCACTGGAAATACAAGATTTGAAAAAAATATTAATGTCTATGGGTGCGCGTGGAAGACAATTTCTATTAACTGGATTCTAGAGAATGCTAAAGTGATTCTGGTATTTTACTAACCTCTACTGGTCGTTTTCTATCAAGAAAGTTAAATAGAGGCAGTTGCCAGAAAAATAAAAGAAGAAAGTCCCCAGCAGAAACCAATTCTGGTATTTTACTGACCTCTGCTGCTCATTTTCTATCAAGTCAGTTGAACAGAAAAAATGTCCCTAAGCGGGAGCAGACAAGTCCTAGGGCTGATCTCCAGAGCCCACAAAGTATATACACATATAAGTATATACTAAAGTATATACTAAAGTATATACAAGAGGTCTCGAATGCTCGACCTATAAAGGGCATTTGTATTAAATTGGAGCATGTTAACACTGAGACATTTTTATCTCAGTTGGTTAAAGACAATCACACCTCATTTGAATTTGTCTAGACGCAGAGGATTATGCAGCTGTCATAAAGACTGCAGTTATTACCCTATCCGAGGTTCTTAGGGCAGCACTATGTAGGCCTTCCAAAGGCGGTTTAGCAAAGAGGAGGGAATGGTTTGATGCAATATGCACTAGAATAAATGAAGAGTTAATGATCTCCCCTCATAAAAATTCTAGGTCACCCTTTGAAGCTGTTCAGTGTAGGAAGGCTTAGAAGCAGGAAATCGCGGATAGGAAAAAATCCATTAAAATCTAAGACTTGGGAAGAAAGCTGGCTTTATTAATGATCAGAAAGCCTTTTGGGGTGCTGTAAATCAACCATGTTTTAAATATTGTGAAGAACCGTCAATTGAAATAGCCATAACTGGTCACAAATGGGCCTCTTTTTTGGGGGAGTCTACTCCTCTAGGGAAGGGGAAGGAGGCAATAGGAATCTATCTTGTCTAGTACAGGAACACTTCTTCCCCAAGTACTGCCCTTCTCTGTAAATGTGACGGAGGCCATTAGGTCTAGAACAAGTGGGAAAGTCCTTAGCCCTGATGTGTTCCCTTTAGATGTATTCAAGACTGATCTCGAACTATGGGACCCACAGCTAACTAACCTCTTTTGGGTGGTAAGTTCCTCTACTAAAATGTCATCATGGTCCAACTTGCTAATTAGCCCATTCTTTAATACAGGGACTCGAGAGGTCCCTAGTTGTTATCACCCATTTTCTCTCCTAAACTCCATTGTGAAAGTCCTGGGTCCTGTCTTATTCTCCTGCCTAGAGGAGTGGGCCGTGGAGACCGGCTCCTTTTTGGACTTTCAGTATGGGTTCAGGAGAAGACTTGTGACAAAGGATCAATATCTCAACCTGCCTCTCCTGCTGGGGAAGTACACAGTTGTCTGTCTCTCTCTCTCTGTTTCTCCTGCTGGGGAAGTACACAGTTGCCAAGCGAGTTTCCCTCTTTTTGCGTTTCATGGATCTGTCAACCAAGTTTGACTGTGCTTCCCACAGTATCATGGAAAACATGGGCATGGACCGATCCATTATCAACCCTATTAGGGAAATTTATAGCAATTTCAAAGCTGCAGTAAGGTTTGGGTTGGGGGAGAGAGTGCTCTGAGGCATTTGGGGTGTACAGGGGTGTTATGCAAGAGTGTGTCCTTGCACCTTTTCTTTTCACTCTTTACATTACCAATATGGAGAGGGAGTTGGTATTAGCATGCAAGGACATGCCCCAGTTTGGACAGTGTTGTATACCCACGTTTATATACGTGGATGACACTGTCCTTATGGGCTGCATCCCTGTAGCTCTTCAAAGTCATCTGGCTGCCCTTTTCTCATTCATGGACAGGTCAGATTTGAGGAGCACAAGCAAGACCTTTGTAATGTCCTGTGGTCACAAATGTTATTCAAAATAAACACTCCGGCTTCCTGCTTACTGCTATACCACTAAAACATATGGACAATATCTAGGGGTAACTTTTAACTGCAGAGGTTCCTGGCTTCCTCTATTGGAAGTTAGAAATAACCAGTTGGCGAAGAGCATTAATGAACTCTTTTCCTTTGCAACCAAACTGGGCAAAAGATCAAACACACATATGCTTACTATCTATCAGACAAAATGAACCAATATGGCATCATATAGGGCAGGGGTATGGGGTTTTCAGGCAACCCCTTCATTACAGGTATCTGAAAATAAATGTATTTGTGACCTATTGTGTCTCCCAATGAATACTTCTATTTTTATCTGCCGTAGGGAGTTAGGGCTATCCCAGCTCAAGGATATTCTAAGGACGCGCCCAATTATACTCTGGTAAAGGGGCTAGACTAATGAGGTTCTATTGCTGAATAGAATGATAGTCGAGGACTGTCTGTCATTGACCCGATGATTAGAGATTCCCTGACTGAGGAGAGGGAGGGATGTGGAGGCAGCCCTGTGCAGGCGGAAACTGTTTGAAGACCCAACCTCATCCCTCACCTTGGTGGGAAGGAAGGCACTTTGGTACACTCTCTGGGAAGATATAAGGTGGGGCACAGTAAAAAAGTCCCCTTCAGTTATTTTATACATGCAGCTTAAACCAGCTAGGGGTACCCAGCCATTTCTGTTGCTAGAATCACAGAACCATCAGCACTTTCTGTGACAGAATTTGCTCTCTCTGATTCACAGGACCTACCGGACTTTCTAGTTAAATTAATGCTTGTCCCTGACAATATCTAAATTCTAAATTGGGGAGTAGTTTAGGGAGAGCCAGAACCCCTGGCTGGTGCACAGCACAAGACTGGCATCTCACAGCATGCCCTAAAACATTCAGGGACAGGGGAACAGTACATCTTAAGAAAAAGGCCATTCTGTACGAAAGAAGTCTTCTGGTTGACTGACTCCTGTTGGTCCCAGAGAGTGGAACTGCTCTCCAAGTCTTAGCTATCTGACCTTTGGTGTGCTCAAGGGACAGAAAAAGCAGAAGGACTCGTGACTCAATGAGGACCCAGCTGACACCAGAAGAATGGACCTGCAGGAGCCTTCCATAGAGACCAGTGCAATGCATTACCCATTCGCAACTCAGCTTCCTTTCCTAATGCAAATGACCTTTAAGGTTGTCTTTTTCACGCTATAGACATACCATATCTATCTATCTATCTATCTATCTATCTATCTATCTATCTATCTATCTATCTATCTATCTATCTATCTATCTATCTATCTATCTATCTATCTATCTATCTATCTATCTATCTATCTATCTATCTATCTATCTATCTATCTATCTATCTATCTATCTATCTATCTATCTATCTATCTATCTATCTATCTATCTATCTATCTATCTATCTGTCTGTCTATCTATCTATCTATCTATCTATCTATCTATCTATCTATCTATCTATCTATCTATCTATCTATCTATCTATCTATCTATCTATCTAGCTTGCTAGCTAGCTTGCTAGCTAGCTATCTATCTATTTGCTACTGGTAGCCACATGTAGTTAGTTATAGCAAGGACCTTGTTTAATAGGAAAAGTGTTTTGTTTTGCTAATAACTTTGGCACCATTTGACGAATCTCCATGAAATTGTCAAAACTAGTTTGCCAGACACTTCAGCTGCTGTCTGGAAAGTTTTTGGGAGAAAAAAAGGGGGGGGGGGGTTCTCAAAATGTGTTTTCCCCATGCAATTTCCCATAGGGATTGCAGACATGATTATAGCCCAAACTGCTGAATAGAATGTCAACAAATTCGGAAGAAAGCTAGATCTTGGTTCAAAAAGAGTGGTTTTTTAAATCTGTTCAGTAGTTTTGGAGTTCCTACAGTAAAAAGATTTATGTATATCTAGAGATGCTGATCTGCTGCTGATCCTCTGCGGATCTGGGTGGATTCGCAAATCCAGGCGCCAACAGCAATGCCGTGTTTGGCTGGTCGCAACCTGAAAGGAAAGTTGTGGCCAACATTTTGTGCATCGGGATATGGTTCCCAGGTGGAGAAAATAAAATGTAAAAGTTATTGAAGGGGTCTCGGTAGAGGTCCCCTGATCCAATGGGACTGATGAAGGGGTGTGTGAGGGACCCCTCATGGGCAAGAAATTGTCTGAAAATGTTTTTTATTAGAGTGCGAAAATCTATGGATCTGCCCAGATCCTCACAGATGTGGGCAGATTCGGGTCGATTCACAGATCTGGACCCCAATTTAAAAATAACACATAATCCACTCACACACCCACAAACCTACTCACACATCCACTTACACGTTCACACAACTACTCACACACCCACTCACACACCAATATCGCCACTCACACACCCACAAACCCACAAAACCAATTGCACATCCACTCACAGACCCGCACAGCTACTCACACACCTACTTAAACACCCACCCACCCAACCACTCACACACCCATGGAGCCACGTACAGTCCCACACAGTCACTCACACACCCACATAGTCACTCACACAGCCACTAACACATCCATACACAGGCAGAGATACACTTATAGAAATTGCAATAGTATATGTTTGCATTTAGGGGCTCATTACGATGCCGGGCAGAAAGCCTCTGCCCGACACTGAATCAGAATCGGGAGCGACCGACTTGCGATCGGCGGTTCCGACAGCCGGATTACGATGCGACCGAACACTGTTTGGTTGGAGTCCCATAGTTCGCTATGGGAGCTTGTGTCCTGCCCGACAACCGGCCATAACACAGGCTGCTATGGGGAAATGGGGTGTTTGCAGAATACCCTGCACCCTGTTGCAGGCACCCCATGGGTCTCTTAGATACCCCCTCAGCCATCATCCGTAGGCCACGTGGCCTAGTGCAGCCTGCCAGGGGCCCCAAAAGTCACTTTACAACAGCCTTTTTGTGTTTGAGAAGTCAACTTGGAAAGGCTGTTAGAAATCGACATTGTAATCCTGAGGGCAGAAACGCTGTCCACAAGGGTGTACGATGTGGTTGCGACCGACAGGAATGCTCTGCAAGTCGCTCGGAACCAATTTGCAATGACGTGCGGTTTACATTCCGACCCCAATCATTGTAATTGGGAGGTAGGAATGCAAACCGACCCAGTCGGTCGGAAGGGCTCCAACGCGGCCGAGGAGATTCCAACTGCCGTCAGGAGGCTTTCCACCCCACATCGTTATGAGCCCCTAAATGTGTTGTTGTTTTAGTATTGAATGTGTGCAACATAACCCGCAGACCCCTTGTTTGTCTGAGGATTTGCAACGGATCCGCAGATTCATAAAATAAATTATAAAAAAATAAAGACTCCATAAGTTACCTTACCTTCATTTCAATTTTTTTATTTGAAAATATATAATATTAATGAATGTGAGAATAAAATGTATTTAGGAACTTGTGAAAAGTTATATTAGTAAATGTAAATTATGAATCAAATTGTAGGACAATTCATTTAAAAAAACAGTAAAACAAACTAAAAAACCAAAGGTAACAAGGATGTTATAGTTAGGAAATAGCAGGAAAAAAATAGAAATTCACTGAAAAAAATATGGTTTGCAGGCATTTTATAGTTACAAAATAAAATTTAAAACACTGAAAAATGCACTAAAAAAACAAAGTCATGTTCAGAAATCCCTATGAGACATTGCATGGGGAAAACGCATTTTTGGACCCTCCTGTTTTCTTGGCCCCCGCATGATGTATGAACCCTAAGCTTTCAAGAGAGCGGCTGAAGTGAGTGGCATACTAGTTTTGAAAATTTCATGAAGATACGTCCCAAAGTTATTATCAAAACAAAAAACTCTTTGTCCATGGAAACTAGGTCCTAACTATAACTACCTACTGGCGTCTACCAGAAGGTTATCTGCTACAATTTCACAAAGAGAAAAATGTATGCATTTGAGTACTCGAGGAAAGTATTGGCCTGGTTTAGAGTTTGGCAGAGATTAGAGTTTGGCAGATGATTTAAAGGCAGTAAAGTTGGTGGAGGACTTTACATCTGCCACCCTGTCTTTGGTCCGCCAACCACATTTAGAGTGCACCAAAGGCCAGGGGTGAACTCTATAAGTTTGTATGAACTGATGTCACAACAGTTCATACAAAGCCATTTAAACATTTGCATCTGTCATTGGTGACGAACACTTACACCAAATTATTAAACATTTTCACTTTTCCAGAAACAAACTTCCCTAGTCAGAGTTTGTTTTTGAAAAAGTAAAAATGAATGGCCCCAATACCATAGGATTTTCCAAAATGTTGTAGCAATCAATATTTTGTATTCCTGGCAATGATGGAGAGTAAAAAACAAGCCATCAGATCCCCCAGTCTGAATAGGGCAGAATAATGGGTGGCTTACCTCTAACAAACTGTGCTCCCTCAGGCCATCAGGGGAAGGTTTACACCAATGGAGACATTTTATTTAGCAGAAATAAATCTGGCAACATTTGGCTGGCAGACTGAGAGTTTGGTTCCCTGTCCACCAAGCTCTAAATCGGGTCATTGGCTGCATCTAGAATGCTTGAAGAATTTCCAAATAAAGTGGAGATTTGCTGGAAATGTACTAGTAAGTATAAGGTATCTTTTTTTGAACTGTAAGCAGCGTTCTTCCACTATTCCCATTTCCAGGTACCACATCTCCAAACATCTCATCAGATGATCCATAGTCATTAATTGGGTTATAGGTTAACCTGCATTTTGATGCTCTATAAATGTATTTTGTGAATTCCGAATTTGATTGATAAAGTTGACTAATCTTGGTCACGCCCAATAATGTTTAAGATGCATAGATTATGTATTTTTCATCTAGACAGCTTTAAGAAAATCCCTATCATTTTCTTGACATGGCTTAATGGTTGTGATGGAGATCCTACTTTCCCTCATACTGCAGATCAACAATCAGTTAAAAACTTGAACCTCTCCACAAGAATGCAAGAATTCATATTCTACACCTGTCTCTACTGGAAACAAACAGAAAAAAACAGACTATTACAAAACCCCAGCTATCATACCCTTGTGCTGAAGGCAACCTCTCTTATGGAGTGCAATAACAGAATACAGTATGGATGATGAGTAGCCTCAATTAAATTTAGAAAAGTTCCAACCTTCCCATTAAAATTCTGATACTTTTATATTTGTGTTATTTTATAATTTGTAGATTTGTTTGATGAATGCTTGTTTCTGTTTTTTAATGCATTGTTTTGCGGTCCAAATTATTGAAAATGCTTAGGCTGGGACCCCTGCCTTCCAGTAATTATTCAGTGCAGGTTGCCGAATTCCAATCATGATTCAGTGGGGTTCACGGGTTCTAGTATTGATTAAGTGGGGGTCCACAGATGTAAAAAGGGTAAGGACCACTGATTTAATGTGTATGATGTCCTTGTTACTTTATGTACATAGGTCAAACAACACAAAAGGTCAAAACATACTTTCCCTGTCATTACAATAAAATATGTTACAAAACACAGAGAGCTTCATTGGTAGTACACTATCTGGAATTATGACATGAAGAAAAAACAGCTGATTGGCAAGTCATCGAAAAAGTTCCCAAAATAATAAGAGATGGTAATAAGTGTACAATCTTCAGCTGAAAATAATTCATCTGGATAAATAAATATATATTGATCGAAAGATATAGATGAATGGAAAAATGGGCCTGATGTACTAACAAAGGATTCAGTAAAAGTCATCACAAATTGCACACTGACTTTTACCAAATCTATTTTGTTTTTGCAAACAATCTATGTACTACATAGGTCAGTTCCCAAAAACCTGATTTGTAGTGTTTTGCAATCAACCAGCATCGCAAATATTAAAGAGGTAGGGCACTAATTGTGACACACTATGAATCGCGGTTCCCTTGGGTAGAAACAATGCGTATTGTAGTTAGCCGTAGTTACTTCAGCATAACATATAATACATTTCTGAAAGCAAAAACATTTCGTGAACAAAAGGGGGAAGAGGAACAAGGATTTTCATTGATTTATGTTTCAGAATTGATAACATTCGATAAACAGAAACACATTGCAGAATTTTATACTTCCAAATTCATACAGTGATAAAAAATAGTGAGATAATGGTGCTCAGTGGTGATATAAATATATAGTGCAGTGAGGTGAGGGTGGGAGGATGTGGTTTGTTTTTGAAAGGCCAGATTTAAAACGCAGTAACAAGTAAGTTAAACAAATTATATAGTTGGTAACAACTATGTCCTGCAATCTGTGCCACAATAGATCGTCGACGTTTCAACCCTATGGGCGCTTGGTGGAGTGTCACAAACGGGTCTGATTGTTTTCTTGAGCTGGTAACACGGAGTCCTCACGAAACACTGCTTCCAGGAAGCAGTGTTTCGTGAGGACTCCGTGTTACCAGCTCAAGAAAACAATCATTCTTTGATCTTCTGTGCAATTCATATCACAGTTGACATCCTGTTAGAATAACCATGCCCCTCCAATCAATTTGCCTTGACCGCCCTTGAAATCCTAGGGCCTCCTCCTCCACAGTCCTGATGAAGACCCGCTTGTGACACTCCACCAAGCGCCCATAGGGTTGAAACGTCGACGATCTATTGTGGCACAGATTGCAGGACATAGTTGTTACCAACTATATAATTTGTTTAACTTACTTGTTACTGCATTTTGAATCTGGCCTTTCAAAAACAAACCACATCCTCCCACCCTCACCTCACTGTACTATGTATTTATATCACCACTGAGCACCACTATCTCACTATTTCGTATCACTGTATGAATTTGGAAGTATAAAATTCTGCAATGTGTTTCTGTTTATCGAATGTTATCAATTCT
The DNA here is from genome assembly GCF_964204655.1 of Triturus cristatus. Classification (NCBI taxonomy): domain Eukaryota; kingdom Metazoa; phylum Chordata; class Amphibia; order Caudata; family Salamandridae; genus Triturus; species Triturus cristatus. The sequence goes on from NC_140593.1 coordinate 973,671,267, forward strand.
GATACATAAATCAATGAAAATCCTTTCTCTGTGTTCTTGTTCCTCTTCCCCCTTTTGTTCAAGAAATGTTTTTGCTTTCAGAAATGTATTATATGTTATGCTGAAGTAACTATGGCTAACTACAATACGCATTGTTTCTACCCAAGGGAACCATTGTTCTTTATACATTAAATACCCAGGTTCCTAGGGACACAGGGTCACCCCATTGTGTAAATATATACACTATGAATCGCAGCCAACACAAGTATGGGGGCCTGCTGAGGTCAGCAGACCATTGTGACTATGATTACTTTTAAATAAAAGATGTTTTGAAAAGCAACCCATGTTCCTTAAAGGAAAACTTGAAAAAAGAATAAGAAACTTGCTACTCTTGTAACTAACATTTTTAAAGGATAGCCAGTGGTCCATGGGACAACTGCCTACTCTTGTTTTTTTTGTTTTTTTTAACATTCACAAAGGGGAAGGGGTCTCTTATGGACCTTTACCCATTTGCGAATGACTTACCACTACCTTTCAGTGCTCTGTAAAACATTATTAATTCCCACTGTAATTCTGTATTTAGAAGGGATGCCATAAACATGCCCCTTCCAAATACCGAATTGGTATGTAATCTCAAATCCAAATTGCGATTGCACAATTAAGGTTTCTTACATGCCAAAATGACTTTTTGTAGTAACAAAACACGATTCTGCGAATCAGGCCAGTTGCTAAATCAAAATGTCATGGTACATCTGGCGTAGTATTATTAACATGTGGACAACATTAACCGTCTTGATACAGAAACATGAATAGAGTGTTATTGTTATATTTTAGACATAATTAGCTGGTCAGACTAGGTCCTGATGCATACACAAATATTGCAATATTTCTGACTACGAGAAAGGCTTTTGTGGTCTCAGTTATGTGATATTCCACTACAGTTATTTTTTAGACTATTGTAGTATTTCTAGAAAAGTTGTCATCAATTATATATTAGTATACTGAAACTGTCATCTCAAATAGTGTATTATAACTCTGGCACAATGGGCCGATTACGATGCAGCCCGTAAGGCTTCCAGCGCAGGGCTGCATCGTAATGGGCAGCTCGGTTTCCTTTCCGGCCGCCTCGTTATGATGAAGGCCGTCAAAAAGGAAACTGGCCGGTCATTCTGTCTGACTTCCCATGGGCTCGGAGAGCCTGTCCACCAGTCAGAAGCCGGCTAGTAATCTCAAGGGTGGGCCGTTCCGCCCTTGAGATTACAATGCACAGTTTCCAACATGGTTTCCATGCCTGCCTGTCCAACATGGAAGCCATGTCGAAAAGAATGTATGGGAGCCCCCAACAGGGCCCGCTTGGGTGGACGGCCTAAGGTTGGAGGCCGAGGGTGCACCTATAGTTGATCCCTGCACCTTGTGGCAGGTACCTTAAGGTGCCTGCCATGGAGTGCAGGGATGAACCGTACTTCGCATTTCACTATGGGAGCATGTATTACAACCGGTTCACAACTGTAATGCATGCTCCCATAGGGAAATATAGGAATGCGACCGACCAGTGTTCGGTCACATCCTAATGAGGCGGTCGGGACCGCTGATCGGGTGTCGGTCGGTCCTAGGACCGAGTGGGAATCGGACGGAAGGAATTCTGCCCGACATCGAAATCAGGCCCAATGTGTACAAATTGAATTATGTATACATGTATCCATTAGATCGCTTAGTGAAATGTTGTAAGGATTCCAAAATTTACCTCCCAGGAAATTATATGTTTTTCTTTACCATATACTCTTTTCACATTTATTCTAAAAACAGTCTTCGTTGCATTATGTAGCTATAATTTTACAAGAACTTTTGTGCGTTTATACCAGGCCATTGTTAGGAAATTTGTGCAACTTTCATCTTTTCCATAAGATGCAAAACCTGCGCTTTCTCCTTACACAAGCCATTTTTAGAGAATCAAGGGTTTACGCTCATCTGGGACCGCATCAGAATGCTGATTTCTGCACTGTGTTTCTTTGTAGCCTCTTGAGCGCATACATTAACTCTAAATACATCTTGAGGGCATGTTTTTCTGACAGAAGAACTCAAGAAACAGAAAGAGGCAATTACTACTTAGTGTTTTCGAGCTTTGCTGTCAGCAAAACATACACTAACCTGGAAATATTTTGAGTTAATAGATGTAATAAGGATGCCAAGACATCCCTTCTGGTGCAGAAAAAGGGGTCATGCAATGGTGCCTGAATATTGAGCATAGTGCACAGACAGTGACAGTTGCATACATGCCAACATTTCAGAAAAAGAAAGTGGGAGATTGATTTTTAATAATCAGGAGAATGTATTTCTCTCATTGACTTCTGGTGAATCAGGTTTATTTTCATGGATGGGACAAAACATAAATATACTTTTTTTCCTTACCTATCAGGAGAAAATGCTACAGCAGGCAGAGACAAAAATGTTGTGCAGTGGCCTGCAGGAGCACATTAATGCCAGTGAATACTACGAGTCACACAAGACCAGTCCCTGTCTGCAGAAGCCTGCTGAGGAATCTGGTTTTTGCATACAGGATCGGGAGGCGGTAGAGTAGCCTTGAAATTGGTAGTCTTCCATCTGAATCGGGAGGGTTGGCATGTATGCTGTTGTCTTCTTTGGACTATTGATTGTTGACTCTAGAAGCGAGTTTGGTGGTAAGTGTAAGCCACACAGTGTTGTGGATTGGTTCCTAGAACTCTCTTGATCGCAAAAAATATATATTTTAGGTCAGTCTGATCCATACTATACATACAGTATCCATACGTTTTTTTTTTTTTAAACTTTATTTATATTGTTGGCGTTACATACATTATTGTTCAATGTGTACATAACAATGAAATGAAATTGCACACCTGACATCATCATAGATCATAAGTTTAGTGACACAAAACAACTTATCATGAGTACATAACTAGGGGTTGTTTTGTGAATTGGGGGTCGAGTCTTGTTGGTGCATGTAGCTAAGAAAGGGATCCCAGATATCCCGAGGCCGAGACCTCGGAGGCATTAACTCCCAGTAGTTTGATAATTGTTCATGACAATAAACAACGTGCCGTATCCAGTCTTTCAATTTGGGCGCCAGTGCGCCACCCCAACACATTGCAATCCTGCGTTTGGCTAGAAGTAGTAACAGCGCAGCAAGTCTGCAGGAGGTTTTCGGTAGCTCTGCCACATGTCCCAGTAGGCCAACTAGAGGGGAGGGTGACAAATGCAGCTGTGTGATTTCCCCTATAGCCCGGAAGACCTCCATCCAATATGTCGCGATCGCTGGGCAGTGCCAGGCGAGATGAATAAAATCTGCGGCGTCAGCGTAACATCTTGTGCATTGAGAGTCTGGAGATAGGCCTATTTTATGAAGAAGCACTTGGTTGCGATAACTGCGATGTAAAAAGTTAAAATGGATGAGGTGCAGCCGGTAGTTCGGGGAGAGTAGCTCAAGTTGGCTGCAGCAGAATGACCACTGCATGTACGTGAGTGGAAGGGCAAGGTCTTCCTCCCAGGCTATCCGGGCTGGCAGTTGTGTGGCAGGCGGGGTGCATTGCATGTTTTGGTATGGTATTGTGATATGTTTCTGCGGTGAAGAGTATAGGTGTATTCTAGCATAGAGAGGGTCGCAGATGGCACTAGAAATGTTGGGGAAAGCCAGTGGCATGTTGCTCGCAATTGATAATACAGAAAAGTGTCTAACGGTGCGCTAGGAGCCGTCGGCGGGTCGCGAAAAAGATCGGTCGCAAAGAGATCAGCAAAGGTGTGCATGTTGAGCCTGGCCGCTCGGGCGCTGGCACCACCCTCCTGCAGAGGAGGCAGTAGGGGGTGTTTCACTATCAGAACTGAAGGGGCATAGAGGAGAGGAACGCCAGCCAATCATGCCAGCCCAATCCATGCCCACCGCAGACACTCTGGAGTGTCAATTTCAGAAACAGGCCTTTTGTATGGAGCGAAAAGGGCTCTGGATAGGGGCCAGGGTGATACCGCGTCAATTTCCACCACAACATGCGACTAAAATAGCGTGGGATGCATCCAGTAATGTAGGAAGTGTGCCTGGGCGCAGAGCGTGTATAGCTGTAACTCCGGTGCACCCAACCCCCCTGAAGTTGTGCTCTGGTCAGTATTTCATATTTAACTCAGGGTTGTTTCCCAGCCCACACCAGTGTGATGAGGTTCGATCGAAGTCTTTTGAAAAAGGCTTTTGTAAGGGGAGTGGGAATATTCATGAATAAATAGATGCATCTGGACAGAACGACCATCTTCGCAATGGCGATTCAGCCTGCCAGAGACAGAGGGAGTTTCGACCACATGGGGATGCGTTCCTCAAGCCAATCCATCGCCTTGCCAAAATTAGCTCGCTATATCTCGGATAGGTCCCTGCTAATGTGTATTCCTAAGTATTTGACTGGCCCCATTGCCCACTGGAGGGGATATTCTACGGGAAACAGAACTGTGGCGTTCATGAAGGGGAAAAGTGTTGACTTGTTCCAGTCAATCTGGACACCAGAGAGTCCTCTGAAGACAGTATACATAAGTTTAACAAGCCCAAGGCACATCATAAGTGAGCTAAAAAAATACTTTCCATGTTTTTTTTTGTGAAAATATAAATTAGCAATACTTAAAATTCTCAGGGCCTTATGTCGCTCTTGCACAGTGACACAAACCTTAGGTCATATTTTTTAAGCCACACAAAGCCACTTTGTGTGGCTATGAGTGGCTCCAAAATATTATGTTGCCCTGGCTGAGTATTCCATGGGCTTTGCGTGAGTGATCCTACACAACTCCCATGACCTAGTAAACCTGGGAATGAGCAAAAAAGAAAGGCGTAATGAGGAGAAATATCTTTATTTCTCCTCTTTTTTTTACTCTGAGGAAAAAGCCTGTCAGGGTTGTTTTTGTGCAGGAAGGTGCTCCTTCCTGCACAAAAATAATGCTGCCTACAACACAGGCACTCTTGCACCATGACACAAAGTTGCCTGTGTTGGCGCTAGGCTGCCAAAAATGCACCCACGCAAGGGAAAAAGACAGGAATGCACAGTATTGCCCATTCCTGTCCTTTCCCTGTGACTCAGGTCAGCACAGCAAGGTGACTTTCTGCGCTGCCCTGCACCACCAAACACATAAATATAGCCCTCAATTTTGTATTTCTCGTCTGTTATTATTCAAACTCTCAGGGTACAGCAAAAAGGCCACTGCCACAAAATATAACTGATAGTTCACTTCACAATGGACCACAAAGAACAAAGTGATTCACTTAGGTATTCATTTTTGATCTCCTTTTCCCATCTTTTTGTTTTGATTGTCACTCAGATTCTTTTCAATTAAAATGTCATCCTGAAGATCATCATCTGATTTGTCTACGTGGATAGAAATGTCGGCGAGATGCAAGTGTCACAAGTGGATAGCTTGACAGACACAACACCATTGAAGATTTTGGGTCTTTCCCCTGCATCTCACTAACCCTGTGTAGTTCAACTAAGTGGGCACAAGTTGATTGATTGTCAAATTATATTGTTGTAAGATCAATTGTCATGAACTTGGTTGCACTGAGAACTGCTTTGTTCACAAGACACTGCCAAGGTCTTCCTCCTTGCGTTTGGATTGAATGTAAAATATACATTCTTTTCAACTTTGTGGTTTCATTTACTGAACTTTTGAAAGTAACTGCGCAACACAACTATGCTTGCACAAGATTTTCCTAGTATGGTGGTAAATTTGGTGAGTACATTGTTGCTTTTATCAAACATAACATTTGTGTAGAGCATTTCAAATTGCTTTCGGTTATTTCAGTGTGACTAAAAGTGGCCTTTCGGTTACTTCACTCTGAAATGAAAAAGTGTAATATGACAAAAGGGAACCACAGAGTGTAATTTGTAAACAGAGGCCACAAGCCAGTATTACTCTGTTTCAGTCCTGTTTAAATGGCAGAAAGTTCTAGGCATGCTGGAACAGCTCAGGTTTCAGACTTTGTCTGCATTAGGAGCAGTTTGGTTCTGGCCAAAGATTTTGATTCACAGCAATTCCCAGCCTGGGTTTATGGACTCCTAAGAGTTCTGGATAAGAAGACTCTTTGAATTATCAAATGTGCAGTTGTTGAGCATAAGATCTCGTCTAACTATTGGTGATGTGCTCATTTTTGCTGTAATGATGGTCCTTTGCCCTACCTAGTAGCCTTTGAGTATAGGACAAAGGACCTTGCAATTGAGCCTTGAAATTATTGGAAGCCTGGAGAGAGCTGGTTTACTTGGCGTTTGCAAGGCAGATTCAGTCAAATTCACTAGTCCTGGTTTTGGAGCCTTCGCAGGCTACAAATGAGATATTTTGTGAGACAGGTGTAGATAACGTGATAATAGTCTAGGGGCAAATCGAAGGCCAATTTTCATTTTCTGATCTTTCTAATGCCGTGATCTCAGTTTTGACTCAATTCCTGGATAGCAACTTTTCTTTCATTCATGCTTGTTGAAACTCCTTCAAGTCCAAAAAGGTCATATCATGGCTAAATGCTGCTGCTATAAAAGTTGGCCCTCTCTTTGAGATTAAATTTACATTTGTCAATGAATGGGAAACATTAGTTGCCGATCAGTAGCCGCTTATTAAAATGCAGAGCATAGCATGCTGTATGAATAGAAACATCTGAAATCTTAAAAAAGTAGAAGCCAAATTTTTTTGAACACTTAGGGATCTCTTCAAAAAAGATATTTGGAGTACGTAAAGTAGAACTTCTATATGTATTCCAAAATGCAATTCCCAAACTTCCAGCAAGAGAGCTCTGCTTCTCCTATCTTCTCTATAGGGAGACCTCTGACCCAGTGGTGGAGATTACCGCACACATAGGTATAGGGTCACAGAGAAAATCTGGAAGGGACAACGAGACTGGTGGGAACATGGAAAATAATTACTACAAAATGGGTGTGGTTTGGCAAGTTAAAGGAGTGCTTAAAGGAGCGACCTGACAAAAAACTCACAAAAAAGTACAATAAATGAGTTACACAATTTTCTTTCACAACATACACACTTGCATTCACTTCAGCAGTACTACTGACAAAACAAGCTGAAACATACTCCAGCCCAGCCTGGGGGTAAGCCAAGCACCACGGATGGCTAACCGCTTGTACTTCAACACACTTTCCTTGAAGTCAATAGAGGAAGTGAATTACACTAACGCATTAGGAAATGTATAATATATCTTAAAATATTTGAATGTTTAAATTAAACACTATTTTTAGAAAACACAAACGTTAAAAAATAATATTTTTCATCACACATCATTTTAATAAAATATATTGTAAACGTTAACTTATTTTTTTTTAAAAACCTTTAAAGCACAAATAATATAATACATGAATTGTATCCAAGATAGTGAAACATTTAACACAAATGATACTGTAATAGTTGAAAGATTGAAAGTTGATATCTATTTCATGGTAATTAAACTTAAAATATAATTTTAAAACAAATTTTAAATTAGATTCTCAAAAAATGTAGTAGTATGCAACATTTTAGTGCAGGTGCATTGTACTTTATTACCATGGTATTCCTAGATGAATAGAGTTAGAGAAATTAGTTTTAATATATTTGTATTTAAAAAAAGAAAATATTTTTGCTTAATTTAAAATTCATTTAGTTTATTTCGCATTTATTTTCTATAGGGAGAACTTTTTCCCAGTGAGGGAGATCACACTAACAGCCGACATGTTACTAAGAGTAACTTTGCTCTTGTAAAATTGGTCATAGGTGGTCGAGACTCATAAGTCTCAATTTTTACTAGGATCTCCACAAAGAAATAGTGCATTCCATCCATGAGCTGATCTACTCCTAAATCATGTGGGGATGTCTTGAATGTACATTGATCTTTGTGAACAGGGCCTATAATGTTAATTGATATCATGTGAATGAACTTGGAGTGGGCAAATTTCCAATGACACTCAGACATATTTTTAATACAATTTAAACTGATTTGGAAATGTATTAAAACGTTTGGAAAATATGCACATGTTTAATTAATGTATTAATAACTGGATCTATGGGTGGGAATTAGAGACAGATAATTTAGGTTGCTATTGCAATTCATACATGATTTTAGCTAGAGCACTGTCAGTAGCACATCAGTTTATGCTGGCCACTATGGTTGTTCAATAGACACCCATCAGTCTAGCCTTCTATGATCACCAAAGGAACACATTAGGGGCAAATAAACAGAACAGGAATTAATGGATTATGAGTGACAAGCTACAACATTCAACTAAATATCGACTCCAAAATATCGATTGACCATAATATTGAAGTCAAGGTATCATGACATCAAAAAATATCAAGGGACATAATTTCAAGGATATGTTTTAATTTTGCAATAATATCAGTGTTTAAATACAGTTTATTAAAATATTGTGGTAAATAATAAAATCCCTTTTCCTTTTGTAATTTCATCGTTTAGTAACATCGGTTTTTAATTTAATTGTTTTGATTTTTTGGGACGTATTTTTTAAATCATTTTTATTTTTGAGTTGCGGGTTAGTGTGGCTTTACAAAAAAATTAAAAATGATTAATTTATCATAAATGTGTAGAGCAAACCATTTTTTAAATATTATATTTAAAATGTACATATATTACTGTAATGTGAATTAGGTTGTGAAAAAGTTATTTTGCTTTAGATATAACTATCTAATTATCTAATTATGGTATTTGTTGTTTTTAATTTAAAAATAAAACAGTTTATGTTTTTTAATAAATTCTGTAAAGAATAGTTTTAAGAATTCTGCTTTCGTAGTTTTGAATATATGCATCTGTATATTTATATTTAATACATTTATGTTTATTTTAAGTGCAATTAATGTTAGTTCAAAATAACTTATTTCTATATTGTATTAAGTATTAAATATTTTGAATGATGCATGTTTGTAGTAGATATTGTTATACCTGCTATAATTTTAACCATTGATATGTTTGTAGTCAAAATCTTTCCATTTACATCATAGGTATAGAGAGTCAACATTTTTGCCGTTAACATTTTAATCTCAATTTCAGTTGATAATGTGACATGCAACTCCTTTATATGGAGGTGAACTTCCGCTCCTATGCCTGTCAGCTAAAGGAAGGCCAAAATAAACTAAACCACTGAAGAGATTCAATTGTTATTGCTTAGAATTTAGAAATATATAATTGCAATGTGTTTTTTCATGGTAACATTTTAGAGGAAAGTTTACCTGAATGAAGAATATGCAAGATTATTTTTAGTGGTGATTTAGCCATCATTTTATCCTCCAGGATTTTGAAATAACGCTGACATCGAAAACATAACTGAAATGACCAGCTGGAACTTTAGGGAATATCTCGATGGGCTGTATGTCTGCTTTTGGACCTGAAGAAGTTACTAATCCAGGACCAGAAAAAAGCCATTTATTCAGCAGAGCAGTCCATCCACTCTCCCCACTTCCATGCTTCTGACTATCAGTGCATGTGCAGATATGTAGTATGTCTATCTCTAAGCATGCCATGAGTGGTAGGTCACAGCAGGAGGTACAGGAGTGTACAAATGCTGCAGCTTTGTGATGCAGTTACAAAGCACACAACATAATATAACTCATAAGACTGGTCTCAGGAGGATGGCATTTGCCCTGCCCTCACCCTTTTCCTAATCCAGTTTAACCTTTCTCTGTGAACCCCACTAAGTCACTCCTTGTTCACCAGTCTCTAGACAGAGAGAAAACAGCTAGATGTAAGCATCAGAATGAATGGTAACTGTGGGAGTGTATAGTTGAGAGATTTGGAAGGGTAATCTGTAAAGCAATTTGGTGCCACACACACTAAGGGGATGTAGAACTGGCTTGCTATGAGACTTAGCATATTGTTTCAATACAGATCAGGCTATATTGCTGTAAACATTGCATTTTTAGTACTTGCCTTGTGTAAGTAAGTGGTTTATTAATTTAGGGGTACTGTAGTCAAACTCAAGGAAAAATATCACAAACCTATTAAGGTAAAGTCAAAATGCAACACTTTTAAAATACCAGAGCTAATTTAGAAAAAGTGAGAAAAATGTAATGAATAAAATTACAACAAAATGTAATAAATCGAATAAGGGAAACTGGGGACATGAGTTTTTAAGGATATAAGGCAAAGAGCACCAAGAAGAAGTAAAGCGCTAAACAGCAGTCACTGTTTGAACTTGGCTGGGACTTCTGCACCATTTCACCTTCATGTCCTCCAGTGGGGCTAGCCTGTAACTCTAACCAATGAAATTGCTTTGCAATCAGACACCTTTGCTGCATGGACCCACTGATGCTCTGAGGGTCTTTGAAGTCTCAATCTTTAAGACTTTCTGGAGCAGATGCTCTTGGTCATTTTTAAGGCTTTATGAAAAAGACCTTTGGCAACTTATTGTGTCCCTGAAGCCATTCAGGAGGTCACTTAACTGACCCTTGGAGTCCACTTCTTAGTCCTGGGTACTCATGGAACAGGTCCAGACCTTCAGGTCAACACATAGGTTTCAAACATCAGGTCCAGTCTTCCTCTGTTCTTCTGCAGGTCTAGAGAATGTTCTGATCAATAATGAGTTGTGCTGTTCCTAGCCGAAGGAATGTGGTCAGTACAGAAGGGGGAATAGCTCCAATAAAGATCAAGGACCCTCACACACCCCGGAGGGAGTCGAGCTTCATCATAGGGCAGCTTCTCGTTGTGCCAGCAATGCAATACCCAACAGGCCCTGTATGGTGGCTCTTTGCTGGAGATCTTTATCTTGCGGGTTCTGCTGTTTGATGAAGTGGGTGTGTGTGGGATCTCTGGTGTATGTACAAAGGTGAGTAGAGAGTGGGGTGAACAAAATTAAAAATGACTATAGGAACTCACTAAGTTAGCTTTATTTCACAAATTCCCAGTTATGATTAAAAACCTGTCTATACCCTCACCAGAATACACCATCTGCAATCAGGTTCCCCATGAGTAGGGACCGCGGTGGAGGTAAGTGCTGGCCGCCGCTGCACAGTCAAGGGACGCCCATTGGCGTCACTGGCATCTCAAAGACGAAGGTCATGTAGCATCGAGGACCTACCCTCCAAGATTCTGGCATCTCGGAGGGTGTATTCTGGTGAGAGTATGGATTTAAGCTTATACACATTTATACTCCCCACCCCTCATTGAGTAGAAAATAGGGTATTGAGGTTCTGACGAAATGCCACAATCAATATGATAAATTAGGCATTAAACATGTTGACCACTAACCTGACTCACAACGCTTGCAGAGACCATTGACAAATCTCCAGTACTAAGCATCACAGGTTTTTATTAATAAGAGGGAACCAGCGAAATAAAGCTAACTTAGCGAGTTCCTATAGTTTTTTTTAATTTTGTTCACCTCACACTCTACTCACCTCTGTACATACACCAGAGATCTCACACACACCCACTTCATCAAACGGCAGAACCCACAGGTTAACTATTTCCAGCAAAGAGCCACCGTGCGGGGCCCGTTGGGTATTGCAGCGCCGGCCCAACGAGGAGCTGCCCTTTGATGAAGCATGACACCCTCCGTGGTGTGTGAGGTCCCTTGCTCCTTATTGGAGCTATCCCCCCTTCTGTACTGACCCCATTCCTTCTGCTAGGGACAGCACACCTCGTTATTGAAAAGTTTGAGTGTTGGGGCACCTGTGCAGGACCTTGATTTTCCCCTTGGTCCCCCTCTTCTTTGTAGAGAATGTTCTGATCAGCTGCAAGTAAGGTCCTGGCTTTGAAGGTTTCACTTGCCAGTGCATGGTGGTGACTCCTGGACAATCCCTAACTAATGAGGGAACAGTTCCCAGGGCTGCCCTTTCTAGTTGTGCACATCCTGATTGCCTTCCTCAAACTATAGCACAGTGGACTATTCTGAGGCAAATCCAACTCTTTTCCCCCCTGAGAGGAGCTTGTGGACAGCCAGGGATGTGTTTAGGGAGATGAGCTTTCCCCTGATTTTAAGCTAAGCCAAATTGAGTTAGGGGGCAGCTACTCCTCTCACTGGGCTGGTGCAAATCTGGCTACAGAGGGTCTATGGCCAAAATACTTTTCTTTTTCCCATGTCTCCCTTTACATTTAACTCTGAATGGGCAGGCTTAACCCTGATCCATTTCGAGTTAATGAAGTTCTTAGACCCTCCCCAGCTGTCCTTCCTAAACTAATATCTGTCACATTCCACACACTCAGGTTTTCCTGTAAAAAGGCTTAAGGCTTTATTATGAGTTTGGCGATGCGGGAGAGGGACCCACCCACTCACGCACTGCCAAACCAGCGTAGGAACCGCCCACCAGTTCAGGAGTTTTCTCCTGGTGTGGAGGGCATTTTTAACTGCAGTCCATGCCGTGCCGTTACTGGTGTGAATGCACAGAGGGGGAACATGTTGTGTCCCCCTGTGTGCATCCAGATGGTGTGAGGCACCAGGAGGTACTGTAGGGCTCTGTTTGTTTCCTCACCACTGCACTCTTCATGGCAGTTGCACTGCCATGAAAAGTGTGGGGGTGAGGAAACTCGTATGCTGATCTCTGATCCCTGGTGGTTGCGGTGGTCCCAGGGCACCACAACTTCCTTGGGCACAATAGGGTGGTTGGAAGACCGCCACCGCTGCATCCTCTCGAGTATGACTTACTGTGGACTACCAGGCTTGTAATAAGCCCTTAAGGCCATTGTTCCTGTTCTTGGAGCAGTTTCACACCCCATTAAGGGGAAGCACAGGCAGGACCATCTGCCAGCAGGCTAATGTTAATTAGCCACTATTAGCTCATACAGATAAAGCATAACATTTTAAATGTCAGTTTTCCATAATATTTACTATAAATCTGACTTTAATTAATTGGGTTTTAGTAAATATTAGAAATGTTGCTTTAAGCACCTCTGTAGCTTATGCTAATCCAAAGTTAAAAGGCTTCTGAACTTTAAATGTTTCTTAGTAGAAGGAATGCAGCATTTCTTATTGAAAATAAGGTTTGGAGACGAGTCAGTGTAGGTACAAGGCAAAATGAATCTTCTGCATGTATCAGTTTTAAATACTAGGCAACATACCTTGTGGGCTACCAAGCCTAAATCAGGGTGACATATTTGATTTTTCAAAGTAGGGTTTTTCCTTTAAAAAAGGGTCACCTACAGGTGTAAATGCTGTAGGTAAGGCTACGCAGGTAGGCTTGAAGTCATGTTTGCTTTGTCAACCTAGTGGATGGCACAAAATCTGCAGCAGGGCACAGGTGACTTTACTTTTCCTTGCCATTGGTGTATTTCTCGCGCCATAACCTATAGCCTTTCTGGGAAGTTAAATATGGAAATTAGGATTTAGTCAATTTTACATTAATTTAGGAGGTTAGAGCTACATGTTGATGCAACACAAAGCTTTCCTTGGCTATGGAACTTTATATACCAAAACATATTTACAACTGATGTGGCCAAGGCATTTTTTTCCGGAAGCATTTGGGAATTGGGTATACTTGTATTGCTTTACATACCGAGGGACTAAACAACGGGTCTGATTGTGGTGCTTTATATGTCCGACCTTTGCCAAATTGAGAGTGGTAAAGCTTATAAAGGTTAAGTTCTACTTGCGACATGACTCAACTTTGACATAGGTTAAGCTCAACGTGCAGGGTTCACTGTAGGTGAGGGTTACCAGTAACCGGATATCCCACCCAGAAACTGCACATCATCCATATGAAGGGAATCGTTAGATGCACAGCTGTTGAGAAAACCTGTGGAACAACATTTACTGCCACGTGCGGCCCAGTTTGCCCATTTCTGCTTAGGGAAGTCCTTAGTGCTAAGTGGCATTAGACAGTCAATGCACAACAGACAGAGATGTGCAACTCCCTCCTGCCCAACATCCTGCAAGTAAGAACGCAAGGACAGTGAATTATTGGCCACGTGCCACGTGCTTGCTGGTGCTTGATCCCACTCAATGCTTTAAGCATCAGTGAAAATGTTTCCATCCTACCACTTACCCCTTATATACTTAATTTTATTTACGTTTACAATGCTTAAAACAATATGCAAAGTTGTGAGGCGACAGTATTTTACATAGAAAAGCATTGCAAATATAAACATGGCTATGATGGATAACATATTGGGGCAGGGTGCCCACTGATATAATGAAAATATCTCCAGCCTAATGACATCGTTATTGACTGTAGCCTTATCAGTAAATTCATATTCTGAGGATAGAAAGTGACCTGTAGCACTAGGAACAACAGCTCTGGAACCCGAAAACATTGTTGCCAAAAGAACCTCCCTCTTGGTATGATGAGAACTAAGGGCCACATGTATCAAATGTGGAAATTGCAATTACCTAATTGCCATTTTCTGAGAATCGTAATTAGGTAATAGCTATTTCCAATGTATGAAACTCCATGAGTTTCCTATACCGATTCCCAGTGGATCGCAAATCAGCCTACCCCATTAATAATAATGCGGTAGATCGCAATTCGCGACCCCCTAGAACTCGCTTAAATCACGGGGCTGGTGGCCTGCTGGGGTCAGCAGACCGCCATGTCCGTGATTGCTTTTAAATAAATAAATCTTTTTTTTTAAATGCAGTTCGTTTTCCTTAAGGGAAAATGGGTTGCGTTTAAAAAAAAGGTTTCTTTTCATTTTTTAAGAGCAGGCCATGGCCCATGGAACCACTACCTGTTCTTAAAAATCGTTTTTACAACCATTCCCAAAGAGGACTTGCGAGTGGGTTATCTACATGAAGTAGGTGGTAATGTTCGCATGTTTTGTGACCGCATTCATGGGTACAAAACATTCATACATACCATTAGGATTCGCTATTTGAAAGGACTGCCCTGAACATTCCCCCAAATACTGACTCTCAAACCATTTTGGCGATTCGGCATCAGGTTACCGAATCGCAAAATGGGTTTCGATACATGTAAAAAGCCTTGTTTGCGTTCGCAACCGTGCTGATTCTGCAAATTGGCCCGATTGCGAACGCAAAATTGGTTGATACATGTGGCCCTAAATGCCCATTTTTTATTTTATAGGTAACCCCTGGCAGTCTTGCACATTGAGCAGAAATCTAGAATGATTGAGCAGCATCATAACAAACTGTTCGCATCCTGGAATTTTTTTGCAATAGTCACATATATATTGGAATACCCACAATATATGACCACAGCACCATGGCGTACAAGAGACTCAATTTTAAGGCTGCTACATTTTGAAAGGCTGAGAGCTGCTACGGGAAACATATTCACATTGTACTATGACATAGTAATTAGTTCTAAATGTTAGGATTTTCAGCAGGTATATTTTTCAACAGGTGGGATTGTATCAGAATAACGCTGCTTCTCCTGGCTTGCACATAGATGCATGTTGTGTGCTTATCATTTTGGAGCAAGTACATTAAATATTAGGCACGTTTATGCTTTACTACAACTGAGATCTATTGCTACTTGACACCTCAGCAGACCTATAGTTATTGGAATTTGTCACTGCGTGTTTTTTAGGATGTGTAGGTTTAATACTGGACTATAAAATGCAACCTCTGTTTCTATTTTGTCATACTTTTCATGAGGAGTGGATACCAGCTAGATCCGCAAATTCAAGAAGATCAAGCTTGGTTGCTTCACTCACTCCGTGTAGCTTGCTGGTTGCATCCATTTTTTCCAGGACTTTTTTCCCACATTCAGCACTGAATAAGAAGTTACGTGATAAATGCTCTCCTGAAATGCAATTGCTAAGGTGTGTATTCATTTAAGTCGCAACACAGGAACATGCAAAAAAGATAGCATGTAGGAGCAATATTAAACAGTTAATGGCGCCAGACTGATTTCTGGAATGCAGTGAATTTTGAAGCAATAATACAATGTCAAACATGTTAGTTACCTTCTAAAATGCCTGCAAAATGTGCGATTAAAAAACAAATTAATCTTACAATTTTCCTTTCAGACTACAAATACTAACCCAAAACGTCTCCACGGGGCTATATATGCATTATTTTACCCATTATTTCGTAGTTAATTTCGTTAAAAAAATAAAGTCTGTCATGCTGAGTGGGAAAACTGTTTACTACACCAGCAATTAGCCATAGCATTCCAAAGTGTCCAAGACTGACAAAGAGGTCATATTCAAATATGTTTTAGATATATAGAGATTGTGTCTGAAATGATGCTTGTCTCACAATATGACAATGATTCTTGCTGGTACGAATTGACGGTCCAAGAAACAATATAACGCAGCATTTTGGTGTTACACAAGTGTCTAATATATACAGTCTTTAAACATAAATAGTGCGCTTTTCAAAATAAAGTTGCTACCCAATTAGGTGGACTCATCTGTTCTATCTTACAAAGAAATACATAAAATGCCCTACTACTATGTATATGTCCTGAGAAAAAATGCATATTTATTTTAAAACTAACTCAACACTAATCTTTAATTTATACAGTATTGGTATTCATAGACTGGATGTACATATCGGTAATTTAATTATCAAAATGGGCTATAAATGGTTCAATCAGCTATTGGGTCCGCTGTGAAAAATAAATACTGTCGTATGTCGGTTTCAAAATGACAGGTGATTTGCTCGTAACTGGGATGAACCCCCTTTTTATTTGCTTTTGAGGAGTGAGATAGCTACCATTACGTTGCACACCATCAGAATTATAGGGGATATGTACAAGGCAGTGGCGGAGAGTGTTGTTAGCCTCCTTGCCTTAATGACACGCTCCGCCACTTCTGAAATGCAAGGCTGCACCATATTTACAAGAATGTGGTGCAGCCTTGCGTTTCCCCCTGCGATGGCGCTAAGTTTAACAACTTAGTGCCAACGCAATCCCCCTTGCACCAAAGTGCAAGGGTGTCTGCGTGCAGGGGAGGATTGTTTATGTGTAGGGAGGTGTCCCTTCCTGCACATAAACAATATTAAAATGACATTTTGAAACTTTCACGTGTGCTGCTTCATGCAGCACACATGAAAGTGACAAAATTGATTTTTTCAAAAGGTTTGTTTATGTACAGAAAGGGACACCTTCCTGTACATGAATAAACTATGGCATTTTGCTTTTTGCATGTGTGCTGCACAAGGCAGCACACATGCAAAAAGCAAAAACGAGGAGAAATAATGCATTTCTCCTCGTTTCACCAACCTAAGACTAGGGTTTTCCTGGTCTTAATTTTGGCGCTGCCTCCTATGTACGCTACCCTTGTACATAGGGTGCAGCGTCAAATACAATCGGTGTTGCGGTGGAATGCCCACAACAACACCGCCTGCACACCCCTTTCACGCTAACCATAGCACGAAAGGG
Organism: Triturus cristatus; assembly: GCF_964204655.1. Classification (NCBI taxonomy): domain Eukaryota; kingdom Metazoa; phylum Chordata; class Amphibia; order Caudata; family Salamandridae; genus Triturus; species Triturus cristatus. Next base: position 973,688,511 of record NC_140593.1, read on the forward strand.
GGCATTATGTACAAGGCAGCGAACACTGCCTTATACATAAGGCAAGGCCCCTATCACCACGGAAACGTCACAAAAAGTGACGTTCTCGTGGCGATAGGGGCTTGTACATATGCCCCTATATGTGCACAGAGATGTACAATTAACGCCAGAAGAAATGTTCCTAAAAATGTCATATTCAACTACGAAGTCGTGTATAATATTTCCCTAAGTGGGTTGTTGAAAGGTTCAAAAAATGATATCAAAGCTCGCTTTGTCAAGATATAAGCAAAGGTTATGGGTGTGTGTAATGCATCGTTGGCTTGAAGGTAATGCAAGTTGTCTCTGGCACGAAAGAAGTGCCTCGCGTCTCTCTTGTTGCAAACATTGTTCTTATTAAATAACCGAGATGTGACTAAGTAAAGACATCTGTTTCCGTTATGTGTCAAGTCTAATATATCTACAGCTTTCCAAGGGCAGTCTGCTCCTCTCTCCTGGGAGGACGTTTATCACTGCAGCTTCCACTACATCAGAACAGGATAAAAAACATATTTCAGACTAATCCAATTGCTGGGGTAACCTCACCCCTCCTAGTTGTGACAGAATGTGACTAGTGAAAGAATCTGCACATCACAAAACAGTTAGTAATGCATAAGAGATGGCACTATGGGCTGCGTTCAGAGATGGCCAGCAACAGACATCCCACCCCCCACCTCTCGCATCTCTCGTCTCATTAAGAGTGTGAGGGATGTTGGTTTTCTTAACACTGCTTCTGAAAATGGGAAAACCTTTTGTTAGAAATTGTTGGCTGACTGGGGGTGGGAGCCCTGGTCAAGCAGCAACCTCTATCCTAGTCAGGGTAAGGCAGAAGAGAACCCCCAAATTTACCTGTGCTCAGCCCCCTAGTAGCTTGACACAGAGCACTCAGGCTTAACCTAGCGGCAATGTGTAAAGGATTTGTGTAGCACTTCACAGTGAAAAGACCACTCAAAAAGGTCTCACACCAGGTTTGACAAATAGAACCTAATTTAATAAGTCAAACAAGACCAAAATAACAACATTTCAATCAGTAGAACCGAAGTTATGAATGTTTAAAGAATGAACTGTAAAATAGCACCTAGAAACAGGAAGCGGCCAGCCACGGTTATTTGGTCACGCTAGACTCGGTCAAAGTCAAAGGTTAAGGGCAATCGGGATGGAGTGCATGTCGGACATACTCCCAGATTAGTCCCGCTGAAAGTGTACCTTCTCAGGTTTTGTCAGCAGAGTCCCATCGTGTTGAAGAAGGTCGCCGTGAGCAAGGAGATTGGCATGGCACGAAAAGCAGGTCGGGCATCGCGGACGGGCGGACTGGAGCCTTGCGTTGGCTATCAGTGCTTGTTTTGCAAAGAGACGGACTTGTGGGGGCTCGCACTGATGTTCCGTGTGAGTGGCATGGTTCCAGTGCTTACAAGCCCATTCACGCTTGTGAAGAGTCCAAAAGCTTTAATGTAAGAGCTAGAGAGCCCCACCAAGGGCCCAGGACCTGAGGGGCTCCTCTTGGGGGAAAGGACCTTGCTGAAGTAGGGTCCTGGAGCTGTGCGGTGCCTGCTATGTCCCTGGGGCATAGATCAGGAGGCCTGCAGAATAGCTATTTGAGCCACTCTGGGGTCCTAGGTGCAAGAAGGAGGTTGGAGGGTCAATTCTTCATCCCCAGGCAAGAGGGCAGCAGGCAGCAGGTGAGCACAGCAAAGCAGAAGTCCAGCAGAGTGGCTGTCTTACACAGCACCACAGTAGTCCTTCTTCCAGGCAGATTTTCCACAGACTCAGAAGGGTACTGAAGAGCTGGTGTCTGAACTTCCTCTTTTTTACTCTGATGTCCGGATTCTGACAGGTTGGAGAGGCTTCTATACAGTTTCGTTAAAGTGCATGGAATTCCCTACCTCCCCTGCTCTGGCTGTCAGCAGGATGAAGTGACAATACAGGGTTGTTAGGCCCGTTTGTGAAGACAGGACACAGCCTATTCAAATGTAATTGGGGCTGTGCCCAGCTCCTCCCTCCTATCTTGCCTGTGATGACCCATGCAGTAACACCAGAGCTCCTATTGCAGGTAACTGTCTAGGAGGAATGCACAAAGACCATCTGCCTACTACACCCATGCATGTGACCAGAGCTGGCTGCAGCCACCAAATGGCTAAGGCAAGAAAATGCCAACCTTCTAAAGGTTGCATTTTCAAAATTGTAATTTAAAATCTGACTTCATCATAGGATAGGATTTTAAATTAGGATTCGAGAGACACAAAACATGAACCAGTTATCTCCTCTGATTTGGAAATTACACTAAAATGACAACTTGGATGGTATCCTATGGGAGAGATAGGCTTTGCAGAAGTGAAACATGATTTAAAGTGTTTTTCACTACCAGGATATGTAAAACATAAAAGTACATGTCCAACTTTTTAAATACACTGCACATGCACTTGGGGTTGTCCAGGACCTACCAGGTAGCTCATATATATATAAAGAAGGAAGGTTTGGGCCTTTCAAAAGTTTTATTTTGCTAGGTCAATGTGATATGTTAAAACACAGGTTCTGGAATTGCAGGCTTGAGACATGTTTGAAGGGCTACTTAAGTGGGTGGCCCACTATTTGCATCTGATTAACATGCCCTGGTTACATGTAGTGCACCTTACCCGGGATATATACTTAAATTAAATATGCCAATTAGCTATAAGCCAATTGTATCATATTTTAAGCAGAGAGCGCAAACACTTTAGCACTGGTTAGCAGTGCTAAAGTGCACAGAGTCCTAAGGCCAATAAAAACAAATCAGCAAAACAGTAGGAGGTAGGCAAAAAATGGTTTGGGGATGAACCTGCAGAAAGGGCCAGGTCCAACACCTTCTCTGGATGACCTGGAGAAAATGGTGTCGGGAGGGTGGACCTTTAACACCATGTCTGTTGGCTCTTTCCCTGTCTGAGTCTGTCATGTGAACCATAATAGTCTTGAAGAGGAACAGTGCACATATTACTCCTGCATGTTTGCCTGCCTGTATTGTCAGACAACGAGCCAGCATTGGAGATCTGCCATCACTTTTTTTATTAAGCAATGGGGCTTGTGCCATAGTCTGCTGACAAGGAAAGGAATTCTAGATGCGGCATGCCAGCTGTGTCATTGCTGGTGTGTGTGTTCCCTCCGCCATAGTCATACTATATGGCAAACCTGCCATATTATATACAAATCCTTTATCTGGAACTGTGTTGTGTCTGAAAGATAAAAATGTAACTAATACATTTGAAAAGCTACATCATAGGAAAACCTCTAAATCAATATCTTTAGCGCACCTGGCAGTGAGGGTTAAGGCACTGAACTGGCTCTATGGTTTCAAGCCTGATTCCGTTACTGATTCTTATTAATGTTCAAGAAGATACCTACACTACTAGGACAAATAATTCAAAATGCGGCTACATGTCTACTGCTTGTCTGATGATTTATGTACATTCTGTGTGCTGAATATTAGGGTGGTGGGGATGTCTGTGGTGCTGTGATGTACGAGAGATATTTGATCACACAGTTAATTCTTGCAAGGACAGCTGAGGAATCAATCTCTAACCTGGTTTTACAGAAGCTAGGTAGAAGATTTGTAGTTTAGAACCAGACTATCCACTGACACTGTCAGGCAATCCACAGACATTAGAATAGGGGTCTCCAACGAGTACCTCAGGAGCTACTGGTAACTCACCAGCACCCTCAAAGTAGCTCTCCGAGGTGTAACCCATAAATCTCATTCAGAGAGTCTGTACTGCATATTAAAGAAGGCAATGCTGTTCATCTCAAGAACCTTGGAGTGACTGCCAGGCAAACCAATGACACACCTCATGATAATCAGATATACCCTCTGCCAGCCTACGGGGTCTGCAAAATCGCCATCTGTCTCCAGTCTTAATCTAACTAAGTACCAAAGAGATTGGACATGTTGTAGGCCCTCCTCTATCAGTCACACACTGTGTGTGAAGAATGGGCCATGAAAGAAGAGTGACAGCAATAGCCTGAGCAGTAACCGGTGCTGATTCACTGAAGTGTCGGACGACAGGAGCCAGAGTGAAAACAATTGTTATTTGGGTGCATAATCAGTCAAAGAGAGTAGAAGAACAAGGTATGGATACAGAGTTGAGATAATTAAAAGCCCTAGCTGGGTGTGTGTATGCATGTGTGCACATTTATGTGTGTGACACCGTGTTCCTCCATAATGAACAGTCTCGCTTCTTGAAAGTTATTCCTGGTTTCAAGGACAACAGAAGTATAAGCTACCCCCCCCCCATCATAGTGGGTTAATCTTTGGCACAATTGTGTTTGTTCATGTCATAATAGTGCATATGGCATAATAATTGTTATCCTTGACCATTTTGGGCATTCTTGGTCTAGCTGTGGCATTCTGGAAGCCACCCTTAGCCTATAAAGAGCATGACTGGCCATCTTGTAACCATATTTGAGAATAATGACCACCCGCGCATAAAAATGGCAATTCCTGATAGTTGATAGTTGAAAGACAATTCAAGCTGAGTTGGTGCGCCATTTTGCAGTGGTTATGTCCTTTAAGCTGGTGGGCATGTGGTGTTTTGGCTGTTATTTCATTAATTACAGAGAGGCATTTAATACTGATAACCTTTATCCTGATGTTTCTTGTGGTAACCTCACCTTTATAGCTTGCGTGGTCACTACTGATAATCTTGCTTAGGTTATGTCATATCTGGTCAAAATTTTACAGTGATAAAATATGCTAGTAGCTCGTGAGAACTTTCCTTAAGCAGAAGTAGCTCTCACTAGAGAAAAGGTTTGAAAACCCTGCAAGCAAAAGCCCACCCTGTGGGAAATTCAGCGATATGAATAAATAAGTTCTGCTTTTACACTGAGCTGCTGCAAAATGTAATGTGATCAAAACCTGGGGGTTCACCTCACAATTGGATTAATCTCTCTGAAACCTGTTCTGCAGGCACACAGTGAAATATTGGTTGCATTCTGTGAGGTAAAGGGGCCTCATTTATCGAAAGGAAATACTATTCTAAATTTTTGAACAATTACATATTACGTCCTTTCACTCATTCCAAGTAGCCATTGAATACTATGTAAGCATCAATATTTTTATTTTATTAACAAGTACTTCTTATTAATGTTGGTTTTAAAATAGTGCATACCGTATCCTACAGACTGCAAGAAATTTAGACATATGAACTGTGGAAAAATTTATTTGTGTTTATACTGCTGATAGTTTCAATAAGAGTGCAAATTCATAAGTTAAAAAACTAGATTGTTGATTGACATACATTTTGTAAAAGTTTTTGATAAATAGATGCTCGCATTTGTGCAGTGAGTTACCATAAAAGCTAGAACCCTAATAGCAGTGGTAGAATTTGTAGTCAGAAGGTCATTAACAGTGAATAGATTTTTATATTGTCTCTTCAGATGGTTCAGTCATTATTTTAAAAATAGTTCTTTATTTGCTTTTCATCAAGAAAAAACAATAGACACTTCCGAGCATTACATATCTACTTATGTTCGATATTGAAAATTACACATCATATTGTACCTCTGTTTCACCCATAAGAGCAAAAGCACCCAGCGACTCGGCACCCAACAACTCGCCATTATACATAGCATATCAGAAAGTGTCCAATCTGTGTGAGCTATTTTAATGTTAATAAAGAAAAACACACAATAAGTAAACTCTTTTAAAAATAGAAAAGAAAATGTAGAACAAGATGAACTGTGGGAGAGGATTTAATTCTTGTGACTTATTGACCCAACAATATACTAAAGGCCCGATTCACACAGAGCCTCCACACTCATGGCGGAGACCCTCTAGTCGTTGAGGGATCTACGCACTAGTGGCAAGATCTTCGCAATGAGAAACTGCAATGTGGGGAACCCGCAACGACTGCATGATTGTGGGAATCTATGTCAATCGTGTCCTAATTCTGTAAATCAACAAAGTAAGTCTGAGGCTCAATTGGGAGTCGCTACATAAGCATTGCCAAAACCTTTAACATACTGTCTGCGAATTTTAACATGAAAATCACTGTAAAATTCCAGTATAATTGGACCTACTTTTGGCCTCCTTCAAGAATAGTACTTCAGGGGGGCATGTTCTCTAACTTAGTATCTCGTTCATGAGGAATGGGCTTACTAATCACCCTTTGTTGTGCAACTATTGCAGGAAATTTTGCCCCACCCTATTGTGGTCCATCTTGCAACCATTCCTCCACTCTAGGGGCGATGCACACTTTCCATTTCATTGCTACCTTTCACTTTGCCAGGATCAGGGCCAAACCTACAAATGTACAGACTTGCTTATTATATTTCTTTCTAGTTAGCTTGCTGAGTAGGCAGCGCTCAGGAGGCACCTGCAAATTCTTACCCACCAATCTTAATCTTAGCAAAACTCAGGTCCCCAGCATGACCCAGCATGACAAATATCAGAGGTACCATCATAAATCTTAGCTATCATGGTGGGGGGGGGCTAGGTCTTGGGTACATAATTGAACTGTGTGTATCTAAAATGATGATTCCTATTTACTTTCTTTGCATACTCTCACATAAAAGTGCATTCTCGATCTGTTAACTCAATTTGTTCATCAATTTCCCACTAGAGTTTGGACATTGAAAGGCAGGTGCCATAATGAAATAATAATGTCAATCCTGCTTTCCTACACATCCCAAGTGATAACAGCAACACCAATGCTTCATTGGTAACCAGTTACACCACCCCATGTTTCTCTGATAATATCTGTCCTTGCTCTAAACAGGATAAATAGATTGGCGCTCAACCCCAAAATCCTCCCATAACTCCTTAAAGGAGCTTGAGGTACCATCATCATATACATCTCAACAGGTCTCTCTTCCAGCATCAATCTAGTCTTTCTCCTTCAACTGCACTGTTACATTTCCCAGCCTCAGGAAGGCTGATATGGGTATTTCAGGGGAATATGGGATGCCCACTCCTGCATGATGCAAGTATCTTTTACAGCACCAGAGAATTGTAGGCAAATCTCTAAAGCACACTTGAGATAAATGTTCAGGTCCCCACAAAACAATCAGAAACCCCTGCTGCTCTAATGAGTGCTTCATCTCCATAAATTCTGTGCCAACAACCCCTCCCATAAGCCATTGATGTTGTGCTGTGAGATAATAGTGTTCCTAATTTGGAGCACCCGTAACTCCCCATCCTACGAAACAGACTGTTTTACCCAATGCCAATCCATGTCTATGCCAACCCCCAATTCAGTGCTCTTAAGAGTGTTCATAAATCTCTAAAAAAAAACACTCATTGTCTTCAGAGGAGGGCTGAAAATAATACAACAGTCTAGTCAGTATCAACATAGTGGCTATGGCAATACACCCCATCAGGTACAACAGCAATCCTATCCAGAAGGAGACTTAGGGCCTGATTTAGATCTTGGCGGATGGGTTACTCCGTCACAACACTGATGGATATCCTGTCATGGGATTTGGATTTCAGCAGACAAATGGGATTCAGATTTCGGCAGATGGGATATCCGTCACCGTTGTGATGGAGTAACCCGTCCGCTAAGAATTAAATCAGGCCATTAATACTTTAAGAAAGTTTCCAGCGAAAAGTCTTTCAGTAACTCACTTCATTTACACCCCTAAGTGCCTAAATAATTCAAATTTACTTTTTAAAGCACAGCCCAACCAGTCAAGGACTGCGAAAAGGTAAGGCCACAGCACTGTGTCAAATGCCTTGCCAATGTCCAGTGAAACCAAAGCTGGACACAGAACTGTCTGAGACACAAAATCCATTACACAAATGAGTCTATGGAGGTTTTTTTTTCTTTGAATGTGTGTTATGCCCCAAAATAAATCAGTTCAAATTGTAATGCACCAGTGTTACGGCCACTTGCAGCTGTATAATGCCTTATATCTTCTCCAAGATTTTAATTTTCATATTTAAGCAGGACAGGGGCCTGTTAGACTTCACATCCAGAGGATCTTTTTCAGACTTGAAAATTACCACAACAAGAATTCTCTAGTTGAGGACTGTAACATACACATTTCTTAGACCTCTGAGTAAATTTTCAGTAATTTAGGAACCAGTGTTGTCTGATAGGTGCCTTAGAATTTGGCAGGAATCCATTAAGGCCTGGAGTTTTGCCTTTTGCCATTTGACCAATGGCGTACTTAATTCATTCTGCAGAAACCAGTAGGTCTAAGAGCACCATCTAGCTACCCTAGAACCACCTTCATGGGACAGTGTTTACATTTTTGGGTATCTTGTTTGCATCTACCATTAGGGATACAGAATACAAGGCAGACACAATAATAGTCCTCGAAGACCTTATTGATCTCAAACTACGAGGTCAGTATTTTATCCCTGCCGTAAAGTGTACAGCAACCTCTGGTTTGTACCTAACTAACCAAGATAGTATATGGCACAACCTCTTCATGACTTCTGGCCAGGTGCTTTTTTATAATGGACTCTTTGCAATCTATCCACAACATATGCATATTTTAGTTTAGCTGTGGCTAGACCCTCCACCCGAGTGCAGTCTGTGACCACCTGACACTCCAATGAGAGCATCTGCTCTTCCATCCTTTTCACCTCGCTGCTCAGGCTTATCCTGACCCCATAAATGCAGAGTCCCCTTTTCACTGCCTTAAAGGCATCTCATTCCATGGCCCCATTGGAAGTGGAACTTCTATTTATCTCAAAGTACATGTCCATATGCTCTGCTACTGATCAGTGAAAAGTTACATAATTTATCAATTCAATCAGTCAATCAATCAAAACATTTGTAGAGCGCGCTACTCACCCGTGAGGGTCTCAAGGCGCTGGGAAGGGGGAGCAGCTACTGGTTGAACAGCCAGATCTTGAGAAGTCTCCTGAAGGTCAGCAGGTCCTGGGTCTGACGCAGGTGGGTGGGGAGGGTGTTCCATGTCTTGGCGGCAAGGTGGGAGAATGATCTGCCACCGGTGGTTGTTCGATGGATGCGTGGGACGGTGGCAAGGGCGAGGTCGGCAAAGCTAAGCTGGCGGTTCGGGGTGTAGAAGGACAGTCGTTCGTTGAGGTATGCTGGTCCAGCATTGTGGAGTGCTTTGTGAGCGTGGGTGAGGAGCTTGAAGGCGATCCTATAGTTGACCGGGAGCCAATGCAAGTCTCTCAGGTGGGTGGTGAGGAAGCCGAGGATGAGGCAAGCGGAGGTGTTTTGTATGCGTTGGAGTCTCTTCTGGAGTGTGGCTGTGGTTCCTGCGTAGAGGGCGATGCCGTAGTCCAGCCTGCTGCTGACAAGTGCTTGGGTGACCGTCCTTCCGGTTTCGGTGGGGATCCATCTGTAGATCTTGTGGAGCATGCGGAGGGTGTTGAAGCAGGAGGAGGAAACAGCGTTAACTTGCTGGGTCATAGAGAGCGTTGAGTCCAGAATGAACCCCAGGTTGCGCGTGTGGTTGGTGGGTGTCGGGGCATCTCCCAGTGTGGTCGGCCACCGGGAGTCGTCCCATGCAGAGGGGGTGGAGCCAAGGATGAAGACCTCCGTTTTGTCCGAGTTTTGATTCAGCCGGCTAGTCTTCATCCAGTCTGCGACATCCTTCATTCCCTTGTGGAGGTTGGATTTGGTAGTGGCCGGGTCCTTGGTGATGGAGAGGATCAGCTGGGTGTTGTCGGCATACGAGATGATGTTGAGGTGGTGTGCTCTTACGATGTTGGCGAGCAGTGCCATGTAGATGTTGAAAAGAGTCGGGCTGAGGGATGATCATTGGGGTATGCCGCAGGTGATTGAGGTGGCTTCTGGTCTGAACAGGGGGAGGCAGATTCGCTGGGTTCTGCCAGTGAGGAAGGATGTGATCCAGCCCAGGGCTTTGTCTCAGATCCCTGCGTCGCGGAGGTGTGTGCGCAGGGTGTGGTGGCAGATGGTGTCGAAGGTGGCCGAGAGGTCCAGGAGGATGAGGGCCGCGGTTTTGCCGTTGTCCAGTAGGGTCCTGATTTCGTCAGTGGCGACAATGAGGGCGGTTTCGGGGCTGTGGTTGCTGAGGAAGCCGGATTGGGAGTAGTCCAGGACGTAGTTCTCCTCCAGGAAGTGGGTCAGTTGTCTGTTGGCCGTCTTCTCAATGACTTTTACTGGGAACGGGAGCAGGGAGATGGGTTGAAAGTTCTTGAGGTCCTTTGGGTCCGCCTTGGGTTTCTTGAGTAGGTCGTTGATCTCGGTGTGTTTCTAGCTCTCCGGGAAGGTGGTGGTCTCGAAGGAGCTGTTGATGATCTTTCAGAGTTGGGGTGCGATGATGGAGCTTGCCTTGTTGAAGATGTGGTGGGGGCAGGGGGCAGATGGTGAGCCAGAGTGGATGGTGTTCATGATTTGGATGGTGTCTTCTTCGTTGACGTGGTTCCAGGAGAGCAGAAGGTCGGTATGTTTGGGGGGTGTTGAGTCGGGGGTGTCGGCTTCTGTTGTCGGCATCTGGGTGTCGAAGCTGTTGTCGATGTCTGCCATCTTGCAGTGAAAGAAGGGAGCCAGGAAGTCGCAGAGTTTTTGTGATGGCGGGACGTCGTTGGAGCTGGAGCTGGGGGTGGTGAGTTCTTTCACGATGTTGAGGAGCTCTTTGCTGTTGTGTGCGTTGATGCGTTCCTTGAAGGAGGTTCTTTTGGCGGATTGGATGAGTTGGTCGTGTTTGCGTCTGGCATTCCTGAGGGCTGTGTGGTTGTTTGGTGTTTGGTCATTGCGCCACTGCTTCTCAAGCCTTCTGCAGGTGTGCTTGGAGTTCTGGAGGTCGGCGTTGAACCAGAAGGCACTCGTGTCGGTGCACCTGTTGGAGGGTTTCCTGATCGGGGCGAGGGTGTTGGCGCAGTTGTCGATCTATTGTCTGAAGTTGTGGGCTACTGTGCTGGTCTCGGAGGGCTCGGGTGGAGGATCTCAGGCGAGTGTGGTGTTGGTGACTTTTTTCCAGCTGCGGTGTGGGATACGTTGCGGTTGGTAGTGCGTGGTGTGTTTCTCAATGGAGAAGTGGATGCAGTGTCGGTCTAGTGGAGTTAGGTGGTGTGGCTGAAGGTGACGTGGTCGATGGCGGAGAAGATGGGATCAAGTGTGTGTCCGGCAGAGTGGGTGGGTGTCATGACAAGCTGTTTGAGTCCGAGGTTGGCGAGGTTGTCAATCAGGGTTGTGGAGATACTGTTGATGGCGTTCTCGAGGTGGAAGTTCAGGTCCCTGAGGAGGATGCAATCTGTGGAGGCGAGGGCGTGCGTGCTGGTGAGGTCGGCAATGGATTAGCTTAACTGTGGTCGGGGTCCCGGGGGTCGGTAGACAAGGGTTCCTCTGAGGGTGGTGTTCTGATCGACAAGGATCTGGAAGTGTAGGTGTTTGGCCATGCTGAGGAAGTCTACGGTGATGGTTGAGATTCTTATGGTGTTCCTGAGGACGATGGCGATTCCTCCTCGTGGTTTGTTGGTGCGGTACCTGCTTGTGATCTTGTAGCCATCCGGGATGGCTATGGCTATGTTGGGCACCAAGGAGGCATTCATCCAGGTCTCCCTCAGGAAGGTGACGTCCAGGGCGAAGGAGTCGAGCAGGTCCCAGAGTTCGATGGCATGCTTGTGGATTGAGTGGGTGTTGAGGAGTATGCAGCTGAGATAGTTGTGGTCTGCAGTTTTAGAATAGGTAGGGCGTGCGGGTGTGCGCTGGCTGGTGTAGCTGCAGTTCCGGCAAGTGAAGGGTCCGTGGGTGAGCTTCGGGGTGGCTTGAACCAGGTAGAAAAATGGCAACACACAGCGCAGAAGCAGTAACAGAGGAACAGTAAATTAAATTGAATTAAAAAAGAATTGCTGTCACACAGTGGGGGCCTCAAAGCACAGCGGGCAAACAGCAGGGTGGAGCAGAGGTGCCGAGACGGGCTGCTGGTTTGAACCCTGAGCGGGGACACAGGCAGGAGACCAGCAGACAGGCAAGGCTGCTGGGGAGAGTGCTGGCCTCGAACCAGTGGTCATGGCTTCACACACGCTCCCCTGCCGGGGTCACCATAAGAAGGGGAGGGGGTGGAAGCAGAGGTAGGGGGCGGGAGCGGGCTGGATCGGTGGGCGGGACCACTGGGGCAGCAGCGGCGAAAAAAACAGCAACACACAGCGCAGAAACAATAACAGAGGAACAGTAAATAAAATAGAATTAAAGAAAACAAATACGAAGTGCTGTCACAGAGGGTGGGCCTGTAAACACCACAGTGGTATTCTCAAAAAACCCTCCTCCATCTCAAAAGCATCTGCAGAAGATTAGGGTCTGAAATAAATCATTCCATATACACAATTGCCTGAACTAGCCTCTCAATATTCTCTGTGCATTATATCATAGAAAGGTGAGTAGTAGGAGACGTCATGGACTTCTGACGATAAGCCCCTCCAAAGATGAGGGGAGATGATGTGGTTTTACGGCTAGACTGCCGACTTTGGAGCTTGGAAACCAAGGTTCGAGCCTCACGGTCGACTCCGCATCCTGTGATTCTGGGCAAATCACTTAATCTTCCCGTGCCTACCAAAAACATGAATGTGTCCTTGTGTAACGTAACTGGTGCTCATGTAAAGAGCTCCAATACCTTCGGGTTGAGTTCGCACTATATAAAACTGAAAAAGAAATAATAATAATCTTCGAATTGCCACTGGGAAACCCAGGCGAAATATGTCTGTGTCAGGTTCGCACTATTTGCTCCTCTTAGCTGGGGCAAGGACATATCAAGGCCATATTTGATCACCATCTTATAGTCACCCCCCCACTGCCATCATACCTATAAATTCTCTATAGCAAATAAGGAATAGGGAAACAGAGCCCAGAACCTGCACCTGTCCAATGTTAGGGGAATAGATAGAATAGGATAGGATAGGGATTTATAAAGCACACTAAAACCCAAGGGTACCAAGGAGCTGAGCAGACAGGAAAAGGAGTGGAAAACAAAAGGCTGCTTACTAAACTGAAAAAAGCCAGGTCTTCAGTAGTTTTTTGAACACCAGGAGGGATTCCACCTGTGAGATCGAGGAGGGTAGAGTGTTCCAGAGTTTGGCTGCCGCCACTGAGAAGGAGCGGCCGCCCCATCTGGCTTTGCAAACTCTAGGGATGGTCAGTTTTCTCTGGTATGAAGATCTCAAGGTCCTCCCAGGCGTGTACCATTTAAACATGGTTTTCAACTGTTGCGAACCTATATTATGCAGGGCCTTATGAACCGTACACAAGGTTTTGAAAAAGATTTGCTTCCTAATAGGGAGCCAGTGCCGGGTGCGAATATTAAGGATCAGCCTAGCGGCCGTGTTTTTTATGACCTGAAGCCTGTTCAGGGAGGCCATACTAGTATTCAAATACAAGGCATTACAGTAGTCCAGCCGGGAGGTAAAGGTAACCAGTGTGATGACTGTGGGCCGGTGGAGTGCTGAAGGCATATATGGGAGCACCTTTCTGAGGGTCAGTGTAGACACTGGTGATAGTAAAGAGAACTGCTTCTAGAGTTCCATGGACTTTTCGCCCCTGTTGAGCTTGCACTGCTTAGGCATCTCTTGTAAGGGAGAACATGAACAAGCAAGGAATAATAGCACTAACTCAGTTGCATCCAGAACCATACACTGAAATTACTGGCATCTTCTCTAGAACCTACAACTACATCTCCACCCAAAGACTACTTTTAAATTATACACTTAAAAAGTCAACTCTTGATCACACAGCTGTCATTGTGGTGATCTCTGGACCCTGACTCAAGGGTCTGATGAATCTTCAACACCCGAGCCACGTCTGCTATTTCTTGCGTGGGCTGAGTTCCAATCCAACTCATGGGATTGGCTATACAGTTCCAGTTCCATCACTGCGATCTTTTTCTTCCCCTCTAACTGTTTCTTAGATGCAACAGGTATTGGATTTCTTTCTATCCGTTGGGGGACCCTGTTTGCCTCTAAAAGGCAGCAGGGGTTTCAAACAAATGTAATGTATTGTCTTTAACTACTCTGCCACTACACAAGTAGACACCATAGCGTTACAGAGCAGTGCACAACAGAGCATACTTGATATCTAATTGTCACAGTTTTACCTTTGCCTTGGGGAAAGAACTTCTTAGTTTTTGTGTTTTAGAGGAATAATCTGGAAACAAATGAATTTCACTGACCTCCATAGTCCACCGGTCACTCGGACAAGTCACTTATAGAATTGAGTTTCTATCCCTATAATTTAGCAACCTGGCCACCATTGGATGGGGGGAAGCCCCTGGACCAGATGACATCCTGGAACCTGATCAACCCTCTCTACCACAATGAAAGTGGAGGAGACTCATCAAATAGTTTTTAAAGTACCCACATTTCCTAGAATTGTTCAGGATTCTGACCATCTAACATTTTCAGGAAGTCTTAAGAGGATGGTATTATTTCATAAGATTAATTGCATCACTGTATCAACAAGCATTTTCACCTGCATCTATAGCTCTTGAACCTAGGATTGCAAGAACAAATCTGTAGATTCATTAGCAGTTACTCTATCAGCGAGCTTGTTGTGTTTTGTGTGAAGAAGGCCCATGACAACCTTTACTTCATCTATTTTAGGTTTTCAGCTCCCCTTTGAAGTCAGAGATTGCATTCCAGATTTTTTTGAATATTCTATTGTGGCATACAAGATCTGTCTCTTCCCCTTGTGCAACCTTCGAGGACTCCATAGCGGGCTGCTTAGCCATGGCTCTACCTGATATAGGTTGCACCATGTCTCAGGATTACAAGGGCATTATACCACATTTACCACTATTGAAATCAGCTGTCTCACAACATACACATACACGTTTTCAAGTATCCATAAATTCTCTTAAGCAGCAAAGCAGATATGTAACTCATGGAAACGCCTACCTTTTTTCACCAGGTTGTGCTCCCTTGAGCCTCAAATTGAAATGAAATGAAATGAAAACGGATTTCTAAAGCGCATGGCTGCCCTTGAGCGTCCCAGCGCTAAGTAATACACTAAGCCACTGTCCCAGAACATCGGAAGGAACCTACAAAGGGAAAAGAAGGGTCTTAAGTGTTTTGCGGAATTTTGTCAGGTTGGATTCGTTACGCAGAGCCACTGGTAAGGAATTCCAGAGATGGCCCGCATTAATAGAAAAACGACGTCCACCTGTTTTCACCTTTTTTGCTCTGGGTATTGCTACAAGGTTCCCAGCTTCAGAGCGAAGGGCACGGGAGGGTTTATAGGGGCGGATCAAATCTCTAAGAATGGGGGGCCCAGAACCTTGTAGAGCCTTAAACACCATGCAGAGGGATTTGAATTTGATGCGAGATCTTATTGGTAACCAGTGCAAGGCCTCCAAAGCAGGCCGAGCTGAAGAGGTTTTGGCTGTACCAGTAAGCATCCGCGCAGCTGCGTTCTGTGCTCTTTGAAGAACATTCAGAGTGGATTCAGGTGCTGCTAGAAAGAGGGCATTGCTGTAATCCAGCCTCGAAAGCACCAAACCATGGATAAGAAGTCTCCTGGAGTTGTCAGGAAGGAGCGGCAGGATTTTCCGGACTGAACGAAGCAGCCCGTAGCACGTCCCAGCCACTCGCTTGGCTTGAGTAATGAAAGATAACTCAGGTTCAAGCCAGACCCCAAGACTTTTTATGGTGTCCTTGGGGGCCGGAAGGACTCCCATGCTGGCAGGCCACATACACTTGGGCAGTGACGAGCACAAATTGCCAAGAATCATTAGCTCAGTTTTTGACCCGTTCAGTTTAAGCCGGGATTCCGCCATCCAAGCCACGATGTTGGTGAGGCAGGCAGCGAACTTCTCCCCCTGGCTTTCTGAAAGAGACAGGGAAACAATCAATTGAGTGTCGTCTGCATAGGTTGCCATGGTCACTCCAAAGGGTGCCACCACCTCCTCCAGCGGGGCCATATAGACGTTAAAAAGCGTAGGGCTCAACGAAGAGCCCTGCGGGACTCCACACTGGAGGGGAATAGGCGAAGATCTAGAATCGCCATCGGCAACCTGATAAGAACGACCACTCAAGTATGACTGAAGCCACTGTAGTGCCCGTCCCCCTACTCCAATATTTCCTAAACGGTGGATCAGAATATTATAGTCCACCGTATCAAAAGCTGCACTTAGATCCAGGAGTACCAGCGCTGCAGAACCTCCTGAATCTAAGATACATCTGCCTTCCTCCACCATCGCTAGCAAGGCCGTGTCTGTTCCATGGCCTGGGCGGAAACCAGTCTGCGACCGGCCTAATAAATTGTTGTCTTCCAGGAAGCCGGAGAGCTGGCGATTAACAAACTTCTCCGCGATCTTATTCAGGCCCGGCAAGAGTGATATAGGGCGATAGTTTGCCAAATCAATGGGGTCAAGGCCAGGCTTTTTTAATAGGGCCTTCACAATGGCCTGCTTCCAGCT
This sequence comes from Triturus cristatus, assembly GCF_964204655.1. NCBI lineage: Eukaryota > Metazoa > Chordata > Amphibia > Caudata > Salamandridae > Triturus > Triturus cristatus. The sequence goes on from NC_140593.1 coordinate 973,704,840, forward strand.
TGGTGGAACGATTCCATGGGTGAAGGAGGCATTCAGAAGGTCCATTGCAGGACCAACAATCAGATCGACACATTGTTTGAGGATCCGGATAGGCATAGGATCCAGCGGGGAGCCACTCTTCAGGGCCAACAGCTCCTCACAGAAAGCTTCCCTTGTAATGGGGGAGATAGAATTAAAACCCTTCATGCCTAGAACCCCCTTCGGGGCTGCTGTGCTCATATTACCTGAACTCGGGGGAAGACTAGCTAGGATATTTTGTATTTTAGTATCAAAAAACTGGGCCAGCTCATTGCATCTATTGGGATTCTCCGCCTGAGAGGCTGGGGCGATGGGAGCCGTAATAAGCTCTTTGAGAATTTTATAGGCTTCCTTTGAAGAATTACCTGCCTTATTTATTCGCTCCTCAAAGTGGGCGGCCTTGGTGGAGATCCGTGCGGCTTTATAAGCTCTCATAGCTTCCCGATAGTTATGTTTACTATTAACGGCCCAGTCCTTCCGCCATTCCCGTTCAAGCCTCTTGCAGTTCTTTCTCATCGTCCCCAGCTCCGGAGTGTACCAAGATGATTTATGACTGTTAGTTTTGTTGGCACACTTTTTTACAGGCAGAACCGCATCCAGCGCATGGCAAAGCCAGTCATGGAAAGCGATATCGGCCTCCAAAGGCCCGTGGCCAGGAGGGGGACTGGACTCAGCGAGGGAACGCAAGAGGCTGTCAGTAGGGAGTTGGGACCAAATTCTCTTATAGATCGGGGGGGACTTCTGCGGCCGGGAACAAGAAGAGTCCAGACTGACATTGAGCTCCCCTACCACGAGGAAATGGTCAGACCAGGGTAAGGGAAGAGGGGGGCCTGTTTGAAGGTGCCCCATATTTGAGAACACACAGTCCAACAGGTGGCCCTTCACATGGGTAGGTTCCAAATTATGTAAATTCATATTAGCTGTTCTAAGTTCCGATCGAAAGTCATTTATACTATTGTCTTCCTGTAAATCGAAATGGATGTTAAAATCCCCCAGAAGCATGAAACGGAGAGGACGCCGCTAGGACGGGGACATAGTCCAAAATAGAGCTGGCAAATTTTTTAATCGGCCCGGGGGGGCGATAAACCAATAATCCAGCTAAGGAGAAGTTCGGAGAGAGCTGTATGTGAAAGTGACCACTTTCCGCATCCAAAATAGGGCCTCGGGCTATTCTACAAGAGAACTTGTCCCTGTAGATAATGGCTAGACCGCCTCCCTTTCCATGCAGTCTATGGAGGCATTGAATCAAGAAGCCAGGAGGAAGAGAGTTGATTAAATCAAAATTAGAAAAGTCTGATGTCCATGTTTCCGTGAGATATAAAATATCTAATCGTGAGTCGAGAATCAACTCAGAGATTTGAATGGAGTGTTTTGGTAACGATCTACAATTAAGGAGTCCTATTTTAAGAGGGTCCTTCGCAAGGGTTTTGTTACGACACTCCTGGGTTCTGCGGGGGGGGCAGTACTCGCAGGGTAAAAAGGGAACAGCAAGTTTAAGTCCCTGAAGGCAGTAGCGTGAATCGGGCGGTTTTAGCATGAGTAGGTCTGCTGAGGAGTATTTAGTCAGGTTACCTGTGGAAACCGACAAGATCCCTGGCCCTAGGTCCGTTCTGGCCCGGACGGGCCCAGACGGGCTTGCCTCTGGCGCGCCTCCGGCGCGCCATCGGCGCGCCCGCTGCGCCCGCCCGCTGCGCGGACGGGGATTCGTTGTCATTTATGAAGCGCGAGGGGCAGGAAACGCCCTCGCACTAGAGCGCCAACCGAGCAACCGCCTCACCCAAGATGGCGGATGCGTCCGGTCGCGCTAGTAGGCAATCAAAAACAAAGCCCCAGAGCCCTCCAAGCATTTTAGCCAGTGCCCCTTCGTCCCTCCAAGCATCAATCCCCACAATACAGTAAGAAAATACAATTTTAAAAGCAACCGTCGAGTGACCAGAAACGCTCCAAATAATTTTTAAAAAAATATGTTACAACTTTGATAAAATGTAAATAATTCCAGCAGGACTCCCAGTGAGTGCAGGGGAGCAGCCAGTGTATAGGACGGGATCGGCAGAAAATGACAAATTTATAGCGCGAGGGGCAGGAAACGCCCTCGCACTAGAGCGCCAACCGAGCAACCGCCTCACCCAAGATGGCGGATGCGTCCGGTCGCGCTAGTAGGCAATCAAAAACAAAGCCCCAGAGCCCTCCAAGCGTTTTAGCCAGTGCCCCTTCGTCCCTCCAAGCATCAATCCCCACAATACAGTAAGAAAATACAATTTTAAAAGCAACCGTCGAGTGACCAGAAACGCTCCAAATAATTTTTAAAAAAATATGTTACAACTTTGATAAAATGTAAATAATTCCAGCAGGACTCCCAGTGAGTGCAGGGGAGCAGCCAGTGTATAGGCTGTTGTTACAGCCAGAGTAGGTGTTTCGAGTTATTTATCCTTATACCAGTGAGCACACATGGCAAGCCCATTGAGGAATTGATTGGTCTGCCCTTGCTTTAGGTTGGAAGGGGGCTATGTTGGAAATGGCCTTTTTTACAGGATTATCCCCAAAATGTGTGCTTCTTCCTCAAAAATAAATTCCTGACCTGTGTTATTGGCTATAGTACTCTGGGCACTTTACCACTGCTGATCAGTTCTAAAGTGAATATGCTCTATGTGTAAATTGATATTGTGGTTGGTTCTCCCTGATTGGCATATTTATTTTACCAGTTGGTCCCTGAGTGTGCCAGGGCTGGTAAATCAAATGCTACTAGTGGGCTTGCGTGATACGCAAACAAATGATGGACGAAATGCTGAATAAATCATACATTCACCCCCAGTCAAAAGATCTGTGTTAAATCCATCGTTCTTCTGCTCACTACGCCACCCCAGTTTTGGACCCAGCTATATGCAAATCAGTCTTGACCCTGTGCCTCATGGGAACAGTCCAGCACTAACTGCCACACCAGGTCCTCCGTGGACCAGAAACAAGCATCCTGGGACCGGTTTCTGGGTATTACCCTTCATCAGCCAGGCTAGCTTGAATCCAGTGGCAAAGTAAGCAAGGGACCCAAGTGTGGGCTTGCAGTGCTGATTGTGCCACCCACATGAGTGGCCCTGAAAAAAGGTCTCAGGCCTGCCACCGCGGTGCCTGTGCGCAGTTTGTTAACTGTCATGTCGACTTGGCAAGTGCACCCACTTGCCAGGCTCTACCCTTCTCTTTTCTTACACATAAGAAACCCCTATGGTAGGCTCAAGGTACCCCCCCCCCCCTGGGCAGGGTGCAGTGTATGTGAATGGTAGGACATGTACTGGTGTGTATAATATGTCCTGATAGTGAAATACTGCCAATTTTGTTTTTCACTATTACAAGGCTATCTTGCCTATCGGACAGAATGGGGAATGCTGAGTAGCATTTTACAAGCATATCTTCCCATAGGAGTAAGTTAGGACAATGGTGTTTGGCATCCCTGAACTCAGGATATAATAACACATCTTTTAGTAAAGATGTTTTTAAAAAGTTTTAGAACGTTGTTTTTTTCTTGTTCAACCATCCTGTGTGCCTCTGCCTGTTTGTGGATTGATTGTCTGGCTTTGGAGTGACATGGGGCTGGGGAGGTGCAGTGGTTCCAGGAGGGAAGCACTAGACTGAATAGGCCTGATCTGCATTTGGAGTGGTGGGGGAGTAGCACCTATACCTGAATAGGGCTGTGCCTGCCTTCCACAATGCTGGCTCAGCCCCTCTGTGGTGTGTCTGGAGCCAAGGCTCACACTGACAAAGGATGTTGTTGTGCACTTGCAAAGTGCCCCCAGAACTGGTTTGAACTGGGGTCAGAGCCCCTTGCACAAAGAGAACAAAAATATTTTGGGGTATAAGTATCAGACCAAAAACCTCAGACTTGAGTTAATTCCTGGAATTTAAGAGGAACCTTTGCCAAGGAGAAGAGCTGGAGAGACTGAGGGGAAGTAATGCCCTTGCTGTGTGTCTGGGCTTGGCCTGCAGTTGCTGTTTCTCCTAAGGAAAGGAGAAGCACTTTGCTGTGTGCTGTGTTCCCTGCTTGAAGGAGATCTCCAAGGGCCTGAAGTGAGCTGGGACACAAAGACTACACCCCCAGCTCCCCTGAACTCTGCTGCTGTGAGTTTTGAGCTGCCAAGATGTGCCTGTGCCAGTTTTGGGCCTCTGGAGGTTGTTGCTGCTGTTTGGGAGCTGGAAGCAAGAAGAAACTCAAAGAACTACAGAAATCCACGCAGCGACTGATCATGGCTGAAGAGGACGGACGCAGCCCCGCTCGACACCGCCACATCGATCACCAACGCATCCCGGATTTCCACACATTGTACCTGTGCAGCAAGTTCTTCCGACACATCAACCGCCGACCGGAATAGTCACGAAGAATCAACGCATCACTCCCTGAACAGACCGGATTTGACGCAACCCTTCCTCTGCGTACAGCAGGACTGTTGCATCGCCTTCCAAAGGTCTCAGGAGTGGCGTATCTCTGTGTTTTCCAACGCTGCGGCTGTTTGGCTCGAGAACTATGACGTATCTACAGGTACTTTGGTGAAAGGTCACACGTCTATAGTTTTCTTTGCTACAAGTTCTTGAAACATTTTGAAAGCTCCATTTTTAACTGTGTATGTTGGATTTTTGTTGTTTTGGTCTTGTTTAGTTTAGATAAAGATACCTTATTTTTCTAAACTGGTGTGGTGTCCTTTTGTGGTGTTTTCACTGTGTTACTGTGAGTGTTGATACAAATACTTTACACATTGGCTTTGGGATAAGCCTGTCTGCTCGGGCCAAGCTACCAAGGGGGTGAGCAGGGGTTATCTAAAGTGTGTATCCCCCTTACCCTGACTAGAAGCAAGGGTCTCTATTTGGACAAAGGTACCTACCTCTGCCAACTAGAGACCCCATTTCGAACAGAGCCCATTTGTGATTGGCTTCAGATGCCTTGCTTACTCCCTTTGGTCTCCTTGGGATGCGTATTTTCAGGCCCAGTGAAGTGTAAAAAATGATTAGCCCAAGAACATTGTGTCCCAACCCTCTCACTTCCCAGAAACAGGCCCAATAACTGGCAAATTACCCTGTTGTGTGAGGAGGTTTTGATCCTCTGGCTGGCTAGTAGAGTACTTAACTAGGCTCTGCAAGTGGAAAAAAAGGCAGGAATCTAATTATGAGTTGAGTCAGAGAACGACAAATCATCATGTGCCAGAAGGACAACAGGTTTGACAAAAGTGACATTGATTCTGCACCCGGGATCCATGTGTACCATATGATTGGTGTGTCACAAGAGTCTCCTGGCCAAACTATGGCAAAACTGCACTGTGGTACAGATTTCATCCTAATGTATAAAACAGTAAAGTAAAAACACCCTTTCGGTGAGACACTACATTCCTACACTGAGAATGCTATGCATGTTATAAACCAGGTCACAACCTATCCCTGATGAGTACCTTCTGCGAACAGACTACTACCTGTGTGCAGGTACTGGGCTGAGCTGAACCGTAATCCCACGCTCGCAGCCTGGACACATGTGCATACTATCAGTGTGCAAAATGTGTGTAATTTGGTTTTGCATAATTACGCAAAATTACACAAAATTGAACTTAATTACACAAAATACAAATCCATCATCTCATGCAATAGTTCCGCAAGAAGTACATCATCATGTCAATTTTTAAAGCATGGTGGAACAAAACAAAAGAACAGCGAACAAGAACCATTGGCTTTCTGGTTTCCTGTGCGTATTTCTCTGTAAATGCTTACTTAAAGTGCTGTGTAATTATGCACTGTGGTATAATGGCATACGTTTGTGAATTTTATATAACAGGCGAAATGTGGAATCCCTGACATTTTGCGAATTATTCTGGCATAATTACAATTATTCTCAAGCCTATCACACACACTTGTGCACATGTGTTCAAATGCAGGCACCCCAGAACCTCTTGCCCAAAATGAGTATCTGCAGACTATGTTTTAAAAGGTGGACATGGGTGGCTAGAAGTCTCAATCCGTTTTAACAGAGCTTACAGTGAGGGAGACTCAGTTGGTGAGACTCATTCACAGTAAAGGTTTGTAAACTGGGTAGTCCAAAAGCAAAACATACAGGGGGCTAAATAGGTCAAACCCCATTTTCTTACACCTTGCTTAATGTTTAAGTGACTACACTGTAGCAGTTCTCACATTGATACAACCAAGCCTCAGCCTTTCATGGCATCTCTTAATCTGCTACTGAGGTTCTTGTTTATTCTAAAGTAACATTATTTAATACAGTTAGGTTGTCTTCACTACGCACTCTTTGTAATGGTAAAAACTCTAGCATATTGATTTTTTTTAACATCACAAATCCTGTTCGTAAACATAAAATTCAACAATTACACAATGCATTTTTGCAGTTATTGTGTAGCTACCCTGAAAGTAGGTGCTGTTACAAATAACAAAACATGCTAGTGAACTGAAGTGAGGCAATGATGAACCCTGAGGTACACCCTGCTGCTTTAGATGAAGGAATATTAGAATATTTCAATGATCCTTTAAAATCTAAAAGGATTTTAATGATACTTAATATATAAATTCGCAAACTTGAGTCACATAGTCAGAAAAGCATATACTGAGGATTTGTCTTAAATTTGGAAGGACTTCATCATTTTTTGGAGATTCACAGAAAATATCAGTATCCCAGGAATATTCAGGAGTATTCTAGAGAAAGTATGGTCCTCAAAGTTTTTCAGGAGTATTCCAAAGTGCAAAATGCAGTCATGCATTCATAGGCTTCACAAGCTGCAATATTCTGCATCCTAAGGGATGCATACAAGTGCATCGGCACGCATCACTCTGTAGTAAAAAGGCGCAAAATCTGCCTTAAATCAGGTGAGCACATTTTCAAATGAAAACCTTCAAATGGACCATCTTCGTTTTGTTTGCTAGATTACTTGTATATGAATTATGCTAATGTTTTATGTTGCCTTTTTACGAATGACAAATATGAGTTTTAGCAATAGACTAGACAGTCATAGTCAGAAACAATGTTGCATGCATACAATGTAATTCCATCACGACATTTTAGTCACTTTTGTCCAAGGATATAATGCATACCTCTCCATTCAAGAAGCAGTAAAATACTGAAACAAAGAAACCCTGTAAAACATGAAAAAGTAGTTTTCATTAAAAGGTTAGACACACACAAATCGTGAACATTCTAACAAAAAATAGCTACACATTTTAACAAGATAGATTGTGCTGTTCGTGTTACCAGTAATGTCTCTATGTGATATTGGTGAAACATGTTACTAGACTTATTTTGTGAGACCTTTTTTTGTATATATACCATCTTTTCAAATAAATAAGCACCACCACCATGTTTGAAGTAAGAGAAAGACTATAGGTTCAACTTTATTTTCAAAATCCACATTTATCAGATAATTTTCTCATGGAAAGAAAAACATTTCCAATCAAACTACATGGTGCAGAATCATAGTGGGATAACTGAGAGAGCTTGTTGCCCAACAGGTGTTACAGGTCGAAGTGGTGTATTTCCATAGGATTTGCTTATTTTTAATATTTTTGTGTTAGCCAAACCCACTGGAAAGGGCTTTACATTCTTCTCTCACCCTCACAACTCATTGTCAAGAATTCAGTAGATAAAGATAGCATAGGTAACACCTCCAACCCTACAATGGAACAGATCTTTTCATCTGATCATGCATATATAACTATTTCATACTCTCTCTAACAAGCTACCCTACCACCCGGAAGTTGGAAAATGAACAACATTCTTCAGAAAGTCACCAAATACATGGAAACAATTAAACAATAAATCCCAAACTTCCTATCAAATAAGGAAAACAGCATTTACAATGTGATGTAAACCACAGTCTGCCTTTACAACGCAGGCATTACAGAGAATGCACCTTTACCACGCATTCCTTTACCATGCATATCGTTACAGCAACATGCCTTAGGGAAAGCGGTGTTGGACTTTAATGTCCAAATTTTTCCCTACTGTTGCGCAGACTGGAGTTAGAATAGTAAATTATACAGCTCCAAAGTTCAGCACTTTCCCTAAGGCATATTGTTGTAATGATAGTGTGGTAAAGGAATGTGTAATAAAGATGCATTCTTTGTAAAGACTGAAGAGTAACCACTTGCATGGTAAAGGCATGCTTTGTTCCGACATACAACCATCTAATATTGCTGACTTCTGCTCTAACCCACACATTCTTTGGGGCACCCTAAAAGCTACCATTTGTGCAGCCATGCTTCAAATTATGGCCAAAAAAACAAAGAGGGACAATACCAAATTATCAAAACTTGTGGCAGACTTGCAAAATCCTGAAAAGATTCTCCTCTGTAATCCATCTAAACAGACACTAGACATTCTTGTAAAACTCAAATATGAGTATAATAAAAAAAAATGAAGGCCTCAACTTCTAGGACTGCAGTAAATCAGGCACATTTATAGCTTCATATCTGAAACAAAATAAATCAGACCCCAAATGTACAACCATCATCACCAAGGAAGGTAAAACTTCCTCTAAAGAATCAGATATCCTCTCCTATATCTACAAATATGTATCTCAAACTATTCTTCAAAAGCAACCAGGCAATATATGAAGAATGCACACAATACCTTATAAAACTAACAATACCTCAAATTGCTGATCACTCGAGACAACTCCTAAACAAACCAATCTCACATCGAAAGATTGCTAATTCCATATTTTCCTTAAGAACAGGAAAAGCCCCAGACCCTGACAGCTTCCCTGTCATTGTTTACCGCACTTGAGGACCATACCTATCACATTCTTTTAAGACTCTGGTTGGTCATTTTGTCCATACAGGTGCTGTCACTGGCACACCATCAGACACACCGATGATACTCATACCAAAGGAAGGCAAAGGCACCAAACTAGCAAAAAACTGTTGTCCAAAATCCTTTTTGAATACTGACTGCAAAATCTATGCCACAATTCTGGCACTCAGCCGGGAACCCATTCTTACATCGATTATGCATCCCTCACAAACTGGATTCATTAAGGCAGATTTAGTGCAGACAACATTAGGCCAATCAGTCACACTATAGAAAAAGCATATACCCTGGACAACCCTGCCTGCGCCATAGCACAAGATGCTGATAAGCATTTGATAAAGTCTCTTGGACCTTCTTATGAGCTACTTTAAACACTTTCAACTCAAGACAGAACTTCATCAAATTGACCCTATCTCTATATCATCAGCCTATTGCCAAGACCAATATCAATGGCCATTTAGCCAGTACCTTCAATATTTAACAAGGCACAAGACAGGTAGACTCTTCTTACTCCATTTCTAATTTTGCTGGCCTTAGAACCACTCCTCATTAATCTAAAAATAAACATAAATTTCTCAGAAATACATTTTTTGTTGGGCCCCCAAAAAACAGCAGCATACGAGGACAATGTACTGACATTCACAGAACAAGCTACCTCTGCCGTACCATCTAGCATAGACACAGTACATGATTTGCACAGGTCTCCAAATACATCCTCAAAAAGACATGACGGAAATTCTCCCACTCAGTTAACACTGAAACAGCTCGACATTTGGAGACACAGGTCTAAAATTAGTCACAAAAGATTGAAATGCCTAGGTATTTGGATCAATGACTCTGCTTTCATCCATAAGATATAATGAAAATAAAACACTTCTACACAACAAAGACCGGCTAGACAATTGGTTCCTTAAATAAATCACTTGATGGGGTGCACTGAAACCACCAGAATGATGATCTCACCATTGATCAACTTCCTTATAAGCATGTTTCCTATTTCCCACTATGATGACTTCTTTAAAAGGCTGGACAACATTATAAATTACTTATTATGGTCCTCCAAGAGACAGAGGATAGCACTTAAAAAACTCAGACTACTAATAAACCTCAGTGGCCTTAACCTACTAGATCATTGTAGAATCCAAATAGCATTTCTGGGCAGACATGGTATACACTGGTTCAATCTCTCTTCCTCTCATGAACATACCTGGCTCGCCATCTAACAGAAACTTGTATACGATCTAACCCGTATAGCCATACTTTCTAATTGGAAAATGACCACCATCAGCCCCACACCGCAATACTTTTGGGCACAGCCCAAGCTATCTGCAAACTAGATGAACTAAAACAAAAAATGTCCAAATCCTCATTTGCCCCCTTTGGCATAATTCCAAACTCAAAATTGAAGGGAAAACCATCTTTTATAAAGACTGGGCTGAAAAGGCATACTACTTATTGAACCTCGGTTCCCCTTCTGAGCCCCTTCCCTTTTAAACTATCAAATTTAAATTTTAAGTTGTTGACCTGGGCTTTTATACATTTCTAAAAGTCAACATTTTAATATCTAAACTCAAACCCATTATGAACTGGACATACTATCTACTCCATATTTATTCGATTCAAGCGGAAATGTTTTGTCAAAAATATACTCATCACTCACACTTAAGACATGGAAAGTGTTAACTTCCATACAAGACAAATGGAAATAAGTATTCCACACCATAGCAGATCCTACTCTCCCTGACACCAACTGGGATGAAACATGGATCAATCTGCTGAAAAACAAGATTGCCCCCTCTCTGGCACAATGTAGGTTCTGGATACCTTACATGTTACACTGGGCTCCATTGAAAATCCAAAAGTTAAGTCCAGCCCCAAAATATGCTGGAGCTTTAAAGTTAGCTTAGGTGGTCTCAAACATATGATTCTAAAATGCATTATGATTACACATGTTTGCACTGACAACAGCTCATTTATACACAAAATAGTTAACATTATTCAGGCACCTGACCTCCCTTCCATCGTACTTGGCATATTTCCTCAATCGATAGCCCAAGCCCTTCAATAAAGTCACATTCCATTACTTGACATATTTATTTCAATTGGCCTCAAATCCATCCTTGCAAAATAGAAAGGTTTTAATCAATAACAAATTCACATGTGGTGGCATGGACACAATTCATAAAAAATGCTCATAACTTCCTTAACAAATTCCTACACCTAAAGGATACCTCAATCACAAAAATTTGGAGGAAACTAGATTATTGCATGTCACCCCACAAGACCCTATGAACATCACACTAACACTGGGCTATATCCCTTACACCAGGGTTCTCGAAAATCGGTCCTGCAGGGTCGGATCCAATAACTACATTTATACACTAAAATCTGGCATGGATCTGGCCCTCCAGGACCTCATTTCAAAAACCCTGCCTTATACCAAGTGACCAAATCCCTTCAACCCAGTGACACTCAAAGTTGGCATGTGGGCCACATTTGGCCCTCCTGACCCTCACATGAGGTCCCCAGCAGAAAGACTTCAATGGGTTTCTGTTTACGTGATCCAGCAGTAACATTCAGACATATGCTAAATAAACAGCAAGTGTTTATTTACACCAACTGAAGTAAAAGAGAAGAAGCAAATATGGTGTACTGCACAACTTTATTTGGGAAAGTATCATTTTTAAGACATTTTGCAACTAACGTGTACAAATATTGTAAAGCCTTTTCAAAATTCAAAGAAGTGTATTTCATTAACATGCAGATGCATTTCACCTTAGTACATCAGATTAATTTAGTGCATGCAGAAGTATTTTTAAAAGTGATAGTTTTTAAAGATGAACATAGAAACATTTATGCCTCCACCCAAACTCACCACAATGCCAATAGTAAACTAAGAGGCAAGTCAGTTGTCAAATACAACCTTATGGGTGGTCTGGGTTGTTGTTTGCAATACATGGACAACATTATAGTTTATTAAATTAAACACAAGAGAGAAGGTTTTGCACAGTGAATATCCTGAACTCATGTATTTTCAATGTGCTCCTATATATTTCATAATGAAGAAAAGGGAATCAAAGTGAAATTAGACAATTTTCCAAGATCACACAATTAGATCAAGTAGGAAAACCAGGATTGATCCCAGGTTTTCTGGTTTCACATTGTGTAATTAATTCTATTTAATTCTAATTCAAGAATCAAGTTACTTTCTTTTTACACTTTAATCTTCCAAGCTAGCGATAGAGGCCACCTTAGACCCACTGCTCACAAAGCCCCACTCCCACAATATTTGGCATTTGCACAATCAATGCGGCCCTCAGGCACTCCACAGACAACACTTGCTTGAACCTATGCTCATTATCCTTCCTCATTGCAGAAACCAACTGATCCAACATTACATGCAAGACTGACCACACCCATCCGAAAACACTTCTTTGGCGATGTCCCTCCCTCTTCCTTATTGTACCTTCTCTCTTTTCCCTACTTTCTAAATTTAATCAAGCTCTTTCTGTATTTTTTACATTACTATTTCAATATCAACTTGGCTATCAAACACACAATTGTTATAGGACACCGCATTACCCTATACTCAACCAAACAATAAGCTAATGCTAACATGAGATCACTTACTAAATGTGTTTGTGTGCTCTATTTATGATAACATGTACCACTGTACTAACTGTAACTGTTAAAAATGTAATAAAACTAATTTGAACAAAAATAAATGTTTACATTTTGTAGTCAATATGGTCACATTAAGTTGGGTAATAATAACATGTATGTTCCAAATTCCTACAGATAATTCAGATTGCAGCAATTTTTATATTGTAAATATTATTGTTCAAAATCAGGTAATTCACTACTATGATGTGGCAACAGTAGGAAGCAAAACATTTGAGTTTGTGGAATAGGGACAGAAACGTGAAACCAAACCCCATGCAGGGAATAAAGTATATGAAGACAAGGTGATGGAGATTTGCTTTGATGCTAGATGGGGATACATGGTCCAGTTTATGGTGGTGCTTGAAAAGTATGACAGCTGAGCACAAGTAAACAAAGTATCCTCTATTTAGGGTTTAGTCGCAGAAGGGACTGGGGGGGGGGGGAGTTTACCTGCAAACAAATCCCTAGAACCGGGGTCTTACTGCTGTAAAACATGAGATTGAGAAATCAGCACATTTTTGTTGAGGGTCACTACTGATCACAGACTGCATTTCCCTTTCAAATACCTGGCTTTACCAAATCCCAGCAAACAGTTGCTTGGAGCCTAGATTTTGTCTGCTTGTTGCACTGAGAATTATTATCTGCGTGTCAGAAGGCTGCAGGGAAAGCTGTTGGTAGCCTCATCTTGAAAGTTTGGAACAAGAAATCTACTATACAGCCAGTGCTGATCCAATTGTGATGAATCAAGTGCTTAATTTGAGCTAGTGGTTGCCAGTGGGGCCCAACAGCACTCATTTTTTGGAAGCAGCACCCTTTTTTCATAGGTTGTTCACCATGAGCAAGAGAGAGAAAAACACAAGAGCTGGAAAGAAGGAGGAAGCAAAAGATGGAAAAACAGGCACAAAGGGAGAAAGTAGAGACTGGCAAGAGTGAGATAAAGGTTCAGAGGTGACTGGTAGTGGATTAATAGTACCAAGGGAGCAGAGCTTTGGTCACTGGCCCTTATTCTTTCACAAATTAGGCACTGGATGAATCCCAAAGATAAGGGAGTCCAGTCACATCCCATGAATTTTGCTTACTCTAGAGAAAGGTTTCACTTTTATCTAGAGAGTGTAGAATGGCTTGCAATAGTGACCTGCCTGAAAGAAAATCAGTGTACCAGGTTCAATACGTTTGTTCACCTGCATACCCCTATAGAAACAAGACCTTGTTCCTGGGGAGTGGGGGTGCCCTCTAAGTAAAGGTATATGAAACGGTTTCTTAGAAATTCCAAGAACTGGTTAAAAGTGAAACCGTTGCTGTTGACCTGAAGTGGAGCACTCGCAGACTCTCTTATTGAACCTGTGCACTGGTGTCCGAGAAACATTATGGTACTGTTTTAAATGTTTGCTACAGATTAAGTTTCTTGGACATCATCTAAAAACTGATATTAGGAAATGTACATCCCTGGTGGAATTGGACAAGGGGTTAGATTAACTTAGTTTCCACCCAATTCTGTGCAGCCAAAGTTGCTATGCTGTGCTGTGTGAAAGGAAGAAATCAGTACAGCACCATATCTACTAAACTATGGTTCTGTTACACTCTCTTCCGTGCTGGAACACTTAATGCTGCTTAGCACCAATGCACAAATCCTTTCACCAAGATGCAGGGGTGTGTGCATGATGTTAAGCATAGGTTTTGTACTGAGAGTGTAAAGTGAAAAATACTATGCTTTGGCAACGTTTAGTACTTTATCTACCTTGTATGTGAGCTGTAGAGTACAGTTTGGAAAAGTATTGAGAAAAAAAACTTATATACAATGTTAAGGCTGCCTCTAGGAGGCCTTAAATTTTGACACAAATCCCTGCTTGCTAATGTCACTAGATAGGAATTTGGGTTAAAATCCATGGATGGTTGTATGGGAACTCCCATTGTGTGCCAACTGTGCTATGCACCCTTGACTCAATGTTGGCATACATTTTACACTGGAAAACGAATCCCAATACAACACTTTGCACTGGTTTCTGTCACATTTGTGCTACAAACTCTGCACAAATTAGTGGTAAATCTGCCCACAGGTGCCAAGCCAAATTGAAATGAAGTAATCTTGGCAACTTTATCTTTGACCTTTTTCTATCTCACAGGTTTTTGGGGTGAAGTTCGAGGCTACAGCAGGATTACTCATCTCAGATGATAATTATTGAAGAGCTATTGTTTGGCTACAGCTGCCAGTTCTGCTGAAGAAATTTAACCTGGAGATAAGTTCAAATTTTGAAGGCAAACTATAGACCTTGCGAAACCACTATACTTAATTAAACAGTAGTCTAATAGAACAACTGACTGACATTGAATTTTACCTTTCTATTATTGTTAATGGAACAATGTTAAACTGGGGTGGCATGGTGAGCAAAAGAATGATGGATTTAACCCACATCTCTTGACTGGGGGTGAATGTTTTGATGTGTTCCGCATTCCGTCCATCAATTGTGTGTCTTTTGCTTTCTCGCCATAAGTGCGCCAGGTATGCCCAGGCGTGGGTCCTGGGCTCACTGTGCCACTGGAATCAAGCTATCCTGGCTGAAGAGGGGTGAAACCCCGAAACCGGTCCTAGGATGCTTGTTTCCGGTCCAGGGAGGACCTGGCTTGACAGTTCAGGGTGGACTGTTCCCATGAGGCACAGGGTCAAGACTGATTTGCATATGGCCAGGTCTAAACAGGGGTGGCATGGTGAGCAAAAGAATGATGGATTTAACCCAGATCTTTTGACTGGGGGTGAATGTTTTGATTTGTTCTGCATTCCGTCCATCAATTGTGTGTCTTTTACAATGTTGTTCTAGCCATAATGTTTGATTAGTAAATGTAACTATCTTCATGTTTATGTATTTTATTACAAGACCTGATGCTCCCATTATGTATTCTTTTCCTATCTTTAATCAGAAAGTAGCCAAGATACAACAAACTATGGGCCAGATGTATCAACATTGCATTCTGCGATAACAAATTTTACCGATTAGCTATTTTGGAATCGCAAAATGTAATGTATGAAGGCTTCGCAAAGAAAATAAGAAAAATAGCGATTCACACATATTCCCTAGAGTGAATAGTAATTGTTAGTTTGTATAGCTTTCATTCTTTTGCCCTCAAGTCTGCCTCAGTATTGCCAGTTTGATTTAAATTACAATAATACATATTGGTGGTTAATCATTCTCATATTGTAGGAGTGGTTACTTTTTATCTATGATCGGTTTTTACAAATCACTATGTTCAAAGAAAGAGAGCCTCCTTTGATCGAGATGAAAATTCTCAGACATTCAGGAACAACCTGAATGCTTTTATTAAAGTCTTAGTCAAATATGCGGTTGCTCAATCTATGTCTGACACATCAAGAACCCCAGAGGATTAGGTACATAATAGGCTATCTTAGAAGTCCCTTTTTACTTAAATGCCCTCTTCAGATATTCTGGAACCAAATAAAGGGAACACGCATGCTTTATCTCCAAACGACCAACAGAAATCTAATAGTACTGCAAATGGAAGAACTATCTTTGGTCTCTCTTGGTTCTGGTCCTCCCTGCAGAGAGGTTTCAAAATTCGCCTGACACAATACAGCTTCCCATTCAGATGATTCAATTACATGAAACAGATAATGACACGAACCAATATGATTCTGAGTTACATGATAAGGCAGATAATCAGGAACTAGATAATATCACTTGACCCGGGCCTCCGGCGAAGAGGCCTACATTTTTTTTAGATTACATCGGTGAAATCTTGTTTGCTTCTTTTTTGATTCATCTCCCAAATTCAACTGAATGGATCCCTCAGAACATGTGGCAGAGGATGTTTCCATTAAACTGAGGCAGTCTCTAGATACATTAACTCAGATCAGACGTCGGTCAGAAGGCCCTCAGCCTTCTTTATCTCAAAATATTTCTGTTCCATTTTTACCAAATTTGTGAAATACACCAAAGAAAGTTGATTGGGTCTGTACAAATTATCATGGCAGGTTCCTAGATATGATAGACCCTCTTACAATAGTTCTTGATATAGTGGAGGAGGCAAGGCTCAGACTGTTCCCTCTACTTTATTCAATTGAGCACAAAGGGCAATCTGTATGTAAACTTTGATATTTTGAATCAAATGAAGTGACTAACAGATGTACTCTCTTCTATTTAGTGATTAATTCATGAGATAATGAGCAAATATGTTTTTTATGTTTGCTTCAATAGATAAAACCCAGTTTCCTTTATGAAAAACGTTTGGATATAATTATTTGGGGAATGCGGGTGAAGGCAGGAGTGCTTTACCCACCAATACCTTTCAAGGAGAAACATTCAGTACAGAGACTCCTCCAGATGACACCAGGAATGTAAGCCACATTACTACCCACAAAGAGGCAGAGATGTCAGAAACCCTAGACCTCATCATAGAGGAGGTCGAAACCTAAGTAAGACTTTTCAATACTGACCAAAATTGACCAGAGGATGCACTTTGCGCTAAGAACTAGCACTAACTGCAACAGAACATTATTATCAAGCCGCTGCTCGTACTTGCTAAATGTGCACTTGGGGTAGGCTTTTCCTCCAACTTACTCCCAGCATTCAGCACTAGTGTTGTAGTGCAAAATGCACCTTTTTCTAAATGGAGGGAGGATGCATTATGCCCACAGAAAAGAATGCTAAATATAACAGAGTATAAACAGCAGCAGAAGCAGCTGCTAGCGCTCAGTAAATGTGCTCTCGCTTAGGATTTTTTGCAGATTATTCTTACTTATGGGAGCAGGCTTAATTGTGTTGTTATTGGTAATTCTGCATCAAAGGTTAATGTGGAATTACTAAAATTACTCCAATTACTCTAGTGTAAATTTTGCACAGGCCTGTTTTTTCCTTTCAGCTTGGCAAACCACTACAACAGACCAATGTGTTTTGCAGACAATTCAAGGATGCTTCATGAATGACATTTAAAAACATTTCTTTCTCATCCAAAGAGCAGGAGTGACTGGTGTCTCATGAAATAGATTCCCTCATACAAAAGTAAGCTATGGAGATCACCTCTATTAATCCTTTGGGTTTCCGAAGAACAATATCTTTCGTACAAAGGAAAAGCAAACATTTTAGCCCAGTGATAAATCTCTGATTATTCAACAATTTTTAGCATATCATCATTTCAAGATGGAAACAAGTATCCATCTGAGAGATTAATTAAATGAAGGTGACTGGATTGTCCATTTGGAACTTCATGATGCATACCTCTTCATTCCCGCCATAACTCTTGCAAGAATTTTCTTCAGTTTTAATGGGGTAGCATCTTTTATCACCTCAAATGTGTTCCTTTTGGATTTTTGTCAGCCTCTTGGTGCTGTTTGAAAGTGAAAAGACTGATTGTTACTCATTTAAGACCTCTGGATGAATTAATCCTTTCGGCTGAAGGCGGACGCCATTTACAAAGTCAGTTAACAAGTTTTACAAAATCTGAGCTTTTTTATAAACCAAAACAAATCTTCTCTGGCACCATCCAAATAAATTGAGTTCTCAGGGTTCCTAATGGATTGCAAAATAAATCAGTATTACAGCTATCCCAAGAGGATGTTACAACAATAAAACTTGATTTGCTAAATTTGATAATGTCCACATTATCTATCAGAATTTTAGCTCCTTAAGTAGGCATGCTAGCATCCTCCATGTAGGCAATTGTTCCAGATCCCCTCCATTATCGGACCTTTTACAGACCAAAGACCTATCCACTTCGATATTCAGATTCAACTAGATGACAACTGGAGGTGGTAGAAAAAACACTTAAACCATGCAGGTGGCCAAAAAGACCTTCACCGCAAGGGCAATATTGCTGCTAATCCTTTATTTTACTGACTACATCTAAATGTCTCACAATGTTCACTGCTGCCTTATGTAGAGGCATGCATTGATCCAACTATTTACCACTTTTTACTGATTTCTTGCCTGGAAATGGTTGCTTTAAGCTATTCACTCTGGGAACTGCTTTGTCTCATTGATCCAAAATAAATAGGTTTTAACTATAAGAGGAGCTAAGTTTTAGGAGCCTCAGCGGTTTGTGTACAATACTTTCGGCCCTACTGAGAAAACGAAATACTTTATGCCCAGTTGAATATAACACATACACAAGAACATTCTGAATGTGTGTGAAATTAAATATTTCAAAGAAACAGATCAAATACTAGAGGCTAAGGCAGTTGTTTGGAATACTGATATTTTTGGCCATGTCATACAGCAGATTATAAAATAAGGATTTTTGCTTCTTCGTCTGTCCTTAGACGTGAACTTGATTTGTGTATGACTGAAACTCCTCCAGAGATATATTTCTTTTTTATCATGTCCGCTGGTAGTATGATCAATTTATCCAAATGGTCATGGTATTTATAATGTATAACACAGACTAGGCATGCTTTAAAACAATAATGATCAGTGTTTGTAAACTGCATGTGCTGCAGAACTGGTTTGGGGTGGTTCTCAAGACACAGCCTTTCTGTAGTGATACCCATAACTGCATGGTAGTCTCTGGCCTGGAGCACCCACTACAGAGGCACCTAGAGGTGTAAGGTTTTACACTAGCTGAACGTGTGATAAAGGAAGACAAAAGACTGGGCCTGACTTCAAGGGCCCCTTCACTTTGCACAACAAAACCTGCAGCTCTGCTCCTCATTCTGACCATCTACCAAGGGGCAATACTTCAGGATGTCTAATGAGCAGCCCTTTGCTAGCAAAGTCTTCATTGGATTCCCTCTTTTGCCCTGCTAAACCAGAGACATCCAACATAGATCCATATTTGCTTTACAAATAATAATGGGTGTCAACATTGAGAAAACATCCACTTCAGGAGTTTGCGAATCTCCCACCCAAGGATTGCTCCCAGCCATTATGTTAAGTTTCCAACCACTGAACTGATCAGCTGTACTTGCTGAAATTGGGGTATAGTCGTAGCCGGGGAACAGCCATTACAACGCGGGTTTTACCACGCGTTGCTATTAAATTGCATGCATTACAACGCATGCGATGTTACAACGCGTGGTAAAACCACGCATACCATTACATCGCATGCGCTTTTACAACGCATGCGATGTAATGTGGCGGCGGCGGCTATCCAAGTCGTTGTGAGGAAACTCAGGGTGTTTCCTCACAACGACGTGAAGCAAGCAGGAAGGAGGAAGTAGGATCCGAAGGCGACGCTGGAGAGGAGAGAGGTAAGGGGGTTTGCGCTTGGGGTGGGGGTTAATTTTTTGGGTTTAGGGTAGTGTAAAAGTAGTGTTCTGTGTGTTTTTTTTTTACGCTTTAGGGTGTTTTTTTTGCAGTGTAATGTAGTGTATTAGGGTTTAGGGTATTGTTGTAGTGATTTAGGGTTTAGGGTAGTGTTGTAGAGTTTGTGTAGTGGAGTGGTTTAGTGTTTTAGGGTTTAGGGTAGTGTAGTAGTGTTTGTGTAGTGTAGTGTTTTAGGGTTTAGGCTAGTGTAGTTTTTTAGGGTTTAGGGTAGAGTAGTAGTGTTTGCGTAGTGTTTTAGGGTTTAGGGTAGTGTAGGGTTTGTGTAGTGTAGTGTTGTAGGGTTTAAGGTAGTGTAGTGTTTTAGGGTTTAGGGTAGTGTAGTAGTGTTTGTGTAGTGTAGTATTTTAAGGGTAAATGATAGTGTAGTTTTTTAGGGTTTGGGGTAGAGTAGTAGTGTTTGTGTAGTGTTTTACGGTTTAGGGTAGTGTTTGTGTAGTGTAGTGTTTTAGGGTTTAGGGTAGTGTAGTGTTTTAGGGTTTAGGGTAGTGTAGTAGTGTTTGCGTAGTGTAGTGTTTTAGAGTTTAGGGTAGTGTAGTAGTGTTTTAGGGTTTAGGGTAATGTTGTAGAGTTTGTGTAGTGTAGTGGTTTAGGGTAGTGTAGTAGAGTTTGAGTAGTGAAGTGCATTAGGGATTAGGGTAGTGCTGTAGTGTGCGTGTGTTGTGTTTTAGGGTAGTGTCGGCGGGTGTTGTAGGGTAGTGTAATGTAATTGTAGGGAGAGGACTGGGGGCGGGGGAGGGTTGTGTAGGGGTAGGGTAGTCACTTACCTTGAAACTAACCGCGAATATAGCTTTACCACGCATGCCTTTGCGTTGTAATGGCATGCGTGGTAAAGGCATATTTGTGGTAATAGTTTGTGATGTAATGGCATGCAATGTCATTGACATCGCGTAGTAATACCCGCGTTGTAATGGCATGCGTGGTATTACTATGCGATGTAATGACATACATCCGTTGTAGCCTAGCACGGCACAGTCTTTTTGGCCAATTCTATTCTATATCAAACATACCAAATGTAGTGCTATTTTCACTTGCAAATAATGTTGACTGTCTAGAGTCCTGCATTCTCAAATTGCATCCTGTCTCAAAAAGCGTTCCAGGCAATCTAAACAAAATTGTGGATTTGTGCTCTAGACCCCTTCGCCATACAAGCGATTAGTGTCTTAACCCTACAATTTTCGGAAATCTTTCTTCCAGATGTAGGTCCTTTTCAATAGTCCTCTTTACCTCTAGCTTAAAGACCAAACTCCCTTTTTTTTCATTTGGAGATCTTCAAGCTCTGGCAAGAAATGCTTTCTTTCAAGATTGGTCTTTACATCTAAATTATGCCTTTCACAAGTTCATCATGATATCTCAGATCCTGGATCTGGTTTGTTGACAGAAAGCCTCGTTAGTGCTTTTAACACCCTTATGGCAAATTCAACCTTGTTTCCCCTACCATTCTGGAGCTGTAAATAGATTTTCCAATACTATTCTTATCTTTTCCCAATCTACATCTGGATCCACGGGGATACTGTCACAAAATGATTCTCAATCAGTCCCTAGTTGTGGTGATCTGGAAAGTTTTAAGTAGGCATGGGATACCCCAGGAATTTTGATGGACGCTGATCAACTCATCCATCTATCCTGTGTTTGGGGAACTACCAAAGTTTACTGATTAATCTGGATGTTATGGCTTATCTGGTGTCTGGACAGGGGCTCAGATACCTTTTCAGTAGATGTCCTTTCAATGGTACATTCTTTAGCAAATTTAGCTTTCCAAGGAAAAGCACACAGGACCATAAACACTTACAAGTCAGCTATTTCTGTAGAACATGTGAGAGTGAATGGTAGACTGGTGAGAGAAAATCCACTAGTTTGTCAACTGCAAGAGAGAGTAAGATTTTCTAATCCTCCGGTGCCTAAATACAGCCAGACATGGAATGTTAACTTGGTTCTGAAGTTGTTTATTGATTGCCCTGATAATATTGTATGATATTGAAAGGTTTTATCTGCAAAGCTGACTGTTTTCTGTAATTTATTTGAAATATATTTATTTTTGTTTTTTAATAACTCAACAGGAGAGACAAACATAATAAGCCACTCGCAGTTGGCAGGTGTACCTTTCTAACCTAGATTCTAACTAGCTACAGCCCCACCTAGTGCACAGTATGTATTATAGAACATCTTCCACCTCGTACATTAGGGCCTGAACAACCTGTATGCACCCCCCAGCCTACTCAACCCCTACCTAAGGTCCCCCAATACTGTATCCAGGATCCTCAAATCTTATCGACTTCACAGAGACATCTTCAAACTCTATATAC
This sequence comes from Triturus cristatus, assembly GCF_964204655.1. Taxonomy (NCBI): domain Eukaryota; kingdom Metazoa; phylum Chordata; class Amphibia; order Caudata; family Salamandridae; genus Triturus; species Triturus cristatus. The sequence goes on from NC_140593.1 coordinate 973,726,877, forward strand.
CTTGTGTTCTGCCAGCTGACACCAGTCAAAGTCGTTTTCCCATTCCTGGACTGCTGAAGTTATACTCACTCCCCAAAATCTGGCTAGGTTTCGCTTTGCTACCCCAATGGCTATGGCATGCCACATAGTAGGGTATTTGGGCCATTTCTCCTCACCGGTGATTCCCAAGATCAGCCATTTGTCCTCCAATGGGACTGTTAGTCCTGTGACCTCACCCCTGTGGCCTCTCTCCAGAAATGTTGGATTATTGGACAACCAATTGTTAGAAGCCACCTGGTTCACCACATTCCCGGGCACGTATGGCCGAGGTGCATCTGCCTATCAGATGTAGCCTGGAATGGTATAAGTAAGACCTATGCAACACGTGGAATGCAATCAGGCGGAGTCTGGCTCATATAGCTATGTCTCTGGAGCTTTGCAGGGCTCCCCCCACTCCTCATCTTCCAAGGGTCCCACATCGCACACCCATGCCTCATGTAGTGAACGAACAGGGTCCGGCGTGTTGTTCATTATTTTTTTGTAGACTAGGGAAAATGCGCTAGTCGGCATGGGATCTAGGAGCAGTTGATCCTCCATGGGCGAGTTGTCAGGTAGGTGTTCCCCCTTGGGCAGGTGGCACCTCAGCGTGTGTCATAGTTGTAGGTATCAAAATAGCTCAATTTGTTCCAGGGAATATTCTGTCTGAAGTTCTGCAAAAGTTAGCAGTGATCCCCTCTCCTGACATCTCCCAGTCTGTCTACCCCTATCAGACTCCATCGCATGTGGCTTCACAGTTTCTTCACCTCCCTAAGGCTGCCTGTCACTGTCCCACAGAGGGGTTTTGGCTGTCAATTTGTCCCCTCGCCCCAGGTGTTGATTGGTTGCCAACCACGTTTGCACCACCACCCGGGTGTGGAACAGAAGTACATCTTCCTTCCCCTTCCCATGTAGGAGGGCTGGTTATCCCTGGTCGCCCATAGCCCAGTTCTTCTCTCCGTAGGTTGGCTCATTCCTTCCACCAAACACCCAGTCAATTCACCACTATCAACTGAGCTGCCCAATAGTAGGCTCAGAGGTCTGTGACTGCTAGGCCTCTTTCAAAGACTCTGTGCTGTAGTTTCACTAGGGAAATACATGCACTATCCCTGTCCAAGAGAAGCATCCGCAGCACACTGTTGACCTTACTGAAGAAGCTGTTGGGGAGCCTATAAGGGGTGTTTTGGAGTATGTAGAGCGTGTAGGGAAGAGTCATCATTTAAAGAGCACAGCTCTCCCCATTAAGGAAATTGGCAACATCAGCCAGTGGGTCAGGTCCATCAGGAAACAATCTAATTGGGGGAGTAGGTTGTGTTGTCGAAAGTCCTCCTGGCCTCTGGTCACGTGGGCTCCCAGATAGGGAACACCTGATTCTCCACCGGACCCAGGCATTGTGGCGGCAGCTCCCCTCTCGAGAGTGGAAAGATCAGGGACATATCCAAATTAGTTTGGTAGCCTGAAAGGGTAAAAAATTTGAAGAATCTGCAAAATAGAGAAACGGGGCCTCGACCCGTAGAGCAGGATGTCCTCCAGGTACAGGGAGATCTGTTCCTCCCACTCCCCTCCACCTCTGATTCCCCAAATCAGGGGGTCCTGGTGCACCCAACCTGCCAGGGGCTCCAGGGTCTGGGCAAAGATCATTGGTGACAGGGGGCAACCCTGACTCGTGCCCATGCCTAACGAGAAGGCTCGCGAGGTGGCTCCATTCACACATACTCTTGGCATAGGAGCGTTATATATGAACAGAATATAGGGACAAACCTCAGTCTGGGCAGGACCGTGAAAATGTAGGCCCATTCAACACTATCAAAGGCCATTCTCACATCTTAGGAGAGCACTGCCGCCCCCTCCACATCTGACTTCGCAGTCAAATGCATCACTCCGTATAGGTGCTGTAGGTTGAGGCGGGTGCTCTGTCCCAACATAAAGCCAGATTGGTCCAGGTGGACCACTGACATTATAACTTATGTCAGTCAATTTGCTAAAGCCTTGGCCAATACTTTGATTTCTATATGGAACAGGGATATGGGGTGGTACAAACTACAGGCCGTTGCGGGCTTGCCCTTCTTGGGGATCAGTATAATTGTGGCCATTCTTTGGGGCACCAGGAGGGCCCCACTGTCTTCAAAGGCAGGTACATATTGAGTAGGTGAGGTGCTATCCTATGGGTTATGCATTTAAACAATTCAAGGGGGAGCTCTTGCCTCACTAGATTCCCCTGAGTGCCCCCTCAATTTCCTCTAACGTCAAGTCCCAAACTAGATTCTCCCGTTCTTCCCTAAGAGGACCCTCAATGACAGCTTCGTCAGGAGTTCCACGCAGCCCGCCTTGGTCCTACAGGACACATATGTGTATATGTGCTCGTAGTATGTTGCGAATGTCTCCACCATATCCCCACTCACCCTGTGTACTCCCCCCTCTGGTCGTGAAATTCGGTGACCCAGTTTTTGCTTCTATCGCATTTCTGCAGCCATGCAATAAGCTTGATAGCCTTGTTTCCCACATCATACATTCTCCTCTGTACTGCTAGGGCATGAGCCCTCACAGCGTTCTCAGCGATGTACTTCATTTCTAGCTGATGAAGATGCAAGCAGTAAACCAGGTCTGTCCCGGGCCTCCTCCTGCAGTATTTCATCTTCTAAAGATCTAATCTCACTTTCCAAGGTCGGGTACTGTGCCATGTCTTCCTTTTTCTTGACCTCAATAAGACCCTGGGCGTGTCCACGTAACTCTGCCTTGTAGGCTTCTGAAAGGATAAAGGGTGAAGCCACCAACCCTTCATTATGCTGAAAGTAGCATTTAATACCCTCAACTATCTGGTCACAGAGTTTCCTGTCCTTTAAATCCCATGTCGCTATTTGGGGTGGCAGAACTGTCTTTGATTGATCCTACGATTGATCCTACGAGAAAGGTAATTACCGGGGAGTGGTCCAAATGCCGCAAGCTAAGTGCTGATTGTCCTTGAAGTGGCCTACACCATCACAGTGGGTGATCATGTAATCCAATCGGGAAAAGCTACCATGTCTAGCTGAGAGGTTAGTGTATTGGCTTTCTGTCTTATGTTGTGACCTCCTTAAATCAATCAACCAGATGATGCGGTTTTAATTTCTAGAACTGAGAAGGGTCTCCAAGCTCTAATAAATACTTTTAATTCCTTCATAACAGAAAGAGATCTACTGGTTAATAATTCTAAGTCGTTTATTATGCAAGTTGGAGTAAAGCCAATAAGGAAATTTGTATTTAAACTAGATGACGTATCTATCCCCATTTCAAAAACCTTTTCGTATCTTGGTGTCCTATTTGACAATAAACTAAACTGGGGGCCCCATCTGGAAAAAAAGAAAGGGGAACTGGCAAGGGTTAATGCTACTATCTTTAACTTTGCATCGAAATTGGGGAAGAAGCCCATTAATGCCATGATGAAACTTTATAATGCTAAATCAGTGGCAACTGTTGTTTATGGCAGTGAATTATGGGGCTATGTGGCTGGAGAACAGCTTCAGGTGGCTGAAAATGTTTTTATGAAACGTCTTCTATGTGTACCATCTGGCAGTCCTAACTTGGCTGTACATGATGAATTGGGGGCACAATTTTTATGTGATGTTTTTTCTTTGCGGCCTCTGACTTGCTGGCTAAAACTCTGGTTGAACAAGGATATTCCTTTAACCCACATGATCGTGAAAGATGTTCTGGCTCTCGATAAGGCAATGTGCTCCCCTTGGTTAAAATATTTGAAATCTTGCTTTACTCGACTTGGTCGTTTGGCTCTATTTGAAAATCCAAGTGGAATTGTAAAAGGAGATGTGGAGGCAATGAAGCGGACCTTTTTCATGGGGAGAAAGGTTCAACGCGAGGAAGTGGAGTTATTGAAACCCAGCATTAGAAAATATGTACTGTTAAAAACCTGTGAGACTATGGAGCCTTATTTGATGGGCTCACTCAGTTCTCATGAGAAGTTCCTGTTGACGAGATTCAGGCTCAACATTTTCCATCATCTGTTAATTAGACCAAAACAAGACATTTTTAACAAGGCTGCAGCCTCCTGTGGCTGCGACGGAAAGTCTCCTCAGGATATGCTGCATTTTATATTTTTATGTAAATTTTACGAATACCCCCGCAAACGTTATTTGATTGCTCTTTTAAAGAAACTTAATTTTAATCAGATAAGACCAGCACTAATATATCTACAACTTCTGCATAGTGATAGCATTCTCCATACACTTGAATTTTTAAAACTCTCTGTTAAAATGAGAATCTGCATGGACCATTGAGGTGTTTTTACGCATTGTTTGACTGTATTAGTTGTCATTCTTCCCAGGAATCTATTTGACCTGATAATGTCTGCCTATTTGCACTTTATGATTATGAACTTTTGTATGGCTTCTGCGAGACCTGTTTGGTCATGTATTATGGCTTTTACTATATTTGTTTGTGATGCTAATATGTGTACTTTTATGGTTTGAAAAAAAAAAAAACGAAATAAAGTTTTTTATTGATTGATTGAAATCAATCAACCCCATGGAGTCTGAAAAGGATTTGAGGGGAGTTCCACCTGAGTCTCCTCCCTTCCCGGTCACCTATCGTACATCATGGACATCACATTCTTCATGCCTCCCCCAGGATCAGGGAGCCTATTGGCATATCCAGGAGCACTTCACCAAGTGCCATGAGTGTGTCTCCCTTCATACCAGGGGGCATACACAGAACCCAGGTTGAGAGTGCATCCCTCCTATGGGCCCGTCTGTAGTATGTATCGACCCAAGGATTCATACCAGGTCAGACCCAGTGGTGTATAATGTTGCAGACTTGAGCAAGAAACCCGTTCGACTTGACCCTGAGGAGTAGTCCACATGTGTGGTCAGGGTATATCCTCATCTATCCAGAGTTCTACAGTGTTGACCAAGCAGGTGAGTTTCCTGTAAGAAAACTAGGTTAGGCATCTGTCAATATATATTGCAGCAACAGGATGTGCTTTATCTTGAAATCCAGCCCATTGACATTCCAGGACAACTTTTTTAGGTCCAAGTGGTAAAGCACTTCCATCATGTGGTGATCTGAGTGATGTCGCTACTGCTTACCGTGTCATTTATCCCTACCATGGCCCACTTAATCTCTATTGCACTGTTGAGCTCATCAAAACTGCTGCCAGAACTACTCTAAGTTGAACCATTCCCCAAACTCTCCCCTCCCTGCTACCCTGCACCATGGGTTCAGAACTTCCCACCACCCCAATTTGCAAAGCGCCTGTTGCCCTCATGTACAGCTGGAACATGTGAGGGGGTTGGCTGCTCTACTCACCTATTCCTGCGAGTATGTTACGCCTGCAGACCCTCTATTGTCGAAGAAAACTCCAGAGATACCCGCTAGAGGCCCAAAGGGCCATCATAACACCCACGCCTCTATTGGGTGGGGGGAATCAGCCCAAAACCAGATTCCTAATATTGGCAGACTCAGGCCCCTTCCCTACAAGCAGCGCCCTGTCTAGTCCCCCATTCCCAGGCTGTACAGAAGGGCCATGTCGTTTAATGTGATTGTCCTCGGGCCCCCAGGTCCATAGATCGCCAGTTCTCACCTCTCCCACCGTGACAGGCCGTATACACTGGGTCGGGCCGCAGGCAGCAAGATCTCATTTGTCTTGCAGCTAGGTAACTTCTGGATGAGGCTTTGTCTCGCCGGCATTCCTCCCAACCCAGAGAGCTCCCACCCTGATCGTTCCGGGGGATGGTTCCTCCATGGGGCCCTGCTGCCACCGCGGCTCCTGTGTGCGCCATCCTAAAGTTTGGCTGGGAACAGCATCATATTGAAATATATTTCTTATGTCAAAGCCTTAGATGTTTCTTCAATACAGTATACACTTTCAGGCATTTGTTTCAGCATTTGTAAGAGAACCAATAATAATCTAATGTCTGCCCATTATTCTTATTTTCCTTTTTAATCCACACTATGTGTGGGAAATTGCTTCAAGGTGTACATATAAAAAACACCAGATCTGAGAATCCCTTTTTCAGTACAGCTCCTTATTTCCTTTGGGAGACCATTTAAGCCAAGGTCAATCTCCTCTTTAGCTTGCTGGACCAAATGGGTTCTGAGTCTAGGAGGTATTGATGCAAGTGCTTTTGGAGCTCATTCCACAAGAGGGGCACAGGTTTCTAAAGGCTTTTAAATTGCATGTGGTTTGGATGACATTCTTAGATCAGAAAAGTGTAATAATTTTTCAACATTCAGGACATTTTATTATAAACCTATACCTCAAATGGCTAATTCTGTTGTTGTTATGCTTCAATCGAGCATACTCAGAGCTTCTGGTCTTGTAATAAAATTGAGATTTTTTTAGCTTTATTAAATAAGTATTGTTTTTTATTAAAAGCACGGGGCAAATTGTGTACCATCCCTTTTGTATCTGGTAATATCCTCTCTTTCATCTTTAACTGTTTTGTGGAACAACTTCCTCATCAAATGAAGTTGAATAGGCATGGTTGACATCTAATTGAGTGTAGTCACTGTGCTATAAGCTGCATAAAGTTAAAGTTATGTTGTTATATTGAAGGAATCTTATAATGCGCACTAGTACTTCACAAGGGCTCCTGAAGCTAGTATAACTGCAGATTTGCAACTCTATCACCAAATGGAAGGCATTCCATAACAAGCAAGCAAGTACAGAGCAGGTTCTTCCTCATATGCGAGTTCTTGTAAAATGAGGGGTCTTTAAGAGCAGTTTGCATGAGGAACAAATTGTTCTCAATGGGTTGTGCCTTACATTTGTTTGCATAAATGGGCTGTTGAGCTGCCATATATTTCTTGGATATGAAGGCATAGAACTTTAAAATATATACACTGTTGAATAGATAACCACTGTAAGAAGCATAGCATGTCAGCTGAGTTACTTCTAATTAGGCAACTTAATTTTGCAGAATCTATAGTAGAGATGATTTAATATCTAGATACACCCAGTAATACACTAAACTGGAAGCAATGAGTTCTGAGACACTTGTTTTCATACTATTTCGAGGTAGCAGCTTAGAAATATGATGAATTTGCTGCATTTGAGAGTTATCTTAACCGTTTGCACTATCTGTGGGCACTGGACAGTTCCCTAGTGTAGAATAAGCACATAAGGAATAGTTCTATAAAGGATTCCAAATTTTCAACACTGCTTGAACCTTATCTGGATTCAATTGTAGAAAATAACTGTCTATCCAGATTTTTACTTCTGCCACACAGTTCCTCAGAAATGCTTATCCTTATAGCTGAAGTTGAGGCAAAAAGGAAACGTAGGTTTCATCAGTATACCTAAACAATTGCATATTGAAACAGTGAACCAAAACTAAGAAAGGTTGAAAATAAAGGTTAAACAAATACAGAGAAAAAGCTAAACCCACGGGACTCCGCACTGAAATGGAATAGGTTTTGACCCAGTTTCACCATCTTTGAGCGAAATCATTTGATAATATGAATGAGTCGAACCAGTCATACGTTGCTTTACCATCGTTATTTTAATGAGACTTTGAGGTTGCCAGTATAAAATGCAGCTGACTATTGTAACAATATCTGTGCATTGACACTCCCATTAGATGTAGGTCATTCAGAGCTGCCACTGCCACTACCTCGGTCTCCCTCCCTTGGTAAAAACCTTCTTAGGCATTGTCTAGCAAGCCTTTGGATTCCATATTAGTGTCCAATTGCCTTGTTACATACTCTTCAATGATCTTTGATATTACCGGCAGTTTATTAATAGGATCATAGCTGACAATATATATATATTTAAATTAAAGCTCAATTCCCTCGTTTCTGAAGAAATACCGCACTCAAGGGGGGCATTGAAAAACGTTCTTTATTCAACGACCAACAGCAAACAAACACATTTCGGCGAAAAGCCTTCTTCGGTGTTCATGACACATCGAAAGAGGCATGTTTAAAAAGCGTTCACATAGAGCTTCAAAGTCAAGAAGGGACAAACATTTATTTTCTAACGTGAGTGCCATTTTGAAGTGGTGCATATTGGTGCAAATTCCCTGCAAATTCATTAGCTGCACATTTCTTTATAAAATATTTGTCTATATGACATGATTTTAAGAAAATGCTAGTTGCACAATCACTTCTTGTTGCTATTTAGGCCGTGTATCGGCACACTAATATTATGCAACTTTAAATCAATTATGCATTCAGCCAAATATCGGCACATTCATATTAGGCCACTGTTAAATCTCGCCGTGGATCGGCATTCGTCCCGTCATAAAAATGCTTATTATCAACACAATTCATGTCTTAAATTCATGTCTTAAATCATACATGATCTAATCATTTCAAAATTTCAAAGACTTCAAAGATTGACAAAAAACAGTAGAAATTCATTATTAGGTGAGTATCCACAGAACCTACATATATGTTAAAGCTGATACGGTCTATGAACCTATGTGGACTTCTAGTTCCTCCCCACTATTCAATCCTCTCGGATATTTAGTAAGTAGGTCTATAATGTATCTTGACTCCAGTCTTCGTAATTTTCGTATTCTGTTACCCCCCCTGACGTTTATAGGAACATAATCTAAGCCAAAGTATTGTAGTTGGTTTCTATTACTTTGATGACATTCTGAAAAGTGACGTGCCACAGGATATGCGGCATCTACTTTATCTATGGCTCTTAGGTGTTCTAAAATCCTAATTTTCAATTGGTGTATGGTGCTACCTATATAGCGTAGCCCACATGGACACACCAAACAATATACCGCATAGGGTGTGCTACAGGTTAAAAATGTATTTATTGTTCTTGTCTTCCCTGTGTCTGGTATATTATACGACAGGACTCTTCTGCTATTAGAGCAGGCTTTGCATCTGCTGCAAGGAAAAAATCCCTTCATTTCTTTTAAGGTATTCATCCGTTCTGGGATTTTCTCTAAATGGCTTTTAACCAGCATATCCCGTAGAGACCTAGCTTTCTTAAAAGTCACTAAGGGAAAGGCCTGAATATCTTCACTGATGACACTGTCCGTTTTCAATATATTCCAATTTTTTCTCAGCATGTGTTTCAGATAGTTGGCTTCTGAGGAATAAGGGGTAACCATCCAGAATTTACCCTTGCCGTTATTACCATCCTGTTCATGTTTCTCCATCAGGAGTCTATCTCTCGAGATCTTTCTTACCTTCTGCAAGGTTTTCTCTAAGATCTGAGGTTTATATCCTCTCACAGCAAATCTAGCTATACATTCTGTGGCAGCCACCTCAAAATCGTTCTCCCTGGTGCTGTTCCTTTTTAGTCTGAGAAGTTCGCCGTAAGGAATACTCTGAATAAGTTTGGGTGGATGATTACTAGTAGCAAACAAAGTGGAGTTCCCTGCTTAGATTTACGATATAGTGCAGTCTGTATACTTCCATCCTCAATGAACACCCTCAGGTCAAGGTAGTCCGCTGCCACCGGACTCACTGTGCCCGAGAAGTGCAAATTGAGATGGTTATTATTAAGGACATCGATATAACTAAGAGCTGAATCCACTGCCCCTTGCCACACAATGAACAGGTCATCGATATATCGATACCATTCCACCACTCTGCCACTACTCTGTCCTGTGTAGGTTTTGGGCACCTGCTCCTCCCACCAGCCAAAGAATAAATTCGCATAGCTGGGTGCGAAGCAGGTGCCCATCGCTGTACCAGATCTTTGTCTGAAGTGTTGATTTTCAAACAAAAAGATATTGTTCTTCAAACAAAACTCCAAAAACTCTATCAACATTTGATTATGTTCCACATAGCGTAGTTGACGTTTCTCAAGGTAAAACTGTACTGTAATGCTAGTTGCACAATCACTTCTTGTTGCTATTTAGCGAGATTTAACAGTGGCGTAATATGAATGTGCCTATATTTGGCTGAATGCATAATTGATTTAAAGTTGCATAATATTAGTGTGCCGATACACGGCCTAAATAGCAACAAGAAGTGATTGTGTAACTAGCCTTTTCTTAAAATCATGTCATATAGACAAATATGTTATAAAGAAATGTGCAGCTAATGAATTTGCAGGGAATTTGCACCAATATGCACCACTTCAAAATGGCACTCACGTTAGAAAATAAACATTTGTCCCTTCTTGACTTTGAAGCTCTATGTGAACGCTTTTTAAACATGCCTCTTTCGATGTGTCATGAACACCGAAGAAGGCTTTTCGCCGAAACGCGTTTGTTTGCTGTTGGTCGTTGAATAAAGAACGTTTTTCAATGCCCCCCTTGAGTGCGGTATTTCTTCAGAAACGAGGGAATTGAGCTTTAATTGGTAGCGGTGTCCACTACCGCATAACCGCACCCGCCCGAGAGTGCTTCGGATGGAGTTAAAGTGGAGACTGAGAAACAATATATATATATATATATATATATATATATTTTTTTTTAATTTCCAAAAATTTGAAAACTCCCTGTCTAATATGACCAATAAATGAGTCATCTGCTTATAATTTCCTATCGAAGGAGAAGGATCTTCTGGGTCGAGAGAGGCCCTGGACCGGTATATCAAAAAGTAAGGGATTATGATGAGACGTAAGTCTAGGATAAATTTGGATTTCAGCCTTCGCCACAGCTGTCCTTGATATGAAAAAATATTCTAATTTGACAAACTTATTATGCAGATATGAGAAGTATGTGAAACCAGGGTCAGGGTATCTCCTTGTATACCAAACATCAACCAGACCGTGATCCGACAGAAGCTGCTGCAATGCCCTAAACACCTTGGGCCTGATTCACAAGGGTAGAAGAAGACAAAAGTCTTACTTTACAACTTTTGGTATTTACAAAGGGCATTTATTACTTGTAAATACCCTTTGTGAATACTGAAAGTCCTAAAATTCCACTTTTGGTATTCACAAAGGGTATTTACGAGTAGTAAATGCCCTTTGTAAATACCAAAAGACTTAAAGTTAGACTTTCATCTCAGTTTACTTTTGTGAATCGGGCCCTTTTGGTTTCCTCCCCTTTGAACTGGGTATAACTCAGGTCCATCTAAGCATATGTTAAGGTCACCACAAAAAATCTCAGGTGTAGGCCAAGAGGCAAACTCTGTATTAAGAGAGTCTAAAATCTGTGCCTCATGCATGTTAGATTCATAAACAGAGCATATTACAAATGTAGTGGAGCACAGTGCACCCTAGTTCCTCTATCACCCTGCATTTATCCCAAGGGATGTGAGTCTCTTGTATACACACTGCATCAGGTTGTATTACTCTCAACTCCATTGCAACTCTCTGTCTTTTTACCCTATTTTTCAGGCCAGACACATTGAAAGAACAGATACGCAGCCCCGCAGCCATCAACTCATCACCCATCTAGTTAACGGACATAGCTTCCTGTCTGACACATACAAGTTAAATACTATGGGAATCTGTATACCAACATTGTGCTTAAACCTTGCACTACCATGGCTCCCCCTCTCTTCCCCCAGACCTCCCCCGTGCCACCTCCAACCCATACCCCAGTAGCCCCTCTACCCACATCCCCCTTACAAGTCCTCCCCTGACCCCTGCCACCCGCCCTTCCCTGTGAGAGCCTACCCCCCTCCCTCCCAACTATCAAGGCATAAGGACCTAAGGGTCTGGGTGATGGGAAGCTACCTGCCCCATACCTTTCCCGTCCAAGACATATCCTGCCATGTTTCACTTGCATCTACCACATCCCCCTGCCCACCAAAATGTTTATCCAAATGCCACGTTTAGCTCAGAACCCTATTTGTTAAGCTAGATTGATTGCAAATACTCCTTGGCTTGCACCTTAGAAGAAAAAAAAGGTGTTTGGTTCTTACAAATAACTTTCAGTTTTGCACGGTCAAAGAGAAATTCGTGGGTCCCTTTACCCTAAAACATTGGCATCAATTGCCGAAGTTGCCATCGCTTCTCGGCTGTTGTATGACAGAAATCAGGTCTGCCAAATAACTCATTAACTTTGCCTGCCCTTTTCCTGTCTGGCCATGCAAGATCGTAAACAGCCTGTCGAGCCCAAACATTATTTAGACAAATTAAGATTGCCCTAGGCTTAGCTACTGTCTGCCCTGCGCGCGGGCGCTGTTTGAAGGGGAACCAGTGAGCTCTCTAAACTTTCAAGTCACAAGTCCTCTGCCTAAGCTCAGGGAACACTTCAGTGAATAATTCTACAATCAATTTCAGAGCATTTAATCCTTCCAGGCCCTCCCGTATGCCAAGAACTCTGAGATTGTTTCACCTGAGACGCTTCTCTAAATCCACCAGATTCCATTGAGTATCATTCTTCTGAGTCCTTAAGGAATCCGTAAGAGGTTTTAGGACAGCGAGCTCATCTCCCAATGTTGAGATTCGAGTCTCTGCTTCACTGATCCTCTCCGCGAATTCTGAGCATGACTTGGTGACTCTGCGAATAGATTTCTGTAGTTTGGGGCATGGCCCTTGAGTTCTACGGCTCTCCATCCTTGTCTCTTCTCTGTGTGCCATAATGCTCTGATAAATGGCAGAGTGAGATTTCCTCAGAACTCCCCAGTGAGCCTAAAATTGTATGCAAGGGTGCTGCTGCCCCGTCCTCCCCATGGGCAGAAGAAAATGAGTAGTACCATGCAAGTGCCCCCGCAGTTTCTTTTGAGTCTGCCCCCCCCCCCCCTGTGAGATCTTTCTTCTTTCGTACTGTGCCTGATCTAATATCCATAGTCCCGGTAGATTCCTCTTCAAGATGTAAACTGCTTGACTCCCTCCAATCACTGCGGGATGTCTCCCCCCGAACAATGCTTATGACGCAGGGAGTCTCATCCTCAGATGAATTCAATAGATCTGAAAGGGAAAAACTTAGCCACAGAATCCGTCTCCTTCAAAGCATCAGGATTGTACAAACTATGGCTATGATCAGCCCAGTTCTGGCCCTTGTGGCTCCCAGTCTCTGACTTCTTGGCTTCTTAGACATCTGCCTGAAGGTTCTCTGGGGCATGACATCCGTTAGGCTGGCTGGTCTGGAGTGTCTGGAGTGTACCCAGCAATTTCTGTAGTTGAGAGAGATGAAAGGGCAGGGGTGGCCCACGGACCTGCCACGTCATAAATTCTCCCACCATTCTCCAAAACCACTCCAGGTCCAAAAGCCTCACCCGCCTTGCTCATCTTGCCCCTATTGTCAGAGCTAACCTCAGTGCTCTGGCCAGTGGTCTGGACAGACATACAAGGCTCCCCTTGCTTAATCGGATGATTACCTGTAGCAACAGCACAGTCATCTGCAGTGGTGCCTGTGGCTTCCCTTTCCATCACAGAGTATTGGCTCTTTTTATTTTTACCTGGAAAAAACAGTGATGGAACTGTTTTTTCCCCGTGATCGGCAGGGCAAGGTCTCTCCAAGGCGCTTTCCAGATTAACAGTAGTGCCGCCTGCAACACGCTGCACTCCAGCGGTGCCTTTCACTGACCCGGAAGCATCACCCGTATTTCAACCCTCTCACGATCTTTGGTGGCAACAGGGTTGCTGGGGAGAGGCGTTCTACATCCACGCACAGCAAGGCCAGTCGAGAACCACATTGGGGAAATGCCAGGTGAGGGGGGGAACTTTAGAAGCGACAGGAGAGAGAAGCTGTGAATAGTCCAAATCATTCTTGCAAAGAACTCTCCAGTTGCACAGCCAGGCATGTGATTCCACGATAGATTACAACATGCCCGGGGGGAGTTTAATCGGGAGGGTGGGAGAGCGCTTACAGAGTCAACTGAGCAGCCGCCACCATCTTGCCTCCTTTGCCGCCCCCCTCTGATCATAGCTTACAATATTAGAGACTTCTGCACCCCTCTTTTTAATCAAGGGGTAATTAACCATAGGAAGAATAAAGAAATATGTGTATGCAAACTGAATTTGATCCAAAAGAGTTAAGAGAGTAGTTGATAAGAGACAAAGTAGAATAATTTCAGTGGCATCCCTCCATCAACATTTTATGCTCCTTGAAAGTGGTAGCATTGTTCTGCATAAAACAAATATTGTTCATACCAGTAACATTATGAACATAGTATTATCTCTAGTCCCAATATGAAAATAGTCAACGTGTGTGCACTTCTATAAAGCTTTGAGGGAACATAGGCATGGAGGCTTTTGGAAACCATCTTGTTAAGGTGCGGCTGCCTCGGAGGGGGTTTTGTTGATATTATATTTGCATCATGATCCACACCGAGGTCGCAACATCATCCCCTTTTCTCTTTGAAACTGACTGGAAACAAGTCAAAGAGTGCCATAGTGAAAAAGTACAGACAGATTCAAAGGTTCCTCGGTCATGAGGAGAGAAAAAAACTATTTTCTCGAGACATGTTGATTTTGCCATTGAAATTGCCGTCTGTTGCGGCGTGACACCAGCCGTGAAAGCACCAGTTGCTTCGTTTACATCTGGCAGACAGGGACGATTTAAGTGCTGGTGGCGCCAGGTGCCACAATCTTTTTTGGCACCCCCTCCCCATGACCTCCTCCTCAGATTCCTTCACTACAATCCAGCAAAAGTGCTCCTCAACTCTCTATAGCCCTTCTCTCACAGACGTTTCATTTGTATTAAAGAGCTGATATAGGCAGGCTTTACCAATCCACTAAGCCATTGGAATTGTCATCTATTGCGGCGTGACACCAGCCGTGAAATCAACAGTTGCTTAGTTTAGATCTGGCAGACAGGGCCGATTTTAGTGCTGGTGGGGCCAGGTGCCACAATCTTTTTTGGCGCCCCCTCCTCATGACCTCCTCCTCAAATTCCTTCACTACCATCCAGCAAAAGTGCTCGTCAACTCTCTATAGCCCTTCACTCACAGACGTTTCATTTGTATGAAAGAGCTGGTAAAGGCTGGCTTTACCAATCCACTAAGCTATCAACATAAAAATTAGATCTGTTCTTTGCAGCAGGCATATTAACCTACTGCACTACTTTATGGTGACTCAAAACTGCCTCTAGACAAAACTCAAATATCGTTCTCTAGCAGGAAGACACAATCACATGAAATATCTCGACATTTTTATTGTTGCCTGAAAGCTAGACGCAAAAGGAACTCTGCAGCAGGTTCTTTTACATCATAAGTACTACTAAACACAGAACACCCTCCCTCCCCCAGGTCAGTGACCCCCCCTCCAGGTCAGTGCCGGGTGCACTGTCCTAAAGTCAACCTTGCTGGTAGGTTGGTTGTTAACTCAATATTATACTTCATGGAGCAGAGCAATCGATTTAGGATTGTATATGGAGTGCGGTTTAAGGTTATGGATATTCATTGGAAACCGCTAATATTACCAATATTGGTAAAGTGTGAATTATTAACAATTCATTCTCTTTAAAAAGATATTAGAGCCAAGTTGAATCATCTCAAAAAGAAAGAATTGTTTATATGGCGAAGCTGCCATAAGAGGGTTCAGTTATGTGCAAACAAATCAATATACATTTTTGTTTTAATAACATTTTCAAATGTTAAGAGCTTAATGGGTTGGTTGTCAGAATATGAGATACGTACCAGACGGTAGCAGAATGGTTTAGGTAGTACCCCGGAGCTTTCACAACAGGTTTCGATTCCAGGCTCAGAATATACTAAGTTGGTAAAATGGGAATTTTAATTTTTCTTTCAAAGGCAAACCATTTTTTATATTATGAGTTTGAATTCAGGCCGGAACATTATTGATTTCAATAGGAACATGAAGCTGATTTAAAAACTAAGATTTTGTAAGTCAATGGCATATCTTGTGAAAATTTTTGCTGATTGGAATTAAGCCTAGATTCCATTCCAGGCGTTACAGTTTGCTCTTCACATATTTGAAAATAACTGTTGTGACACACGATTGGAGAAGTAATTAATGACGAGGCTCATATATAGTGGAGCACTGTTTGAGAGAATTTGGTTTGTTTGCTTTATCTTGGGAAGAGGCTAATCAGAGTACTCATGGTATGTAAGGGAGGATAGCTGCAATATACTGTTTTTTATCACACTAGATACCTTGCATTATTAAAATGATTTTGGGTATGTGTCTGTTTTGTTCTTTTATAAGCTATAGCTGTGTGTTGAGTAGTGGGTTCTATGTTGGGGAAAGAAAATGTGTAGCTGTTGTGTTATTTGCAGCTTAGTATAGTAAAAGTGCAATAGGATCACCAATGAATACCAATAATTGGGAGTTGGGAGGTTCTGTTGTGCAGCCAGGTAATGGAGGCTTTTTTGTTGAAATCTTAGGACATGGAGCTTCTGAGGATCTTTTACTATTTCGTAAAACAAAAGTATCATAGATATACACTATAGCAAGTGCTAGCAAGATGTGCGTTAATGCCACCCTTTCTTTTGGACTCTGAATTTTTGTGAGACATCCATGACACAAGGGGTTTTCGGTGTATCATACAGAGATATGAAGGGTGACATTAGATGATTTTGTTTGCGAGTCTATGAATATGTCTCTCTCAAGCATTCTGAAGTGCTTAATATACTGTATGGCTCTTGGCAATATTAGGCTCACATGTTTGTTTTCTCATCATTTTTGTTTCTATATTGAATTACGGTTTGGTATAGGTATACTCAGGGAAACCGCTTATCACTATCTAAGGGAACTACCCACAACCTACCTTGATTAAGCTTCCGAAATATTTGAATATTTGAGTAACTGTCTGTGAGAACTTAACTATTATGGTTTTATCCAAGGAAATGGAACTTAAGTTGGTTTGTCTATAAATAAATGTGGTTAGGCTGTCCTGTACAGATAGGACAGGTTAGCTCAACATAGTTTCTTATCATTTTCCATTTGTAGATGTGACTACGATAAGGTATTTTAGGAGAACATCTCATTATAGTTATGAAAACCATTAACAACTGACCTTGGTTTAGCTTTTTGGTAACATTTCATTTTGGTAAGTGTGCATGTGAGTAGGGCCATTTTTAACTCTGTCCCAGGCAACGCTTGCCATTTGTTGGTCACAATGTACATGATTTTACGAGGCATCTGTGCATATCTTCTTTTTTCCATTTTCTCTTACCATGATCTTTGTCTGTTTTAGTTAGGAATTTTGATTGATCATTTAACATTTTTACATGCATAATCTTGATTTGTTAAATAAGTATCTATTGAAACCTTTAGCCACACTATCCAAGCCTGTCAGTAGGCCAAAGGATGTGTCAAAGGATTGGTGTTACAATTGTGTAAATATAGTTTTTGTTCTCGTCTTTTCAGCCATGAAGAAGTGGCGCATTAGAGCGGTGAAACACGTGTGGGCTAAACTCTAACTTGCAGAACATCATTAGATGTGGCTGAAATCCACATTCGTAATTCAATTTGAATGTCAAAGTCATTCTGTGGAAAACCTATGCAGATTGGGAATGTGTATTTTAAATCAAACTATACCGTGAAAAGATGTGTAAAAGTAATTTATGTGGAATTGGTTTGAAAACATTTGATCACAAATATTTTGGGGGCTGTTTACATATGTTATTAGTAATTTAGACTAAAGGACTTTTATACAAAAATAATTTTTGAAGATTGTTTAATTATGCTGCCGACAAAGTTTGTATGTGTAATTGATGATTTAAGAGGTATTGTTATGAATGTGCGTAGGGGGGAAAAGAAGAGATTCATGGCGAAAGGGAAATGTTCAAGGATTGGGCAAGGGGGTTCAGACAGAAAAGGAGTGGGTTATTGCAGACAACTAAAAGATTTTAGGGGAGTCTATCTCATGCTGCTATTCATCATAACATTAGTGTGAAGGGAATTCCATCCAGGGTGATTGATACCATCTCAAGAGATGACTTTAAACTTATTTTGGCATGTCTGTATAAGCCAAATTACACCTTGTCCAATGAAGCACAGACAAGATCACTATTATTCATATTTTGCAGGTTTGAGATACAGTTGTATGTGGAGTATGAAAATGAGAGGAGGTGGGAGAATTGAAAGCTTGTCTTGATGTGTCTGCGGAGCTGTGGTGGTTCCAGTAGTGAAAGCAGCAATGGAGCCGGTCCTTGGCTAGTTACCTCACTAGTCAGCCCTGTTTAATTTAGGACTAAATACATCTTGAAAACTATCAATGAGAGTGAGTTGGTCTCTTTGAAGTTTGTATTACCTATGGAATCCAAAGACAATACTAGTCAGTGAGCCATAATTAATACCAGAGGGATAATGGACTGAAAGATCCATTTATCATGCCTGTTAAATGTGTGATGTGTGGGCAAGGCTGACATAAGGACCACCATGACCAAGACCTGCCACTCGATCGCTCACAGGGCGAGTTGGGTGATGGTAGGATTAGTTATTGCTCCTTTTTACTAATATGTTAATCTATGTAGACTTGTACTCTGTTTAGTGATGTGTAATTTGGGACACTTTTTCCAAATAAAATCAGTGTACATAGTTGGAAACATACTATTGAGTGTTTCTGGTCTTCAAAGTTGTTTGTGTTAACTGTGGGCACATCCGCTTTATTGCTAGTTGTGTTTGTATTTAAGGCTTGCCTTACCTTGTGTAGCACTGTAACTGATGAAAAACAATTCCAGGGAGCACAATCAGAGTGCTTAACTTGCAAACAAAGATAACAAAAAATAAGTGCAGAAGCCCAATATTTTTCTTAGGCATCTGCTACTGAAACCCTACTAGTATGGTTTCAGAATATCAAGGGTGCGTAGTCTTGATTCTACCTTTTGCCTATTTCTTCCACCACCTGTACTCCTTATAAACAGTTCATTTTCGTTCTTTCATTCTCCCTTTCTGTTTTCCTATTTTTTTCTGCCTTTTCTCGCTCTATCTCAAGGTCAAAGTCTGATCATAAAAAATAAGACCCGTTCTCCCAAAATAAATGCTGGTGCCCACCACCTGCAATTACCAACACAAATTAAGCACTGTCAATCGATCGTCATTTTAGCCAAGATTTTCAAAGAAAAAGGAACACACCCAACACAAATATCTTACCTGAAAAGACTGAAGAAATGAATTAAAATAAATGAAGACTATCTGAGAAATGTCGTCTTCACCAGGGTTGACAAAGAAAAGCATGTATGTTATTCCTAGGAGGGGCAGAAGAACTAATGTAGCCTTCACAGCCTTCCTGCAATTAAGAGACAAAAACAAAACACATTAGACTTTATGCGGAGGCCACATCGAAAGACCAGTGGTTCTTAACCTGTGGTTCGGGGACCCCTGGAGGTCTACAAAGCCTACTCAGGGGGTCCACAACTGCTTACAAAATGAAATATTGACAGGTTAATAAAATGTAGATAAATAGAGGAGCAAAATGTACTGGTAGAAAATGTTAAACATCCTGTAAATGTGAAGGAATTTGATATTGGGGGCTAAAAATTGAATATCCACACTGCAAGTACATTAAATGGAATGTACTATGAACAATGAGTGGCCCCAATTGAATTTAGAAAACCTTCCAATTAAAATATATTTTTTAATGTTTTAATATTTATTTGTGAAATATTTAAAGTATTTCATCATTAGTATATTTGATGAATGCATGTTCCTGTATTTTTTTTGTATTGTTTTGCTGTTTAAGTTATTGAAATTGCTTAGGCTGGGATCCCCAGCTTCCAGTAATGTGTCAGTCGGGCTAATTTTAATAATACAATGATTCAGTGGGGTAGGGGCAGGTTCCAGTAATCAATAAGTGGGGGGTTCTCAGAAGTGAAAAGCTTAAGAGCAAATACTCCAGACTGCAGGCATTATATACAATATACTCATGAAAGCGAATTTGAGCAATATTCTATCCCTGAATACTAGTCTGAACTTTTGATAAATCAGATTACAGCTTGCCATCATAAATACTGTGTTAGGAAACAAAAATGTATTCCATCAAACACATTTGGAAATCAACCTACCATAGACACTTATTAAAATATTAAATCAATTGAAACAGAAGCAAAAACAATTCTGCACCATGGAACCAGAACATCTGCAATTTCACTGCCCTCCTTGCAAAGAAGAAAAATAACCACCCAGTTAAGGTATACTTTATTTAGATTTTCCATTGATGGTACATGCTTTTCAAGACATATTTTGACCAATATCAATTAAAATGAAGCGGTTATCTAAATTAACATCCACACCTACAGATATCATGGCAAATAACAGATCCTTGTTTTCACTTTCGGAATGCTTTTAAGATGTAAATAGCAAAACAGTTTTGCAATTCCACAATTGCAGTGTTTTTACAAAAATGAAATGCTGTCTACCTTTCTCTAATGCTATTCTCAACTAGGAGTGCTTTCAATAAATGTAGATGAAAAGGGCACAAGAACAAAAAGTGTACATCATTGTCTGCTAATATATTTGAACAATAACACTTATTTATGCTGACTTGGACCCAATCAGCTGCAACCCACTTTCTTGTAAAGGAACCCATGTTAAAATGGACATGAAGCGATATGTAATCTGGTCTGTCTATTCCTGCCTTCCCGGCAGAACTTTTAGTATCAGGTACCTTGGTCCCATAGTGGTTTTCACCAGAGAATTAATAGCATTGCACCTGATTTTTTCCAGTACCTTGCTTTAATTTATAGAATATTATTTTTCGGACTGGAAGCAAGGTTCTACCGGACGGCTATGATTGGCAATGAGAAGACTGATAGTAAGAGATATCTATGAAGGGGGTATAACTTTATCAAAATTCAAAGGAGTTTCTAAAGTGAGTCAGTAGATTTTAGTGACCTTATTCATGTGGAGCCTATTCCATAGTAAAATGGGTTTAAACTTCAGCCACAAAAAGTATGCTTTAAACTCCAAGTTTGATTAATATTTTCAGAGAGAAATACAACAATGTTCACAAAAAAAGCATAATGGACAAAGATAGGGGGCTGACATTTCAGTGGCCCTATAGTTCAACTCCGTATACTACCCTAGCTACTGACTTTACTTTTATAAGTCTAATTATACAGATAAAAGCCTCTCCCCAACTTCATATTCATGACTGCTATAACATAGCCATAGGCCATAGGCAAATATCATGAATCTGTTTTATTTGGCATAAAGTAAAGCTCTTTATGATGAACGTCGAGGCTGAGGTAATCAAATTCATCCACCACCTCTCATTTTTCATTATTAATTTGTAATATGCTTCTTGGTTGTTTCCCTCAGCACGCTATCATACCTCTCCATTTTACTGTAATTAGGCATCAGCCACACTAATACTCCAATGTTCCAAAAAGCAACTACAGCTAATTTTCTGCGTGAGCAACTGTGACCTTATCATACATACTTAATAGACATGGAGTGCGATCCCAATTAACCAAAGGACAGTGCAATCTGCCTTTACCCAAGTGGTCATTGATTTTTGCAACTATATTTTAACATTTTCAATTGGACAATGCTCACTATGGTTTCAAACTATAAATTATTTCACCTCTCTCAAATGGGTATAGGGGTAGAGCAACAAAATTGGAGCTATTAGAGTTTGGTTCAATATATAATGTTGATATTAAATGTTGACATTCTTGTACAAACTTGAAAATATTGTAAACAATTTTAAATAATTGGTTGGAAACTTAAATTTTTAGTTTAACAATACATCTGTTTAGGTCAAATGTTTTTTATTTTGTTTGAAAATACAAAACAAATGTAATTTACATTATTCAGATAATCACAAATATATTTTACGTAATTCAGTTTTCAGCAGTTATTGAAATACTCTTCTTATTGCACAATATTTACAGTCAGGCCAATGCCTACATTTATATAATAATTTCTCATTTAGCTTCTAAATGTATTTTATAAAATCACTTCCTTTAGTATTAAAATCTGTTGGTAATTAGTTAATTTTTAAATACTTAATTCACCCAACCTTTATATTTAGCACAACAGAAAAAAACATGGTTATATGATATTGATGGCTGGAACTTGTATCTTCATCTCAGCAAATGTATTTGTTTTATGACTATTTGTAGACTCCATATAGATTTCATAAGGCTAAATTACTCGAACATCTAATATGCTGACATGGTAAAGCTAATATAAGTTATTTGTAGAATTTATTCTATGAATGTCTTAAGTTCTTTGTTGGATTTCGTTTATTGAGACAGTTGGTTAAATCCTTAAGATTCAAGAGTTTATATTTTATAATTTGCTTATTTTAATCATATGCACTTTCATCCTTACCAAAGTATATTAAATGACTTTCTTAATTCACCTGCTATTAATTTTATAGCCTCAAACTGAAAAAAATAAAACTCTTCTCTCAACACAAACTTGGTGGACATGGATTGCCTTTACTAGTAAATGTTCTATTTCTTTTGTCAGTGGCACTTCTAACTGATCTCTGTTCCATTAACTACTTTAGATACCCCTGTATGATTACTTTGCAAGTTTACCTTATCAGAAGATGTAATTATATTTTTGGGTTTTAACTGTATATTACACCTCAATGTGTTTTCCTACGCCGAGGACACTCAGCTGATGATTTCCATCTACCCTGTTATATTCCTCAGTAAGGCTCATGTAGTGAAGTAGCCTGTTTCTTACACTGTCCTCACAAACAACATTTCCAACTGTGATCTTTTGTACATATTTACACGCATGACAATGTTGGATTAGTTTCTCTGAAACTAAACCTATTTTTACATATAGCTTCTCACAACATTATCACAATGCCCAGAACATCATGTACAAGGGCTTGTTTTGCACGACGTACAAATGCCATCACTATCTTCATCCATGAGGCGACAGGGCTATCTACATATCTATAACATCACTAATCTATGCGCACATCACAAGGCTACTTTCTATTACAAAAGATGAGCATCCCGATAGATTGGTAGAGGAGGCATTTCCACTGACACCGAGGACCTGGTCCTTCATGCTGAAAAATCACCATGCAGCGGTCTGACATCTCGTGAGGGGTGTTCAGTTCGTGACCAAGATGGAGTCCTTCACTCTATTCCATCAGGCAATGGGATTGGTGCATCCCTTGCGGGGATTCTTGTCTCTCCACCTACACACACTTTAGGTACACTTAGAGTAGGGTTCACATAGTAGGAGTAAGCTAGATTTCTGCCTTGTTTATATGCCTGCATATATACATTGCTTAGCACCATGGTAGAACTATATCTACTATTTATGCTTTTGGTGCTTGTAATCACGTCTTTCTGATTCTGTCTACTAATCTTTGCCACACACGGATTTTATGCAAAAATAATGTTGGTTTTATAACTATTGAAAACGTTCCCCAGTGTATTCTCTGTATATTCCTCTGAGAATAAGTGAGCACAGGTGACTGTGCAAAAGGTTCTGTACTGTTTCCACGATCCCTGAAGGGTCAGGGTTGTCATGTTCAGTGGTTGTCAGAAAACCATTCGCTCCCTGGTAGGTTAGCGGGGTTTACGGTGGCACTGTGAGCTAGCTGGTCTATAGGCCAACATATCTTGTGGGGGTGTCCAGAATCAGTCTTGACATCAAGCCCCTAGTTTATTTTGTCCAAACAATGTGCAGATTCTGCAGATTGATAGGAACTATACAACACCCCGACTCCAGCTCCAGTCACCGCAACCTGAGTTAATGTGTTCAGGAGGTAGCCAGATGGATTGCCAATTGTAAACTAAAGCTGAATGAGGAGAAGACTAGGGTCATGATACCGGGCAACAACTTATCAAAAAGACATAATCCCCTGTGGCAGATTGTCTGGTGAGACTTCCCAGCCCTAATGGGGGGATAAAGAACCTTGGAATGTGGCTTGATTCTAGCCCCACTATGAAGCTCCAGGCAAACAATTTGCAGCCACTTGCTTTGGTGATCTGAGACATCTTAGAAAGGTGTGAAACCTTCTTCCCTTCTAATCCAGAAGATTAATTGTCCAGGCTCTTATCTTGTCCCGCCTCGATTATAACAATGTTCTTTTCCTTGGTTCACCTTGCTATCTGTTAAAGAGGCTAAACACCACGCAGAATGCTGCTGCTCAGCTCCTCATGAATGTCCCTAGACTTCAATCTGCAAAGAGGGCTTTAAGGGACCTCCATTGGCCCTCAGTTGAGTCGAGGGTCCAGTTTACGCCACTTTTCATTCTGCACAGGTCACTCCACAAAAAGGTTGTGTCTTAAAAAGACCACTTCCTACTCTCTAAATCCCCGGAAAGTCTATCAGATCTTCCTCAGCACACATATTGCAGGTCCCCAAATTTAGCAGGTCTCATTGGGATGGCCGTTCATTTTCGCACCAGGCCCCTAAACTTTGGAACACTCTTCCCCTTGAATTGGTCTGCTTTCTAATGAGCTCTCATTCCGCAAGGCTCTGAAAATTTGGCTTTATAGTAATTAGTCCTGTTTAGGAACTAATTAATATGTTGACTTCTCTAGCGCTGGAAGGCCTCTGGGTAGCCACGAGCTATGTAAGACTCGCAGCATACAAGAATTTGTTATACAATATCATTATGCCATTTTTCCATTTGGTCTTAATCCTACCCAACCATGTCATCACCTCCTCTGTTTGTTGATGGAGTTAGATTGAATCATGATATAATAGGAAGGAAAAGCTTGTGATCGATTTAAATATGGTAAGTTATCTTCAAACCTCTTAAACTCGGCATGTGTGACACCTCAAAAAATGTGTAGCCTTTTATACTTTCTATGCTAGCTCTTTTCAGATGATAAACGGCTGAAATGCATGAATAATACCTATGCTAGCTAGAAGTAATTCATATTTTAACATAAAATCCAAATGTTAAGAAGTGTTTCGATTTATGAACTTTGTTCAAAATTGCCAGTGGTGGATGTCTCTAACATTACTTGTTATGATTATTTCTGCGGGCAGCTACACAACTTATGTTATTGTAGAACCGAAGTACTCAGCAATAACTAATACATAGTATAGTAAGTAGGTAGCAGACTTGAAATTTCAAATAGGATGGACAGCACTTACTTAACAATCTTGAATTCTACATTTTCACATCTTGCTCTATTAAAACGTTGAATGTTGTTATGCACCTATTATCAATAACCAGGAGTATACGACTGAGGAGCTGTACTAATTAACCCAAATCATCAACTCACCAGAAGCACTACTATGACTGCATTGACAAAAAATGTATGGTCCCATATATATGCAAAAAATCAAGTAGGGGGAGAATGGATCACTTGTCCTGTAGTATCAGGGTCTTCGACGTTTGGAAACTGTATAGGAAAACCCTCATATGAGTACACAGGTCGGGGGCGGTATATCTTGATTTTCCGCCTTCATGTACTATCACAGCATCATCATTGGGTTTCTTACGTTGGTATGCTGTCCTCCACCTGGAGGTAGACCCACTGATTTTTACAGTAGCGTCCAGGTATCAAAAAAGGAGAAGAGAGGGATGTGTTGGGTGCTCATAAGTGGTGAGGTTAAGATTCCCTACTGCACTCACAATGCTACAAAAAAATTTTTTATTTGGGAATACGAGCGGAGTGGGAAATTAAAACAAAAATGATGTTATAATAGACAATGTTACTGGTCTATTACATCAATAAATAAGGTCAGTGAATAGGGTCAACATGTTTCAGCCTTCTCGCTCATTCTTAAGGCTTTCGTCAGGACCAAGGTATAAAGATGGCCCGTTGTGCCGCCTTTGTTGAGTGATCAGATGATCACATGTGCGTAAATTCCTTTGAAGAGTTATTGTCTCTGTAATAAGAAAGGAATTGATATATTGTGATTATTTTACTCTCTATGCAGCTTTAGTGATATAGTGGCCATTTGTCCTATACGGTATGTGAGGCTATGACAGTGATAACAAAGTTCGTTATTCATGGTGCTATCAATTGAGCAGTTCAAAGGGAAAAAGGTGGGCTATATACAATTTGAGCAATCTAGGAGAGGTCTGCTGGTGGGCCATTAGAGGAGGGATGACTTAAGTTTGGCCGATAAGTTAAACATAGGTAGCTTTATGTTCGCTTGGCGAATCAGGTGAATTATATAAAACGCAAGTAAATCATAGACCCACTTAGTTTCAATGTCAAAAGCAGATTTGCGGGTATCAGGTTCATGTTATGGTGTCTAAAATTATGTAGAAGAATGCGTGTTTGACAAAAAGAGGAGTAGGTACATTGTGCCTTCCGTGACATTATTAATAGTTAGAGTTCATTGCATATTCTATCATATGCGATACATCGTCTCAAAACAGACAGAAGGGTTGAACGATTTTATCCCCTGGCATACACTAGCATGATACCTGACCATTCCTAAGTATGCTTCCTTTTCATAGAGGACCACAGAAACCAGGCTTCCCTCATTGAACCTATCAATCTAAAGCTATTCAGAACAAAACATCCCTTCATTACCTCGAAAAGAATAGCTCCTGAAAATTATATTTCGAAATACAATATTTATTTTTCGACAACAACGATTAAATTGCCATCATTATCTGATTTAATGCATTGACAATCTCATTTGGTAATTTAATTTGATGCTCTGCAATTTTCCAAACATCTGATAGTTTTCCAACTATTATAAAACTCACTAATAGGAAATTGGAATTTATAAACATAGTCTTTCCTCCTAACATTGATTAGGCCTGCCAACCAATGTGCCAACCATTACGAAGCATTGAGAGTCCTTTTTCAGTCTTCAAGCTTCACGAATATTCAAATACAATTGATACGCGGCCCCGCGTTAACCGGGACACCACGATCAGAGTCAGCACAAGCTACGTGCATTGAAGAACCGGTAAGCCCTTTTCCCTTACAACTACGAGGCTAAAGGCGTACACGGTAAGAACCCCAGACTAAATAATATTAAATTCCATAGGAACAGGTTCCTTGATCCTAGAGGTCCCGAAGAAGCCACAACTAGACATTTATAAGGTAATTAAAACCGTAATATGCTACTAAATTAGAATTCACAGTGGTGCCTCTATTGGCATAGCGGCACGCGTGTTTGTTTTTCTGCTTGATTGATTGTGTTTTGTGCTAAACGCGCACTTATTCCCCTTTTGAGATGAATATATACACTTGCAATTACCATCGGCATAGCGGTACGCGTGTTTGTTTTTCTGCTAGCGTGTTTTTGTTTGTGCTAAACGCGCACTTATTCCCCGTTGAGATGAAAGCACAAACTTGCAATTATTTGATGGAAGGCTGAACAACACGCACTCGATACTCGTAAGCTCTCTGTATGAATTAAATCGTAGTGAGTTCATGTTTATTACCTAATCTACGAACGCCCACACTAATGCTATCGCATATGATAGAATATGCAATGAACTCTAACTATTAATAATGTCACGGAAGGCACAATGTACCTACTCCTCTTTTTGTCAAACACGCATTCTTCTACATAATTTTAGACACCATAACATGAACCTGATACCCGCAAATCTGCTTTTGACATTGAAACTAAGTGGGTCTATGATTTACTTGCGTTTTATATAATTCACCTGATTCGCCAAGCGAACATAAAGCTACCTATGTTTAACTTATCGGCCAAACTTAAGTCATCCCTCCTCTAATGGCCCACCAGCAGACCTCTCCTAGATTGCTCAAATTGTATATAGCCCACCTTTTTCCCTTTGAACTGCTCAATTGATAGCACCATGAATAACAAACTTTGTTATCACTGTCATAGCCTCACATACCGTATAGGACAAATGGTCACTATATCACTAAAGCTGCATAGAGAGTAAAATAATCACAATATATCAATTCCTTTCTTATTACAGAGACAATAACTCTTCAAAGGAATTTACGCACATGTGATCATCTGATCACTCAACAAAGGCGGCACAACGGGCCATCTTTATACCTTGGTCCTGACGAAAGCCTTAAGAATGAGCGAGAAGGCTGAAACATGTTGACCCTATTCACTGACCTTATTTATTGATGTAATAGACCAGTAACATTGTCTATTATAACATCATTTTTGTTTTAATTTCCCACTCCGCTCGTATTTCCAAACAAAAAATGTTTTTGTAGCATTTTGAGTGCAGTAGGGAATCTTAACCTCACCACTTATGAGCACCCAACACATCCCTCTCTTCTCCTTTTTTGATACCTGGACGCTACTGTAAAAATCAGTGGGTCTACCTCCAGGTGGAGGACAGCATACCAACGTAAGAAACCCAATGATGATGCTGTGATAGTACATGAAGGCGGAAAATCAAGATATACCGCCCCCGACCTGTGTACTCATATGAGGGTTTTCTTATACAGTTTCCAAACGTCGAAGACCCTGATACTACAGGACAAGTGATCCATTCTCCCCCTACTTGATTTTTTGTAATACTTTTGGAAGCCGGATGGATCACTGCTTCTTATTCCCTCCCTTTTGATATCTACCCATATATATGCATCATAAAAATTGTTTATGAAAATATCGCTGGAGTTCACAATATATAATGGGCACCCAATTTATTTATATTTCTGTAAGCAAATTTAGGACATAATATTTATATGAAAGGACATTTCTGACCATGGGATGAAATACAAACAGATGCAAAGTATCCCTGTAATGATGACACCCAGTCTACCCATGTCTCTTGGAGATATATAATTTACAATTTTTGAATATACATCTGTCATTCAAGATCCCACCATTTGCTACATAAGCATTCTGTATTGCACCACATGGCTTTCACTAAATCTCCTTCTTGGCACTTTAGGGCCATGTCCCTCGTATTTTGCTGCACATCTGTGTTCATATAGATGGACAGTGAGTCTACTTAATCTAAAAGAGTCTTTGGAGTTACGATTGATTGTGTTCCCTATATATGTGATTCTATCTGTTTTCCGCTACCCACATCCCATTTTGCATTGTATCCAGAGTTTTAGATCCTATGATTCATAGTTTACCCACCCTCCTAGCAAATAATCTACATGTTAAAAAAACATCTTATATGGGTGGGCCTGTTCCCTATATACCTGAAGATCCCTTTCTATTTGTAGTTAGATGCTGATGAGTGACAAAATGTAACCCCAGATTAACTAAACCAGATGGCAACACATGCTTTGTTAGGACAATCTAAACAACATTACCTTGAAACCCCAGTTTAAATGATAATATTGGGTATGTTACTTTCTGTTTTATTTCTGTATTGATGATATGCAAAAGAGTTATTATCTTTGTAAGAAAGTGAATTATTAATTGGTGTGGATGGGAGTTGTTCACCACAAGCAATAAAGTCACTAACCTCATAGTACCAGTCAAAGGTTTCAGTAATGTAAACATGAGATCAACACCTGCTAGCTATAGAGCAGAGCAGACTGGATTATCCTACTACAAATGTGTATATCATTTAGGAGTTCAAAAACAGTTAAACAGTATAAACACAACACAATAAAATTCCCACTGCAATTTTGAAAAATAGAGTAACATTGTGCGCCGGTGCAGCCCCGAAGGACTCCTCACAGATCTCAAGCAGCAGACGGAGTCCGACTGTTCTTCCAAAGGCCCAGTTAGTGTTCTGAGAAGGGTGCTTTGGGACAACAAATTTATGATTGGCACTAGCTAGTGGATGGGATGATTTCTGGCTCCTGCCTAAGCAATAGGGTAAATGTTCCGATGGGCAACCCTATCCACTTTTCCAGCCATTTTACTGTTTGCCATACTGCAAATAATCCTGCAGTGCAGATTACTCCTAAAATTAAAGAATGAGAAACAATTTCTACATTGTACAGAGTCTGTGTAACCAACCAGAGGTGTGTCCAGGAAGACAAGCACTCCCCTCCTTTGTGGTCACCCAAAACTGGCCCTGAGCTTGGAATCAGCCTGGCTGGGGGACAAGAGTTCCCCTATCCAGGTATCCATTTATATTTACATGTGACAAGTTAGGCCCTTTACAAGTTAATATACTTCCTTAGTCCACCCTAACTGATAAGCCTGCAAGGGAAAGAGAAACCCCTCTCTAAACATGGGCCTTTGTCCTTGTTCAGGGAGAAGTTTTCACATCTCATTAATGTCAAACACTAACAGGGCAGTTGCTAGCAGGCTAATGTAAATTAGCTCCTATGAGCTTTAGACAGAAAAAGGTAACTTTCTAAAAGTTTATTTTCCTTAAAATGTATTAAAAATCCAATTTCACCATGGAAATGGGATTTTAATAACCCCAAGATAGCAGATTTAGTATTTTAATTGTGCTCTAGTTGTCATTAAAGACAGCCAGAGCATTCCTCAGTGAAAATGGCATTTGAGGCCTTGCCATTCTAGGGACATGGTCAAATTAATTTTCTGGATGTAGAACTTTAAATGCACACTACCTTCTGTGCTAAAAGGCCTACAGAGGGGCAAAATAATAATATTTTTGAAATTCTCCTTGCCAAAAATAGTTATTTTGACAGGTCAGAATGCAGCTGTCATGCTACACTGGCAGATCTGCAGTCATGTCTTCCATGTCACATTAGTGAATGGCACAATGAATGCTGCAGTCCACATGTGACAATAACATTTGATGCCATGGGTGTAGTTTCACGCCATATACTATGACGTACTAGCAGGGTTAAATATATCAATCCGGGATTAGCCAAATTCCACAAATTCTAGGATTTATAGCACATACAGTGGGCATTAGATAGCAGAGCCTCGGTGTGGAGTCAAAATTCAGCAAAAAATCAGGGTGGCCAAGCAAAAAGGGGCATTTTCACACAAAACTGCTTAACAAATTCTATTGAGGTTTAATTACACGTTTGTCTGTGAGCAGCGGAAACTCAGAGAAAAGGTCAGTTTCTTTACTAAAACCCCTTTAAGAAAGACATAATGTACAGCCGTCCTCCTACTAACTCCAAGCTGTTTTTTCTTCTTTATTTGCACCATGAAGCCCTAATTTTGTTTTTCTTCTTCCAAATCTAGTTTGATAACATTTGTTGTCATTCTCGATTGTTTTAACTAAACCTTTCATTTTTCAACTTATTTTTCTAATCTCAATATTCTCAGGATCACCCTCTATGTTCAATTTGTTTTCCTTTGTGTAATGTTTATGTGTGTTCGTTTATCTTCAACTTCTCAGATGTCATCATTTTTTTAACATTAATAAACAATCTGTCTGTACATGATTCACTTTTCTTGATCCCTTTTGCAGTGCCACTGCCTCCATGTGCGCTATGCAAATTCCTTTAATTCACTCTTTTGTCAGGAAAAGTATGACATTTTATTCCACATTTATCTTTTAGCCACTTCATTGAAATAGTATATTCTCATGTTCATTTCTCACTCCCTCCTATTTTCCATATATTTGTTCATAAAATCACTTACTTTTAATGATTAGTTAGGAAATATTCAAAATTTTGCAAAGACCTGTAAAGAGCATTAAACTAAAAGCTGTATCACTGGAAGCATAATTGAATAAATGTATGTCTTACCTATATTGTATTGTTTCAGATGTGGTTGATGCTCTCAGTTTTGTCATTAAAATTCTTACTATATTAAATAAAAACACAAAATTTATCTGAAAGAGAAAAAGAACAAAAGGGTAAATCATTTATAGATTATGAATTCAATATACAGTGAGGTGAAA
This sequence comes from Triturus cristatus, assembly GCF_964204655.1. Taxonomy (NCBI): domain Eukaryota; kingdom Metazoa; phylum Chordata; class Amphibia; order Caudata; family Salamandridae; genus Triturus; species Triturus cristatus. The sequence goes on from NC_140593.1 coordinate 973,758,247, forward strand.
TATGAATTAAATGTTTTTACTAATCAAAAGCAATGGATACATTATGAAGTTTGAAAAGCAAGTTGGTAATCTAAAGAAGAGTGTCATTCAATTCAAATTCAATTCAAAATAAAAGTGGCTACATTTCTAGAAAACACACACTTTTTTTGGTTTCGTATACTGTGCATTTAATATGGCACATTTACTTCTAAAAACGTATAAATGTATCAAGTCATTGGGTCATTTGCAGTTTGGGGGAATGGCAAGGTCATCTTAAATTGGTAGTTCTACAGCCGCACCAGATGCAGATTCTCCCACTCTATCCAGAGGTGGGGACATGCAGGGTCTTTGACAGTAGAGCCTCCACTTGCTCCATGAGCGGGACCCTCTGAATTGATAGCCCATCCACCACAGACCCATCAGGGCATAGTGACAGCCATCCCATCCTATTTAGGATGGGATGGTTGTCACTAGATTACCTTGCCCTGGGTCGCCATGCTGGACATGGGTAGTCCCAGGGAGGGAAATCCCCTAAGATCCCACATGCACAAGGAGGAAACTTCCTATTCCCCAGTGTCATTGATTAGTGTTCTTCAAAAATACATTTTGCTTTGCGAGCTTATTGTTGAAAAAAAGCATTTCCAAGGGGAGGTAATCAAACATGATAACAGCTCAGGAAAGCTTTCTGCCTGACGGGGGTTTGTAGGTATGGTGAGCCACATTCAGTCGAGAGCAGAGGAGATGGCCCCTGTTGACTTGGCAGACTGGTGGACCATACAATAAATGACCCCCATAGTTTTCTAAAGCATATCTTCACCCTATAAATATACAAACAAAATTAAAATCAGTGAAGCAGAACCTTAAAAAAACTTTGATCATGATTGTTTCCTGTAAATGTAGCTTACCTCTGAAGCAACTTACTTTTGGACTTATGAAAGAGGAAAATAATTTATTATTTTGAAAGTAATTTAGGTCCTATTGTTCTCTTAACTTCCCTGGGGAAATAAAGCACTGGTGGCCTGTGTTTAAAGGTGTCTTGCATTCACAAAGCTTGCAATTCACAAAAACACAGGGGTTGTGATGCAAAACATCACTTTTTAAAATGTAGCAGGTCCTTTGTGTGCCTTTCTGACTCCTAAAAGTGCTTTTGCATCTATTCTAAATGTAATTAGGAAGGGGTGTGAAAGAGTCATGCATCTTCTATTTAGAAGTTCAAATGGAATAAATCAGTTGTTTGTGACTACAATTGTGGCAAGAAACTATTGATCAGTTAATGACCCCAGATTCGGGAGGATAACTGATTCACAAGGGGGGAATCTCTCCCCTTGAGTCATATTCTCCTTTGTAACTAATTTAGGTGCTTTAGTTAGTGAGCGGAGGGCTAGGGGGAGTAGGAAGTGGTCCAAATGCCAGCTCTCTCTTTAATGGACTACATTTAAAATGAATAAAAGCTAGGACAGAAGTATGCTGTCCATTGCAGGCATCTATCCTTCATTTGTACTCAATAATGGGGAGGAAATAACCATCTTTTGTGCAGTATTCCCCCATATTTTTGTCTTCTCTAACTAAACCTGTTTTTGTTGGTCAAATGATTTTCCACACTTTACTCCTGCTAGCCAGTGGTACACTGCTTGTGCTGTCATTTCTAAACATGGTAAAATTGTCATACACATAATTGGCACATTTAATTTACTTATAAACCCTAGTATATGGTATTTCCTGTACCTATGACCTGTAAATTAAATGCTACAAGTGGGCTGCAGCACCCATTTTGCTATCCACTAAAGTAGCACTGTAGAAATTGTATTCAGGCCTGCCCTTGCATCCTGTGGTGGCAATTTTAAACTGCCATTTAGACCTCACAAAACCACCCCTAAGGTAAGCCCTACATACTCATGGAGCAGGGAGCAAGGTATTTAAAAATCAGGACAGGTATATTTGGTATTTTATATGTCCTGGCAGTGAAAACTTTCTAAATAATTTTTCATTGTAGCAAGGCTGGTTCTCCCACAGGAAAACACTAGGTTACATTATGTCACCCTATAACGACTAAATTCAGTTTGGTAGAAGCTAGAGAAAATAATCAATAACTCATTGAAGTTAAATCCACCTTAATTGTAAGGTCATATTTTATATTACTATGTTGAAAATTGTCCTTTAAAATATTTGTCATTTTCATCTCTGAGCCAAATTTGCCCTAGTTTCTACCAATGTTACCTGACTGGTAAATGGCTCCCCTGTGGTGAGATGTGGCTTGCTCCCAGGCAGTTGCCAAAGACTTGGGTGTGGAGAGGTGTTTCCACCTTGACAAGGATTGCCTGGGATCTGTGCACAGCCCCTCCGTGAGTTTCAAAGGTTGCATATTCTGCCACTGGCAGATCTAGCTCACACCTAGGTCTGCCTTCCTTTGTCTTTCTACTCAACTTTGCTCCAAACCCCAGAATAGGTTTGGAGTTACCACAAGGGAGGATTTACTTATCCCCATAGCTGCGACTATGGGTGGGCACAGAGAGTTCTGACCGGGGTAAACAAAGATGGTATGTTGAATTTACGTAGAAAGCATCATTGTTGGATAGGTTACAGTAAAACACAATAATTTCTGCAACAGTCTTTAAGGTTATAGCTGGAAACCTTTATCCTTTTTGCTTTGGGAGTGGCTAGGAATTTCCTCCACCCAGAGGCTGGCACTGGGCATAAATCTGGCCCTCCATTTAGCCTTCTCAAAACACTCCTGGACCTGTGAAGATCAGAAGAAGGATCTGTTTGAATCTTGAAAGAAGACTGGGCCTGCTCACTTGAACCGGGGACCTGAAAAGTGACTCCAAGGGTCAGTTGGCTGATCTTTTGTTTGAGCTACAGGGACACAATCAGCTTCCAGGGGCATTACCCTACAACGGCCCAGCTAACCATTACTAGCTGGCGCTGCCCTAGACTCTGCTCCTGGCCTCTGTTGGAGTGAGCTCTAACCTTCAAGTGGTGCCCCACAGGTCCTGGACATACATAACATAACATGTGTATTTGTAAAGCACACATTCACCCGGAGATATCTTGGTGCTGAATAACAGATGTTCCTTGTTACCCAACTCAGTGGTACTCATTTTATCAACCTCAGATGGATGAAAGGCTGAGTGGACCGCCGGGATTTGAACCTGTGACCATAAGGTCGAATACAGGCACCTGCAGTGGAGCCATTAGTCCACTGAGCCACCAGACCCAGCATGTGGTAGGTGTTAGAGTGTGCTCCTCCTGTTCACAAACTGCAAGATCTGGGACTTAGAAAGTTTTTGTCAACTTTCTGCCTGGAGAACCATCAGAGATTGGGACTGTGGCCTTCAATATTGAATCGCTGGTCAGCCTCAGCTTGCTGGTGTGCCCTGCTGAAGGAGATCAGACTTTTAAAAAAAATTCCAAGTCCCAACATAGAGGATTTCATCAAGACCTGGGGAGTGCAGCAACCCATTGTCTTTGAGACCCTTGTGGGCACAGAATTTGGACAGTGCCCACTCAGAGCCAAACTTTCTTCAATGGCGACCTCACAGGGACCTCATCTTTCAGCACCCCGTCAACGGCTTCCGAGCCAGTTTCCAGTCTTCCCTGCTGACAACTCATCAATGGCCAATTTTCCCTTACATTTTTTTATGTCTGAAGGTAAACTTGCCACCGGGAGAAACCTGGTCCTTGTATCTGACCTGCATTATACAACTTTTGACTTTGACCCGGTCTAGCATGACCAGATGGCTTTAGTTGGCGCTTTGTGCTATTTTTGCATTATTTTTAAATTTAAACTGTAGAAATTCATATCTATGGTTCTACTGCTTGTAATTTTGTCATGCTGTTGTCATTTTCTTTATTCAATTTGTTCTATTTGAAACACTTCTTATTGGGTTTTCCATTTTATAAACCAATACAACAATTGTCACAAATACACCTGCATTAACTAACAGTGATGCGCCTTTACCTTCTCCCTGATGGATGTGGCTTCGGCTTCCCATTTCGTATCCACCCAAGGTAAATGCAGTGTACAGGCCAGCTTTGTATAATTGATTTGTATTCCTTTATAAGCCCTGGTTGGCCCTCTATGCCCCCTATACATTTTCCCATTTCTCTCTTCACAGATCACTTCCTCAGCCATCATGCACCAATCCATTTCCAGTGTCAATTCATTGAAGGTTGTAGAATTGTCCTCTCCTCCCATGGCCTAGTAATGTTTTGCTTTACCACTATCAGGTCCAAACATAGTTTTAAGTATTTGGGAATTGTTTCTTCTCCCCTTATGTGGAGTAATGGTGGGCGACAATTTCCGTTCCGCTCGCGGAAATTGCGAAAATTCGACATTTTCGAGTTCTGCGCGGAACGCGAAAATGTCGAAACTTCCGCGATCCGCGAGGGAACGGAAATTGTTGCCTAGGCAGGTGTGCTTTTTTCCCATATCTACTACCGTCAACAATTTGCTGTAATCCTTGATGGAGCTTTGTGCACGAATGAGTTTCTCGAGCGCAATCCCCGTGTAGTTCCTGACACCAGGAGGTTCTGTCTCCTCATCTGCTGCTCTGATCGGTCTCTGGCCCTTTATAAACAAGAGGCATGTGAACTGCATGGAAGCCCCGCCCGTTTGGCACCGGCCCACACACCAGCAGTGTGCAACATCTTCCCGCCCTTTCCCCCACTATGATGAACAGCTCACTCGAGGGACCCCGGCGCCTGTCGGCGCTGTGGCAACGTTACAGACACACATGGTCGCTGTAGACAACTCTTCTGGCCCTTTACGCAGCTGTAGTGTAGGAAAAGCACTATACATTTACCCAACGAGTTAGCGTAGCAGTGATTAGCCAGTAGAAAGTACTCCAGTTGAGTAGAGGTATTGCACAAAACTGTGGCATCTTCTTGGATAAATATGCAGGCAGGGCAGGATTCATTTTGGCACGATGCTCCTGTCACAAAAATTAAATCCCAACAGGAAGCACTTGTATTTGACCTTCAACTCGGGCACCTGCTTTATTTATATCTGTAAGTCTTACAGATATAAATAAAGCAGGTGCCCGAGTTGAAGGTCAAATTCAGTAATGCAGCACACAAAAATCTCAGCGATCAGGCAAAATTTCGCGTGATCGTGGAGATTTTTTGGTGTTTCGCGATATTTTGCGAAAGGCACTTTCGCAAATTCCTCCCACCCTTAATGTGGAGTAGAAACCCTTTGGCAGTTGTTTTTACCGGAAGTACTGTTACCTGCACTGTAACTTCTATTGCCTACCAATAGCTCTGGACTTACGGGCAGTCCCAGAGGATGCTGAAGAAAGAGTCATCTTGGCCACAGTTTGTGAGGAGCCGTAACCCTTTTTGCATAGATGGGACCTCGCATAATATGACATGTGCAGGATATGGAATTGCCACATACAGAATCCAGATTTCATAGCGATGTGATGTGAGCCCCACAATGCCTCCTCCCATTCCTCTTCTTCAAATTCACCTACCTGTTTTTGCCAAGTTGCTTTTAGCTTCTGAAGGATATCTGGGGACTTAAGTATTTTTTTGTACACTAGAACACTGCTTTCTTAGGGGCCGATTACGATGGTGGACGGACTGGAGTCCATCCGCCATCGTGGTGGTGACCGGGAATATCCTCAATACATGCGGCGGTTCCGCATACCAAATTAGGATGCGACCGCCACCATGGCGGTCGCATCATGCATTTTAACATCGTGGCAGGTGCTGCTGACAGCAGCACCCGCCGCGATGTTAAAAGAGCATGTTGTGCATTTCAGTGCACTAAGGGGCAGGCACCACCTGTGCCTGCCACTTAGTGCACTGACATGTAGGGGGGTACCATGGGTACCCCACCAGTGCACATACACATTCCCCCAACACATTGGGGGCCCGCAACGGGTCTTGGAAGTGGATCTCCGCCAGCCTTTTCATGATGGTTTCACTGTCATGGAAAGGCTGGGTCACAGCCTGCATCATAATATGGTGGACTGTGCCTGCTAGGCACCGCCACCATTTTATTCATGCAGACCGCTCAGCCAGGCAATTGGTCTGATTGCCTGTGGCTGTTCTGTGGCGGACGGTCTTTGAGTCTGCCATGGTAGCAGTGTGGATCCGCCCGCCATCCTAATCTGGCGGGGGCGGTCAATCCATGTTTGTTGGTGGACGGACTGCCACCTCACAGCTGGTGGTGGCGTTCCATCCGCCATCATAATAACCACCTTAGTTAAAAAAAGGTCAAGCATGAGCCTATCTTCTAGAGGAGTAGACCCTGTCGTCGTGTGCCTTGTGAGATATGTGAATATAGGTCCGATCTGAAGGTATTTGTGCTATATTCCTAAGTTAGGCCCATGAAGTGAAGCTGTTTATTTCTAACATTGTCCTGTTTTTCATCAGTAACCTTTTTGCACATATTTGTGTGCACAACAATGTTGGATTAGTTTCCCTGAAATTAAACTTGTTTACATATCCAGCTCCGCACAAAATGTTCCCAATGCCCTGACCATCATGTACAAGGTCTCTTTTCTCACTATGCACAAATGTCATCTCTATCTTCATCCATGGGGCAACAGGGCTATCTACATATCCACAATGTCACTAATCTATACACACATTGCAAGGCTGCTTTCTATTATTAAAGATGAGCATCCCAATAACTTAGTAGAGGAGGCACTCCAGGTGACACCAAAGGTCCTTGCATGCTGAGAATTCACCACTCAGCAGTTTAAAATCTCGTAAGGGGTGTCCAGTTCATGACCAAGACTGGGTCCTTCATTCTCTCCCACCAGATAATGGGGTTGGATCTTCCCTTAGGGGGATTTATTTATTTATTTACTCACTTGTATTGCGCAACGAATCATCCCCAGGGGGATCTCTCGGCGCATGGGAGAGGAGCACCAGAAGATGAAAAACATGCTTAGAATAGCCAGGTCTTAAGAAGCTTTTTAAAACAGCAGTAATTAGTACAGGCACGGAGCTCGTCTGGCAAGGAGTTCCAATGGGTAGGAGCCAGGTACGAGAAGGCCCGGCCTCCCATCCTGACCTTCCTGACTCTGCAGACACAGAGCAGATTTCGGCTGCTGGATCTCAGCAGACGTGTAGGATGGTACTGTTCGAGCTTCCTTGCCTGGCAGGATGGACCCAGCCCGTAGAGGGACTTATAAACTAGGCATAACAGTTTGAAGATGGACCTCTTTTTTGTAGGAAGCCAGTGAAGTTGGCGCAGGAGGGGTAACGAGGGGGTCCGAGCCGGCTTGTTGAGAATAAGACGGGCCGCTGTGTTTTGGACCACCTGTAACTTAGCAGCCAGGTCCTCCCTCATCCCGACCAGCAATGAGTTACCATAGTCCAGTCGGCTAATCAGAAGTGACTGGATAAGGGTCTGTCTAGCCGTGAACGGAATCCATGGAAAGATCCTACTGAGCATTCGCATGGTTCCAAAGCAGGCCCCGGCCACTGATTTTACCTGCTCATCCATTGCTAGATTGTTATCAATTTTTATACCCAGGTTTTTCGTCCAGCCTCTGGGGGAGGGAGCATCTCCTAATTCAGATGGCCACCATTCCGGGGTCCACATCTCCTTTGCCTTACCATATAGGATAATCTCAGTCTTTGAGGAGTTGAGCTGAAGAAAGTTCTTCCTCATCCACTCCGCTATACTGATCATACACTGGCGAAATTTAGGCCTAGTTACCGCAGGACTTTCCTCAATAGGGACTATCACCTGGGTATCATTTGCATAAGATATGGTTTCAAACCCACACTCACGGATGATGGAAGCCAGGGGGGCCACGTATATGTTAAACAAAGTGGGGCTCAGGACTGAGCCCTGGGGGACCCCTTTATCAATACTAGTGGTCCGGGAACTAAACGGTCCAAGCTGGACGCATTGAGAACGATCCGCCAGGAAGTTCTGGAGCCATTTAAGGGCCCTGCCTCCGACACCAATCTCTCGCAGCTGGTCTAAAAGGATCCGATGGGAGATGGTGTCGAAGGCAGCCGACAGATCCAATAACACCAATATCACAGGGACGTCCCTATCCAGGGACATCCTTATGGTGTCTGTTACCTCCAACAATACCGCCTCGGTGCTATGTGAGACACGGAAGCCCGACTGGGAGGCATCCAGTATTCTAGGCTCTATACCTACACAAACTCTAGGTACACTTAGAGTAGTGTTCACATAGTAGGAGTACCTTTCGATTACTACCTTGTTTTATATGCCAGCATATTTACATTGTTTTAGCACCATGGTAGAAGTATATGTACTATTCATGCTTTTGGTGCTTGTAATCACTTTTATCTGCTTCTGTCTATTAATCATTGCAGTACATGTGTTCTATACAAGAATAACGTTGGTACAAGAAATATTTTTAAAAGTCCCACTGTGTATTCTCTGCATACTTCTCTGAGAATAAGTGAGCACAAGTGACTGAGCGAAAGGTTCTGTACTGTTTCCACAATCACTGAGGTTGTCATGTTCAGTGGTTGCCAGAAACCATTCGCTCCCTGGTAGAGTAGAGGGGGGCTTACGGTGGCAATGTGAGCTTACTGGTCTTTAGGCCAATATATCCTGCAGGGGTGTCTGGAATCAGTCTTGACACCAAGCCCCTAGTTTATGTTGTCCTAACAATGCACAGGTCCTATGGATTAGTAGGAACTACTCAACATGGCACAACCAATGTTGGCTGGGTTCTTAATTAACGGTTCATTTAAGTAGTTCAGTCGTGCTTTCTCAGAGACCCCAACTTACATTTTAATCTGCCTCAGCTGACTAGGTATACCCTATGTATTGCCTGTAGGCTATTCAAGGTTGGAGGATTAGAAGTTCCCACATTGTGCAAACCTTATCTCCATATAATTAATGTATGTAAATAGCTTTTCTCTTCCCACAATGTCCGTAAACAGAGAAGCAGGTAAGGACATTGAAGAGCAGGTAGCGGCTCTAAATATTACAGTAATATTACAGCCAGGCAGTTACTTTGAAACGATTACAGCATGGCCTACTGGCAAGGGGTGGAGATGTTACATTTGTGGTTGAGGCACAAAAAGCAAACAGAACAGAGGTATTCTACTCTTGGGTTAAATACAGCTTGTAGATGTGCGTACACAGTTGTTTCACACTTACATTAAAGATGAACCACATGAGGAACATTTCCCAAATGTGGACATAAAAGTCACATTAACTTACCAAGAGCATATTAATCGATTCAAAGGAGCCCTGCCCCTTACCACAGAAAATGTGAGACTCAGTCCACTCAGCAAAGAAGGAGTTGCCTGGCCGGTTTAAGCTTCATATACACCACATCACGACATTGATACTTTAACAGCAGCAGGAATGTATACACTTTATAGAGATTTAGAAAATATTTACAGAAATCTTGCACAAAACATAATTAGAACATTGACAACCCAACCTGTGAGAGCTACTTAAACTGCATAACCTCTATTGGCTACTACAGGTATTAGCCCCTAAACTCTGAACGCAGTTCCATTCTAGATGGCACAAAAAACAGCACAGCTTGAAGCTGCTTTTCCCCATATAGGCCGGCAGGAAAAACACAGAATACTAAAAATGTGCTTGCCAATGGGGATGGCTCACCCGAAAAAAGATTGTGTCACTTATGGTACAATCTTCACTGCTGTTTATACCAGAAGTCATGGTACTCCATCAATAGCAGTTATACCAGATGTACTGAAACAAATACAGAATGAGTATGAGACACAGCCTGCCCTAGATTGGGGGATGAAACTGATGGGCAATTTTGCTCAGGTATGTGCAAATATGTTAAGTAATATAAAAGGGGAGGCAGCAGCAGTGGCTTTATGCCAACGCCTGAGGGTATACACTCTGGCACAGCCGTAGCAAGAATTGCTTAAGAATATCGAAGAAACATATGATTTACTAGGTAGAGATAATCTGGGAGCCACAACTGGGAAAACAATATTTAAGAGCAATACTGAAAAGGATAACTCTAAGCAAGCACCCGATTCTTCAAAGAAGAAATGAGGTAGTAAACAAAAAATAAACAAAACAAAACACAGTCATGGGGTGGGTCTCCTCAACAGGAACACACCGAGAGAAGATACAATTTGAGAAACTGCGACAATATTAGGAAGCCTGACAGGTAGCAGGCTACTGATATACGTTCCTCTCATTCCTTTCAGGAGTCATCTAAAAAACGTTCGGAGAGAGACGGACGGTCAGAACACAGATTGGAAGTGCGAGTCAAGCCAAAAAGAGAGACACATCGCACTTTGGACTACATCATCAAGCAGGAAGATAAACAAAACACTTCTTAACCTCAATTTAAAAAGAAGAAGGTTGCTGGGATTAAAGTTAGAAATGACCAGGCTACTGAGGACTTTGCTTCCCAATTAGGAATGGGCAGTGAAGATGTTAGACTGTGGCAGAAGTCACAATAGCTCACCGGAACCTGATGGATTATCTGACGGCAATGGTGCTGAGTGAGCATATCATGGTAGAAACACCTGATACATGGGTAGGTGTCCCACATTGTTTATACAATATATAATGCTCCAAATTGAGGGGAACATACACAGGCGACTAAAAGATCTCTTTAGGTAGAACCTGACATATGGTTAAATAAGTTTTTTGGGGCAAAAAGGATTGGCCACCTGATTTCTTAGTTGATTGCCCAGTGGGGAAGAAGTTATTTTATATGCTTTCTCCGGCATCAAACCAGAATAAGTCAAAAATTAATACATGCAGGTGTGGGCGTTAGCACTAGCTCCTGCACTTTTCTGCAATCATGTTGGGTGAGATATTTCATCACCTCATCATGAAATCCCACTGAAGTTGATTCCTCAACTACAGAGGCAATACCCAATAAAGCATGAAGCAAAGAAACAAGTCAGGAAGATCATAGATCAACTTGAGTACCAGGGTGTGATAGAGAATTGTGCTTCACCTATGATAATCCCTTGTTTCCAGCAATGAAACCTGATAATTCATATAGTTTAGTCTTAGACTATAGACATTTGAATGCATCCACACGCACATTTTTCATACAAAATGCACATAGTGCCACACTATTGAAAAATGAAAAAATACAAGACAAGATTGGATATCTCAAATGGATTTTCCTGCCAAAATATAGCTCCTGGAAGCTGACGGACAATGATTTATTGGAACCCTTGGCTAGAGTTAACCACAAAATCCTTGGGTTTGCTCACCTGGGTTACACATTCATTTTTTAAAAAGTCAGAAATTGCCCACCTAAGTGTCCTATTTCTAGGGTATGGGTTGTCAAGTAAAGGGAAAAGCCTGGTGGTACAGTTTTTAGAAAGATGTGCACTGCTCCAACCTCCGACTCTGGAAAAACTGCAATCCATATTATGATTTTTGAATTTTGGAAGGGCATCCATTTTGGATTATGCTGAAAGGTTGAAATCTTTCTATGACTTAATTAGAATTGATTTTTCAGTGCATCATTGGACACAGGAACTTAGAGATACTTTGTGTTCCGTACAAGCTGACATGATAGCTTCTAAACATTTACAAATATGTGTCAACACAACTAAGCAGGTGATCGGCGTAGTTGCTGGATCAACTGGGTACACATATATCACTTTCAATAAAGGCGGTACAGTGCCTATTGCATAAAAATCACATTTGTACACAAATGCTGAAATGCTTTTTGCACTAACTGAGAAGATACTCACAGCGGTACAGACTGCTGTAGTGAGGGAGAGAGCACTTGTGCAGGCGAAACGCATAATAGTAGTGACCCTGGTATCGACAGTAGAGGCCATTCCAAAAGCAAGATTTCCAAATGCTAAAGCATTACATCCACGATAGATTCAATGGACTAACTCTCTCACGGCAACAGATGTAGATTACAGATTTGACTCTACATTACAAACACAAGCATTCTTGCAGTATGAACAAGAATATCCTTTGCTGAATTAATTTATGCCTTTAGAATGATATGAATGTATCATTTATAACGATGGTTCTGCCCAGCCAGCCGTAGGAACAAAACAGCAATATTCCATGGCATGCACAATGGTAAAAGGGCACATGCATGATGGAAAGTTCCGTCCAGGGGAAAAACACACTCAGTCCCTAGGGGACTGTGCAGCACAGCTGGCGGAACTAAAAGCCCCGATACTGGCACTACAAAATATGGATCATGAATTACCCACACTTATTGTGTGTGATTCATTTTACTGTGTCTAGTCCTATAACTAATATTTTTTCACTATTGGGACCAGAATGGATTTAGAGGTTACAAAGGCTGTACTTTAGAGCACAAGATGCTTTGGGAACAAGTAGCTAAGATGAAAGATGGCCTGCCACAGGCTTATGACATTCATACATTGAATCATTAATGTGTTGGCGTTCAAGTTGAAAGGAATTTGATTGTGGAAGAAGCAGCCAAGGCAATAGTTCATACTTCTGCGATTGCTGCTATAACTCACTCAAATATGAGAATAGATGGAACTATAGTGGCAGTTAATGTCACATGCAAAGGTTTAGCCCTGCAGAAAGACTTTCCACTCAAGTACTCCTACAAGCTATATGCGCAAAACTTTCTGCATGCTCAGATTCCAGTAGTGGGGGATAGAGTAATACCAAACATTGATCACAGATTAGGACTGATGCTAGCTTCACAAGGGTCTGGGTTCTGCTCACACATGGATTACTGCTAGAGTTTCAATACTGATACACCTCTATTGGTTGCCAGGTCTAGCAAAACAGACCAAGGACTTCATCCTTAAATGCGACATCTGCCAGCACATGAAAGGCTCCACAGTGGCACGTTTAGCACAGACACCTCTATTGATCTCAGACAAGCCTTTACCTTGTGTTTATTTGGACCACTGTGGCCCCTTAAAATCAGACGGGGTTTACAAGTATAGCTTGGTGGCAGTGGATTCATCCTGCAGATTTTTGTGGGTTTGTCCACAGTGCTCAGTTAACGCTCAAACTATTATAAAGGATTTGCGAGTCTTTATCAGGACATACGCAATTGGCACACTACATTCTAGCCAGAGTCCAGCGTTTAGCTCTTGGGCTTACACAGAAGCCATGGGAAGTTTTGGTGTAGCCTTCTGGTACTCCTCTTCATACCATCCTGAGGGAAATTCGGTCGTTGAGAGGAAAACCAATGACTTAAAGCAATCCTTAACAGCTAGGGTATTAGGCTTGGGTGGCAGTTGGGTCAATCACCTATATGGGGTCCAGAGGGCACTTAACAACATGCCAGGAAAATCCCTAGGTGGTTGTACACCTTACGAACTCCTGTTTGGTTTGAGAATGTGGATACTGGACCTCGATAATGTCGGCACAGTGGCCGCCGAAACACCATTTGACACCAATGAATGTTTGGCTGTTTTACAGGAATTCAATTATTTCCAGTCTTTACAAAGCAACGTCCAAGTAAAATGCACCACCACTGGGGAAGTGAAGGTAGTCGAAGCAAGACCTTCTTGGGTCCGAATGTTGGGGACCTGGTCAGAGAAAAGATAGTGGACAAGAAAGAATTTGGGTCATTTTACAGAGCGCCTGTCAGTCCTGACTGTTGAAGGTTACAGAACTGTACTTCTTCCTCCCCTTGCCGGCTGCCGAGACAAAAGGTTTGTCTCAATTGATCTGATCAAACCACACTATGTGGCTGATTCTCAACAGAAGGCCATGTGGGCTCTTGGGTATCCACCGCACTCCTCTCACTACATTGCAGGAATCTTCAGATGGAAGCCTTAATAACAACTAAAGACTCCACTCTCCAAAGAAAAGTTGTAAACAACAATGAAATTACAGCTGTGTAATCAACAAGTACAGAAATCTCAAATCGAAAAATTGATGATGTCTTTCTGAATATGCCACAGATAGAATCATTTCTGAGTTCAACAAAATCTGCTGAGCTGCCAAGAATAGACAGGATGGCGCCTGGCTACTTTGTGCACTAGGACGACTTCTCATCGGATCCAAGTGAACCTGAACTGCCAACACCGCCTCTCCCTTTCAAGCTATGAATTCATGCTCTCTATCATTGGCTGAAAAATACTTACTTTGTTGTTCCATGGATACATCTCTGGATTACGATTGGATTACTTTTCCTAGTACATTGGATTGGTTTAGTGACTGTCCTTTTCCTACTTCTGAATGGACACTAACTCCCAGAGCACTCCGCAGTACAACTCGTGAACTTGGTTCTTAAGCCACATGCTTCATCTCACCGTGAACTGCGGGACCTGTCCCTGGTGAACATTACAGAAATTCCAGTTCCTGAAGGAATTGTATGGTCCTATTGAATTATGGCAAACCCCTATTTTGTTTAAAATTTCCTTAAATTATATTATCACCTCTGTTACTTTCTCTAAGGATTGGGACATTGAAACTGCCTAATTTGCTTGCAGATTTAGAGCAATCAGCTACATTTTGCAATGATGAATTGTATGATGGTGCATCTAACTGAAGACATGTTCTGCCACCAACATTATGGTCAGAATTTTTGTACAAAGCTAGTATCTTGCACGCTGTTTATAATTCCACACAATGGAAACACTGCCCAACACCACCGAAAGGTAGTTCAAAGTCATTTGCACAAAAGTTAGCTTATTTTTCGGGTTTGATACATCAGACCCAGCCTCGTATTATTATAGGCTTGCACCAACACCTGCAAAGAAAAATATGCTAACAAACATCAAGATGATATACTCTGCTTTCTTTATTTCCCAACTGTCTATACAGGGTTTTGACTTTTGGAAAGACACCATAGACACAAAATCTTTCTGGATGACTAAAGATTGGCAGGTTCAGGGAATGAGGCTTTCTTTAGAGCATGCTTCATACCACATTCATGATTTTCCTGAATAAAACAGTGCAGCAATCTTCCTGTCTTGGAATAGCCAAGATTAAAGATTCGAACGCGCCTCGTATTACCACAATCTCACGCTTTGAGAACTGGCAGTATCTAACACATTTTAGTGAGGATACACTTGATACCATGATAAAAAATGGTTGTTTTAATTCAATAGATTCCAATTGGAAGGGGTGGCTGGTTTGGCCTGCGGACACAATTGGGTGGTGACATCATATAGTGTTGGGAAATTATGCTTAAATTTGCTAAAAACCTCAAAACTTTCCCAGGTGAAGCAACTTTATCATCCAGAATTTATTTGCTAGGCAACATAGTGTCTTCTGCAATTGACATAGTACAGCAACACATGTCTATTTTACAACATGGACAGTCACAATTACGGTCCATCGTAACACTGAGCTGGACGTCACAAACATTACATTCTGGCCTTTTGCCATGGTGTTACATCAACAGTACTAATATGTTTTCCTGAATATAATTTAACAGACAGACAGCTAGCAATGGCATGCAGATATGCAAAGTATACCATGTTGTACATTGAAAAATTGGACCAATTATCTTTTACCATGGCTGAGACACCACCTGCAGATTTAATAACCCATAGTTACATCACCCTACCGGTCACGACTTTCCAATTCCAATATTGTGTCCAATGCCAACAGGTAGGCAGATATGAAGCGCTATTGGAAGGTTATATGCATGAGTATCGGGAATTACTGTTCAGGTTTAGATGCATGAATGGGGACACTGAGGTTTTCCCTAGGCGTTCTGATTGTGAGGAAGCTTTAAATGGTTCCTTAGTCTGCAAGGACATTTCTCTCCACGGGCATGCAATGCTTCAGTGGTGAACTTGTCTTTTTATCTGAAGGGTTCTCCAGCTGCCATGATTCATTCAGTGTTCAAGCTGCTCTCAAATGGGAGCAATTTGATGCTGAATGATCAAGGTTGCTGCAGAATGGAACCGGGCGTCGCTTATCTAGCGACGGTTAATTCTGTGATTTGTTGCACACAAGTACTGTTTCCACCTATCTGCACAGTTAGGGAGGCAGCGCTATGGCCTTCGATAAATGTTCCTGGCATACAGTTTGATTCTTTGAGCAAACTGAGAGCCATGCTTTTTCAGAATGATGTGGCTTTAGCTTCAGCCAGAGAGATGTTTGTGGACTTCATATTAAGGTCCTCGTCTGAGATACAGACACTACTCCACACTAACTACCCGCTGCAGTTTGGGGAGCTGGTCCACTGTATCTTCATCATGTCTGATACGAAGGAAATACTGCACTTTTTTAGATGTATCAGCTTTGGTCTGGTTAGCACCTTTCAGATGATTTTCGGAGTTATACCATCATTAATACACTCCGTGTTGGGAAGCGTTTTTGGAGGGCTCCCGCTTGTCCTGCTATTTGTGGCAGGAATTCTGATTTTAATTTTTCTGCTCCTCAATGGACATCCCAGTTCAACCTGGTATGGAGACAGCACTGCTGATGCAGCGTTGCTGTAAGCTCATGGTATACTGCTTCGGCACACCTCAGCTTCAAGAACTGAACAAGCATTGGTTCTTATCCTTCAGGCCTGTCAGGCTTGGCTGCATGCAACCTGTCTTCCGCTATCTTCTTTGCTGCTACAAATGCATCCTGGATATATGTCTCAGATCACAATTGGTTGCACCACCGGACATTGAAGTACTGATGGACCCCTTAAAGGCCCAAGCGTATTGTTGTAGGCACTGTATTCCATTGATGATGAATGCATTCTTAGAGCCACCCTGGGATGCTTCAGCTCCTAGTGATGTGAATAGCGGCTCTGTGGATCACTTATGGGTAATAACACCTCCCTCAGGGGCTTCTGTGGGAATTGGATGGAATCACCTTTGCTCCATAAACGTTTTTCAAATTGTCTGCTGGCTTTTGAGACAGCTTTTAGATATCGACCCTTGGTATGAGAAGTGGGTGTTATATTCTCAAGTTTAGCGAAGCAACTTAGTTCTTACATTGTCCGATTTTTCAGCAGTAACCTTTTGCACATATTTGCAAGCGCGACAATGTTGCATCGGTTTCCCTTGAACCTAAACTTGTTTACACATCTAGCTTTGCACAACATTATCACAATGCCCTGAACATCATGTTCAAAGTCTATTTTCGTATTATGAGCAACTGTCATCTCTATCTTCATCCACGTGGTGACAGGGCAATCTACATATTCATATCATCACTAACCTATACGCACATCGTAAAGCAGCTTTTTTATTATGAAAGATGAGCATGATAGATTAGTAGAGGAGGCCCTCCAGCTGACACCAGAGGCCCTTGCATGTTGAGAACTCACCAAGCAGTGGTCTGACAGCTCGTAAGGGGTGTCTAGTTCGTGACTAAGACGGGGTCCTTCATTCTCTCCCACAAGGAAATGGAGTTGGATCGTCCCTTGGGGGGATTCTTGGCTCTACACCTAAACACACTCTAGGTACACTTAGAGTAGGGTTTGCATAGTTGTAGTACCTTTCGATTACTGCTTTGTTTTATATAGTAGCATATATAGTCATTGTTTTAGCACCATGGTAGAACTATATCACCTCTTCACGCATTTGGTGCTTGTAATCACTTTTATCTGCTTCTTTCTATTAATCATTGCAGCACATGAACTCTATACAACAATAACGTTGGTTCAATAAATATTTTGAAAACATCCCACTGTGTATTCTGTGCATACTTCTCAGAGAGTATGATAGCATGCATGACTGAGCGAGAGGTTCTGTACTGTTTCCGCAATCCCATAGGGTTCAAGTTTGTCTGGTTCATTGGTTGCCAGAAACTATTTGTTCCTCGGTAGGATAGGGGAGCTTAGTTGGCACTGTGAACTAGATGGTCTAAAGGCCAACATATCCTGTAGGGTTGTCAGGAATCAGTCTTTGCACCAAGCCCCTCGTTTATGTTGCCCAAATAATGTGCAGATCCTATGGATTAAAAAGAACCACACTACATTGTACTGTGCTTTGGCTGCTAGCTAGTATTCACGATTAAGGGTTTCATAGGAAATCATCTCTCTGTGCATCCACAGGTCACTCACCCTTGAGATTCCTATTGTGTCTCATTTCATAAAGCCCTCCAGGTTGTCCCCCACTTCAGGGTGTCACTGTCCTAAAGCGGAGGTTGCTCTGTGAGAATATCTTTCCGCCCCCAAAATGCAAATTCTTCTGTCCATATGGTGACCACTGAGTCAGTGTGGAAGAGCAGCACCTTTCCAGGGCCCGGGCCCTGTATAGCAGCATGGGATACCCCTTGCACCCATGGTGTGTCTATCTGCTCTGATTGCCAGATCTTCTTGGGCCGTAAAAACCCAGGTGTTGACTGTCCGCAGTTGTGTGGCCCAGTAGTATTTTTTAATGTCTGGTACAGCTATCCCTCCATCATAGTTCCCCTTTGTTAGCTTAGTCAATGCTATACGAAGAGGGCCACTGCTCGACAGGTATATCCTCGTTTCAGCATCCAGCTTCTGAAAAATTAATCAGGTACCTGCTATGGGGTGTTTTGTAAGACATATAAAAATCTAGGAAGTGTCATCATTTTAAATAGGGTTGCTCTGCCTAATAGTGTTAGTAGCATCATTCACCAATGCTTGACATTTTGCTTAAATCTGTCTAGTAGACAGTACAAGTTAATTTCAAGGAATTTGTTATGGTGTCGGGCTATAAAGATACCAAGGTACTTGAAGCCCTTGAGGCTCATGGACAGAACGAAGAAAGGTGGAATGCATAGAGTTCCTACCATTAGGGGTTATAGTTGGGACGTAACCCATTTCTATAGTGTAACCAGAGTAGCTGCTAAAGATTTTAAAGACTTGTAAAATTCAGGGAACTGTCTGCTCGGGGTCAGCTATACAGAGTAAGATAACGTCTGCAGATAGTGAGATTTTATCCTCCAAGATGTCTGCCTATTTTAGTCCTCAGATAAGTGGATCTTGTCTGACCTTTGTAGCAAGAGGTTCCAGTGCTAAAGCAAACATCATGAGGGGACAGTGGGCATCCCTGTCTGGTTCCCCTGCCTAGTTGAAATATTCTGGAATCTAGGCCATTGACTCTCACACTGGCAAGAGGCAGTTGGTAGAGAAGCTCCACCCAGTGCCTATAGCGAGGGCCACAGCCCAGTTTTTCCAGGACTGCAAATATATAGGCCCACTTGATTGTATCAAATGCCATGGCAGCATCCAACTACAGTATCAGTGTAGGTTCCTGAATTATGTCTACCAGTCCTTGGGCAACATAGAGCTGGTGTAGGTTAAGTTTGGCCCCTATAAAGGGCATGAAACCCAACTGATCAGGGAGGATCAGTGTCAACTTTTTCAGTTTTGTTTCCAGTACCTTGGCCATTATTTTGACTTCAGAGTTTAACAATAAGATAGGACTGTAGGATATAAATGTGACAGGTAGTTTCCCTTTCCTTTGTGATTTCCACTATAGTAGTCAATCTCTGGTCTTGTGGTAGCTCACCTTTCTCTCAGACCTCTTTCAGCATGTGCAGCTAATTTTGTGACAGTGGGGTGGCCATGTTTTATAGAGATCAATGAGTATACCATTGGGCCACATGGTTTTGCCTGACTGTAGCGATCTAATAGTGGCGGCTATCTCTGTAGCTTCTATTTCTGTCTCTAGGAGTCTGTTTTCAGCTGACAGACCAAGAAGTTGTAGGTCTTTAAGAAAGCCCTGTCTGCTGGATGGGTCCGAGTCATGACGGGTGCATACATTTTTGCATTGTGCTCAGCAAACCCTAATGCTGTTTCAGGAGTTCTTAATTTCCAGGAATACTTTTCTGGTCTTTGCATTCTAGCCAGGCCAGCAGTTTCCCAAATTCATTCCCAGCCCTATACAGTTTATGTTGCCTGTAGGTGTGCACTGCCCTTACATTATTTTCTGCCACATCTCTGTATTCCCCATGTTTCCGGTCAAGCCCATGTTTGAGTGTGCTCCCTCCCTGTTGCTGACTTTGTTTCTTTAAGCTTATGAGTTCTGCCTCCAGGTGTTTCATTTGGTCTATTTGTCTTCCCCTCTCTGCCCTGTACTTGTACCCAGACCGCAGAGTGGTTCAAGATGTCACTAGCTAGGTGGCTAGCTCTCATGAACCTCCCTACGTGCAGACTTTGTGTCTGGAGGTAGTGTGAGGAGCTATTGTGTGATCCAGAGTGGTGTGTGTATTGTTTCTGCTGGGGATTGTGGGCTCGACAAATGTCAGCTAGTCCCACTCCTCCAGGAAGCTAGGGAGGGGGCTGTGAGTGCTTTGGCCAACTTTTGTGGCTTCCCTGTCTCACTCTTCACTGATTATTGCATTGAAATCGCCTCACATGACATGGCCTAGGTCTTGTAAGGCCTGGGTGTGCAGCTTTGGGGGATGTATACTGAACATAGGTTTAGTGTCAGTCCTTCCCAAGTCCCGGTCTGCATTACGGATCTAACTTGTGGGTTCGACCAAGTCGGGATGTATGGAGTGGACTTTCTATGGAGCAGTCCTCCTCCTCTTGAGTCAAGTGTATAGCCTGACTGTGCCATCAATGTGTACCCATATCTACTGAGTGCTTTGCAGTAGTTACCATTCAAGTGTGTTTCTTGCAGCATGACTATGTCTGGAGATTGCGGCTTAAGGTACTGTAGACCTATACCCCATTTAATTTGATTGCCCACGCCATTTTGAACTATTGACGCTAGACATATCATGGGTACCTTTATAAGTCATACAACAAGTCAGATCCTCGAACAAACCCTGCTCCATGGATCGGTGGTTGAATCAACCCTTGGTGATCATAACCCACTAGCGGCTGTCCTCCTAATGGCCCAAGGAAAGGATACGAGCGGCAGATAGGGGCTTGCAACTTTCAACCAAATACGGGTAACTTAAAACTGGTTTGGAGAATGCGTGATCCAGCGCAAACCCTAGAGAAAATTGTGAAAGAGAATAGGAGGTCAGTGGAGATCTGCCTATCTGAACAGGATAGTACTATTAACACATGGGATGCCTTTAACGAACTTTGTCTTGGTATAAAAAAACACCCTCCTCAGATCTATAAGCCCATCGAATAAGTTACAAAGCTTGTTTGACCAGGACTGTCCAACACCTAACCAAACAGCTAACCAAGAACTAAGTAAGGCCCTAGGGAAGAATCCTAGAAATAAGGTAATAATCATTGCCTTGAGAAAACATTATAGGACTGTTACAGCCAAGCACTTGCAATAGGTTCTCACAGACCAATGGGAGACATTAGCACAGGCAGCTAACAGGAAGGATAGTAAGCACTTTTGGGCCACAGTTTCTGGTATAAGATGCAAAAACATGACAGTTTTCCCAATTTCTTGACACATTAATAACAAATCATGGGAAGATCATTTTAGCAAGGTCTATGTTTCCGCCTTAACGTAGACAGTTTTACCATAGACAATAGTAAGCTAATAGAAGTTAGAATCACGGTAGAGGAGGTAGAAGAGGCCCTATTCCAAAGTACAGGCGGTAAAGCGCAGGGCCCCGATGGAGTGCCAATCGATTTACTAAAACTCAATACTAAACTTTGGGCTCCAATTTAACGAATGCGTTTAGTCAATTACCTCAGACAGATATACCAGACTCTTGGTGCACCTTTATTATTGTCTCCATATTCAAGAAAGGAAATTGAGAAGACCCTAGTTGCTATAGGCCAATATCGTTAATTGACACAACTGTAAAAGTTTCTGGGCGTGTTATTTACAACAGGATCCATGAGTGGGCCCAAACAAAGTCGATTTTTTATTCTGCCCAATATGGATTCAGAAGTAAGGTATAGACTATTGAGCCGTGTGCCAACTTGAACCTAATACTAGGCAAGTACACAGTCGTGAAGCCTGCCTTTATATATGGCATTTATAGATTTAAGCGCCGCTTTCAAATGTGTGAATAGGTCGAAACTATTGCATATGTTGATACTCAAGGGTTTGGATGTCCCCCTTGTTCACTTTCTTGCATTTCTCCATAGGGGTATGAGAGCAATAGTCAGAATAAACAATAACGGGAATGTATCCGAGGGCATTGAGAATGGTAGGGGATTTCGACAGGGGTGTGTTAGCCCCTCTCCTGTTTATACTATATATCAACGATCTCTACCCATCCTATCTCCTATAACTAGTGATGTTCCATCTGTTAAAGAAAAACCCCTTCCTAAACTTTTATATGTGGATGACGAAGTTTTAATGGACTGGACCCCCAGGGCATTGCATCTTTTAGTGTTGGCATTCATTGATTTTATGTCTAACCTAGACCTCCAAACAAATTTTGTAAAATCTCATGTTATGGCATGTGGGCCACATTGCATTCAATTGTCTTCTATACAAGTAGGAATTAACTCCCTAACAAGTTTTAAGAGCTTCCCTTACCTAGGAGTAATGTTTTAATCTTCTGGAGCTTGGTCACCTAATATCACATACCGTAGAATGCTATTTTCGAAAGCAATTTGATTACTGCTTTCCCTCCCTCAAACTCGTGGCTGGGGAAAGTTGAAAGCAATATTGCAAATAAATAAGTCTTAATGTATTCCATTTGCTACCATTGGCTCTGCCATTTGGAGGAATGTGAATTGTGTAACCATACATTCTGAGGAAAATAAGATCTGTAGATGCCTGTTGGGTGTACCACTTTCTTGCTCTGATGTCACCTGTCACAAAGAGATAAATTTGCTATACATATCCGATTTCATTAGAGCGAGACCATTGTTACTTTGGTTATCGATTTGGAGTAATGATCAGGCATTGCTCACAAGAGATATAATAAATGATTGTGTCTCTTGCGATAATGGCCTTCAAATTCTATGGTTGGCATATATTAAATTGGAATTTGGGAAACTCAGTATGGAGCAAGTTTTTACAATGAGAGATTCATGCCCTACTTTTAATAAAAGGGAAGTATTTTCAGCTTTTTATAACCTAGCTCATGAAAATTGTTTAAATCGTGTAGTAGGGAAACCATTCATAACTGCATATTTGTCTCAGAGTAGTTCCATGTTACCACCTGTCTTGTGGGAGATGGGAGTGTTCCCTGCTATTTAGGTTTCGTGCTGATACGGTAAAATATTTTCTGTGCTCTCCTTTTGGGTATCAGCCGAATCTCGCTGCCATCCCCTGCAGTGCAATAATAAGTCAGGTCAAACCAAGATTCATTTCACTGTTTTGTAAATTTTATGAATTATACACAAGGACATTTTTGCTTCCACTTTTTAAAAGGAGATATCTCGACATTAGACAGAGTGGAGCAAGGTTTTCATGAATTTTTCGAATGTCCGATAGTGAAACCTGTTTACATGTCGGCTCATTGCTGTGAGGGCACGTGGTACTTATGATTTTAAAGATTCACTGCTATTCCTTGTTTTTAATCCTTGTTTTACCATTTTGTGTTATGTAAAGATATGTTTTATCAGATTTAAATTAATGTGATACTGTACTTATGTGGGTGTAATGATGATTGTTATATATGCATGTACTTTTATGAAAGGGTGAACATCCCGAATAAAGAAATTGAATTTAATTGAAGTCATCCAGAGTTTGCAAGGCCAAGGCGTGGTTTCCATGATCTCTATGGAAGGCTGGCGGGTGGGGTTCCATACAGGTGATAGTGACATTGAACGCTACTCATAAACTATAGACAAATCTCCCACCTGTTGAAATTCCCCCACCCTACTCCCCTACCAACTTGCAGAGTGCCTGACACCCCATAAATGCATGTCAATTACTGGTGGGTGAGTTGTAGGTGCGTTTAGTGTTTTCTAATGCCCCTCACTCCCCAACTGTTCCAATTCATGTTCTGTCCCTTCTACAGGACCATAGATACCAGATTCAATAGTAAACCCCCTAGGCTGACCGAGAGGCACTTGAGGCTGGGATGTCCGCCATTGTGCCCTCTTTCATAGGGATGATAGCTGGTGTCATCGGGACCCTTTCCTCCATCTGTAATTCTGCTACTTTCTGGGGTTGGCGTTGGCTGTTGTGATGTGTACCATTTCGGTTGGCTTGGAAATGCTTAGTGTCCCCCAGCCAGTCATTGATCATCCTGGCTGGACCCAAGCCCTCCAGCCAGTCCCATGCCTCATGAGGCACTTTGAAGTGCCAGGTTTTTCCTCCCGCCAGTACTCTTAGTTTGGCAGAGTACAACATCATGTTTCAGAGATCTTGAGCCCTGAGCTCTTTTTAAACTTGCTCAAAACCCCAACATAGTTTCTGGACATTTAGTATAAAGTTTGGGAAGAATTAGATTATGACATTCCATATTGGAAAGTGTTTATCGACCATGCCGCTTGGAGGATAGTATCCCTTTCTTGGTAATTGAAGAAGCAGGCAACAATTGCTCTGGAATGTGGGGCGCTTAGGTAGGGGGCAGTAGTGGTACACTTTGGGCTCACTCAACTGTTCCAAGCATGGCCTCTCTGATCTCTCCAGTTCCCCAACCACCTGATGTTGTTTTGCCTCGCTTGCCCCCCATAACCTCTAGTCTTGCAATTATAATTGCATTGGCTCTGGTAAGCTGAGCAGCTGCTGACTTGAGCAACTTTGAATCCAACTGTAATGTGGTTAGCAACTGTTCCGTGAGTGATACATGTTCACTGATTTTGTGTATATCCACCCTTATGATGGTTACTTCTGTAGTGAGCAAGTCTATTTTAGGTTCCAGTGCATCTTTTACCCCTTGAATAGCTGTCAGTATGTCTGTTAGTGAGGGGTTCATTGATGCATTTGCAGATTCTGTTCGCTTACTTGCACTGTTGCTGCTGTTACATGGGTTTTGCTCTTAGGCGTTCATGATCATTGTGCACATGTTCATTTAGTTTTGCTGCATCCTCTTAACTATTTTGAGCCTGCCATGACTGTGGGGTGCATGGATAGTCTGTTCTTTCAGTTGCCCTCCCCTGGCAAGGGTCGATCTGTAGGTCTTCCCAGTACGGCATGGGTTTTTGGTCTGCTGGGTGCTGCCGTTTAACTGTGAGGGGCCTCGGTAGGGTGCGCTTCAAGAATTGGCACTGGGACTTTGTTGATGGGGCTGTGTCTGGCCGTATGTGCCACCAACTAGTGCCAGTCGGGTTTGGTGAGCAGGTCTATGACCGTTTCCTGGAACCCAACCCATCAGGGTATTGTGCCTACCTCCTATGCTAGCGCTATCAGGGAGCCGTATCACACTCATGCTGTTGGGGCTTCAAACTGATCTCTTTCTGGGGTGCATTTGGTGCATCACCCCAAGGGGCAGCTTCATTACTTTGTGGATCCCCTTAGCACACTCACTCTCAGGAGCCCCCACTCTGCCTTTAGCACTCTCCTTGGACCTCTATTTCAATCACCCATACCTGTGGCAGTTCTGTCAGGGCAGGCTTAGAGGCTCACACCAAACACAAGCCGTCACTCTTTAGGGCACGTGCCCTCCGCAGGCAGGCTTCTTATCACCCTGGAGCTCTTTGTGTTCGCCTGGAGAATGTCTCTCGCCTCACTTCTAGTTTGGTTGCCCGCATCTACGGGGACTCCACCAGGCATGTCCAGCCCCTGTCCTCAAGCCATCACTCATCAAGGCCTTTACCCCATTGCAGCCGCAGGCTTTCAGCTGCTACTCACCTCAGTTTCACTGTGCATGGCAGGAGTGGGGCTCCCCTTACCTCAGCAGTGTCCATTCTCTCGCTTGCTCAGTCTCTCACTGGACGGGAACACCCTTTTGCCAGTCCGGGGATGCACATGTGGGTCCGGGCCGTGTTGTTCTCTCACCCGCTTATTGTCCATTTATTTCTCGGAGGGCAGTTTCTGGGTTTCCCATAATCACCCGTATTTTGACAACTTAATGGGGCCCGATTTATGGTTGGATGAGGGAGGACTGAGATTGCATGCTGACGGAGCAGCTCTATCAAGAGGCCATTTTCTTCGGCAGCCACCCACACCCCCTATTTATTAAACCGTACTCTATTTTTTTTTAATTCACTTGACTTTTCTTGTGTTGTATTTTTACATTATTACTGTTTGAGTACTGCATAAATACTTTACACATTGTCGCTCAGTTGAGCCTGGCTGCTTTTGTGCCTACCTACCAGAGGGTTAAGCACAGGTTTATTTAGAGACTTGGTGGCTCACTCTGACAAGGATTATGTTTATTACTTGATTGGGACTATCATTCCTCTCAACAAATAACCCCATTTTTTACACTGGTGTTCAGTGGTGGGATCCAGTACTTGTGTTTGCCCAATGCCACTCAGTGACTTGTGTAGGATTGAAAATCCCTTATGATAATCTGAGATCTGAATAGATTTGTTTTTTTAATTCTCCTTGATTTTTGATTGGCCATTTTGTACTTTTTAATAACTCTTTTATGTTGCACCTTATTAATGTGGCCAGTACAGCATTGATCATAGTCCAAAGCTCGAAATTCCCTCCATCTTAGATTTTATTAACACAACATCATAGATCATGCAATAAGAGTGCAATCAAGTTGCCAAATGGAAGTTCTGTGAGTAGTGGCAGGTGGTGTCAATAACCACCTTCTCCCTTGCTAGACATGGACATGGATCCATTGAGGGATTTTCCCCTGACCAAAGTATCACCACAGTGGATGAAATTCTATGAGTGGATTCTCCTTCTGAGAATTTAGCAGTGCCTTCATAAAGCAGAGGCTTATCCACTACCAATCATCTCTAAATCAGGATCCATATTACTCGCCCTTTGGGATGGTGAAATTACTTGATTGAATGACTGCAATATGTTGATTGGTGTTGTTTTGAACAGCCTGCAGGTTGTTTGTGCATTTATGGAACTTGCATTAGCACACAGCATTACTATAGTATAATTTAGGAGTGATAAGGTCCTTGGAAAACTCACCTTTTTGTTCAATGGAAAGAAGAGGAGGTTTTCCTGGACTATCTGCGAAAGTACCTGTAGCCTGTTTTAGAGGAGGTTGATACACAGAAAAAATCATGTTGAGTGGTTTCAATAAGAGTGACCAATCCCCACAGCTTTTATGAAATATATTTTGTGTAGATGATATAAATTGGCTCAAAATATAACTCTGTACAGAAACCTTACACCTCTGCTCAGGATGAGTCAAGTGAATCCGCAACCTAAGCCTGTGTAAATGCTGTTATCTGTATGATCTGCGAAACGTCTACCTGGCTGGGTAATCTTCCTTCTAAATTGATGTCTGTAAAATTGCTCACATCATGATATTGTACACTGCAAGAAAAGGGACTAAATAATAATCCTTAGCTGGCTCTTCCAATATTTGTTATTGGGCTTTATCTGGAATGTAAATATACCTTTTCTGAGGCCTTATGTGATGTTATTTTAAATATAAAATCTGCATTCAGGACATATTGTAGGAAAGTGGGTCATTAGTAGAGTATTCACCCTCAGCTAGTAGTAATTCTGCAATCACTGATAGGTACAGTCAAGTCTCGGTAAATTAATCCTTGGTCAACCCTTGGTAGTTTAGCAAATGAGCAGTCTGGCTTAATATTTGAGACAGGTATGTGTAAAGCATTTAATACAACCAAAACAGTAAATAAGTCAAAGGAAAGGCACAATAAATATCCAGCACCACTTTATAAACATAGAGAATGTTGTGATTTTCAGCACACCACCAACACAACAGAAAGCCAATTTAAGGAGCCAGAGATATGCATTTTTAAAGGTTTAGGTAAAAATAGCCCCAAAAGTCGCAAAGAGCCAACTGAGGCTATCTGGCTGTGCTGGGCCAAGACAAAGTCACAAGTTCAGGTCGACCACAATGGAGCCCAGGCTGGGCACAGGACCAAGTTATAGCCCGCTGAGTATTGTACAGTATCTCTTTGGTGCGCAGTGTGCACAGCATTGCTTTTCGAGGCCTCATGTCATCTGGCGTTGGTTCCGAGGTGCTTGAAGGCTGCAATGTGAAATCCCATGTCATGTTGCATCGCGCTGGTTTGGTGCCCATGAAACTGTGCTGCAAGGATTTGCACCATCTTTCATTGGTTCTACTGAAGCTGTGAGGCAAGGCTTTGTGAGGCTTCCAATTGTTTTGCTTCAGTTCTATTAAAGCTGTGTGACAAGGCTTTGCAAGGCTTCCATTTGTCTCACTTTGGTTCTGTTCAAGCTAGTAGATGAGCAGCAAGGCTTTGCAAGTCTTTGCATCATCTTGCATCGGTTCTCGTTGGTTCTGATGAGGCTGCCAGCTGGTTCTTGGTTCCTTTGGGTAAATAAGTATCCTCCAGTACTGGCCAAGGGTTCAGAGGCTCTGGATTACACTGGGAGGCTAGGACTGAATCTTGCACAATTCTTGCACATTACAGGACAAGCCCATTTACAACTGGTCAGCTAGGGTGTTCTCTCTTTGGCTTTGCAGTTGAGTTCTTCAGCTCTTTTGTACCTGTTGCTGGTAAGAAAGTCCACTCCTTTCCTTTTAGTGTCAGGCACAGTCCTTTCTTTGTGAAGCCTGTAAGTGCAAGAGGTGCAGTCTTTTGGATTGCACTCCTTTCTTTGGTGCAGTCCAGGGGTCCAGCAGGACAGTCCTTCTCTTCTTTTCCCATCAGTGTTCTGAGGAGCTCCTGCCTGCAGCTCTCCCATATTTATCCCCATTCTAGTCTGGCAAGTGTGGGGAAAACAGCAACCAATACTGGTAAAGTAAACTCCCTCTACTATGACCACTTCCTGTGAAGTGTGGCATTTTTTTGACCCAGAATGCTCTGTTCTCCCAAAAATCAAAACTGAGAATTTCTCTCCTTGGTGTGTGTGTCTCTGCAACCCAACTCAGGGGTGTGGCTAATAACTGACTACACTCCCCTTCCAGCCCCTCTCCCAATCTATTTAGGAGGGCACCATCTGGCTAATGATCAAGGAAATAGTGGTGATCCAGGTACTGTGACATCTGTTTTCGTCAGAGGTTCCTGTCTTTGAAGTCCAGCTTATCTACCTAGTCGTCTTCCTCTACTTGGCTTCTCCAGAGAGCATATGTCCTCCCACCAAATTGCTGCATTGTTGGAGCCCCAGGCCTCTTCACACCTACTGAGGAAGCAGCTTGGCTCAGGCTATTAAAGGATGACCAATCATGTGAGGCTGCTACAGGGCTACATCAGTAACTTCAGGATTGTAAGTTCTAAAACTGCTTTTGATACTTTGAATGATATGTCTAGTTAGCTCCCATAAAAAGTTAGACTTTATTCAGTTTAATAAAACATTCCCATGTCGGCCCTGGGGCTAGCAGCACTACAAAAGCGAAACATGACTTTGGCTGTTTTTCCTTACCAGGGCATATAAAACATATTACACATTGTCCCTGCTTTTTAAAACAATCCACCCCTCTCTTGGGGCACCTAAGGAAGACCTTAGGGGTGACATATAAGTTATAAAAAGGTAGTTTGAGACTTTGAAAGTACTTCTAAAACTCGAATTTGGACATAATTTTGTTTTAAACTGGCTTTAAAATGACACCAGACAGCAGAGCAGTGCACCCCTAGGTGCATTAAGTCTACTGGGGTCTCTAAACCTACATGCCCTACCCTATACGAGGGATGTACAGGTAGATTGTCTTTGCCAATTAAAAATATACCAATTACCATATACCTTTGGTGGACAGATCATTGGCCCTGGGCCTTCTTAGCAGAGCCCAGGCAACTTTCAGAAATAGTAACCAACAGCATCAGTCAAAAAAGGTGTTGTTCATGGCAAAAAGGATTACTTTCGTACACATTTCGTACGCACAAATCAAAATAATGGAACTTCTGCTCACTGAAGACTGATATTAAGCAAGACTGCTATACACATAACTAATTGTATTTATATCTTTAAATGAAAAATATTAACTTGGAGAAGACCGTTGCAGTTCGGAGGAGACTCCAAACCCCAGCATTCCTTGCGGCCCGAGTGCCGCCAGCTCAACGCATTGCCCGCGCCCGGAGGTGCTCATTAGGGGCCAAGGCCTCCCACAGTGAGGAAGACCATTGCAGTTCGGAGGGGATTCCAAAGCCCAGCATTCCCTGCGGACCAAGTGTCGCCAACGAGATGCATTGCCCGTGCCCAGAGGCACTCAATAGGAGCCATTTGGAGGGGACTCTAAACCCCAGCATTCCTTGCGGCCCGAGTGGCACAAACGTGATGCATTACCTGCGCCCGGAGGTGCTCATTAGTGATAAAGGCCTCCTGCAGCGCAGGACGGGCGCGGCTGTACCCAGGCCGCGCCCAGGCAAAGTCGGGCCAAGGGTGGGCCCGTCTGCACCCGTCTGCGGCCGATTGTGGCGGGGCTGGGCCTATCCTCTTGGTTCTATGCTAGCGGATGGCATTGGGACAAAAGCTGGCAGCAACGGCTGGAGTGGCTTTACGTTGCTTAACATCGGCAAGGAGCAGGGAGGGCAAGGAAGTGGCTTGTGACTGACTGCTGACCTCAGGACATTGACTGCAGATCCAGCTCGTGTGAGTACTTTTTTCCATCCCTATGGTTAGTCACAATTACTTTGACCCATGCCAGGGAGTTTGGTTCAAAAGTTAAAAGCACCATGGGGAAGAGGAAAGGCGCACTCACGTGCTCCCCATAGGACTCAAATAAGGAAACCATTGACCCATTTTTAGGTCTCGCCTAGGCAGTGCGCATGCACTGCCCCAGGAGGGCCTTTAGCCATCGGTCTTCACTTTTCAAGCACTGCACTCGTGCTTGTGGCGGCATCCACCTTGCGGGAGCGAGCAGTGGCGCACCGCAAGCACAAGTGCAGTGCTTGAAAAGTGAACACTGCTCTCCGACACCACTCACGGGCTCACCTCCTGCTCCACCTCTCTCTCACAACCCCTTCCTCGTCCTAAATCATTCCCTCCTCCGGACAGGAGATGTGCACAGACAGGAGATGTGCACGCATACGGCCGGCCGGCTTTGCGTGCTTTCAGTTTCATTTTTTTATTTCAGCATGCCATGCGAACTTTAAGAGCTCTGCAAACTACCATCACTTGACTTGGAATGGCGAGAGCAGAAAGCGGTACGTGTGCTTCCATGGCGGGCGGCATGTAGCATATCACCACATATGGCACTGGACAATCCCTCATACAAACAGGGGGCGGGGCACTCGGCTCGGCCAATCGGCAGAAAGGACGGTCTTCCTGGAGGCAGGCGCCGTGAAATGCACGAACAATGTACCAGTGGAAAGCATGGCCTGGGTCAGAAACGGCTGGTCTGGGGGTGGCAGGAGGGCTGACACCGAGGCTCAGTAAGTGCACTTGCAAAGCTTCCCTGCCCCCGGGCAGCTGAGTCAGCGTGTACCTGGCTGTAACACAAGCCACCTGCACTATTCTTGCCATGCACAGATCTTATATCCCGTGAAGAATACAAAGCCTGGTTTTGGCAGAGCTGTGCAGGCACGACGCCCTCCCTGCACTTCTCTTCCTCGGCTAACTTTTAGTCACGACTTTCCTCCATCTAGACTTATCTACAGACAAGCAGCGGCCCTTGTGGGAGTTCAGGCGAGCGGCTCGCCGTGCTCTATGCCGGCGAGGCCACGCAACAGGCCTGAAACACAGCAAGAGACAGGTAGACAGCGGCAGTAAATGTTAGGGCGAGCCTGCCAGCTGGGTTCAATGGATAGCGGCCAGAGTGTAATATGACTGCTAGGCAGGGGTGGTTAGAAGACCCCGGCATTATCTATAGAACCACCCGTAAAAAAAGCAGAGGAAGGAACCGAATATGTCGAATCTGTTCGATACAACTCCAGAATTGGGGAGGAAAGGTATGAGAAGGCACTCTCTGCACTACTAACACTAAAAGAAATGGACAGAAGGGGAGATAGTGTCCATTCCCCAAGAAGCCAAGCTATACCCAGAGTGGATTAGCTGGTGCTAGTTGAAGTAACACTCCTCGGAAAGGGGAGAGTTTGAGCTGTAAATAAAGCCTCCAATGCTCCCTAGGTCAGTGTTTCAGAGGTGGTATCCGATTCTATGCACTGCTTTAATTTGAAAGGGTGAGTACTGTCACTTCTCAGAACTGCTGCAATACATTTAATTAGAGAGTAACTAAACATCAATCATCCAATCAGGATTTGTAGAGCGTGGCTGCTTCACCTGTGAAAGTCTCGAGGTGAGGCGCTGTTGGATCATGCTCCATCGGAAACGAGAGAAACCCGCAAACACATGACCCGGTAACACCAACCATTTCACCTAAAAGATAAATTCCATGAGCAACCCAGTTCACATAAAAGTTTTTTAAATGGCCAATGCCTCTCAACTATCTGACCAATGACATTGTGCCTTAAAAACCTTAACCAACAACCTGGTTCACATACAAAGGACAAGTGCAAAATCTAACAAGCATTTGAAATGCAATAGGTCTCACATTTACACGAGTTTAAGCTATTGGCATTGTAAATGACAATGCCTTTTATTTATGTTTCAAAAACAAAATTTAAATTAAAGGCATTGTCATTTACAATCGCTCAAACTCGTGTAAATGCGAGACCTATTGCATTTTAAATGCTTGTTGGTAAAAGCAGTGTGGGCAATTACTAAAGAAATAGACAAGTAAGAGCGGTGCCTCTCTCTGGAAAAGGCAGGGACAGCATCATCGCTCCTGGGGGAGTTCTCCGGCTAGGCGGCTGAAATGTCTTTAGATGGAGCCCTGGGACATGGTCAGGAAGATGAGGATCCAGGGGTCCCTAGCCCTGGCACTAGCCTAATTAGCAATGCTGCTGGTCAGAACACACAGAATAGGGCAATGAAGACCCTTACCCATGGTGCGGATCTAAGTGGCCGCCCGCTACTAAGAAACAACAAAAGGTAAATAAGAAAATAATCCCGGTAAAGAAGGCGCTGCAGGCTTGGACATTAAGGACGCCAAGGTCTTTGAAGAACTTTGGGGGCCAAAATGGCGCTTACATTTGCGTGATACATCACGTGACTGGGATCGGAACCGGCAAATGTCACATGATAGGCGATGGGTTTATCAGAGGCTGTGTTTTAAGTGAATGGAGCGGCTGAGACGAAGCTCGTGTTGCCATTTTAAACGGTGAGATGTATGAATGAGGGGTGAGATTGGATTTAGACACTTTCCCCTGATATTCAGAGCGCCCGACAGTAGGGGATGTGTAGGTGTGAGCCTCCTATATCAATTGGGCATAGATCTCCGTCTTACAATACTGGGCGTGTGTATGTATTGTATGTAATGGAGTGAAATACAAGTCTTACTGAAGTTATGGGAAATAGCCGATAATTGGAGATACACTGCTGAACCTTGACACGATGTTGTGAATCGGATTAATTATCGGTCCATAACATAGGATACATTTGGAATTCCCTTGCAGAATATCCAGAAGTTCGAACA
The DNA here is from genome assembly GCF_964204655.1 of Triturus cristatus. Classification (NCBI taxonomy): domain Eukaryota; kingdom Metazoa; phylum Chordata; class Amphibia; order Caudata; family Salamandridae; genus Triturus; species Triturus cristatus. The sequence continues at coordinate 973,791,347 of NC_140593.1, forward strand.
AAAAGGTGTGTGTGAAATACGGAATCACAACCTTTGATAGTGCGCTGTCGAGCCGGTATGAGACACCATGGCTGACAACGGGTAATGACAAACTTGTACTCCCTTTACATCCGAGTAAAAGATTATAGAGCGAGTATGGCTGTGCCCCAGCATTCAGTGAGTAATTGCAGGAACCCTCTGTTTTTATATTTTGTAGACACAAATAATTCAGCATGAAATATGCTGTTATGGTGAATGGAGTCCTGTGGCCCTGAAGAAATTGCCGTACAAGTAAGGCAATGAAACATGTCGGCGGTTTGACTTTGTGACTGTTGATTTACAGCACTTTTTTATTTTTGAATTGATCCATGAGCTGAGAATAAAATTGTGGTAGTCATGGTTCTCTATCAATTTTAAATCAGGACTTTGGTGTGTAATTTTCACTCCTTTTTTCACCGTTTTGTTTTCTTTTGAATTTTGTTGGGACAGTTTCCCAATTTTTCTTTGACCAAGGTGGCAACCTATGATGAGAAACGTGGCAGTACTGGTGTTGACCTAACCAGTGACAGCCCGCTATGGTGTTGCGCACGTGAGGTGCTACCTTGTTCTGCACATTTTTTCACTAACCTCTATGGTGTGGGTTGTCACAATTTTGCAATAGTTTTTCACTAATTGACAACAGTGGCTTACAAGCTGAGGTTTCTTGCAATAAATCACTGTTTTATATAAAATATAGTACAGATTTTGGTAAATCAGGAATCTACCCCATGAATAAAAATAATTGGGGGTGGATGTGAAGAGGTTAGTTGTGATACCTCCTTAATCCTGGTGATACACAAAAATTAAGGATATTTCTGTACGTATTTGAGTGGGTCTGCTTTGTTATAAAGTTAAGGGGGCCTTTGAAACAAAACTTGTGGAAACAGGGACTGGTCTATTGAATAACTTTAGTAATGAACTCTCGAAAGTTTTGGATGACACCAGAGTCACACTTGGCAAAATGGAAAAAGTATTGTTTCCACAGTCTTGACTCACACTATTGAGTAACACACATCGATTGGTTCTAATACATTTTTATAATGCTAGCTCACACTCACAGGGGCGAATTCGGTAGACGGCTGGAGCAAATCCATGGAGGAGACCTGTCGCAGTATCAATTAATTCTAGTGGAAGAATTCAACTGCGATCTGTGTCCCAACCTAATGGTGACTCATCTAGACTGGTCGTCTTGTGCATTAAGTGAGAGACCGCATATGGAACATGCTTGGGAAGGGTGGGATCTGAGTGTCTGCCTAAACGCTTAAGGCCCAACTCATAGTCGGGGCCTGATCGCTACCCACCCTGATGCAGCTGTGCCCCCAACTTACAAAGGCAGAGTCTGCTCATCATTTATTGATTTCATATCTGTGTCTCTTACATTGAGGAATATATATCCTTTTTTAATATTATCCATAGTAAATTTAGTGACCTTAATCTTGTGACCATGAAACTTGCTGCCCCTTGGAATCATCCTGCACCCCATAGGATAACTGGGGGCATGATATCTGTAACTGACCAAGGTAGGCAGTTACATTGGGTACAGGTCAACTTTAGTATAGGCAAAGAGGAGATTTTAAAATGCTTAGACCCACAAGCACAGGGGGCAGAAATTGTTCAGGCATTTATTGCTATTACCCATTTATTTGATGGTTTATTAACAGTGCCGGCAAGCTCCCGTAGCATGGATATCCCAAGATGGTTTTGCGGGCAGTGCTCGCGGGCACTTAGAGATCTTAAGATGGCCCTTAAACAGACATCAAGACTTAGGGATCAGGTGGCGGCTTGCCTTAAAATATACAAGCAAGCTGTCAAGGGGTGGAAGCACCAACTGCAAAAGAAAGCCTGGGAAGACCAAACAGAGGCATCTGAACTAAAGGACTCTACCTGTTTTTGGAGAGTCATTAACAACCCATGTTTTAAAGACTCAATCAAACCAGGGCTATACAATAATATTTTATCAGAGCAATGGCAGGCTCACTTTGAGGGAGTGTATAATCATTCCCACAGAGAGGTGCAATTACAGGAACTTACCCCTGATCAGAGATCTGATCCCCTTACCTTTACTTTGAATGAGGTGAGATCAGGAATTGAGGGATTTTCGCAGAATAAGGTTCCAGGACCGGATGGGATACCACCAGACCTTTTCCAATACAACACAGAGATATGGGCCCCTCTTCTTGTGACGGTTTTAAATGCGGCCGTAGTATTAGCAATGCCAGCACTGTGGTCCACCGCCACCATTGTACCAATTTTTAAGAAGGGAGATAGGGAGAACCCACATTGTTACTGCCCCATATCCCTCATTGACGTGACAGTGAAGGTTCCAGGTCTGGTGCTACTGAATAGGTTGTCTCAATGGGCAAAGGCCAACCAAAAAATATTGGATGTACAATATGGGTTCCGAGCCAGTAAATCCACTACAGATCAATGCCTCAACCTTTACCTTTTAATTGTAAAATACACAATAGCTAAACCGGGGACGTTGTACCTAGCTTTTATGGACCTCACTGCGACTTTTGATCTAGTGAACTGCTGCAAACTTTTGAAACTCTTTGGAGAGCTCGGGATGTATCCAGCAATAACTAATACCCTAATGCCCCTACATTTTAACACTACCGCATTAGTTAGATACACACAGGAGGGGGAAAACCATGGATCATTTTAACTGCTCTAGTGGGGTCAGACAGGGTTGTATATTAGCGCCGTTTTTGATCACTCTATATATTAATGGTCTCAACTCTGCTGACGGCCTTACAGGCTGACACCCCGAGGATAGGCATAAGACCAGTATCCGTTTTGTTATATGCAGATGACACGGTACTCCTTACAGGTACTCCGAAGGGCCTGCAGCTTTTATTAGATGGATTTGTGACTTTTATGGATACAATGGATTTGTCACCCAATCTAACTAAATCCTATATAATGGAAATTGGAAAGTAGAGCAGGACTCCCAATACATACATATTAGGTACACATAGTCTAGGTAAAGTACCGGCCTTTTCATATCTGGGGATTTTATTTGACGAGAAATTGAGTTTTAAACGCTTATTAGAAGAGAAATGTCTTGGGATGACAAGGTCTCTTGGAGCAATTGCAAACTATGCTCATAGACTAGTCAACTCATCACCTGGGACAATTTCAAAGTTATATAATTCCTTCTGTACCTCTAAAGTTTAATATGGTAGTGAGGTATGGGGATATAAGGTGGTTAATAAATTACAAACTGAAGAAAATAAATATTTCAGGTGGATGCTGAAAGTCCCTCATAGTACCCCTGCTTACTCGGTACATGAGGAATTGGGTCCAAGTATATTTCTGATATGGTGACTGTTAAACGCCTCCTGTGTTGGGTGAAAACCTGGTCCAACGAGGAGGCACATTTTAACAGGCTGGTAAGCCAGGACTGTCTCTCCCTTGATTATGCGTTAAAAATCCCATGGTTAAAATATGTAAATGACACCTTTCCCGCACTAGGTCATGAAGATCTGTTTACTAATAATGACAAGGTGGATTCTCAGGACAAAGCGCTTATCAAAGACATGTGTTTTAAACATATCACTACACACTGCGAGGACAGTGAGCTCAGGAAACCCACGGTCAGAGAACATGTTTTTAGTTAAGTCTGTGCAGAGTATGGAACCCTATTTATCCCTTAAAAGAAGTGCACATGCCAGATTCTTAATAACACGTTTTATATTAAACTTATTTCATCGCTTATTGGCTTCAACCCCCGTCTTCACGGTACATGCAGTTCATAATGGACCCTGTGGCTGCGATAATAGGTCTCCACAGGACACCTTACATTTTGTCCTCCTTTGTCCATATTACTCGCATCCTAGATGAGTGTTCCTAAAGGGGTTTTTAATAAAGCTTAGATTTAGGCAGGTGCGTGTTGCCTTAATGTTTTTACAACTTTCATCTGCTGTTTTTACACTTTTTTGTGTTTCTAACTTTTTAAGATCTGCTTTAAAGATAAGAACCACTAGAGGTGATTGATGGTCACAAGAGTATTTGCTAATTTTGCTCTGTGTGAGGCTGCTATAAAAGTCGTGAAATGTGTGTCACTTTTCTCGATCAGGTTTAGTTTCACGTTAAATTAAGGTTGAGTGAGTATTTTATTGGTCATACTTTAAAGTGAAGAAAAGGCTGTTGGAACTATCTTGAAACTAAGAGACCAATGGGGATAACAATATATCATGGATCTCGTGCTGTTTCGCCTGGTACATTTTGGTGTTTACGGAAAATGTTTACATTTGAGGTATGTGTATTTTAAATTCACTGTTTTATGGTCATATTTGTATATGCCGAATAAAGATTATTATTATTAATTTAGGAACCAGTGCTACCCATCCATTCTACCAAGTCAAATATATTTGCTAAAGGATATTGCTAAATTCAGAAAACTCACATAAAGAAAGTCATAAGTCTTCCAGGGATCTGTTTATTTAGCTGTTTTCACTGCAGCCTTATAGTCCACTGGAGAGGGCTATAGCGGTTTTTAACAACCAGTATAGGCTGAGGCAGAATGGCTATACAGCTATTGGCATAGTCACCCACTGAGAGTAGAATGTTCTAAATTAAAAAGAGACAGAAAGAGAAAGATTGCAATGTTGGTAAAGAGGATTAATACTAGCCAATATTAACCCTGAGACACTAAGGGGCAGATTTATGTTCCCTGGCGCATCCCTGCAAATCAGCATGGATTCGCCAGGGAAGATGCGTCACGCAAGTTTGCCCTTGCGCCACCGCAGATGCGCCGCATTTACAATGCGGTGCATCGTGGCGCGAGGACAAGCAGATACGTGATGCATCTGCCGGCGTAAGGTTGGCGCAGTGCTGAAGTTGCGCCGCAAGAACTCCAGCACTGTTCCAACCTACCCTATCCCTAACATGGTGCGTCAAGCCTTACGCCTGCTTCAAGCAGGCGCAGGGTTTTGGCGCATCAGCGTTGGGAAAGTGACTCAGTGAAATCTTATAGATTTCACTGAGTCACTTTTCAGGGGCGTTCCTGCGACGGAACGCTCCCCCCTGAGTAGAAACACCCACATGAAACCTGACGCAGGTTTCATGTGGCGCAGGGCTTTACACCGTGACGCAGCTCCATAGATGCGTCACGATGTAAATGGGGCGCAACATGGCGCAGGGTTTACGCCGCCGCTGCGTCACAAAAGTGACGCAACGGCGGCGTAAAAGTGGCGCAAGTCCCACATAAATCTGCCCCTTAATTGTCTTCACTTGAGCTCCCAACGTTCCAGTGTTGGAATAAGTAATAAAACCACGGATCCCACATGCAGAGTTGACACTTGTGTCCATGGGCAAAGAGATGCCTACATTGGCATTTTTTGTATGACGGGTATAGAGAATCCAAGTCTATGTTCACCCATTGGCGTCTTACTTATGGTTCAAACTGTGCAGAGTAGCTTGCTTCATCAGGGGTATGACGCAGTATGTAAATGCAATTGGAAATCAATACAAAGTATACTTTTGGCATGATGCTTTTGGTGGTAGTCAGCCGAACACAAGTGCACAATGTCGTCTATTCAAACAATTCATTGACAGAGTTTCATAGCATAACCATTTTTCCAAGTACAAGTCATTAACAAGTCGTTCCTTACTATGCAAATTTGGCAATAGACGCTTAAAAGTCGCAGCACTCTTTTAAAGTGTTTATTGTATATACACTGGTGGCATTCAAAAACATTGTATGACAAACGATGATTTATTTCTAAAATGAGAATTCAAAAAGTTATAGCTCTGATAAAGAAAAAAACACAAAATACGCATATTCTATAGCATACGGTGCAGGAAATATGCAATCGTCTTCGCTTCCAGCAAGCAATAAACGTTAATAATTTCCGTTCAACAATTTCCCTATATACTCACTCTATGTATTCACCTACTGCTGCGACCATTAAACGATGTGAGCCAGCAGCCACAAATCATATATTTATATGTTTTTGCACTTTTAAATCGCGCAAACGCGGCTCGAGGACATTGGAGCGCTTTACATGGGCACCAGACTACATTTCACGAGGTCAGGTTTTTTTTAGATACAGGGAGATTTGGTGATTTGCCCAGAATCACAGATGTTGAGCGGCTGCCGGAATCCGAACCAGGGCAGAACTGGGGAACGAAAGTCTATTTGTGCTCTCTCGGTGTCTTTGTGCAGTCTACCTCTTTCGGTCCATCTTTATCTCTCTCCTTCTGCCCCCTCCCTCCTCTCTCCATCTCTCTCGCTCGAAGCCTCCTGGTGGCTGCTGCTGCTCCTAGCCTCTGGGAGCCCGGGCAACGTGCAGAGGCTTTTGAAGTCAGCCCCCAGGGGCTCCAGCCCACAGGGGAAACACCCGGAGAAATAAAAGGCCTGCCCAACACCACTCGAACCTGGAACCACTACTTCCAAATGCAACAATTCAGGTGGTTATGTCTCTCTCATCCCATCAGTGCACATGTATCTAGTTCTTCACCCTTATATCTATATAGGATTTAATCGGTCCTTCACATTCTGCCTACATGTAATAAATATTGATATGATTCATATCATAAGGTATATATTACATAACAAGGTTGCTGTGCCACATCTAACAATGAATGAAAGACCACAGATGCGTTACTTTAATCTTTAACAATATTGTTGTGTTGCAGCGACAACGTGAAAAATGCACAAAGCAAACATTCACGCACAGTTTCTTCATTTCTATTTCAGATCACTACTTTACAGGTGACAAGCTAACTTTCTCCCGTGGTCTAAATACAATACATATACACACATATACAATGAAGTGTGCAAACTATGTATACTGTCAGTGATTGTGTAGGTAATGTTTGTATTTCTATCAATTATAAAAAGCGACAGAATAAAAATATCAGGATTTTCTTGCATTCAAAAGGTTAAAATGGCACACCTTGATACATAATTGGGGGTAATGATATGTGAATATCTGTGCCACGCAGGATGGGCACAGAAGAAAAGGCAGGTTCTTTTTTCATTCTCTATTAGTCACAGAATTTAAAAGACGTGCCTTCCAGTATTTAGACTTAACAACTAAGGAACAATAAATATACGTTCGGAACATGAAGACTTAATGACTTAATGTGTAGCCTGGATCAATCTATTGATAGGTATGTGCCTTGAAATATTTACTTTTTGTGCACGTTCTAAGGAATACTTCCTGTTTTGATTGGGGATGATTTGCTCTGACAAAATATGTTATGCCAAACCAATTTTAGCTCGGAGAAAGTTGACTATAGAGTTATAGAAAATCCTAAAATGTCCTAAAATGTCATCAAGAACTGTAATCCACAGACTGATACAGCAAAATAGTTGTCACAAAAGACCGGGGCCAGTTTACTAAGGGCTTGCGTCATGAAATGCGATGCAAGCCCTTAAGTGGGATTTTATATATCATGAAGAGGCACCATGTGTGGCACTGGGTGGCATAGTAAATCTTGAGTAACGCAAGGCAGCGCAAGTCACTGGATTGCATTACTCTGCACCGGGAAGGTGTTCAATAGATGGAGCGTGGGTGTTCCAAAAAAAAATTCTTGCCCATTCCATGCATTTCGGCACATTCTCAGGTTTACTAACTCTAGTAAACCTGGGAATGTGTCAAAACGCCACACCTTCCTAGGGGAAGTGTAACGAGGAGAAATATGTGAATTTCTCCAAATGTGCTCCCATTTCTAAGGGTGCAGCATTCTACATCACACATAGAAAGAAGAGAAGGCTTAAGAGGATTGCTTTTGTGAAGGAAGGTACCCCTTCCCTGCACAAAAACAATCCTGATTGCAATGCAGGCTCACTTGCACCATGGCATAAGGATGCCTGCTTTGACGCTAAGCTGCACTTAATGTGCCAGCGTTGATAGAGAGCAAGAATGCACCACATCTTAGTAGATCTGGCTAATGTCTGCTCTCTCCATTCGATGCAGCGTACTGCTTCAAGTTGTCTTGCTGCATTGCGTTGCGTCAAATGTTAGTAAACCCGCCCTCCGGGTTCTAACCAGCTGAATCCCTGTCTTTAGTGGGGATGGTATTAGCCTAGGATAGTCACTCATGCATTCAAGATTGTCTTACATACTTACTACATAATCTTGTAACGAACACTCATTTACTTACCAGAAGTACAAGAATTACGGGGCCTTGATATATGTAGTCAATATATTTTCCTGGTTCCTTTCCAAACCAGCATCTGCAAACACATTCAGTTATCGGTCACTCATTTAATTCACAGGTCAAAAATCATTAATTGCATTTGTATTGCAGTCCAATATTACCAAATACATATTTCCCGACATTATCACCAATCAGATCACATGCACATTCAACTGCCTCAGTGTTTCTAGCTTCACTATAACACATCTATATATTACCCAATTAAATAACACAGTCATTGTTACAGATTTATATGTTAGTTAGCTAAGTCACAACATCTCAAAGAGCTACAGATCAGAGTATTATAAAACAATATGTGATGTAAGCGCTTTCATTATTGAATATGTATGTGTAAATTAAGTTTAAAAGACACTAACATTTCTAAAACGTTTATTTTTGACAGACCACATCAAGGGATGCAATTCGGTGCACGCAATATTTTCAGTTGTGTTTTTTTCTAATGTTTATTTCCATGGAGGGATGGGTAAAGCGGTGTACCTACAACATATTAGGGGACCACTTTCTGCCCCCAACCATTGGCACTGCTAATTCTCAAGTTGCATTTGCAATGTTCATTCTTTTTCTTCGCGCAAAATTTTACTTCGTCATTTTTTCATCAACTTTTCACTCCATTAATCATCCACACTTCTGCTTGAATTCATAATAGTCCTTATGCAAGGAAAAAGCCATTTCCCGGGTTTCTAGTGCTCCCGCTGGGCCATCCGAACCTCAATTCAAGAACACGAATAGAGCCAAATTCCTCCGTAGCAGCTTTATTTAAAATCCAATGCATTTCGGGCCTCTGGGGCCCTTCGTCAGGGAAAAACTAGAAATAACAATTACATACGTTTTAGTAATACATCGAACCATTATATGCTCACAATTACCAAACTTTACAAGTTTAGAGTTGCCCGTTCCTCTTTCTATCAATACTAAATAAAACTCAACATGAAGTCTTGTCACTCATCCTTGTAATTCTTAACGAGATCAAACCCCGCTTGTTACTTAAAAGCTAAACTTTTACATGAAAGCTGAACTGCAAAACCTCCCACTCGGTGACTAATTTTCAAACCTGACGAAGGGCCCCAGAGGCCCGAAATGCATTGGATTTTAAATAAAGCTGCTACGGAGGAATTTGGCTCTATTCGTGTTCTTGAATTGAGGTTCGGATGGCCCAGCGGGAGCACTAGAAACCCGGGAAATGGCTTTTTCCTTGCATAAGGACTATTATGAATTCAAGCAGAAGTGTGGATGATTAATGGAGTGAAAAGTTGATGAAAAAATGACGAAGTAAAATTTTGCGCGAAGAAAAAGAATGAACATTGCAAATGCAACTTGAGAATTAGCAGTGCCAATGGTTGGGGGCAGAAAGTGGTCCCCTAATATGTTGTAGTTTAGTTTATTACGTGCGTTTGGGCTGGGCACGACACATTGAGCACGCAACGTTAAAAAATTGAAGATGAAAAATTTGGTGAAGTTGGTACGAGAAAATTAGGTGTGCAACTCGCCCAAATATGATGTTTAAAGCGGTGTACCTACCATCATGTTTCATCGACCGCTCCACGCAGACCTTTACTTTGAAGGGTCCTTCATTGTAGAGAAAAACAGTTCTCTTTACCCAGCCATACATCTCTAACAATCACCAACAACAGGGATTCCAAAATGTTCTTTCCTTTTATGATTTCAGCCTGATGTCAGCCTGGGCTTTGAGGGCCATTTTGACATGTTTCGCCGGAAGCCACTTTAAGACTTAATACCATCTTCTACTTTCACTGACTCTTTTCCCAAAGAGCTAACATACATTGTGCACTGCCCCAGGTTCTGTTCCACAGAACCTGAAAGTATTATATTGTCAGGATGCTGATTTTCACAGGGGAGTGGTGTAGCTAAAGGCTCCTATGCATTGCAGAAAAACTTCCCTTTTATATCAATTAATTTAAATTTAGATAGTCACAAAAAGTGAAAAGACAAGGGATTGGTAATACATTATTTTAGCAGTAGTGCGGCACAACCAGTTGGGTCTGAAGTTTGTAGAAACACTTATAAATTGCAAAACAGTTAAGAAAATAGAATGTCCTGTACAAATAAATTAAACTAGACCAACTTTGACAAAGAAGAACCAAGTACAAAGGCTTAGGGAGTCTTGAGAAGGGAAACGGTGCTACCAGGGGAAAAACGTCTCCAACATACATTCGTATTGAAGCCAAATGAAGGAGGTTTAGACTAATAAAAAAATGCCCACGACAAATTACACTGTTTTGTTTTGGCGCTTCTCAGTGGGTCAACGTTTAATTGGAAAGGTATGCAAGGACAGAACCTAACCTAGAAGTCTCTCTCAGTGAGTTTTTCAGGTGGACTGCAAGAAAGTGGGTTACTGGTTGTGGGTGGAGACCAATCTCAAGCAGGAACCACAATTTTTGTCAGGGTGACGCAGAAGCAAACATCAAATTAACCTGTACCTAATCCACTGGTTGGTTGGCACAGAGCAGTTAGGCTTAACTTAGAGGCAATGTGTAAAGTATTTATGCAGCAGTTCAAACAGCAAAAAAGAGAAAACACAACACCAAAAAGAATCCCACACCAATTTTGAAACACAGAACAATTTTAAATAAATAAAACAAGACCAAAACAATGAAAACTAATTCAGTAGAACTGGAGGTATGCAATTTAAAAGAGTTACAAGAAAATAGCACCAAAAAGCACAATGCATCAACTGTGGTTATCTGGTCACACCGGATCGGGACAAAGTCAGGCTGACCACAATGGAACGTGGGCAAGAAGCATGGACCCAGTTAGGTCCACTCTACAAGAGTACCTTAAATCCTGTTTGTGGAGTGTTGCGAGGTCCCATGCCGTGTGTGCATTGTACAGCCGAGGCGATGTGTCTGTTTCGAGGAGCTGCAGAGCTGTGATTTGAGGTCCTGTGTCGTTGTCGAGATCCCATCTATTAGGCCTTACATTTCGAAGTCTGGGGTTGAGGATGTGTTGCACAGTCAAGGCAATGCTCCGTTTCGGAAAAACGATGAAGCTACTGTCGACAGGAGATTTGCGATGTGAAGCTTTGCTCAGCAACGGGTATGATGCTGGCTGTATGGTCAATGAGGAGCCCTTGTACTGGGAGAAACCTCGCAGCAGAACCAATACTTTGGTTCTGCTTGGGATTGCACTGCACAGCAGAGGAGATGTGTTAGTTCTGGTGGGTCCATAGATGAGCTGACTCAGCACCTTCAGGTCCACATCCAAGGGTCCAGGACTAGGGTGGCACCACTTGGGAAGGTAGTACACACAGATGGCACAGTCCAGGAGCTGGGTTCATGGTTGTTGGAGCATTCTGTCCCTGAGTCTCTAGTCAGGGGAGTCAGCCAATTAGCCCTTGGATCCACTTTGGGGTCCTAGATTCAACGTATACAGGTCCAGTCCTTCTCACCCAGGCAAGAGGGCAGCAGGCAGAAGGTCAGCACAGCAGCGCAGCAGTCCTTCAGAGCAGCAGTCCAGCAGAGTGGCAGTCCTTTCAGCAGCACAGCAGTGTTGGACACATGGATACTCTGCCAGGATGAAGAAGTGTACTGAAGAGTTGGTGTCTGGGATTCAATATTTATACCTGGGCTTTCCTTTGAAGGATGAAAAGCTTCTAGAGGTTTCCCTTTGAAATCCTGTCTTGCCTGTCCTGGCTCCCAACTAACTACAGGGGCTATGCAGCCTTTTGCGTGGAGGCACAACCCAGCCTATTCAAGTGTAACCTACACATTCTGCCAGTGATTGCCCATCAAGGCAACCTAAGCTTTCTTTTGTGCGTGGCTGCCAAGGAGGAAAGCACAAAGCTCAACTGTCAGCTACACTCAGTCATGTTACCCAGAGACAATCTGCAGGCTCTAAATGGCTATGGCCGAATAATGGCAACTTCCTAAAAGTGGCATTTATGAAATTGTAATTTAGAATCTGACTTCACCATGAGAGAGAATTTTTCACTTAATCTGCAGTGACACTGAACATGAACTAATTATCTGCTCCCATTTATAAATGGACACTTATTAGATGTAATAAGGTAACTTCAACGAAAGCCCATGGGAGAGGTAGGCCTTGCAGTAGTGAAAACGAATTTAGACGTTTTTCACTATCAGGACATGTACAACTAAAAAGTATATGTAAATGCATTGCAACCTGCCCACTTGGCTGTCCAAGGCATACCTCAGCTGTGACTGTCATGTATTAAAAAGGAAATTTTCGTCCTGGCAAAAGGTTTATTTTGACAGGCCGACATGGCAGTTCAAAAAACTGCACTCACATGCTGCAGTGGCAGACCTGAGCCATGTTTAAAGTACTACTTAATTGGGTGGCACAATTCATACTGCAGGCTCACTGTAATATACAGGCCATGGGCACAGTTAGTACCACTTTACTAGGTACATACAGGACCATTAAGTATGTCAGTTGGCTATAAGCCAATTCTACCACGTTTTAATGAGAGAGACAAGCACCTTAGCATTGGTAAGCAGTGGTAAAGTGTGCAGAAACCTAAAGCCAACAAAAATAAAGTCAGCTAATTAGGAGGGTTGAAGGCAAAAAGTTAGGGGGAAAACCAGTCCAAGGATGCCAGGTCTAATATGGAGATTATGTGAAGCAAATGTTTTTGGAACACATGTGAACTGAAGATGATACAGAGTAAACTCTGGATGGACTAAGATCAACAGGAAGGATGTTTCTGGTGAAAGTGATGAAGCATAGTGAAAATGGCAAAAGAGGATTTGAGGTCCTTGGTTAGAGAAAATGGTTTCATTTCATCTTATTTAAGCAGTGAAAGTCTTGCAGCATCTGCATGGGTTTTCCTACATGTTAATAATGTCCTCAGCTAGGCTTCACAAGATGGCACTCTAAAAGTTGATAATCTTTCAGACTTCAATTCTTGGATTCTTTTTGTCTAACTTCCCAAAGATAGAATGTAATGGGAACAAAGGAGTGTCCACACAAAGTCTCAGGAGGTCAGGACACAAACACCAATGGTCAAAAATCTATGGGGCCAATTACTTTCTCGGTCGGAGGCTTTCCAACCAAGATCATCTGTTTCTCTTCTAACCGTCTAATTACAATTTAGGCGGTCGAAAGTCAAACCGGTCAGCATTGCAGCTGGCTTCTGACAGGTTCAAGGCCCGTCCGTCAGTCAGAAACCGGCCTGTAATCCATATGGACGGCATTTTATGCCGCCCGGATTACAATGCATGGTATCCAACAGGCTATCCATGCCATGGAAAGTCAGTCGGAAAGCGTGTTTGGGGCCCCTAGCAGGGTGCCCTTCTTTTTGCAGCCTCTGATTCTCCGGTTAAGGGCCGAGGTGGCACCTATGGTGCCCCCTTGTTGATCCCTGCACCGTGTGACAGTCACCCTGAGGTGCCTGCCACACGGTGCAGGGATGAACACAGCCTCCCATTTCCCTATGGCAACTTGTGCTATGGGCAGTTTACGGCCGTAACACATGCTCCCATAGAAAAATGTGAGTATGCGACCACACCATGTGCGGTTGCATTGTAATTAGGCAGTTGGGACTGCCTACCGGAAGTCGGTAGGTCCCGTTTCCATGACGGTGCATCTGCCTGACATCGTAATAAGCCCCTTAGTTGCCAAAGATGTTGTACTGACCAGATTTCTCCTAGAGCCTAAAGTAGTTGGCATCAATCATAGAGATCAAGGCTGCATCCTTTCCTAGCTTTGACCTCCAGGATCTGGGCTAATCTGATTCCCAAGGTATTTTCCCAGGCTCTCTAAAGCCATACTCCTTCCTTAAGTGGCAGCATAGCAGGTGCTTCCACTAATTTTTCTTAATGGATTACTTCGTAGATCCCACTAAGATTGTCCTTCTTGCTGAACACAGCCTACAGATCCTTGGTTGAACTGCAATCTGAGAGATCTTAAATGTCAATGGAGGGCCCTTGAACGCACCTGGCGAATTTGTTATTAGCCACCTCTTAGAAAATGATCCCCACCCCATCACAAACCTCACTTTAAATTCGTTAATTACCACCTTCCCATCAGGTTCTCTAGTGCCACTTTATATCTTATTACCAAGTGCATCTGTGATCTACTCCAATCTTCGGGGTCCACTTAATCTCTCTCACTTCAGATTACTACCCTGGGATGGAACAAAATCCATCACTGTTTCTCTCTTGAAGAAATCATCACTAGACTCCACTATTACAGCCAATAGAAGGTCTATTCTCTCTTGCTTTTCACCACGACAATCATCGCAAAATATGTCAATACATTGCTCTTACAGTAACTTGAAGAATACTGGCTCTTGGATCCATCACAATCCATATTTAGGCCACAACGCAGTATGGAAAGAGACCTTTTAGCTGTAACTAAACATTTGTGAGCTATCCTGGATCTGGGTGGTACTACTGTACTTATGATCCAAGATGTTTCAGTTTTGTTTATTACCATTTCACACTCTACTCTGATCAATTGTCTTCATGAGTTAGGGATCTGTGTCCCTGCTTTAAAATGGTTCTCATTTTTTATCTGCTAGATTTCAAACTTTATGTTAAAGCCCTTTCACTCGTAATCAGGCCCTTAGTGTTTTTTCTTCTTTATATTTCTGTTTTTTACACTTTATAACACTATCTTCAGCATGAACCTATTCATAAAAAAGGCATTAGTTTAACAAAGCAAAACGTGCACAATATATTCAAAACAAATATACTTTCTCAAAGATGCTCAACCAGACACTTCACTCATAATAAAACAATAAACATACCCTCAATACATATCCCATTCGTACTTCATTCATTCAACCTCAATCAACAAAACCACCCTTAAAACATTTTAGAAACAAAACACCAGACAAGACCACAGTACAGAATATTTGCACTCAAACCTAAATCTGATATAACGAAATATTTTTTGTTATAATGCAAATAAAGTGTATTGTGACGTAGGGCCTGATTTCAAGTTTGGTCATCTTGCAGCAGGCCACCACGCTAGTGCCCCACTCCAAGACTGGAATCCAGGTTGGACGGTCCAGCTGCGTAGGTCCCACGGCGCTGTGTATCTAAGACACGTAAGTGTGCTTTAGATATACACAGCTGTGATACCACCCCATCCCGTTCCCGCATAAAAACAAATGCACAATGTTGTGAATTTCTTTCTGTGTAGGAACAGGGGGAGCAAAAATACAAGGGGGCATGTTCACCCCTCTATGCACCCCAATGCACAGAGGCAACATAGTTTCCTCACTGCCACCATTTTCATGACAGGCTCACCACCATGAAAATAAGAGCAGTGAGGAAACTCGTAATGTGCTTGGAGGTGCAGGTGAGGCACCGCCAGCATATTGCATCCTCAGACCGCTGCACCACCACCCCAGGAGCAATTATCGCAGCAGTTTCAGTGGTCCAGTAGTGCTCCAACTGCCGTACTCATAATACGGCGGATGGACCGCCACCACAACTACGGCAGTCAGATGGACAGCCATTGTCATAATTAGGCCCTTAGTGTCTATTAAGCATATTTCAATCACATCAATTTAGAATATACAATTTTCTACAAACATAACATTAATTGATCTTTATATTAAGGAGCATCGTGGGAGACCCCTTCTATTTAATATGCTGATAGTATGGTCTTCTGGTTCATATTCAGTTTCAAACGGTGCTGGCACGTGTTTCGGTGCAAAACCAAATGCAGTACCACATTGTAGTGTTGTGCTTCATGGTAAGTTCAGGGTTAATGTTAGAACCCTACATGTGCCCTAGAATAGAATCGTATGATGTATTTGTGTTCTCTATGTTGAAACCATTCGTGCTGGATGTATCCTTCCCAGCAGGGGTTGGAATAAAGGAAACCTCCACTTTACTTCTTTGCGTCTGCTGTCTTCATTCGAGGATCACTACATTATTTTGGTGATGAGGATGGGATGCTTTCATTCACATACTCTACAAAGATGTGACAGAAGGGAAATCTCTGCGAGGGAACTCCGTCTGCAGTGCGTGAATCAAAAATTCTCTTTTTCGTGCCTTCTGTAATTGCTGCGCTGTCTCTGTTTACCTTTGAATTGCTATTGGCCATTGCTTCATGTGCGGCCTCTTCAGAAGGCGAGGACGACAACTAGGCATTTCTCCAAGTGAGTTCTACTTTGGAGAACACTTTAGGCAGGAATTCTGGTTTTGTGTGTTTTAGGTGTAGAAGCACATCACACACTGCAAGGTTTGATAGATGTCCTACAAAAATGGTTAAGTGCTTAGAATGTGGAATTATAGGTCATTTTGCGAAAGTGTGTAGGAGAAAACGTTATAAGAAGACTCATAAGAAGACTCATATCACTTCTGTAATGGAAAATGGTTCAGAATTGTCAGGTAATGACTGATGAGTCTCCTGAGAATTTTAATACCATTTCCTCAGGTGCAAAGAAAAGTGTTGTTTTGAATGTTAATGGAGATAATGGTAACAAACCCTTTTGTATGATCTCCTTTGGTGGCATAGTTTTACAAGTTGCAGCAGACTCTGGTTCACCATATACCATTATTGCCAGTTCCATCTAGGAAGACACATTTTCGAATACCATAGGCCCTTGCTTACAACCCACTGATGTTAATCCAGAAAGTTTCACTGGAGAAAATGTTTTAATGTTGGGGTGCAGATCCCTTGTTTTTGAGTTCTAAGGAGGAAGAGCATTGTGTAGGCTACATGTAGCTGCTGGTGGACCTTCTGTATTAGGATGGAAGGATCAACGTTCATTGAGTATCATCCTTGATCCTAATAGTCCTGAACAAGTGTTGGTTATGTGTAATGCTAAAGATACAAAAAAATGGGTCTTGGAAGAGTTTCCAAACGTTTTTAGTGGTGGAATTGGGAAACTAGATGGATTTACACACATGATTTGAGTTAAATCTAATGCCGTTCCCAAAATTCATAAAGTACATCACATTCCCCTTATCCTACGGGATGAAGTAAAGAAAGAACTTAAAAAATTACAAGATGTATGCATTATCGAACCTGTGGAGGCCTCTGAATGGCTTTCTCCCATTGTTATTGCTAGACGTGCTAATGGGAAAATTCGCATGTGAATGATAACATCGTAGTAGACCAGTTCCCTCTTCCCAGAATTGATGAGATGCTTTCTCTCACCAAAGGTGCCAAATGGTTTTCGACCATTGATCTCTCGAGTAGATGCTGTACCGCTTTTTGCACCCCCTTCAGTTGCTTTTAATTTTGCTTCGTGCTATTTGGGTTGGCGTCTACGGCGGCAGTTTTACAAAGGCTGATGTTTGAGTTATTTGGTGATATGCAGGGAGTGGTGTTCTTCCAGGACGATATTTTGATAATTGGAGCTAACAAGAAGATCCACGATGAACGTTTTAGGAAACTAATGAATATCCTACAAAATAGGGGTGCAACAGCAGAAATCTCAAAATGTAGATTTGCTGAAAAGAAGGTCACTTACCTTGGTCGTGAAGGTAGTTATTTAGACATTAAACCAAAAGCTAGTTTAGTGGATGCCATCACAGATGCTCCTGCACCCAAGTCCAAGGAAGATCTCAGATCCTTCTTAGGGGTTGCAGAATTTTATGCTAAATTTGTAGAAAAGTTCTCAGAGAAAACCCATGTCATGAGGCCTTTACTAAAAAACAAAGTGCAATTCAATAGGTGTGCTGTTTGTCAACAGTCCTTTGAAGAAACTAAAACGGCGATTACACCGGCACCCAATTTACAAGGTTTTGACCGTCTTGCTGATACCATTGTCACCACTGATGCTAGCAGTAAAGGTTTGGGTGGTGTTCTAACCCAGTTAGATGGTCATAACAAAGAACCAGTTATTGCCTTGGCATCTGGTTCCCTTACTCCTGCTGAGGAGAGGTATTCTGTAATCGAACGTGAAACTTTAGCGTGTTTGGGCCCTGGAGCATTTCAGGAAATTTCTATGGGGCAGGAAATGTATCCTGCGTTGGGACCACAAACGACTTACTAAACTGTTAACCACTGAAGGTTTAACCAATGCCACAGCAAGAATTGCGAGACTCTCCATGAGATTACAGGACTGCCTGTACAATATGTTCCTGGCGTTAAGAATCTTACTGCAGATTTTTTTAGTCTAATGTCCTTACCTTTGACTGAAGTAGACAGAAATTCTTGGAATGAGTTCTCTGTTGCTTTAGTATCTTTCGACAGAGCCCAAAGTAGTTTCAGTAAAGAAGAATGGATTGAAGCTGAGGGTTCTGACCAGATTTTACTTGAACTTAAGCAGTTAATTGTGAATGGTAAGTGTGGTATAGACAAGAAGTTGGTGAAAGATGAGCTCAGGGGTTTCTGGGAAGTGCGTTATGAACTTAGCTTGTGTGACTCGTTAGTTTTACATGGTGATAAAATAGTTCCCCCTAAGAGTTTAAGAAACAAAATAGTTGACTTATGTCATGAAGGGCATTCGGGCATTACACACACCAAACTCCAATTGAAAGAACTGTATTGGTGGCCCAAGGTGGACATGGATGTGGAAAGATGTGTCAGGTCTTGTATCAAGTGTGAAGTTTCTGATAAAACATTTAATCCACCTTTAGCTTCCCCAGTTTGTCCAAAGCTTCCATGGGAAGTAGTTACATTGAATTTCATGGGACATGTCTTATGGCAAGATGGTTGTCAAAAGTACATTATAGTTCTTGTGGACACTTTTTCCAGGTGGTTAAAAGTTCTGTAGCAGACGTAATCAACACATGAATTGTAATCATGTTTTTGGGTGACATTTTCTTAAGAGAAGGGTTCCCAAGTACTATCCTTTCTGATAACAAGGTGCAATTAAAATCTTCTGAAATTAAGAGTTATTTATCTGCTTCAGGAATCCAGCAGAAGTTCACTGCATTATATCATACTAGTGGAAATGGCATTGATGCGAGAACCAACTGTAGCATTAAAGGCATACTCCAATTTGCTAATAAGATTGGTGTGTCCTGGGATGATGAATCAAAGAAATTGATTTGGGCCTATAGAAGTACCATCCATAGCACAGTTGGCAAAAGTCCTTTTTCATTGATGAGAGACAGAATACCTCATTCCAAGGTTAATCCCGGGTGGTTGAACAGAAGTTGGACGATTGATTGTAACATGCCTGAAGTGAGAAAGTGCATCAATGAGTCTCAGATGAAAAACAAACCATATTATGATCAAAAACATGGTACCAAGCAAGTTAATTTGTGTGAAGGTCAATGGGTACGTATTAAAATTGCTAAGAAAGTTCCCAAGGGGGGAAGCAAATTTAGCGAGCCTAAGAAAGTTGTTAAAGTTATGAATAGCACATCTTTATGACAAAATGGTGAAGTTTGGCTCTTTTGCCGATTGGTCCCAGTTAAATCTGGTATTGATGGAAAAACGGAGAATAGTGAGAGTAAAATCAAGAATTTTTGGTGGTTGAATTTCTCTGATTTGACTCAAGATAATCTGGTAGCTCAAGATTCTGACATCGCTGATTTGGATGGCTGTAATATCATGCCTGAGCGTGTTTTGATGGATGGCACTCACGATATTTAATCTATTCCCAAACCTGCGCATGATGAGAATCTACTGTTTTCTTTTGTTTCTAATGTACCTACCTGTGACAAGAATGTAATCAAAACTTTTAGTGGAAGGATTGTCAAAAAACCTAAGTGTTTAGAAATGTTTGACTGCAATTAAGATTTAAAAAAAAAAAACATTCTCTTTTAAGGGGGGGATTGTGTAGTATTGTGCTCATCTTAAGTTCAGGATTAATTTAAGAATCCTACATGTGCTCCAGAATATTAAAATTGTATGATGTAATTGTGTTCTCTATGTTGAGTCAGTTCGCCTTGGAGACCGTTTGTGCTGGATGTATCCTTTCCAGCAGGGGTTAGAATAAAGGAAAACTACACTTTACTTCTTTGCGTCTGCTGTCTACATTCGAGGATCACTACACACATTCTTCAAGGCGCTAAGCAACAGAATATGAATGCTGAGAGAAGACAAAAAAATCTGAAACAGAAAATAGGCTCAAGATACTAACAATAACACTCATATTTATTAGAGAATGTGCACGCGAAAGACAGACGAAATATGGGGAGAAATATAACAACCTGCACTAATGTGAAACAAGATTCCTTGTCAAAAAGCTCACTTAGTTTATTACAAACCTGTTACACCATTGGTGTGTAGCAGACAGACAATATAGTACATGTGATTGAGGTAAATAACCCAGTCTAGACATAAAAATATACAAACAAAAAACAAAAAACAAAAACAAACCTTAACAGTTTGAATGGTCTTTACGTACACCAAAACCCAGATCAAGACAACACCAGAGAATTAGACAATATAAGAATTTTCTGGTACTACCAAAGACTGTTTTTGAGACAATCTTTCAACATTGCCATACTTTCTTGTTCAGATGGCATGCAGCTCATGAAAAAGTCTGGATGGTGAACTCCGCTCCGCTCGCTGAGTTTGTGGAGTTTTTCACACTCTGCGTTACGCGGAGCTCACGGAGTTCTGAAAAACTCCGCTCTGCATAGCAGAGTTTTTCCTTGCTTGCATTCCTCAATGTCTAGTTGGCGAGTGTGAGAAAGGAAAATCCACCTCCCGATGACATTTTTCCTCATTCGCGATCGTCAATATCAGGTTGGTGAGCACAAGCGTGGAAAATCAGCCTCCCGGCAAGATTTCTCAACGGGGCAGTCAGATTTCTCATTGCGAGTGGTCACGTATGCTCACGGCTGCTCGTATTGAGAAACCATCCATTTGCGTTGAGAAAACTGCAATCTACTCGAGCGGCAGAAAGGAAGCTGCGCCCGCTTGCGCTGTGCATGGTGCCATTCGCGATGATTGCACAGTGTGGACAAGCACCTGGCACTGAAAATCACAGCGAACTGCAGTTATCTAACGCTCTCCGCTGCTTGCTGAGTTCCGCGTAGCGTGGGGGAGTTTTTTGTGCACTTTTCGTAGTTCTGTTGAGCGGAACTCCACAAACTCTGCCCAGGTTTACTTGTGATAGTATGTGACAACTCCTCTCCCACTTCCACTCAGTTCCAGGACTGTATCTTCAGTCAGTAAATGGAGAGATGCTAATTACCTCAAGCTCAACTGAAACAAATTGAGGTTTTGGTCACTGGAAATCAACTTGCCTTATGATCTCCTAGTCTGTGGACTAATTGTTTTGGGATACCACCTGCGCCCAAATCCTCTGTCAAAAGTCTTGGCATCTGTGTAGACTCTAACTTAACCCCCAATTGGCACAAAACAAAGGTGGCTGCAGCATGCTTCAGCATACTTCAAATGCACAGAAAAATCCTCAACTTGTAGCCTAATAACACATGTAAATCCATCATTCAAGTGTTAATTACACGAATACTAGATTATGGCAACTCCCTTTGCATTGGTCACTCAAAATATCTTCTACAGGTAACCTGCATGGCTCTTGCTTAATATTGATCATGCACAGTCCATTGTAGGTCAACTCAGGGACCTACATTAGCTGCCTGTGTCAAGCACATTATTTTCAAAGTACTAGGCATCTGTTGTAGAACCCTCCAAACCAAAGAGCCCCTTTACCTTAACTAGCACATTCAAACATACCTCATCACTCTCATTCTGCACTCTTTTGAGCTTCATTTTGCTTGAGTTCTGAGTATCAAACTATCCAGGCAAGTTAGGTGCTTTCCCACTATAAGGTCTCTAAATTCTGAAAAGTCTGCCCTTGTCTATTCACCTGTGCCCCTTTCACATTCCATCTAGAAACCAACTGAAACACTCGCTGCTCTAGCGCTAGTGCACCCCTCTTCTACTCCATGCCCTTCCTAGTCCATCGTTAACCAGTGAATTCCTCAGATTTAACATGGCCCAGATGGGGCAGCCGAGAGCTTTATGAAAACCAATCACAAACATCATATTTATTATTGATGTGACTTCCAAAGTGTTTAGTTGATAGGATGTTGAGCAACAGTCCTTCGAGCATTACAAATATTTGTATCATGTCTTTTAGAAAAGGTATGTGACTAGAGCTTTGAAATTGACACAAGCTAACAAATGACTGGTTGTATAATTGCTTAAGTTTCTAATGACAGCAAAAGGGACTAGGATTGTTTTACTCTGGAAATCTCAGTTTTTGCAAAGTCTAATTGTAAGGGGAGCTCACTGCTCTTAATTCACAAGTACATTCTAGCTCATTGTATTTGGAGTGCCCTATGGGTCTGATTCACAAAAGCATTTATGAGTAGGGTAAGTAGTACCACAGGAGTGCTCCTTTACATACTGTTAATTACCAATGGGAATTGGCCTTGAAATGTCCAACTTATCTGTTAGTAAAGGTGTCAAGAGGGCAGTGTCTATTCTATTTGTGCTAGTTTACATGACTATTCCCTGATTATTTCCACTGTATTCCCATTTTGGGTGTTTTGTCAATTCACAAACCATGTTAGCATACTTAAAAGAGTTAAAGGAGTACAACTGTACATACCACTAACTACCTTTGTTATATGTCACTGTAAGTCACTTGGCATGCCAAATCTGGAGTCTTCTTGAAATTAACCAAACTAAGGGTGGCACTGGTGAGGCAAATACATGAATGTAAAATGTATTTTCCAATAAAGAAAATGGTGTAGCTTTACAGGGTTAATGTGGTAGAACTGGGCCTATCTTCACTGCAACCTTAACATGCAATGTGACTGTTAATAGACCTGTCAGCCTTAGGGTGGTCTTCCCCCAAATGTTTCGCCTTGTCCCCTCTAGTTTTGCTGAATTCATTTTTGATGGCCTAAGGACTCTGTGCATTTTACCATTGCTCACCAGTGCTAAAGTGCTTATGCTCACTCCTTAAAACTTGGTAAAGTTGGCTTACACTTAATTGGCATATTTAATTTACTTATAAGTCCTTAGTAAAGTTGTCTATCATATACAGAGGGCTGATAAATTAAATTATGCTGGTGGGCCTGCAGCACTTATTGTGCCACCTACTTACGTAGACCTTTAAAACATGTCTTATTTAGCCATTGCAGCTTGCATTCAGTTTTGAATTTTGCCAATTTGACCTGGGAAAATAAACCCTTGCCAGGCCGATAACTCCCTTTGTAGCACATTAGTCACCACTAAGGTAGGCCCTAAACAGACCATTGTGAATTGAGACAGCCTGGGTCCAGGGCAGAGAGGAGGGAAATTACAGACATTTCTGTGGGAGAAAATCTCCAGAAGTTTCTTCCACTTCAAAAATGGAACCACATATAAAAATAGGACCCTCAGTCCCACTCTTCAGTTCACTTCTGGACCTGATGAAGGCCTCTTAGAGAACTGCCATGTTGTCTGTGGCCTGATGTGTAGTTGTCTGTCGCCTGATGTGTACTTCAGAGGACTGCTGTGCCGCACCAAGAGGACTCTCCTGTTGTCTTAAGTCTGCCACATGCTCTAAGAGGACTACCTTACTGCTGGAGACCTGCTTTTCTGCTTGAACCCAAGACTCCCAGAGTGACTCTAAGGGCTGGTTGGCTGGCCTCCTGATCAGGGCCTTTTGGACAGAAAAGGCTGCAACCATCTTGAACCCCCATCTGGACCCAGCCTGTGTAAGTCCTGACCCATAAGTGGTGCCCCTCTAATCCTGAACCCTTGGATGTGGTGCTGTAGGTGCCCAGATAGCCCAAATTCAAAACTTGCAACCTAAATTATTTTTAGCCAAAATGTGCTCTGTGTGCTGAGAGGAGATCAGGTCCTACCTGCTTGCCAATCTGCCCAAAGTGCATCGCCGGTTGGCCTAACTTCACAGTAGCTCACAGTACATTGCTCTTCGCAGTAGCGGGTCCTTTAGAGTGGCTTCTTGTTCAGGGGGCACCTGGCTTCATGGAGTCTTTGTTTGCGACAGTCTGCAGCTTTGTTCCTCTGCAGATCTTTGACTTCAAAAAAAGAGACTAAGTCCGACAAAGAAATATTTACAGTGAACGCGTCCAGCGACTCCCCGACACTTCCTCCTCAGACACTGCCAGCTGCCTTGCTCCACAGAATATTGTCTTCTCAGACATTTTCCTTCAACATTTCTTCAAAGTCTAAAGGAAGCGGAGGCTGGGCCCAATCCACTTAATGGATCCGACCCACGCTCCAATGAAGTTGGCCATAACTTTTGACTTTGCCCCCATCTAGCACAAAAAGATGTCTACGAGTGACAATTTCATCATTTCGGTGCTATTTTTCACTTAAAACTTTAAAGATTTATAACTCTAGGTATGCTGATTGGATCTTTGTTGTTTTGGTGTCATATCATTTATTAAAAAGTACTCTATCTTTCTAAATTGGTCTTACTGCTTTTGAGCCAAACTACCAGAGGTTAAGCACGAGGGGCCCGATTCACAGAACTAACTTAAGACAAAATCCTAAACTTACTACCATTTTCGTATTCACAGAAGGCACTTACTCATTTTGGTATTCACAGAAGACACTTACTCACTTCGGTATTCACAGAAGTTAGGACTCCTAACTTTAGGACTCCTAAATGCCTTCTGTGAATACCGAAAGCCTTAAAATTATGATTTGACACCAACGTGCTGTCAGTCCCACCAACATCAATACCTGCAGTCAGACTGCCACATTAGGATGCTGTTGTCAGACCGCATTGCTCCCGGAACTGACCAACAGTTTCTGTTTGGCTCAAGGAGCCAATCCAGTGGTCGGACTAATCACATTCCTCACAATGGAGATGGAGCCTTGTCAAGAATTGCTGTGGGGATTACGATCAACCTTTCTGCCATCCATTTAACGTTGGTTCTTCAGACATGAAAAGGATGGTGGAAAAACATTTGGGGCCTCCTAGCAGGGCCCCTGTCCCCTATGGCCATCCGATATGGGCACTGGGGGGCACCTGTGGTGACCCCCTAAACATCCCTGCAATACTGTGGCAGGCACCGGTTCCGTGTTTAAATATCGATGTAAAAACTATAGTTTACAAAACTATTGATGTAAAAATATTGAATACAAAAATATCGACTCCCTATACTTAAACAGGTAAGTTCAATAATATCGAATCAAAAATATCGAAGTAAAAAATATAGATGTAAAAAATATCGACTTAAAAATATATAACTTAAACAAAATAAATTAAATAATATTAATATTTTTAACAAAATAAATTTAATTTAATATATATTTTAACTAAATATAACAAATACACTTAATTAAAAAAAATATAACGCACAAAGATGTGTACATATACATATATTTACTGAAATACATTCTATTTCCTATTATCTTTATTTAATTTATAATTTATTTTTTTAAATTATAATAAAATAAAATATATACATATATCAATAATTAAAAAAAAAGCCTATAAATAATTAACACATTAAACTATTAAAAAGTAAATAAAACATACATTTCGCAACACAATAATTACAATAACAGGGAAAGTGTTGGATAGCGGAGGGGTAAAAATTACTCTTCCCACTCCAGTGAGTGCAACAGTAGAGAAAGTGTTGGATAGCGGAGGGGTAAAAATTACTATTCCCACTCCAGTGAGTGCAACAGCAGAGAAAGTGTTGGATAGCGGAGGGGTAAAAATTACTATTCCCACTCCAGTGAGTGCAACAGCTGGGAAAGTGTTGGATAGTGGAGGGGTAAAAATTACTATTCCCACTCCAGTGAGTGAAAATCAGGGAAAGTGTTGGATAGCTACAGGGCTACTTTCTTCAACATGCTCGCAGTCTATTGGCCAGCTGTCAGGGCTTCCTTTCAATCTCCACTCTTTATCCAAATAGCAGCGCACATTTCAAGCTGTGACTAGGGTAAGCAGTCTATTTACCGGAGGTACATCTGAACCCTCTTGGTGCCAGGTAGATTCTTTCAACTACTTCAAATGAACAGAGAACACAGTCCTGGGCACACGTGATGAGGATATGACTATAGTATTAATGTCTCGTATAGTTCAAATTTCTGCGGTCAACACTAGTGTATTGTTCAAAAGTTTTTAATGATGCAACAACAAAAGTACAACCATGAACAAATAATCACTTCTCGGCCGTTCCTACTGCTTGAGGTGATCTGGAATAGTCATAAATGTCCCACTCATTTGAGTGTGAAGGCTAGTAGGTAAGCTGCACTGGCATTCAGCAGCAGTGACAGGACTGTGGGGACCTTTGAGTGTTGCCAGCTGCCGTGGACTTGTGAGAAATACCTTGGGACCTAGCAGTGATATTTTTACAAATTAGGCACTGCTTGGAATGTTCTGCAACTTATGCCTCTCTTGTTACATTACTACATCGAGTGAAGTTATTATTTTTTTTTTTTAAAGCTTGACTACTGTGCTGCCTCGTGCATGCAGAACAGCATGATTTGATGAGGGTTAAATCAGTGTATGAGCAAACCAGCTGAGGCCCCTGCAGGTTAGAGCGGTGGGACGGTGGGGCCGGGTGGGGAGGGGGGTGATTTCAACAGACGACAAGGAGACAAAAGTTAATTATCTATTAAATTTGCCCTTATGGTTGTCTGTCGAAACCCCCCGGACCCTCCTCAACCCGGCCCCACTGCCCCGGCACTCTTACCTGCACGGGCCGCTTCTGTAGCAAACCCTCTTCAGGACTACTTTCAATAATTCCCTTATTTTTATCCAATAAGAATTGACAGGATCTACTGTTTAGTAATGTAAGGATTTACTTCAACACTTCTTAAACAAATGCTATTTTGTGTGGCGACCCTCTGGGAATCCATGCATCTTAATCTTGCCCTCCTAGCTGGACGTTGTTGTCCACATACTAATCAACATCCTTAACCATCACTGTGTCCCCTTCCATATGCCATTTGTATACAGGTGAGAGGGGGGTTGCTTAGATAAACCATTACTTTTCTTCTGTTCTCTGCAGTTTGTAGCAGAAGATGGCGCATTTCTCTAAATAGCACTGGTAAGTCTTAAAGTAATGTTCTCTTTTTTTGTTCAATAAAGAAGTTGAAGCGAACGCACTTCAAGCTCGGGCGCACTGCAATGCCAATTGCGTATCAAAAATACACCAATTTCATCCAAGTTTAGTTCTTTTATTGCAGATAATCCAAAATGTTCTCTCAATTATCCTTGTTACATAGTAGACCAAAAAAGTTTTGTTCCTCATAGCGATGCATGTGTATTTCTTCCCCAGTTTCTCTTCCACTTCTTAAAAAGCCCACATTAAAGTATCATCCTTTGCACTCTGGTACTTGCTGTTTTTGATTTAATATTTATAACTGCACAACTACAAGTTTCAAAATTCAAGGAAAACTCTACTGAGTGAGCTCCCGCGTGTGACGAGAGACAGCACTGCCTCTTGCTTAGATGTCACAATTTGTTATAAATATAATAAATTAAGAAGTTACAAAATGCTGGTCTCGTTAAAAAAAATTATATGCACTTACTCTCAAGGGACAAAGTAGTCTTTATGCTATGTGTTGTGGACTGCCATTGTAATGTTACATGCTCAGTGCCAAGATTACTTCCATATTCGAGGCCTACCCCAAGAGCTTGGACATGAAGATATGGATATGCCATTTAATCTGCACCACATGCTAAAGGCATATGTTAATTTAAATGCCTTTAGCATCGATTATGAGGACTAGCAATATTCACACTTTTTTGTAATGAAAGCTTTGCTGTTTTATAGGTGCTAAACAGTCATTACTCATTTTCCTAGGATTCCTGGCAAAGGTCAGTTTTGTTTTGTATGCATACAACTTGCCGGATGTCTTCCCCTCATGAGATATTGTCAGCAGTTTTCGCCAGCTGTATTATTTTACAGCTGGGAGCAGGTGGCTGGCTCTGGCAACCACATCTTGTGCCGTGAAAAGGTAAGATATTATCCTGAGAGTACTTTGGTGGGTGGCATCCAGGGCTGTATGCAGAGCTAGGTGCTAAGGGGTTAAGAGGGTTCTTAGTTTTTACAGGAGAAAGGGTTTGGGCTGGAGGGCAAGGGGAGCAGTGCCAGGCTGCTGAGGCATGATAGAGGTGTTGTTAAACCTGCATGTGGACTTTAATTTAAGAACAAATATATATATATACACACACTACCTACTGGGGGTCTCCAGTAGGTAGTTATAGTTAGGACCTATTATCCATAGGAAAATCGTAACATTCTATTCCCAATAACTTTGGCGCCGGTTGACGAATCTTCGCTAAATTTTCAAAACTAATGGCCCGTTCCGGTCAGCTCCTATCCTGAAAGTTTGGGGGTGATTCGTCAAGCAGGGGCCAAGAAAAAAGGGGGGTCCCAAAACACGTTTTCCCCATGTTATTTCCAATAGGAAAGTTTAGACACGGCTACAGCCCGAACTGCTGTACAGAATTACACCACATTTTGCAAAAAGGTGGCCTTTGGTTCAGAAAGCACCCTTTTTTTTTTTTAAATGGTGTAAATCCGTTCAGTAGTTCCTGAGAAAATCAAAAAATAGAGGTAAAAAAATCAATTTCCCATGGGAAACTTTAGACACGGTTATAGCAAAAACTGCTAAACGGAATTACACCAAATTTGCCAAAATGGTACTGCTTGGCTCAGAAAGCATCCTTTATGAAAACGGTGTAAATCCGTTCAGTAGTTTTTGAAAAATTAAGAAATAAAATGGTGATATCCATGGCCGCGTTGGATCCGCGCACCCTCACGATCACGAGGAAGTGTTGGCAGCCATCTTCTGCCTCGGTACAACTGAGGCACAAGAAAACAGAAAAACAAATGTGCAAAACAGGTAAAGGGGGCAGGGTAGAAACACCCTGACCCCCTAGGCCTGCTCAGGGGGTCCCACAAGGACCCCCAGGGCCAAAAAAAGCATTAAAAAAAAAATCCGCGAGATTTGCACACCCAGCGCGAATTTTGGCCGAAATAAAAAAAAACGAAGCGCGGTCTCCCGCGCTTCGTTAATATTTAGCCCCCAGGTGGGCCACGTCCCGGGGGCAGAGAAAAAAAAGTGGGGGGGCCCCAATCCCCCCCACACTGCCCCGGGTACCGCCACCTCCTTGGTTAATGAGTGATGTCACTGACCCTGTCATGAGGGATGTAATATGTGATGTCATCAGCAGTGCATTGTGGGGGCGCGAGTTATAGTTAGCTGAACTAACTATAACGGGGGAATTTCACGGGTTTTGTATGAGTGCAAAGTCCAACTAACTATAACTTTCCCTAAAACCTATGGTTTTTTCAGTGAATTTCTAAGGTTTTTTAAATGCTAATTTCTAACTAGAACGTGCCTGAAATCTATGTTTTTTTCAGTGAATATATATATATATGAAACAGTCTCGTCTCATCAAGTTTCTCAACACCAACAAACGAGAGTGGACCCAGGATAAGTGCTGGTTTTCTTATTTTATTTCCTTAGTAAGTCGCCATGACGCGTTTCGACAGCTCCCTGCCTTGATCACATATATATATATATATGTATTCTGACTGAAAAAACAAAGGTTAAAGTAACGTTATAGTTACACCATTTGTCCACAAATCTTCAGCCTTGGTTATTAATGTAGCTAGGAGGGCGAGGTGAACTGTTTCTTCACAGCTTTTTATGCCTCTGCTGACTAGAAACTTTTTTATTATGTTATTATGTTATTGTCATCAGACACTCCATTGTGCCATTTGTCCTATCTGCCGCACCCTCTACAACCTGCGCTCTGTTTAAGGGAGCCAAGGACTTCACTGTAGACACAGTGTGCTGGAAAACAGTTTCTTTACAATACTGGGAATATAAAGTGTGCTTGCCACTGCACCTTTTTATTTCCTGGCACGCCCACTACATGTGGCCACAGTCTGTCTGCTATATCGTAAGAATACTGCACTGTCCTCCTACACTGTGTGCTTCCTGTTTCACCCATGACCCACCACCTCTGTCCTGGGCTTTCAGACATCCCCCTCCTGCTGCATCTGCCCTTCTTCCAAATACCCTCCTTCGGGAAAACACTGTTAATTGATAAGGTCATTTTTATCAGAGGAAAAAAGGGAGACCTATTCTCTTTGCCAATTGTTTGGTTCTTGCTTATTGCAGTTTGCTTCCATTTCAGCTTCGACGGGAAGCACTGTAGGGCTCCTTTTGCTGACACTGGAAGTACTTTTTCTGTGTGATACTGTGGGGTCATGCACCAGGTGTCCTTGTGCTCCTGTAGTAAAGATGTGTGGCACCTCCTGCAGCTTTACTTGGCCTTTTGCTTTCATGGGCTGCATGATGTACTGGCAAGGGTATCAAACTACTGCAGTTTGTTTAAAGCGGGAATGATTCATTATGAGCAATCGTTTACAATAAACACTTAGGGCTAAATTATGACTTTTGGTGGAGTGGTGGTGTGGCTGCCGCTCACCCACCAGATTACGACCAATTTTGGACTGGCTGAGTTGCGGTTATGGTGTGGGGAGTCTATCAAAGGCGGTAGTGCCTTTCAAAGGGGTTCCAGAATGGGAACGCCACACAGTGTTCCTACATGGCATGGGCTTAATAGTCCATGCCGTGCAGGAACCTGGGTGCACTCACACACATAGGAGGGCACATGTTGCATGCATCCTCAGGCTGAGGGGGACAGGGGGTCCTGTAGGGCTCCCTTTGTTTCAGCACCACCAGGCTTTTCATGGAGGAAAGACCTCCATGAAACCGCTGGCGGTCCCTGAAACGTAGTTGCAATATGCATGGTGGTGCTGCAGCAACACCACCCGCATATTTCATAGCCCCTGACTGCTGCGCCACTGTTCCCTGGTGCAGCTGGCGGTCCAATTATGGTCTGACTACCCAAGTCGTAATAGGGCAGTCGGACCACCGGTGCAATGGCAGCTGGACTTCCACCGCTGCACCACCACAGGTCTGGCGGTCCTCAGATCACCAAACTCGTAATTAGGCCCTAAATCAGAGGCAGGGGATTTGGATGCTCTTATTGAATTGTATTGCCATTTATCATAACCAGTGAAGTTAAATAGTTTTTTTTTGGGAGTGAATGCTCTTACTCTTTAAGGAAATGTATTCCTGTTGTGGACAGTTTATGATTAAACTATTAACTTTAAAGCAGTATAGTACAGCAGACACTGTGCATCACTCCCAAAGTACTGGGGTGGCTAAGGATGGTGTTTAGAGGTGGGTGGGCCTACAAATTACCAGGGAGAGCAGAGTCAAGGGTTAGTTCTGACGCTGAGAGCCTTGAAAATGTTTCAATGAAAATCATGCAACAAAGATCATGTTAAAACATTCGGCTCTTCAAAATTAGAAAAAGTGTATTTCTTTAGCATGCATCAACGTTTCACCTTAGTGCCGCAGGTTTGGAAAAGAGAGTTTTTAAATATGAACTGTGAAACATTCCTGCCTCCACTCTGTTGACAATGCTATTTATAAAACTAAGAGGCAAGTCGGGGGTCATACACACTATATGTCAGTCGATTTCTATCATCAATGGAGCAAAAGCATAGGCTATTGAACGTGAGAGGTTACTGTACAGCTCACTTTCTGAACTTATGTATTTGAAGGTGCACTAATATATGATCATGAACAAAAATCAGGTTCAGTGAAACAAAGTATTTGCCCAGGGTCACACAATTTGGATTTGGTCAAGCAGAGAAGCAGGGAATGATCCCAGATTTTCCAGTTTGACACTGTACACTTTCCCTCCTATCGAAGTCTCTTTTCCTCATAAGTTAATGCTTCGTCTTAATTTTTGGAGGATGAGATGAGAGCATGGGTGCCAGGCAAAATCTACCTTTTTTGGAAGTCTTACACAGCGTGAAGCTTGCCCAAGAGCATTAGAGGGTTCACAAACACAGACTGTATTGCACATTTTTTCAGCATGGGGAAATGTGACTTGACTTTACAGGCCCTTATATGGTCACCAGCTGTAGCCACTAGGCCACATTATCTACATGAAAGTTCAGCACATGTGGGTTCGAGAGTACAAGAGGAACTCGATCTGAGCCACAGCCAGGCGGCGCGCTCTCAGTGGCTCGCTCACCTCTGGGGTTTCCCTATTACATACTCACCTTCAAAGCCTTTCTAAGCAAGCACATATGTGAACCGGAACCCCTTCTCCACGCCCACCCCCTTTCTCATTTAATCTGTATGAAAACAGTCTGCAGGGGTGGCTGCAGCCAGAGAGATTAATGCTTGATTTGAGGCATTAGTGACATATTAAACTTCAACAGCTGACTGTCTGATGCCAGCTTAAGCTTTGTTGAAAGTGAACCGGTCGCTTTATTTAGAAAAAAGTAGACACTTTAGGTTTTGCTCAGCACAATATGTCAAAATGCCACTTTATCTAGATGTAGTTCAGCTATATGTGACCTTACATAGATCACTGAGCAGATTCACGCCACTGTGTGCGTATATTGTAGAACGCGTTAGGGTGTTTTCCAGAAAACATGTGAAAGGAGCACAAAAATGAAAAAGAACAACACTAACCATCTGATAATTCAGTTCAGGGCTTGCCAGTCTCTCCTTGGTTGCTGTAAAACTCACAAAACAAATAGCACATGACAGTTATTTACCTGTAATTGCCAGTGTCGCTGGTAATTCTACCTGTTAGGGGTGCCACACACGCACACATGCACTCTCACTCACGCCCATGCCTTTACACACAGGCACACACACACACCCGTTCACAACACTCACCAAGAATAACACATACATTCATACATACAAGCATGCATATATCAAACATACAACAAAAACTAAATACCATCACTGAACAGAGGGAAGCCCTGGAGGTGCCAGAAGGGTTGGGACTGCTAGGGAAGTCAGCAGTCCCTCACTCATCACAGAGTGGAATGGGGTCAGTGAGACTGCGTGACCCACCCCACTCTGTGACGAGATGACACTGATCGACACTCGGCCCTGGGGACTTTAGGGCATAAAACTGAAGCACCCAGCTCCGAGGCAACCAGTGATGCTCCCTCTCATCATGACTGGGAGGGCCTTTGAGGCACTTTGCCAGACTGAGGAGGTATGCCCACAGGGCTGTGAAATCCTCAGCTTGGCAAAGTTCATCTCAGGTAGCCAGGAGCATGCACATTTAGCGCATAACTAGCTACCGGCTGCCTGACCTAAACTAGAAGAGTGTCTGTCAGGCTGTCCTTCGTCGAGCCTCACAGACACTCTTCTGGCCAGGTAAAAGATGGGCGGCCATGGCCCTCAGTCCATATGGACAAGCTGCTGCTGGTATATATCCAACTTCAAATAGCAATGAAATCAAAAAGTGAAAATTGCAGTCAGAATCACGATTCTTTGAATTTAAAATTGAGAAAAATGACCCTTATAATAAAGTCTTCCCTCGGACATTGAAACCGAGCGCGGTGTCCTTGATGCGGCACGCGCACAGTTTTACAGTTAAAAAAAATAAAAGAGCGCGGTGTCCCTGAAGTGGGCACCGCGCTCACTATAAAAGTTTTGTTTTAAAACATTAAACAGAGCGCTGTGTCCCAGAAGTGGACGCGGCGCTCAGTATTCAATTAAAATAAATAATTAAATAAACTGAGCATGGTGTCTCTAAAGCAGGCGCCGCGCTCAGGTTACAAATACAAAAACAAATAGCAGCCGCCATTGGCCCCATAAGTGCCCACAAACAAAATAGTACTCACCCCCTAGATAAAGCGGACGGTGTACAGAGCCAAGTAAAAGATCCAGTCATCATGGGCGGTCATAAATGGAGACAGGGCAGTAACAAGGAGGGAATAACAAGCCTCATTATCAATCGGAAGCCAGCATTTACCAAGGGCAATGACATCAGCCAATAAAAAAATATGGGAGGAGTGTAGGCAAGGCTTCCACAGCATACTCGACTACTGCATGCCTGGCAGAGCAAGCAGCGCTTGGGTGCTGCCCCTAGGCTCGACCCAAAAATGTGCAAATGTACTCCTGCCAATTTACTACCTCGCATGAGTTCAGATTTCCACATTGTAGGAGCTCTCAGAGGTTTCCAAAAGGCCTTCTTGAAACTTCTCCAGAAGTACTGGTAGAAACAACTTTGAATTTACGCAAAGAATTTTCTGCAGCCATGTTTATGTTTTTCATGAGCTTTCTAGGGATCCCTGTCTAAAGTGCTCCACTCGACCCCAGGAGTAGGAATGAGGCTGGTGTAAGCGCACACCATCATCATAAAATATTGCACATGTAAATTCCCTTAAAATGCAAATTAAAGTTTGGTGATTTCCAAACCTGTATTTAGACTCATAATGCGAGCCACTTGCACTTGTAAGTGAAACCTGCGTGTGCAACACCCTTGACCACTCAGGGCCACAGGGTACAACAGTTAAAGGTTACAACAGAATCCTTCCCTTAGTCATGAAAGAGCAATGAGGCTAAAAAGTGACAGCACAGAGAAGACAGGCTTAATTTAAGGCAATGTGTAAAGTTTTAATGGAGAATCAAAACCAGACTAACATCAAAATGCAAAACATTAAAAATCTCAAACTGAATTCGAAAAATGTAGCGCAATTTAGTAAACAAAATGGCAAAAATTCACTAAGATGAACCGGACATATGAACCGCGGCTGGTTTCAGATGAACCTGTGCATATTTCTGCTGTATCTGGCTGGCCCTGGGTACCCACATCTGTTCACGGGTGACCTGGGTGAGCATCAGCTGACGTCAGATGAACCAGTGAATATATTACTGACTCTGGCTGGCCCTGGTTACCCGCAGCTGAACTTGGGTGACGTGGGTGAACCACAGCTGACGTCAGATGAAGTCAATTCTGCTGGTCCTCCCTGGCCAAGCTGACCCCATGTGAAGATGGGTTATCGCAAGGCACCTTGTTATGCCTTTCTCAGTGATTAATTTCCTGAGAAGAGATGCTCGCAGCAGGGGCAGTGCGTCCATTAGGGCACTTGGGCGTTGTCCCACCAATTAATTTGAGGCACTCGAGAGTTGAGTAACAACTAACAAGGGTTGCCGGCACTTTCAGTCTCTCACTCACATCATTTATTTAAATCCCAGCAGCCGCCAGAGGCAGTCAGCTCAGAAGGGGGCGGGGCAGCAGGAGTTCAGTCCATCAGTCATGAGTCATCATCATGACATCGATACGGTCGGTGGAGCGCACAGCAAGTGTGCGCATGTTCAGTTTAGGGCTTAAAGAATTTTGCGACCAGACCGAACATGCGCACTAGGCTGCTCATTAGAAGAGCGAGGGTTGTTCCATGCCGCTCTTCTAATGAGCAACCTAATGCGCATGTTCGGGCTGGTCGTAAAATTCTTTAAGCCCTAAACAGAACATGCGCACTACCTGAGATGCAGGTGGTACTTGCCAGCCAGCCAGGAGCGAGCGTGACGTCAGAGCCTCTTCGTCGAAGCAGACACACCTCGTGTTCAGTCCCGCCGCGGCTGCCATGCATAAACATGCAGGAATGTTACGGTAATGAGAGTAGAGAGCTCTCAGCGCCTGGATCTGACTGAGCACCATTCTGCAGGTTAATTGGACTGGACTTCATGAGTCGTGTAGAGGTGCCAGGTAGGTTAAAAGTTCTTATTACTGTTTAGAATGAAATATCAGGAGAGGCGAAAAAGTAAACGGTTTCCAAACATTCAAAGAGTGTTATCATTCACAACTACATGAAAAACGCTGTGAACATAATGCAAGCACGAAGCACACGTCCCTTAAAAATCTACGTAACGAAAAATATATGAACTCCACACATATTTAATTTACTTTCTGAACAGCGGCAGAAGCAAAGGCGGGTGGTGGCGGGCGGGGTACTTCAGAGCGCTGGTGGGAAACATTCACTTAACAAATTGCACACAACACCCTCCACCATCAATGCCCTATGTTTTGGAACTGCTTCTGTCTGCCCCTCCAACCGAAGGCTTGAAGAAGATTTCCTGATATAAATAAAATGATCGAAAAATATTTCTTGCTTACAATGTCTGGTCCAAGCACACTCCGACGCGCTGTACCCCCATGGGTCACCCCTCGCTTCCCTCGCATGGTTACAGGTGAGGGGAGCGTGTGTACCCCAAATCTTAGTTCATCCCACCCACCCCCGTGCTAAGGGCTGCAAAGGGGTATTTGGAGCGCACCATAAAAAACTGAAGAAATGCATACAATGTAAAGTATGAAAACCGTGAAAGTAGGGGGGATTTAAGTGTTGGGGAATGGGTGCTGCAAAAATGAGCACTTTAAAGGAATAAACATTGATTTTCGATCCTTCTGTAATTGTAAGACAAATAAATAAAGAGACGCTGGGAGACTATTCGGCTAAATGTCTGGCATCTCCAGATATCTAGCGAGAGCTTCCTCCTTGGAATATCCTCACAGTGGTCCATGCTGAGAGGCATCCTTGGAGTAGGGACGGCCATGCTGAGAGACAAGTTGCTCCTACTTAGGGAGTCATTCGTTATTGTTTGTTGTCTGTGTAACCTGCTCAACCGTTTGTGATGCATCAGAGCTCACTATGTTTGACTGCGACTTTGGAGGTCGTAGGGTTTCTGGAAGGTCACAGACTACCACCAGTTTAAGCAATCAACCAATGAGGGATTTACTGATGCCATTACAGCTGTGGGGAATGGTGAATCCTGCCAGACCAAGGGCACTGCATGTTCCAGTGACAATCTACTCCCCTTGGTGGTATTTACAGGACTCATCATTCCATCACGGATTCTAACACTACAAAGGTTTTGACTTGAGTGTGTGGTGTCTACTTATCCACTGAATGAGATTTGAAAACGTTTTGACACAACATTTCGCACTACTCCCAGTACAAGGGATAGCAGCCACCCTCCGTCAAGTGAAGTCCACCTCAGACAGGCCGGCTCTCAAGGGCACCGGCTCAACCATACGGCAATGCCTCTGGGCCCAGCAGCAGGTGCGTGTTCGAGAGGCACCTGAAGGTAAGATCGATGCGCAGGGAGTCTTGTTTTCTTGGTAGAACCACCGTACCTCTTCAGGTCCCAGGTCAGTCACTATGTGGTAAAGAAGCAAGGAGATTTCCCCTTCCGAAAGGTTGCTGCTTCTGCTTTCCGCACCTGTTAGAGGCACAGGGGGGCCGCCATGCTACCCCCATAGTCACGTACACAACCCTCCATGAAGGAAACAGCATAGGCAAAAAAAACGCTGTCAACTGAGATAAATGCATAAATCGCAGTGCACTGTCCGCAGCCACCTCATAGCAATACCACCCGTTTCAAAACTGTGAGACAGTTTACGATAGATTTTTTCACACAATTCAGAGTGCTCGTTGTTATTAACACGAAAATGGTCCAAAGGCTCATGGATGGGTTTTCTGCCCTTCTCTGAACTAGATTTGTTAGCACTAAGGTCACTAGCTTTTTGGCCTGGTATTGTTTCCACTGGCTTTAGGTGAAATATGACGTCCAAGCTACATAGGTATATGGGCATTAAGAATTGAACGCTCTTTCTTCAAGATTAAGTGCCCTTCATTCAAAATGGGTGGGTCCGCTTGGGACATGTTGAGCACAGGGCTGATTGTTGATTCCGTATAACAGTGTTACCAAAAGGCTGCCAGGCCCAATGAAATGAGCCTAAGAGCATTCTAAATGTAGAAAAGCAACTACTGTTCCCTCGATGTGAAATGCACCAATCCTAGATATTTGCAAATCCGTAGTTTTGAGTAAGAGGTGTAAGATTGCCAAGTATTACCTTACTTAGTGACTTGTAATCCTAGGACTCGATTATTTTCTCTGAATTCACAAACAACCTGCCCCCATACGTTGTTGAAGAGGCGGCAAAAGTACTCATTTTTCTACTGCATTTCCTCATGAGAGAACTGCCTCGCTTACCCTGCGCTATGTGATGAGAGGGCCGGCAGCACTAGACAGGTGCAGCGTCAGATTATCACTAGGTGTGTCAAGCCTGTTAAAAGTTACATTTTCCCTCTACTTCTGAGAGTTTTAAAAAAGGGTTTATAAAGTGGTGTTTCAGACAAATATACTATGCTATTATTTGGGTAATTGGATTTTAAAAACATAAAAAGAAAAGATTACAGCGTATAGGATATAGGCATGTTTTTCCCCTGTAAAAGTAGCCAGTCGAGATACCTTAGATTTTCTAGTATAGTTACTAGAAAGCAGACTTTATCAACTTGACTGCGTTCCTGAAAAATATATTTTATTTTCCAGTTTGAAAATAACCGTTTTTCGTGTGTGGCATATCAGACACCGTGTAATTTTTCAGTTTCATTATTACAAGGTCAGTCCTTTAGTAGAAAAGACAGGTTCTATGTTTGATTGCCTCTGTCATGTCTATTATTCCATCTGGGTTTTCTTACCCCCCCCCCCCCCCGCCACCCCCCCCCCCCTCTTGAAGGATTTAAGTACACATGATGACATTCCTTTTACAGATAACAGTCTGTGTGTTTTTCTCTGCCAATTGTAAGATTACTGAGTCTGGATGCAGACTTTGCACTTCTGTAGAAAACAGGCATTTGTATAGTTCTCACAGAGACACACGCTAAAGCACTTTTACTTATCACAGTTTGGATTTCCTTTAAATCTTTTAATCATTTGACAGCTCCTATTTGCTAATAATAACAAACCCCTTATAAAATGGTTTATGTCGTTAAAAAAAATATGTTCAAGCATGCTGCAGCTTTATTTTTTATTCTTCTAAAGCACTTCCTACACATTGCACAGCAGTCTAAATTCCTTAGTAGTTTTGGGCCTTTGAGAATACTGATAATTGCAGCCGCTTTCTGCTCCTCGACTTCATGAGCTTTGCACTGCTACAATGGTTTTAAAAGTGGGTACATCGGGTCTTTGAGCATCCCAATGTTGGTGGCACCTATATTATCATTTTCTGTCCATTACATGGCCGGGGAGATTGAATGAACATGATCACTTCCGGAGCAGGAACAGGGTCCCTAGGATAGGCCACATATGTTGCTAGGGGCTCATGGGTAAGATAGGTTCTGTCATTTCCAGGTAAGAGCTTCTGGGTCAGGCCACATGCATAATGTTACTTGTGGGTTAGTACTTTGAGATTAAGATTCATGCATGGCATCACTTTGTGGGCACCCTTTCATATGTGTGCACATTAGACTTCTAAGTCCTGCTTGTGTGCATTTGAACGTCCTTTCTGTGTGTACAATCCTTTCATATGTGTGCACATTAGGCTTCTAATGACTGCTGGAGTGGAGAGGAGCAGACGGAAGGGAAGCTTGCACCAGATCGATGGTTTTCTACGTTCCCAATTACAGGCACATGGAGAGAATTTTGTTTGCTTCATCAGGAGGTAGCTTAAGAAGAAGGCCCTCAAAGACCCGCGTCCATTCTTGCACAAATCTGGACAGTTTGAATAGGAAGCAGCGGCGACACCATCTCCCATAGCAGCGAGGCTGGACACAGACTAGGGGACTGTGTGGGCGGAGTAAATCATCGTTGAAGGGTACTTTGATGGAATAAACATCAAGTACTGAGGTGCAGTTTTTGAGAGCAATCAGGTCCCTTCCAGTGATGAAATGTTCCTATACAACGCACAGGTAAGAGACTTTGAGCATTTTATTACTGGTGGAGTTATGAGAGTAACTCCTGACGTTTCAGAGTGTTACAATGCACAGCCTGAGACCTCCTAGTTATATGCAGTCGTTGTGGGAGTAAAAAATAGGTGTTTTCCAGCCTCCGCAGATCCTGTCTACTAAATGTCTTTAACAAGTCCGTACTGCCTGTGAGTGCTTAACTTCTAGTAGAGCTCGACATTCACGCTACAACCGCTGCTGACGGCGTTTGCTCTCACTTCACCATAAAATGTAGCGCCCACTACAAAGTAATTGTGTTTTTATGCAGACAGATGTATTGGTTACTCAACTCTGGTGCTGTCCCATCCCCCCCATCCGAGTGTGATAAAATGCAGAGTCCCAGTACTGTGCAGCAGATGCCTTAACCTGTTGGGCTAGGTTGAACGTCGTGCTCCACCCCGTGCAATGACTGACCAGAGCACATCCATGGAGACCCTTCACTTGTTCCTTGCATGCTCCTTTTGGCCTAATGTCCGTCTATGTGTGTTTTTTTATAACTCCCTAGTTCATTTTGTTTAGTATTTTATTACACACTCTGACTGCCTGGGGATCGCAGGAAAGATATTCTTAAATGATTTTAGGAAGTTAAAAAGGAAAACAGTTAGTTCAGGGCCAACTGTCCAGCATTAGATTAAGTATTTGCCTTTCATGTGTTAAAAATTGTATCGGGTGTATTAGAATTGTCAAATGGAAATACCTTTTAGGAAAAAGAGTTACAGATGTGTTTGGGGTATGTTTGCAAGAGAAACACCATTTTTGGCTTCAATCTACAACTTCAGTATACTCCCTCCCTAAACATGCCAGTGCAGCTGCATTATCCAGCTTTTGTTGTTGATTGTAGGCAGGAGGAAGTTGTTTATATAGCGCCTAATAGTGTGGTTAGGTCTGCTTCTAGGTGGCACAAGTTTGGCAAATGGTTAACTGAAGCACAGGGCAGTGGTGCAGCCAGCATCATAACTTGAGTCTGTTGGTACCACAGTGGAACACTGTTGCACTGAGCATGTTTGCACCTCTAGTTAGCTGCCTTAATAGTGATGCACCTGTCATGGCTTCCATCTTGTAATGGCAGTGTTTTACAGTGGTGTGTGTGGGACATATCTGTGTTTCGCCACGCATGGTGCACTCAACCTGTGTCCAACGCCCTGTCTGCATGTATGGTCAGCATCTCAAAGCACTGTACAAAAACATATTGTTGATGTGTGAATAGTTTTCGCAGTTCTCTACTCATTTGTTGACTTGCATAAGAGGTGTCTGAAGGAAATGCAGATATGTTTGAGAGCCTTGGAGAGAGAAATTGCTACATTCCCTAAGCGTTAGTGTCCAAGTAAATTCATCACCCTGTCAATCATGGTATTGTACATGTTCGCTTGTGGTTCTATCCAGTATGATTAAGAATAGTTGTGCTACTGCGGTACCAGTAAATTGTTGTTAATTTTTGTTCCATATTCACAGAGCATTCTCATTATGGGTCAAACTTCTATAAGGTTTCTTAACTCCCACAACTCTAAACAGTAGTATTGAGGGAGCTGTTCTTCACACCTTCTAGTTTGCTTGAAGATGCACCATTTACCCACTCTTTTTTCAAACTTTTGTTTGTGGGAAAACCCCCCAAACCCCTTGTAGGTGGTTCGGGGACGCTCGCTACGCTCGCTCACCGCAGTGAAGTACAACATTTCTTTTACGACGCACCACTTTCAAATGTCACCAGCCGCCACTGGCTCGCAGTGCCCCTTCTGGGGTTCAGAGGGGTCAGCTTCACCTCAAACTACCCCCACCCCCTCCGTATGTAGAATCGGTTCCTGCTGGTCTGAGTCTGCTCCCAGGGCTTCAGTACTGTCCTCCGGGTAAAAGTAAAGCTGACCCTCAGCTGAGGGCTGGCCTCACAGGAGGCTGTTAATCACTGCAGCAGCTTGAGGCACGGAACTACCGGCTGAAGCCGTTGTGTGCTCCCTCCCTTCCCTTCACGGGGAATCTCATGCCCTAAAGGTGGGAACTCCACGAGGACGTCAGTCAGTGTGTAAGAAGTTATACGGGATCTGAGAGCGGACTTCTCAGTCCTTCTAAAGTCCCCCCTTACATATAAGCATTCCATCATTTCATTGTGCTGCTAAGGGAATGAAACTTCGGACGTCACAGTGTTACCAAAAACAATATTAATACCTTCAGTTTTATACCGTTTCAACCACACTTCTGCCGTTTCGAAGCACACTAAATAGCAAGTGTTACAATTACCCACATTAATGTCCCAGGAGCTCGCAGTGCAGAGTGGTTGCGGCTATTTTGAATAGAGGGGAATTAAACAGCCTTGAATCCAACATCACGACCCCGAGGGTGCAAGGACTTCACGGGACATCTGTAGACAACGACCTTTCCTAAGCAGTGAAAAAGGCACACCTCTCACCCGCAAAAATTAACATTTGTGATTTTGAATTTAGAAGTATGGGAAAGAATACATAAATCTTATAAACAGATGAAAAGCGAGACAAGAAACAGGAAGGGGATTTTTATTTTATGGCGCTTGGGGTATAAAACAAGCATTTGCAATGTAATAGGACTCGCATTTACGCGAGACCTATTGCATTGCATCACGAACAACGGGCTTTGAAGCACGGACAACGGGAGTGCGGGTGGGAGGAGGGGGGAGACGGGGGTGAGGAGGCATGGACAAAGTAGTGCTCACAGTCTAAATAACACATTCCATACTGTGTAACACTTGAAGTCAAGTGGCCAGTAGCCATGGGAGGGAACAAATGATGACATGGCCATAATAAGGAGGGACTAACAAGCCTCATAATTAATCAGACGGCAGCATTTACGAAATACAATGACACAAGCCAATTAAAACCATGGGCAGAGAGTGGGCGGATCTTCAACTGAGTTTCCACTCCATACTCTAATACTGCATGCCTTGCAAAGAGAGCAGCGCATGCGCGTTGCAGCTATGGGCTCGACCTAAATATGTGTTCTAATTTTGTAACAAACATTTCAAACAGGCCTAGTGTGAAGTAGCCATTGAGGCGTCTTTTTCCCTGCTTTCTAAAAGTAAGACCTCTTGTACTTCTTCCCCCAACTTCCTTCCATTCAACCTCTGCTCTACAGAAAACCTATGTAGACACTAATACATTCAACAGTGAAACTATTTTCACAATTTACACTCCCTTTGTACTGGTGATCCTTGTTCTCAGGGAAACACTCTTACTTACTAGGCTCTGCTAGTCCTTTCAACGTGCAGCCAACTCCTTTTATCAGGAAGCTCGGTGGGGCATGGAGGCTACGAGAAGATGAGACGCCTTGTCTAATGTCTCATGCTGAGACTAGCCAATGGACCTTAAAAGAAGCCCAGCACACTGGAGTGGTGCATTCTCAAATTGTACTCTCCCTTTTCACAAATGTACTTTGCTCTTAAAGGACTACTGCAACTCACTGGGCTCTACTAGTTTCCCCACACGGTTTGCTTCAGTTTTTTCAACGTGCCATGCTGTGACTGGTCAAAGGACCCTCAGAAGAAGCATATCCTATCAGAGCAGTGTGAAAGAAGTGCATGTGTTGCCCATGGATTGCACAGAGGGCATCAGAGGGAGAGGCGAGGCACAGCGGCCAGAGCGACTGACACCGGAGTACGGAACTCATTGTTCAGTCCCCGAAACTGGTGGCAGCTCACCTAAGCATCATGTGACTCAAGGAAATAGCTCACTTAATCTCCTTGATGGCCCCTAGCGCCTAGATACCCTTTAGGGTTGATAACTCGCGCTTTACACATCTGAAACTATCACTTATTTTATCACTGATATCAGTGTGACCCCAATATGAAAAGAGGGGCACACATTAAATATGAAATGAGGGGCACACATTAAGCATTAAATTGCTTGCCACACAAAGCAAACCGGCAGCCCAACAACCAAGCAAGAACCCTCCTAAATAATGCCTAAAAAAAGGTTTAGCACACCTGAATGAAAGCAACCACCTCTTAAATAAAAGATGGAGTGGTCAGATTCCTGGGTTTCCCAAAAATCATCCAAAGTCCTTCAAGATAATTTGACTGATGATTCTGATTTTTGGCACACACTCTTTGCCACATTAAATGATTAATGCTCTCTTAAATCAATCTCACAAAATGGGCCTTCAAGTAAATACACTTAAGACTGCAAAACAAGTCTTAACTAATGTTGTCAATCATTTGGAAAGGTTACATTCACCGATTACTATGGTGCATTGACAGAGTGTTAAATGATTGCCTGCCTGTAATTGCCATTTCTTTTATTATTGAGAGGTTAAATAATGTTCCACTGATTTTTTGCATTAAGCGACAGACGTTCTACAATCTCAAAGAAATAGCTCATCAAAGGGACAGTTATTCAGGCAACAATCAACTATGCTATAGCAAGCAAAAATCACTACTGTCTCCTTTGTATACACTGGTCACTGTAAATCTATCTTCCTGTGGGCTGTAGCCCAGCTTTAAAATTTCAAAACCAGGGGGAATATTTACTAATCAGTCACGAGACACAGGGCAGCAAGCAAAGTTGTTTTGCTGCATTGCATGAAAGAAAGAGCAGAAATGCTTCATATTTATAAAGATATGAAGCATTTTTGCTCTCTCATTGCACTGTTGCGCT
Source organism: Triturus cristatus (assembly GCF_964204655.1). NCBI lineage: Eukaryota > Metazoa > Chordata > Amphibia > Caudata > Salamandridae > Triturus > Triturus cristatus. The sequence continues at coordinate 973,835,526 of NC_140593.1, forward strand.
GAGCGAGCCCTTCTGAAAACTAGTATATTCACCCATTTTTGTTAATTTTTTGTTATAGTGGTAATCACTCAGGCCATGTAGAGACCTCAAAGTCTAAGGCACTGACGCTGCACAATCAAAAATCTTTCTGCTTTTAAAAATGAATTAGGTGCCTTTCCACGTGACATTAAGAGTTCACTTTTGCAGGCTGGCGCATGTCATGAAATTGCTTATGCCATAAGATACCAAAGATCCTCTTACAGTCCCACATATGTGGCTGCTGTAGACGACAAACCTCCGTACAAGGTTTGTACGGTGCGGCCTACATTTACCTTACATGTGGTGCTCCTATGGTGTACAAGCTTGCAGGCCTTTACAAATCCAGTTATTCACTGCTGTGATGTAGCATCAGTGAGTGGCAAAACCAGTGGTTAATTTGTAAAAAAATAAGTACTGCGGCGCTCATCAGGAGGCAGCTCGCACTAGCCCATTTCTCCTGTTAGAACTACCTACAACAGAACCAACTACTAACCATGAAAGTTGGGAAAGGATGTGGCGTAATGGCCAGAGCTGCTGACTTCGGAGCTTAGGACCCAGGTGTGAGTTTTGGCGTTAGCTCAACATCCTGTGATTCTGGGCAAATCACTTAATCCCCCCATAAATGAATGTGTCCTTAACTGGTGCTCATGAAAAGCGCCGGTGTTGATGATTACATGCTGGTGCTGAGCACCGGAAACCACCAAATCCAATTAAGCACTGAGCAAAACTTGTTACCCACTGTTGCAATGTCCTAGAGGAAGTCCATGATGATGCATTCTAGGCAGAGAGTGGTGTGCGGTAAAATGGCCAAATGCATGGAAGAAATATGAGCTTACAAAAAACATCACTGTTTTGGAAATGTTTCCAATTGTTTTGTCACTTCATCTATGGCCGCAAGTGCTAGCTAACAGAAGGATCACATTTTGGTTGGACAATATGGCCGTGGTGCAGGCCTTTAACTGCCAATCTGGCAATTGCCCGGTTTTGGTGGGGCTTTTGAGGGAATTGGTGAAGGGGTGCCTTTTGAGATATATAGAATTTCGTGAAAGGCATTTCCAAGGGTGAAGAACGTGGCAGCTGATGCTTTTTCTCATTTTCAGTGGGCAAAATTCCGGGTGAATTACCCCCAGGCGATGGAAAAGATGACGCCCTTCATGGCGGAATAGTGGCACATGGTTCAGTGGAGCAAAGGATAGTGGCCAAGGGAGAATTATCATTGGCACCTGAGACACGAGCCAGATACCAGGCGTGTTAAAGCATGTTTGCGTCAGTGACACGTTCCCTGGGATCAGGGAAAGGCCACCACCCTGTCTGAAGAGTGCAGCGATTTGGGCTGTGGGCAAAAGACAATGGGAAATCACACGCATGGGTTTCAAAACACCTTGCGGCAATCGCCCACTTTACAAAGCTGAAAGGGGAAGCTGATCCAACTGCAGGTTTCCCTGTAAGGGTGGCACTGAAAGGATGGGCTAGTCAGGAGGGAGTGAAGTCATCAGACCAGAGGGCACCCATTGATTTGAGCATGCTGAAGAGGTTATTGGGAGCACTCCCTGTCATATGTAGTTCACGTTACGAGGCACTGCTGTTCTCCACCACATTTTCCCTAGCATTTTTAGGAGCCTTCCGGATATCTGAACATGCATAGAATGACTCTTCCTATAGGGCGCTAAAGTTGGGTTACCTCAGAATGGGGCAGGATGTGGCCAAACTGACAGTGAGACAGTCAAAAACGGATCAGCTGGGGAAAGACTCAGTAGTCCATTTGACTAGGCTGGGAGGATCCGAGTGTTGCCCAATAGAACTGCTCAGGGCTTATATGGAGTATCGCCCCAAACAACCAGGTTACTTGGTGCTTCACCAGGACGGCCAGCCTCTCACCCAATTTCAATACAGAAGCATCCTCAGATGAGCGCTTACAGAGGCGGGGTACAAGGGACAGAAATGTCAACTCATTCCTTTAGAATTGGGGCTGCCACAACAGCATTTAAAGAGGGTTTGCCTCCTGGGGCGATTAAGTACATTCGAAGGTGGCAGTCAGACAGAAACAAGTTGTATGTCCAAACGGGAGTCTATCTACAAACTACTGGATAAACAAATCCTGGTTCTGCCCTTGTTTACGCAGTGACTGGTTGTGTGCCAAAGCATTATTTGCGCCTTCATAATAGTATGACCATATATTGAGTGTGTTCACAGATGTTAATAAAGTGTGTGGTAATGTTTACCTTCTTGTTTTATTGAGGACTTAAAACAGTATGAGTGATGGGTCCAGTGGCGGCTGGTGACATTTGAAAATGGCGAGGCGTAAAAGTGCCCCGTAACAAAGTCGCGTCAAAACGCACTCTCAAACTAGGACCAAAACACCTATTTAACCTATTTTATTTGTCGCAATGACCTTCACATTCTATGTATGAGATATCTGGTTCCATTTCTGCTGCTACCACGTGATTCACGTAACATCAAAACACTTGCAAACAAAATTAGACATTCCCAACTCTGATCCCATTCACTTGGAACCACCTGCAACACCCTACAATCCAACCCCAAAAACATGTAAACACTCACATTTAACATGGGCTCCTATGGCAGCTCCTTCCTTCCTCGACTTTGACAAAAAACACCCTTCCCATTAATGGATTCCTCCCAAACTTCCTGCACACCCATGAATTCCCCCTCCCTACCACTCACAGCAGCACCGTTCCTCTCGAGCAACTGGAACACCCTCAAAACCACTTCTCCACCACCTTAAAAACGCCCATTGGATAACATTGATTTCGAACCTTAAAAAAAAAAGCGTTTTTTTTGCACTTCCCCTACTTCGATCCTCTTGAAACTCACTGGAACAGTAGTTCCAGCGATTACGAAGGATCTCACAAAGAATTACACAAATCCATCCAGTGGAAGGGGTACGACTTTGCGATCAAACACGCGCCCACCGCAAACACGCAAAAACACCCCAAAATCATCCAAATCTCGATCGAATTTTGCCAAACCACTGGAAAACCTTTCCAACACCAAACCAAACAAATCCAAACCAAATCCAGCCAAACCTGACCAACCCCAACCCAGCCAAACCACCCTAAAATTAAAAAACACTTACCTGACCGCCTCTTCTCCTGGTCCGCGTTGGCGCCTCTCTGCCCCTTCAAACGGTCCGGAACACCACGTCCACGTGACGCAAGTGACTGGCAACCCGGCCCTCAGCCAATCCTGGCGCTGCAGCAGCTCCAGGATTGGCTGACGGCACAGCCTACTCCTCGCCCGCCGCCTGCCCATTAGGAGACCGAGGGGCTCCTAATGGGCATGCGCAAGGCAGCAAAAACACAAGTACGCATGACTGGGCACGGAGTAAAAATTAAGCTCCATGCCCACTCATGCGCACTTGTGCTGCCTTTCCCAAAGGCGTCTGACAATGATGTCAGTCAACATGACGCCAGACCGGCCACGGTCCGACGTCATGCTGACTGACATTCACAGAGGAGGGACGAGGGAGCTGTGGGCGCGGGCGGGGGGGCTACGCCCCCACGCCCCAATGGACGCACCGCGCCTGGATGGGTCACTCTTTTGTGGCCAGAACAGAACAGCGGGCCAGAGACAGAAGTTTGACACACGGCCTCAGTAACATTGAAATGTCCTAGATGGAAATCCCGGGCATGAGATAGGCTATGCTGGAACCCAAGTTTCGCCAGCTGGTGGGAAAAGAAGGGGTTAATTAGGCCAGAAATTCTGATAATCCATCTGGGGGGAAACAATCTCACCTCCTGTGGTAGGGGCCCCCTTTTACAGGCTAGTTGGCTACTCTAATGGGCCGAGGCAAGATATTTTGGTCGGAGATCATCCCACGCAGGGTGTGGGAGGGAGCTAGATCACCTGCAGCTATTGAGCTGTCAAGGCAGAGAATTAATCTGTCCCTACAGAAATTTATTAAGCAGCATGGATTGGGATTCATCAGGCATAGCTTAATCAGTAGACATCTAAGCGGTAATTTTGCACCAGATGGGGTACACCTGTCTGACGTGGGTACAGATATTTTCCTGCTGAGCATAGGGGATGCCTTGGAAAGGGCGGGCTGTACTTAAAGGAGATGTGAGGGGAGCACAAGTGGGAGTCCTCGGTTATCGCGAAGTGCCATCCCCGAGTTTTGGCGCAGTTACAGGGCAATCCTAAAGTTTCAAACAACTACAATGCCTCCAGATAGTGGATCTTGGAGCCAAAAAAGCAATTGCCTCATGTCACTGAGAGTCATTACTGCGGGGCCTGGGATAACGCGACGGCGTACCTTAATCCCTCCAGTGACAGTTAAAATCCTGAGCAACTGTGGAGACAGGCCGGGGTCTCACTCTGACATGTGAGGAGCATGACACAAAGTAAAGAGTAGGTTGGCAACCTACCGAAAGGAACGAGCTGTAAATAATCTAACTGAGGTGGTGTGGAAAACGCCAACAGGAAAGCTCTAGCTTTCTCAGGATGGGTGTCGGCCATTCAAGGAACTCCTCGTCGACACCGGGATCGCCCATAAGCTAACCCAACCTGTGTAATCAATAAACTTGCGACATAGTTTATCCACAAAAAGTGTCCCTCTCATTTATTATGTTGCACGCACTTTATTGTTGTAATTTAAGGGTCCTCACAGTCCAGAAGGGCTAGGGGTGGCAACGTTAAGCAGGGGACATTTGATTTCTGGGGGGATATATAACATACAATTGTTGATGGGTGAAAAGTAAATTATGGAGATGTTTTTCACCTTGAAGTTCTGAGTGACATCTTAGATAACTTTAACTTTGTTCTTATTGTCATATATCACTCAGAATCCCTTTGTGAAAAACATTCCCGTAATTCACTGTTACCCACCTATAATTCTATATGTCAATAAGGGATAAGGTCTCTCAATTGTATATTATTTCATGTACTAAATATCTCTAAAAACAATAAAACTTTTTTGAATAAAAAATAAAAAATACAATAACGATGATTCAAATGAAATTATTAACCATTTTAATTGAAGGAACAGATTTTAATCTAATTTAAATTTGCCTTCTCTCTATAGAGCTCGACAGAGAGGTATGGTACAAAATGTCCTATTCCACAGCATTCACTGTTTCACGTTTTTGTTTTACAAGGCTAAGTGTTATAACATTTTTCTGACAACACAATCTGCAAATTGAGCCTGGCAGCAAAACAACCATTCTTTAGTTCTAGGGTTCGTCGTCACATTGTAAGGTCTTTGGAACACTCACAGCAGCACTTCAATGAAAGACCAGCTGGATAATTTAAACATCTTGCCAAAAAATGCATCTTCATACCAGCACTCTGGTCCCACAGTATTTAGGCTAATCCATTACACTGGCAGATCTTAATATATTTCCTCAGAGCACACCAAGCTTTTGGACGGGCTCATTGCTGAGGTTGAGGATAGCTGCAAGTGGAGAGGTTACCATCATCTTCTAATGTACTGCATTTACAAGCTAACAAATACGTGCCAAGTCTTTTTCTCCTGCTTGGCAGCCAAACACTGCTATCTAGGGACTACTAGATCTATCTGGCGGCCCAAACACTATTGAGACAGTGAATAAGGTTCCCGCTGAAGCATGCAATTATGTATTTGATTGAATTGTCCACCACCAATTTTCACATCTGCTTTCTATACCTTAATTTTTTTAAAATATTGCCAATCAATTCACAGGGAGATTAAATTCATTAAAAAATATACATTGTCCCAAGTCATGGGAACCCACATAGCACTCTCAAAAAATCGATAACCTATTGGTTTATTATGCTTATTTTATTTTGATTTGTTTTATTTTATGGTAAGATGAAAGTACAAACCATGCCTCTGGGTAGGGTACATTTTATTACCAAATATCGCTGACAAAAATATCTGTGATGAAAATATCAGCAAAAAATATAGAGAAAACAAATGTTGACTTTATATGCTTTGTAAAAATATCAACAACAAATATATAGAAGATCAGAATATCATAAAATATAATTAGGCTTATCAAATTGTAACTATTATACACTATATTAATTGTAAAATATGGAAGAATCATAACAAGAGCATTACATTTCAACTAATCATTAAAAAACAAACATGTAAAGACACACAAAGTGGATAAAATTGTATATAAAAACTTACTATCCAATGTTTATAAAAATATTGAAACAGGGAACAACAACAATGAAGAGAACTATTCCACATATACTAAAAATATTTGCACAACATTATCTTTTGGTATAATTTCCCCAGTCTTTTTGCTTCTGACCTCCTGTTTTTAACTGTGTGATGCATTTTGTTTTTGCTGGTTTTAGACCTCTGGGCATTTTACCACTGCTGACCATTGATAAAGTGCAAGTGCTACCCATTTAAATTGTATTTCTAATTGGTTTATCCATAATCTGTATATTTGATTTACTAGTAAGTCCCTAGTAAAGTGCAAAAGGTGTGCCCAGTGCTTGTAAATCAAATGCTGCCAGTGGGCCTGAAGCACTGATTGTGACACCTACTTGAGTAGCCCTGCAAATATGTCTCAGACCTGCCACTGCAGTGTCTGAGAGTGCAGTTTTAATCTGCCATTTCGACCTGACAAGTGCGCTGACTCAAGGCGTGATCTTTCTTGATGAGTTTCTTGACCCTCCTGCGCACGTCATACCACCTGTTCTGGATATCAGCCTTTGTGCGCAGCGTTGGTGCTTGTGCGTTCACCTTGTCCACAATCCTCTCCCACATCTTTGTTTTCTGTGACATGGGGGTCCTTTCGACCAATGTACCAAACAAATGTGGCTCTACTCTAATGATCTCATCTACCAGCACTTCTAACTCACTATCTGTGAACTTCTGATTCTTCTTTGGGGGCATGGTGATGGGTGGTGGTGGTGGTGAGTGATGTGTGTGTGAGGCTGCAAGTGAGGGTGGGTGAGTGTCGGTTTTGCTAGCTGTGTGTGTGGGTGCTTTTGGTGAGGTGCTAATGGTGTGAAAGTTGTGTGATGGGTGAGTTGTGATTGTGTCTGTGGTTGCTGTGTGATGGTGTTTTCTGCTGGCTGTTGTCTTCTATTTGCAAAGGATCATGGTAGTGATTGATGTCCTTTATATAGGTGCAGTTGTGTGTGTGTCTTTGTTCCAAGTTTAAAAAAAAATATTTATTGGCTTTGTCATTGCTTGTTTGGTCCTTTTTTGTATTTTTTCCTTTGGGTTTTCTAGGCATGAAGGAGACGTTCTTCTGACCGAGACGGATGCTGACCCGGGACATGTATCGGGTCTAGAGATCATCAGTTCAACAAGTACTTACTTGCACCCACTGGGGTGAACCACTCAAGAACTCCATCAGAGATCATCAGTTCAACAAGTACTTACTTGCACCCACTGGGGTGAACCACTCAAGAACTTCATGTACCAGCTTCCCTTGGGGCGACCCGGAGGAGGAGCTAGCGGAGTGCGGTCCATTGCGGTTGTTTATAAAAATGGCTCCCTCGAGCTTTGAGCTGATGAGCTCCTGGACGACGCACCTGCGTGCCTGTGCGGGCACTGAGGCCCTTGACGGTTGCTTGGCGGCCCTCTCTTCCACCCCTAACTATTTTCTCTACTGAGGACGGAAGTTATCCCGAAACCCGAGCCATGTCTCGGGCGATATTTTAAAACCCGGGACATGTATCGGGTCTAGAGATCATCAGTTCAACAAGTACTTACTTGCACCCACTGGGGTGAACCACTCTAGAACTCCATCAGAGATCATCAGTTCAACAAGTACTTACTTGCACCCACTGGGGTGAACCACTCAAGAACTTCATGTACCAGCTTCCCTTGGGGCGACCCGGAGGAGGAGCTAGCGGAGTGCGGTCCATTGCGGTTGTTTATAAAAATGGCTCCCTCGAGCTTTGAGCTGACGAGCTCCTGGACGACGCACCTGCGTGCCTGTGCGGGCACTGAGGCCCTTGACGGTTGCTTGGCGGCCCTCTCTTCCACCCCTAACTATTTTCTCTACTGAGGAGGGAAGTTATCCCGAAACCCGAGCCATGTCTCGGGCGATATTTTAAAACCCGGGACATGTATCGGGTCTAGAGATCATCAGTTCAACAAGTACTTACTTGCACCCACTGGGGTGAACCACTCAAGAACTCCATCAGAGATCATCAGTTCAACAAGTACTTACTTGCACCCACTGGGGTGAACCACTCAAGAACTTCATGTACCAGCTTCCCTTGGGGCGACCCGGAGGAGGAGCTAGCAGAGTGCGGTCCATTGCGGTTGTTTATAAAAATGGCTCCCTCGAGCTTTGAGCTGACGAGCTCCTGGACGACGCACCTGCGTGCCTGTGCGGGCACTGAGGCCCTTGACGGTTGCTTGGCGGCCCTCTCTTCCACCCCTAACTATTTTCTCTACTGAGGAGGGAAGTTATCCCGAAACCCGAGCCATGTCTCGGGCGATATTTTAAAACCCGGGACATGTATCGGGTCTAGAGATCATCAGTTCAACAAGTACTTACTTGCACCCACTGGGGTGAACCACTCAAGAACACCATCAGAGATCATCAGTTCAACAAGTACTTACTTGCACCCACTGGGGTGAACCACTCGAGAACTTCATGTACCAGCTTCCCTTGGGGCGACCCGGAGGAGGAGCTAGCGGAGTGCGGTCCATTGCGGTTGTTTATAAAAATGGCTCCCTCGAGCTTTGAGCTGATGAGCTCCTGGACGACGCACCTGCGTGCCTGTGCGGGCACTGAGGCCCTTGACGGTTGCTTGGCGGCCCTCTCTTCCACCCCTAACTATTTTCTCTACTGAGGAGGGAAGTTATCCCGAAACCCGAGCCATGTCTCGGGCGATATTTTAAAACCCGGGACATGTATCGGGTCTAGAGATCATCAGTTCAACAAGTACTTACTTGCACCCACTGGGGTGAACCACTCAAGAACTCCATCAGAGATCATCAGTTCAACAAGTACTTACTTGCACCCACTGGGGTGAACCACTCAAGAACTTCATGTACCAGCTTCCCTTGGTGCGACCCGGAGGAGGAGCTAGCGGAGTGCGGTCCATTGCGGTTGTTTATAAAAATGGCTCCCTCGAGCTTTGAGCTGACGAGCTCCTGGACGACGCACCTGCGTGCCTGTGCGGGCACTGAGGCCCTTGACGGTTGCTTGGCGGCCCTCTCTTCCACCCCTAACTATTTTCTCTACTGAGGAGGGAAGTTATCCCGAAACCCGAGCCATGTCTCGGGCGATATTTTAAAACCCGTGACATGTATCGGGTCTAGAGATCATCAGTTCAACAAGTACTTACTTGCACCCACTGGGGTGAACCACTCAAGAACTCCATCAGAGATCATCAGTTCAACAAGTACTTACTTGCACCCACTGGGGTGAACCACTCAAGAACTTCATGTACCAGCTTCCCTTGGGGCGACCCGGAGGAGGAGCTAGCGGAGTGCGGTCCATTGCGGTTGTTTATAAGGATCATGGTAGTGATTGATGTCCTTTATATAGGTGCAGTTGTGTGTGTGTCTTTGTTCCAAGTTTAAAAAAAAATATTTATTGGCTTTGTCATTGCTTGTTTGGTCCTTTTTTGTATTTTTTCCTTTGGGTTTTCTAGGCATGAAGGAGACGTTCTTCTGACCGAGACGGATGCTGATTTTGGCTCGTGCGAGCTTCTCTGGCTCGTTCACGCTGACTTTCTTCTGTGTTTCATGCGCGTCGGTCGCGGAGATCTCTATTGCTTCAGATCCCTGTTTTCTGTGCGTGTCGGTCATGCGGCTTGGGCTCCGTGCGAGTCGGTCTGGGTTTTCAAGCATTGCATCGTACTGCATGGATCGGACATCGCGGGTACGTGTCGGATGGGTTCATTCCTGGTACGTGTCGGTCTGTGCTACTCGAGTCTGTTTTCCGGGCGAATCAATGTTTTCCCTACGGCTCGATCGGATGGCTTGTATTCCATGCCTGACGGTTGTAATTCACATGCGTTGCATCGTACTGCACGGGTCGTACGGTGCCGGTCCATGTCGGTCGGTCTCCGTTCCGGGTCCGTGTCGGTCGGTACGTTTTGAGGCCGGAATCGGAATCGGCCCCTTAGTAGTGGTAAAGAGCACAGAATCCTAAAGGCAGCAAAAGTAGGATCTAAAGCCAGCAAAAGTAGGATCTAGAAAAAGGCAGAAAATCTGAGGAGACCATTTAGGAAATGTAGATTTTCCACACTTTCAGAATATGTAATTTGGGAATATTTGAAGAGTGGGAAGTTTGAAGGCATATATGAGGGTGATTATTTAAGCCCTTCAGTGCTAAGGTTCAATCCCACCCTCCCCAGCTAAGCTTTTTTTGTAATGTTTGGGGTAGTTTGTGCTTAAGGCTTCATAACACTTTTCTCACGAAAGGTAACCAGCACAAAATTGTGGTATTTTCCCTACATGATGCAGATTCTAAAGATACCTAGGAATTCTGGTTTGCATGAAAGTACGTGTTGTTTTGCGAGATTCACATCAACAAAAGGTTTGCAACCTCATCCCAGCTTTCAGGAACAGGAAGAGATGTAAAAACATTGTTTACCTCAGGTTTTCCAATTCTTTAATTAGTAGTTATTTTTTCATATTTTTATGATTTCTCCCTGCTTGCAGTGTGTGGTAAAACCAAATGTGAAACCCATAGGTGAAACCGGAAAGCTGTACATTTCTGAAAAGCAGACACAATTCTGAATTAATTAAAGGAGAGTTTGCATAGCTTACTCATGGTTTTCTCAAAGAAACTAATCGTTGAAATCAAAAACTAATGAAAATAAAGAGGATGAATTATAATTGTGACAATGAATTTGTATGTCATTGTTTGCGTCAGTGGCTGACATACAAACGTGATTTATCGTTTTGTCCGACCATCTCTTCTGGTTGCAGGAATACTTAACGCAGGTGATTGCATGGTTAAGGTATTCATAATTCAGAGGTTATGACATATTGTTAAAAATGAAAGATAGAATGGTCCTTGTGAAGTAATATGTGCATCTGACAGTTCTGTAAGGTACTGAGATGAAGTGTCCGAGTTAGCGGTCAAAATTGAGACTCAGTTGTGCATTTGTTGAAGTGTTGTCTTCGTGTTCTTGGTCGAGGTCCGGATGGGCACAGCTTGAGCATGAGAAGCTTTACAAAATAGCATGATATCCTGCATGGGGTGTGAAGAAAATAGAGTACATGGAAATAATTGGAATAAAACTGTTGACATTTACGAAGTAAAAGGAAGGTTTACATTGGAGCATGAATATGCAACCATGGCTGTGCGACTGAGAAATGGGGTGATAAATCACCCCACATCGTTCGTTAGATTTACAGTGCGCCATTTAGGGAAAGGCGCTTACTCAGTGCGCACGCAATCTCAGACTATATTTGGAAAAATGGTTGAACTGACAAGCAGGTGTGCATCCCACCATCCTTGATGTGACATTTAGTAAGCAGCGCAGCATGCCGCCTGTGCCACGCTACTTATTAAAAGCATGAAATATTATAAAAATAGAGTTTGGAGTGGGGAAATGCTTACCAAGACGAAGGCGAAAGGCACGCTTTTGCTGGCAAATAAACATTACATTGTGGGGTAGGTATCCTGCCTGCAGCTGCAGGCAGGCAAAAGGCATGTATGAAAATAGTGCAGACAGACTGTAGATAAAGCATACCAAGTAACAATACATGTAAAAGGGCCAGTCCTTCTGGGAGGTAACAACAAAAGACAGAGAGTTACCAAGGAGGCACTAATAAGCCTATTAACAAATCAAAAGGCAACATTTACAAAGGACAGTGACAGCAGCCAATTAAAAAGATGGGCAGAGCTTCAAGTCCATACCCAAATACAGCAGGTCTCGAAGAGACAGCACAAACGCTGCCTAGGTGAGACCTAAAAACAGTTTCAAATTATAAAAACATTAAATGAAGCAATTGTTGAGCTATGTGAGACAAGTGAAGATTCAGGGAGATGCTTGTCTCAGGTGCTTGGTAAGAGCTGCGTCACAAATGTAAAGAACAAAAATGAACCTGTCACTGCTATGTGCAGAGGGCACTGTGCTATCTGAAAATCAACAAGTCCCCCCGGAAAAGGACAAAAGACAAGCTGCTATACACAGCACGGAATCGTTCAAAGAAAGAGGAAGTGATTGGTCTTTATTATGCACAAATTTGCGCTGCACATAAATAAATACTTTTACATGCCCCATATTGTCAAGGGGCGGGGGCATGTCAGAACAGTTACTCTAAAGGACCAAACTTGTGTGCCAGTTTTTGAAGACATGCTTCACATCTGCATTTATGGTACAGAAAGACAAGTAACAAATATAAATCACAAGATTTACACTTTTGAGAACAATACAACTTAAAAAAAAAATAACATGATTAGTCCTCATCGCTGTAACAAGACCCGTGCGAGAGCGAGTGGAGTGACAACTAAGAGATTTTGCAAAAAAGGAATATGACTGACAATGGACAAAACTGTTCGATTGCAGATAGTAGAGTAGGTGATGGTCATATTGAACATGTTATACTATGAAAAGAATGTACAAAATATATGACTATCTGAAAACATGTTCCACAACGTCTTTGTAAGTTTCTGTCCCTTCTAGAAGGTTGTCAGTCTGTTCGTCTGTCTCAGCATTTTGCTCAATTTCACTTCGTCAATTGACCTTGCTCCAGTAAAGACGCTGAAAAAATGATGCCATTAACCGTGGCTTCCTTGGGAAGGTACAATGAGCTGCTTCAAAACCAACAGTGTAATTGGTCTGTTGTGTACAGAAATGTGGGAAGCGTGCCCATTTAATTATATTTAAGTTATTTGACTACTCAACCAGTAACCACACACATTTATTTATATGTGAGTTATGCGATTTCTCAACCAGTAACCAACAGAGTCATAACTCACAGGACACGGCTGTCCTGCATCACCATCATGTGCTGATCCTTGAACATCGGCCCAGCAGTGGGTGATTAGCAGATCAGCATCTTATATTTGAACACTCATGGAGTAGCTTAACTTCCTATTCCTGAATGAGTGTTTCTTGGGCTTCAGTGGTGCAATTCTGAAATGAGAGCAGTAAAGGCAACCAACATTTAAAAGACACAATGGCATAATACTTGCTTTCACAGTTGTCAGGTCAGCATTATGTTTTTTAGAAAGCTGAATCGATGTTGCATCCCACACAAAATGCTCCCATTACCTGATTTAGTATCTATCAGAAAGGGGATTATGAGTTCCAAAAGACAGGGTGGCTATTATTTGATGGGAATCGTAGTACAGAAATGCAGAAGAGACAGAAACTTCATCAATGGAAGTACATAAGTGAGGATGTTGATGTGGGGTTCCAACTTAACCAGAAAACGACCAAACATGTCCAGGATGCTTTCTACAGCAGCTTGTAATCAGTTGGTACTACCGATGAGTGCACTCCAAGCATGTTGACTGACACTCTATAATCTGCTCTTTCCTCCTTTTTGGGCATGACTTCAATTTGTGTAACTCCTGAAGCCTACTTTGTTGCTTACTCATTGCTGAGAGCACCTCCCATCCTCTAAAAGCCAAATGCTTGGAACCCTCTATCCATCGAGGACACTTAAGCAATAATTAAGATAGTCCTCTCAGGGGCACCTACAGACCCCCTGCCCCCACCATATTTACAACCTGGGAAGAGCCACAATCAGTGCTGCACTCACATACATCATCAACACCTCCCTCAACACAGCCACCTTCCCAGATAATGGAAAACACACTGAAGTCACAACCCTTCTCATAAAGCCCTCAGCAGACCTGAAGTACTGACGTAATTAACTCCAGGTAGCTGTGATGAGTTTCATGAGGATTTATTCAGGAAAGTTACAGGATACATAGATGAGTAGTACAAGCCCCACCAGAAGCAGCCAGCATGCTGCTCAGCCCACTCAACTGTGACATCTCTGACAGATTCCCAGCATTCTGAACAGCATCATCACCACAACATTCTACTGGTGGTAAAATAACATTGCATTTACAAGAGCAGGATATAACATATCCCCCTTTCTTATACGGAAAAACAAAATAGAAATCAAAAGAGGAGAACCTAAGAAATAGAAGGGAAAAGTATACAGAAGCAACAAGAAACGAAGAGACGACAAGAAAGAACATGAAAAATGCAAAGAAAAGATAACAAGAGAGATGAAGAAACAAATAAGAATGACCCATCCTCCCTTCTACAAATAGAACAGAAAAAAAAATGAAAAGACACCGTGAAAGAAAACACTGAGAAAGAGGAAGAAAGCGAAGACACCAATGACAATCTCCCAAACACACCAGCTGGCCAGGCAAGCATGCAAGGAGGCAAGAAATATAACAGAAACAACACTAGGGTGAACCCAGTCACGGACAAAATGAGGCAAACAAAAGAGGGACGAAAAACAAGCACGCAGGACAATAAGAGAAAGAAAACAGGAGACTGAGAAAAAACTAAAAGACCAGAAACTGAAAACATGAGAGTCAGAGGACAGATGAGAAAAACAAAGTGAAATAATCAGAACATAAAATTACGTTGCAAAATTTAACAATGCAATGAGAAAACATGACATCAGGAAAACAAAAGAAATAGGAGTGAAAAAAAAATAACAGACCCATAGCAAAAGTAAAGAAGTGCCCAACGCATGTGAACATGGGACAAAAAACATGCAACAATAAACCATGTTCAGGCAACGTAGTCTGGAGTTGACACTGAGAGCAATGACGTAATGGGACTCGGACCAATACAACACACATGTAAGGGAACATGTGACTAAAAACAAAAAGCAGGTTAGCCAATGTCAACAACAGTATATGGGTCAGAACCCATGATCTCTCCGAATATGAGAGATTACTTAAAGTTAACCGGTGTATATGGGTATGAACCCATGACTCAATCCTAGGAAAAATGATGGTTAACAAATAGCATGTAAACTGAAATGGACTCTTACTGGTGCGTACCTAGGGTCCATAAACGTACAATGTAGATAAAACTAAAATCATTGTACAATCCTATGAAGGATACAATAAAACAGAACTGTGAGAAAGTAAACTCGCACAATGTAGATCTGACTGAACACATTGTACCATCCTATGAAGGCTAAAACACGAGAAAACTGTAATTCCATGAAATGTAATGTAGATCAAAACACAAATGCACGTAGTAAATACCTACCACTAATAAACGACCTATATGTGAACGTGTCAGTATATGTTTGTGACACACACCAGTGTCCGAACAGAGACACTTAGTAGACAAAGTTCGCAGCAAACTATGACTAATGATTTTGTGGACTTTGCGAAGAAGAAGCACACACCCACAAATAAACAAAATTGGCAACGTGAAAAATTGCATGCATACAAAAGTAAATACACTGCCAACTAACATTAGTCTCTGCAAAACAAAAATCTGGCACCAGCGAGGAAAACTGTTGAGAAAAGACACGTGAAATGGCACCAATGAACATGTACATGCAAATACATTTGAATGCCAACAACTGATAAGAGAGAAATGAAACATGCACCATAAACTTAGCATATCGAAATAGCCACTGGTGTGCCTGTCACCGGGATAAAGACAAATAAGCTTAACTGTCACAATTCCCAAAGGGACTGGCAGAATAACTTGTGCAGCACAGTACATATTGCCACCAAGCATTATACAATGACTTGAAAAATCACCAGTGAGCGAAATCTCACTCAAACTGAAAAATAGATGATAATAACTGGTTTAACTGTCCCAATAGACTTGAACAAAAACGTACTTCGCCAGGGGTACACTCATAAGTCCGTGCGAGTAACTGATGCTTCCAAGAGCTGTAACCACACACCGACTGAGCAGAAATGCTCTGACATAGAAAAACAAGGAGAGTACCTGCATAGAATTGTGCTGCGAAGACAAACCAGGAGAACAGGAGAGGAACCAATCTCGCCGATTTCCACACTGCGACGCTCCAGCAGCTTTGTAAAAACTTTATAGAGAGTGAGCAACATGATTGGCAAAAGAGACCGAGACCTCAGAGAAAACGCCAAATCCCAAGATGGCGGCACGCTCCACTGATGCCGCGCTGGGTGACTTGCAGCCACAGTGTCCTGCCAAGCATTGCACAACGACTGTCTATACAGCGACTTCACAGTGTCACACAGGGCTGACGTTGCAGGAGTCAAAGAAGATCCCACAAAGCAGGAAATCCCACGGAGCTGCCGGCATCAACAGAAGGTAAGCGCGCGCATTAGAAAACGCCAAACGTCTCTTTTTGAATCTCTCACGCAACGGTTAAACTGCCAAAAGACGATGTGCCTCCCCAAAACAAAAAGATGAAACTGAGTATGCTCACCAAACTCCCACTCTTGCCTGGATCAATGGGCTGATCACAGAAAGGCTTAAATAAAGATGTTTGTAAAATCCTTGTATTAAAACACCTATAGAGAGTCAAAGACAGACCGAGGTTCAAACTCTGCAACAATGTCTATGAGCAATACACCCAAACTGGAACTGCCACAACGCGAAATGTAAGGACCAGTATAATCTAAGAGTCAATAGCACATGATGATTTTTACTATAATGACCATTGTACACGATGTTGAAGTGTGGCACGCTTGGGCTGGAACAATGTAATCAGCATATTAAAGTGAAAAAATTGAGTTGAAACCCAGCAACTCATGTACAGCTGAAAGAGGAAAAGCATGAACTGGCACAATTATATTGTGGGCGACCGGTGGCAAGGTCGATGGTGGGGCTGAGGGGTGCCAGTTTGCAGTAAACACGCAGCTGTAGATACATAGAAAGTTCTTTACCTTTAGTGAGGGCTGGAGGTTGATCAGGTCCTTAAAGTTCAGGGGATAATCCTTCTTGCCCGGAAGCACACGCAGGTTAGTTACTCAGAAAATCTTTCACCTTGACTGAGTCTTGCCAGGTTCATCAGCTCCTTCAAGATCAGAGGTACATCATGTTTGAAAACAAAGGCCTTGACAGGTAGCACACGGAGGTTCTTTGCTTCAACACGTTGCCATACATTTGTAGTAATTAACTCCAGGTAGTCGTGATGAGTTTTATGAGGATTTATTCAGGAAAGTTACAGGATACAAAGATGAGTAGTACAAGCCCCACCAGGAGCAGCCAGCATGCTGCTCAGCCCACTCAACTGTGACTTCTCTGACAGATGCCCAACATTCTGAACAGCATCATCACAGCAACATTCTACTGGTGGTAAAATAGCATTTGCATTTACAAGAGCAGGATATTACAAGTACCCAGCAACTACCAACACATATTGCTGATCCCCTTCCGAGCTAAAAACATCAAAAATGCCACCAGCAGACAACTCACTGGTCATCTAGAATGACACAAACTCCTGGATGAGTCGCAAGCAGGATTTCGAAACTACCACAGCACTGAAACAGCCCTCATTGCTGTCACAGGTGACATACACAACATCCTCGACTGTGGACAGACCTGCGACCTCTTCCTCCTTGATCTCTCCGCTGCCGTCAACAGCGTCTCCCACTACACACAGCAGGAATACAAGGACCAGCTCTCAAATGGATAGCCTGCTTCCTCTCTGAAAGAACTCAACAAGTCGGGCTCACACAGTTCACATCAGAACCAAAGGACTTCATCTGTGGAGTCCCACAGATATCATCACTCAGCCCTACATTTTACAACATATACATGACTCCTCTAGCTAATATTATCAGATCCCACAGAATCAACATCATGTCCTCCGCTGATGACACCCAGCTATTTTTTTCCCTCTCAGATGACACCATTACCACCAAGACAAACTTCAAACCAGCGTGGCCAGATGGATGAAAGATAACTGCCTCAAGCTCAACACCGACAAAACTAAAGTGCTGATCTTCAGGAATAAGAGCTCACCTTAGGACTCCACCTGATTGCCTGTCAAACTTGGACCTACACCCACCCCAACCTACCACAATAGAAACCTAGACCCCATCCTGGACAGCAAACTCACCATAAAGTCCTGTGTCAATGCCGTCACCTCCTCATGCTTTCACATCTTCCAGATGTTACTTAAAATCTTCAAGTGGCTCACACGGGACGCCAGAGATACCATCACGCAGGCTTTCATCACAAGCAGATTGGACTATGCAATGCACTTTACTCTGGCATTCCAACCCATCTCCTTCACAGACTTCAAATCATCCAAAACACTGCCACCAGATTCGCCCTCTACCTCCCGTGCTGAACCCACACCACAGCACTCCTCAGAGAACTCAACTGGCTCTCCATCCAGAACGCTGGCAGTGTAAACTTCTCACACTTGTATTCAAGTCACTACACAATATGGGACCTGCATACCTGAGTCACCATCTTTATTTCCATCAACCCACCAGATAACTTCACACAGCATCACTCTCACTCACACACACCCTGTCGTCGCCAAATCCTGAAACACCATTCCCCAACACATCAGGGCCTCCTCCTCACTTCTAGAATCCTGCAAGAAGCTGAAGACCTAGCTTTTCAATTAGTCTTCTTGCCGGGCCATCAAGATTGCCTGTGCTCAGGCCATCCTCACCACACACACCTACACTCACCTACTCAGCACCTGGATACCCTCATGGGTGACAAGCAGCGCTCTACAACTCCTTCTTACAAATGTGAAAGCATTGCAGCCATGTCTCTTTTCTCTCTCAAATTCGACAGGAAAGTGGTGTCTTACTTTTTGAAGTTTGCACAGAGTTAGAAAAAAAAATTAAATGCCATTGTAGATGGGGCCTACAAAATGTGCATTTTTAATAGTTTTTAATGGTATAATTGCTACAACCATGGCTACAAGTCCTAAAGATATAACAGGTGCAACACACGCTCCCTATAAAAAAAGTGCACAAATGTTGACACAAGAGAATTACACCATAACTCAAACTCGTTGAAATTATTCATATAATGTGACACCAGACAAAAATGTAAAATGTATGCCTTTTTAGGGAACCTTAATTGGAACATAAATGTCAGGGTCCTAAAACTAAACAATGCCTTCCTCGTTTCTTTTTTTCCTTTCAATGATCCTCTCATTACATTCTTTTAAACTCTAGTTTTGGTTAAAATGTGTATTGCCATTTCCAAAAGAGTTATTAGTACAATTTTGTTGATTCCGTCAGTAAAACAGAGCACTATGTGAAGGTATTTCGCCATCCATTTATTAATCCTTAACAAAGCCCATCTATATCTAATGTAATTATGTTACTAACTCATGGAATTTGTATGTATTAAAGTAAACTGCTCAACAGATGAACCGACGTTGAGAAAGCTGCACTTTTTAGGAGGATTTGAAGTGGATCTGAAATGCAGAAGGATTAAAATGTCTGCCACTAAAGAAAAGGGCTGCCACTGGAGTCCAGATTAACAACACTGTCACTCAATGTAGCAGGCAAAAATACTGTGAAGTGTTGCGTGACAAGGAGAGAGCAGGAGAGCACCATATCTACAGAGATATGCCCTCTACTCCTCTCTCCGTAGCACTGGTGCATTATTTTACTGCCGGGCGCCCCACACACACCTTCGTGCCATAGTGCAGTGGTGTGTGCGTGTGTCTAACATGGGTTCCATACTGGAAGGGTACTTCTCCAGTAAAAAACACTATTGTTAGACTTAATTTAAAACTGTTCTTGCTTTGTATGTGTGCTGCACAGGGCAGCATGCATGCAAAGTTAGAAAAGAAAGGAGAAAAAAATAAATTTCCCCTTTTAATGCCTCCTTTCAAATGGCGTTAATTTTTGGTGCAAAATGCTGTCTATTATTATTAATAGACAAGGTTTTGTGTCAAAAAGCATGGGTGGGTGCAAGGAAACACCCTCCAGGAGCAAAGTAACTCTAAACAGTGCTTTGCGCTGCTCTGTCTGATTTTTAGGCTACTTTTTGCACTGGAAATTAAATTAGAAAAAAACCTTTTGTTCTGGTTTGCATACATTTTATGCCGCAAACCCAGTGCAAAATGTTTGTAAATCTATCCCAGGGTATTTAAATGCCAAACCAAGTTTTTATTGTTTCCAAGTGCACATTTGAAGCAGTGGTTGTCAAGAAAGAAATGGCAAATTGCAGTGCACATCCTATATTAATGTGATACTATTTCGAAGCCATAATACTTCAGCAGTCCTTTCTAGCCTCTAGTTCTTCGTTATAGGCAGCATTCAGGCTCATCCCAAGATTGACTTGTGAGGATTCTTTTTCTCACAGAATCAGGCGGTGATGAGTAGATACAGCAGCTATCCTGAGCTAACTGTGTTCAGTAGCAGTTGCTACTCAATGGGGGAGGTGAGGCGGGGGTGAGGAGGGGGAGAAATAAAAAATAGATAAATGCTCTGACCTGGGTACGGTGGGCCAGTCAGCAGCCGCCTCTCCTCTGTCCTCTTCTCAGGCAGCTGAGAGCACACAGCCTCCCAGAATCCTGCAGCCAATCACAATGCTGCCTTACAGCACCATTGTGATCGTTCTTATGTGCCATAGTTCGGCGGTCAGACAGGGGCTGGGAGGCTGTGCATGGTCTCCCTGTAGGCTGTGCAATACAGCCTGGTGGAGAACATGCAAAGTGCGCATGACTGTTTGCCCGTCCCAAAGCCTCTGGCCAAACTGTCATGTACATTTAGAAAGTGCCTACCACTCCACCACCAGCGATGAACAGCCCAGCGCCGCTTGCCACTCAACCAGCTGAGTCAGTATGGTCAAATTAAAAGATAATAATGTTGTGTTATTATCATTTCATTTTTCTTTATTGAACTCCTCAGTTAGCAGTGGGGCAATGCTCCTCCCCCTTACCAGAGGAGCAGCCGCTGACTGTATTCTGCTTTAGTAGATCAGCTACATGCTTGCATCTGTTGATCATCTTTACGAGCAAGCTGGTGCGCTGGGCTCAAACCACAGACGCCACCCACGGTGCGTCGGCACAAAAATCACCGCTCGTTAAAAAAGACAAAGAGAGTGAACGGAATCTATAAGGAACACCTTTTCAAATTAATAACAGGAGATACATACTTCATCAAACAGGCTTCATGTTTACTTGAAAAGGAAACGGCTACTGCTGATTGACCCAGTACAAAGAAAAATTGAGAACCGACCAAGTCCCGGTTCTTAGGAGAACCCCTAAATTGCTGAGGGTTTGAAATGCGTTGGCCTATGCCTCTGGGGAAAGAATATTCATAATCAAATTAACATTGTTTGGGAGATATTGACAGAATATCCACTCTCCTAATAAAAACATTTAGAGTTAGCAGCCCCCGGGGCAGCTTACACTGGTAGGATACAGTAAGTTAAGAAACCGGAACTGTATTTTCCGCCAGGTGTTATTATGTTTAAATAAAGGACTGGGCTAACAAAGGTCATTCACATTGTGTGTTTTTGAATTCAATGAGAGAACTTTATTGTTTTTGCCATTATATGGTTTTTGTATTGTTGCAATGTTAAATGTGTTTTGATGTGTACATTTGAATTCATCTCCTATAAAAAGTTTGCCCTTCATAAAGACATGTGATAATGAAGTACAAAAAATCTCCGAGCTAATATAGAAGAAAAGTGAAATAAATCACAAGGGCTTATGGAAATAAGATTATTGGTCCCTTTATTTTGAATAAGACCAACAACAATTTAGCAACGAGATACTTTTTTAGTTTATAAAGTTTAAAAAGGCCCAATAGAGTTTGCAGCTGGGGGGCCAACCCCCTCTTTGTTACCTCTTTTATAAAGTTGGCATTTTCTTTTTCTAACCATTTGGTGCCTGCAGCCTGTTCCTGGGTCACATAACTAGGTATAGCCGGCAATAGGTCCTTGTATATTGCTCCTATTGAGACAAAGTGAAGCTAGGTGTTGGCAGGATGGGCCACTCTAAGTTAACAAAGGGGTGGAGCTGTCGCCTACCACATTTGCACATCACAAAGGTTCTGCCTGAGTACTTTCACAAATGGTTTGACCCTGGTCTTTTATGACCCCAGACAAGCTGGGGCCCTGACAGGAAGGAAGGGGATACCTGACATCTCAGGGGGGTGGAAACCTCTAGAAACGTCCCCTACTTTAAATTTGGCACAATGAATACATTTTGGATCCTTAGTCCCAACTCTTCAGTACACTTCTGGACCTGTCGACTCTGCCAGGAGGAAGAACTGCTGTGCTGCTGAAAGGACTGCCACTCTGCTATGTTGACCTGCTGCTTTTCTGCCCTCTTGCTTAGGCAAGAAGGACTGGACCTGCATCTCTAAACCCAGGACCACAGAGTGACTCCAAACGCTAGTTGGCATCCCTCCTGACAATAAGTGTCAGGGACAGAACAGACATCCCACAACCGGAACCCCAGCACCTGAACTCTGCCATCTGTCAGTCCTGCCCTCCCATGTGGTCCTGGACCCAGGGAAGTAGATCTGAAGGTGCTCTGCCAGCCCATCTATAGATTCAGCAGAACCGATGCATCTCCTACTCTGTCCAGCTCGCCTCCCCAGAATCAGTGCATTATCTCTGCTGCTTGACCCTACGGTCTCAGAACCAATGCATGGCCTCTGCTGCGTGGACTTCCCTGATGCAAGGACTTTGCATAACCATCATAGCCCTCAGTAGCACTGCTATGTGACACATCTCCAGCAAGGATATTGCATCACACCTTGCAGCTCACTGGAACCATCGCTGTATGATGCATCTCCTCACCCGGCCCTCGCATCGCCCTTGCTTCACAGCGCATACTCAATGTAGGACTAAATATCTTTTTGCAACCAAGATTAAGGTACTGTGTTCAGCGGGCCTAAGTGGGTCCCTCTAGCCAGCCCCCACTCCATCGTGGTCAGTCTGAACTTGTGACTTTGTCCTGGTCCAGGGCGAGCAGATAACCAGAGTTGGTGCTTTGTGTTTTTTAGCGCTATTTACACTGAAATCTTTAAACTTGCAAATCTCCCATTCTACTGATTGGATTATTGTTATTTTGGGCTTGATGTATTTATTAAAGTTTACTCAATATTTCTATTAGGTGTGTGGTTCTTCTTCTGCTGTGTTTCCCTATTATTACTATTTGAAGTGTTGCACAAATACTTTACACATTGCCTCTAAGCTAACCCTGACTGCTCTATGCCAAGCAATCAGAGGGTTCAGCGCAGGTTAATTTGGGGTTTGATTGTCACTTCAGCCTGACAAGGATTGTGGTTGCTGCATGAGTAGGGTTTCAACCTCCTCATCCAGTGACCCAGTTTCTGACATTGGTGATTAGCAGTGGCAATGGGACTTGTGTTTGTGCAGTGCCATATAGTGATTCTATGTACACTAAATGTCAGATAAGTAATCTGAGACCAATTAGAGCCTTTCAAATTCTCCCTAGTTTTCTGAATGGTTTTTTTCTGTTTATCTAAATGTAAGTTCCCTACCTCTTTGTCTACTATGATGAAGTTTGAGTTGCTAAATGTGGATGGTCTCAGAAGAGCTGAGCTGCAGAAACTCTGAAAAGAGATGGGGCTGTGTTTTGAAAAGAGGGCTACAAAGTTGGACCTTCAGCTAGCCCTCTGTGCCTAGGAATAGGTCACAAGGAGGCATCCAATTCTGAGAAGTATGAGGAGAAGGCTTTTAATGAGTGTGATCTAATGAGGTGGAACCTGAGTTAGGAGCAGGACAGAGGAGGGAGACCATCTGCCTACTGAAAGAGAATCCAGTGTGAGGGCAGGAGATAGTGTGTCTTCAAAGAGCCTGTTCGAAGAGGAGCTGGAACACAGGAAGCCAGAAAGGGAACTCGAGCTGCAATTGGCCAAAATGAGATAAGAGGCAGAAGAAAAGAAGGCTAACAAGGCACTAACAGAAACAAAATGCTGCTGGAGCATGAGAAAAACCTGAAATAGCTTCAGAGTCCAGCAGCAGTGGTGGTAGCATACTTGCAGTGTCTGAGGGTGACAAGGTTATTCACATTCCTAAAGATCTGTTGCCTAACAATAGGGTGGGAGATGATATCAACGAATGGTTTGCCACATATGAGGTAGCTCTGAGGGTACACAAGATCCCAGAAGAGTATTGTGAGGAATAGCTTGTGGAAACATATGCTTAAAGTGGGGAGGGACACCATTCTCACACTAGAGGTAGAGGACCAGACAAGGTACATCCACATGAAAACCATACTTGTCACCAAATTTGGGTTGGACAAACCTGAATAAGCCGAAAGCCCACTAGACACTAGGGAAGTCATTTCATTTCATAAGACTTTATTCGGAGCTTAAACACAAGTCCATAAAAGCAAAACAAATAAACAACAAATGCAGTAAACATAACCATAATAAAATAGCAAAACAGATTACATGATTAAAACATTTAAAAAGTTAAAAAAGCATACTGGGCCTTGCTTTGATAGCTAGTAGGAGGAAGGTGGCAGTAAAAAAGCAAACATCAGGATATGGTTTAAAAAGCAACTTCATAGCGTCTTGTATATTCCTGACTCCATATTTTAACAGTATAGGCTTGAGGTAGGCTTGACGAATATTACCGTATAGATTGCACAGTAAAAGAAAGTACATGGTGCTTTGAACTGATACATTATCACATGGGCAGGGGCCAACCGGGTGTTTTTTGATACACGGGTAGGCCACCAAATTGTGCACTATCCCGAACCTTAATCTGGTAATAACGTACCGGTGGGAGGGTCGGGTGACTAGACTTAGATAAGGCTGAAATCCCTCTGTTTCACAGAATCTGTCGTAAAACATACATGTACTTAAGTTACTGCTAGTCCTTTCCCGCTTCTCTGACTTAAAATTCATAAAAACCGACTTTATCATTTCTTTGGGCAAACTAGAAGGGGCGTAACAATCATCTTTAAGATTAATACCATAAATTTCCAGATAGCAGTTTAAAACAAATTTAATCCAGGGGATCTTTAGGTGGCCGTCAGTGGAGAGACAATCTCCAATAATTGCTCTGTTTAAGGAGGTCTCTTCTTTTAACCAAACTGAGCGCCACAGCATTAAAGGCCTTATTGTTAATAGGTCAGAGAGATGAAAAATACCTAGTTCCCTGTGGGCCAAATCATTGGTAGCTGATTTCGGCAAACACAGGAGCCTTTTAAGGAAGAGGTTTTCCTCCACTTGCAAGTTCCCTGCCTTGGTGTGCCCCCACACCCCGGCACCATAAAGGGCCACCGAGAGACATCTCATTTGGAAAATTTTTAGCATATCTTTAATCCTTTTGTCTCCAATACTGGTAGCAAATTTAAACACCCCATGAGAGCTTTTCACCATCTTGGCCTGGACACAGTTGATCTCTCTGGTCCAACCGCCCGTTTTAGAAAAGGTGATGCCAAGGTAATTAAAAGACTCCACTGTTAGCACCTTGTGGCCATCAATAAAAAGGCATGGGGTTTTTTACATCCCACACCACATTCCATAATAAAGGTTTTGGAATTGTTAATTAACAGCTTCCTATCCTTAATGAACAGTGAGAATCTGTCCATCAAGCGCTGTAGGCCAATAGGGGTCCTAGACAAGATTACAGCGTCGTCCGCATAAAGAAGTACGGGGACACTGAAATCTTTAATTTTTGGTGCATCAACCGCAACTTCCTTTAAAACTAAATCTACTTCATTAATAAAAAGGATAAAAAGTAAAGGGGCAAGCACACACCCTTGTCTAATGCCCCGCCTGACCCTAAACATGGGGGTGCACTCCCCTGCCTGGCCATAACGGACACTAGAGTTTAATTTAATGTAGAGTCTCGCTAAAAAATAAACAATAGACTCCGGTGCCCCCATTTCTAATAGTTTGGCCCATAAAATATTATGGTCTACCATATCAAAGGCGCTACTCCGAGGTAGAGGGATCCTTTTTTTGCCTTTGTGTACTTCCCGATTATTAAGTCCAGGTTGAGGCATTGTTCTAATATTCCTCTGCCCTTCCTGAAACCATATTGGGAATCAGCCAGGATGTTATTAGACTCCGCCCATTCTTCCAGCCTGACCATAAGTACCCGACTCATAATTTTCACAGAGGAGTCCAAGAGGGAAATTGGGCGGTAATTCTTCGCATCCCCCTTGTCTCCTTTCTTGTAAATTGGTACAATTATGGATTCCTCCCATGTATGGGGAACCCCGTTGCATACGGCAGCATTAAATACCTTTGTAAGCAACGGACCCCAAATCTCGGGAGCTGTTTTATATACGTCAATGGGAACCCCATCGGGTCCCTGGGCCTTCCCACCCTTACTAGATTTGATGCTGTTCCACACTTCGGCAGTAGTGATATCCAGGGGGATGACAGGCCACCTATCATCATAAACTCCCCTAGTTCTAGCCGAGTCAAAAATCAGGGAGAAGTGGGTGACCCAGCTCTCCACACTGACGTTAGCCGATAGTTCGGGCATCTTATCATCCTTTAAAAAGGGGCTATTAACAGTTGCCCAAAATAGAGAGGAATCCGCGGTGGAGGCTGCCTGGTCTAATTTATCCCATGCCTCTTGTCTTAGTTCTGTTTTCCTGGACTTGATTGCGGTCTGATAGATCCCTCGCAATTCTCTAATCATTCCAATATCTCTTTTCTCTGCTGCCAATGCTATTTTGAGCCCCTTAAGTGCAGTAGAACATGCATGGTCAAACCATCCCCTATGCTGAAGTTTCCTACCCTTAGGGAGTATAGTGAAGTTGCTATCTATAATTAAGTTAATATTAATAAAATTATGCACAATTTCAACAGTTCCTTCCACACTTTCTAAAATTGTAACGATTTCCGTAAGACATTTTGAAACAATGGTATTGGATGAAATATCCGCATTATTGCCTTTCCATCTGATACGGATACCATTAGGTCGATGTGGCTCAGTATTGGTAATAATGCATGGAATATAAACCTGTCGGTCCTTCCATAATGAAACCTCAGCAGTGATACAGTTATGGTCACTAATTAGGTTGTCCACAACCACAGGGGCTGAACACCATGGGCTAATACCGGATGATACACAGATAAAATCAATTACTGTATTAGCATTTCTTCCCGTGTAAGTGGGAATGATTTCACCTATGGAATTAACCTGGTTAACCAGAATATCCATGTCATAAGTAGTTAGGATTTTGTTCAAGGAATTACCATAAGCATTATGAGGGAAATGGCGAACACCATCCCCCCAATGGTCAATAAAGCCACATACCATACTAGGGAAGTCATTAAATAAGCAACTGGGGTGGCCTACCAAGGAATATGGCCACATTCCTGCTCTAAAAGGGACAACAAAGTCATTGTGCCCCTCTGGGTGGCAGATAGGTTCGCCAAAGTGGGGTTTTCCCCCAATTTGCCCCTAAAGGGGGCTGAAAGCCCGCCAGACACCAGGGATTTCAAAACGGTGCAAAAAGAAACAAAAGGATTGGTGTGGCCCGCCCGTGCATTAGGCCAAACCCCCAACCTAGTAGGTGGAATAGAGGCTCTCTCTCCCCCACGGGAAAGATAGCTTTGGCCAGATTGGTGGGATTGTACCGTATCTGCCCTGAGGGATATAAAGACCACCAGACACCAGGTATTTTACATTTGGGCAACAAGGATTGGAGTCAACCTACTCAGGCATTGGGACATGCCCCACCCACAAAAAGTGGAATAAAGTCTTTCATCCCCCTTAGGGGACAGGTAAGGAGTGTGCACACTATCAAGGAATGTAGAAAACCCACTAGACACACAGAAAAAGATCTGGGGCAGCCCAAGAGGCATCTTGATGTGTCCCCACCCCATAACAGGTGCAACAGTCTTTCTGCACCCCCCAGGGGCAGTTCTGGGGTATTCGGGAATGTGTGGGTCAATACAGGGTCCCAGGACTTTCTCTCACAGAATTGTGAGAAAAATTAAATTTTATTACCTAAGTTTAAGGTTTAAAGAGTACTGTGGGTAAAATAAATAGTGGCAAGCTATAGAAAAACAGACAACTGCCTATAAAATATAAATGGGCCTAGCTGGACTCCAAAGGATATGAAAATAAAGCCAAGGCTGACACTAAGGCCAAATCAAGACATAGCTACAAGAGAGAACTTGATTACAAAATTAGATTAATTTTATTGTGATAATACAGATATTAAATCAATTCATATCAAGATTCACATAAAGGCTAAATAGATCCGCAATACAGAACATATATATGGGTCCCACATAAAGCAATTAGAACAATCAATCACATCAACTTTCATTCAAAATTCAAACACACCATCCTAATTCACATTCACTCATCAAATACAGTACATAAACATACACAGTACTTAAAAGCAAGATATCAAACAGAAAATCAACAAACAGGGAAGATAAAATATCGTAGGGTCTCGTGTTTCCTCCCAGGGGTTGGTGATAGAAACACACATCAACGGGAGATATATTGATAGCACGCAAAGGTACCGTTCACCAAGATTGGTGAACTGTACCTTTGCGTGCTATCCATCATTGAAATATATCTCCTGTTGATGCGTGTTTCTATCATTCTGGAAATATGCGATCAGCCAAGGAATTCACTTATGTGTTTGATTGCTACACTAAAATCTTGAGGAATTTCTCTTCCCTGCGTCACCTCTAAGTAATTCCCCACTAGTTGGAGTTGGTCTTTTTTCGAACCGCTTGGATATTTTGTTTATTGAGCCGAACGCGGCCTAGAAATGTGCTGCTGAAAGTCATAAATGGACATTTATATACCTTCAAGGTGTATTTGGTGGTCCCACATTACTTACTCACCTATTGCCCTGATGAAGGTGTAGCCCTCTTGGGCTTGACACCGAAACGCGTGTTGGCGTTGATTTCCTCGTGTTTGTTTGGACTGTACCTCCATCAACCCCTGGGAGGAAACACGAGACCCTACGGTATTTTATCTTCCCTGTTTGTTGATTTTCTGTTTGATATCTTGCTTTTAAGTACTGTGCATGTTTATGTACCGTATTTGATGAGTGAATGTGAATTAGGATGGTGTGTTTGAATTTTGAATGAATGTTGATGTGATTGATTGTTCTAATTGCTTCATACGGGACCCATATATATGTTCTGTATTGCGGATCTATTTAGCCTTTATGTGAATCTTGATATAAATTGATTTAATATCTGTACTGTCACAATAAAATGAATCTAATTTTGTAACCAAGTTCTCTCTTGTAGCTATGTCTTGATTTGGCCTTAGTGTCAGCCTTGGCTTTATTTTCATATCCTTTGGAGTCCAGCTAGGCCCATTTATATTTTATAGGCAGGTGTCTGTTTTTCTATAGCTTGTTTCTTAATTTTCCCCTGCGCCTTCTGCCTATTAATCATTTCCAGGGGTCCCCTTCTTCCTTGAATAAAAGAAATAGCGGGACTGATGTCTCACATCCAGTTTTCATGAAAGCCTTGTATTGGTAGGTTGCCCTGGGTGGCGGCCATGCCTAGGCCCAATATCAACAGCTACCCACTTGACAAAAAAGGGTTGGTTTTGAGAGGAAGATTTTGATCATCTCCATGTTGCATTTTGTGGACTTTGCAGTTTCTGGTGCTAGGCCCAAGCACACTGGTATGGTACTGTTTTTTTCAGATGTGTGGGATTGTTTAGTGATCAGAACTTTGTGGATCCCTGCAGTTTATGGGACATTTTCTCACATAAATGAGAAGATGGCGATCTAAGCTCAGCAAACATTTCCTATAAGACATTTTTTGAGAAAAAGTATGCTTTCTTGCAAAGTCCTTTTTTCTTGTTTTCACGACAAAAACACAATTTTGACACATTTTACCCAACTGAGTCATAGAGGAAAATTAATTATGTTTGGGAAACAGAATATGGGCTGTTTAAATTATTCACCCCAACATGGTTCAATAATCTGTTTTGCGCTTAAAGAGGGCAAATCATACTGGTCGAGCATGGGCATCTTATTCCATGGTATTAGCCAATCATTTTAGATTGAATTTGACCTCATCAAGCTTACAATGGAGCCTGATCCCTAACTAGGGCTGTTGCTGCTGAGTGCTGGGACCCACCCAACTTTTGTGGCACTGATAGCTTCTGCCTAAGGTCACACTGGCTACCAGTCTTGCACTTGGACCCACACACAAGTAAATAGCAGGAAGATGAACTTCTTCACATGGTCACACTGAAGCTGCTTTACGCAAAGTGATCAGACGTTTCTGGACTCTAAATACCACAGCTCTTGTCCCTGGAGCACCTCCCACCAGACCCTGGCTTTCTGTGCTTCACTTCCCTGCATAGTTTGTTAGCAAAGAAAGGCCATTGGTACAGACACAGCATAATAGAGGCATCTGAGCAGAGGGAAGTCCAATAGCATACAGAGGATGCCATGGGACTTGGACAAGCAAGTAAAATGCCCTCCTTGACTGCTGCTGAGGTAGTTATAATAAGTAATTATTTGGGTCCAATGGGTCCCTCGGGACTATGGATCCAGGGCCACTGTACTTGCTGCACCAATGGTAGCTATGCACCTGGGTAGATCTGGGCACAGTAAGGGTGTGTTGGTGCTGACCACCCAGCAAGCAGAAGACTGGAAGAGACAGCAATAGTTCAGGCTGTGGAGAGGTAAAATAAGATTACCATGCCGGACTTTGGCTTCTGCTAGACTCTTCCACTCTTTAGTAGAAAAGACTTATCAGGCCCTGTCTGCCTTTTGCGTTAGCTTAAGATTTTGGGTTTTCTGTTGAGGAGCCCTGCCCTATTCTTTCCCCTTAGCCTCGCAGCTATTGTGAGCAATGCTCAAAGCTGGCAAAACACATTGCCCTTTGTCACCACTAAACGAGAACGACTGTTTGGGGTTCTTGAGAACTAGTTAAAAAGCTATGCAAGTTCCTCTACCATGCCTGCACAGTAGTAGCTTCACACAATAAAATATTTGCTATGAGTGCACCACCCACGAGCAGTATCAGGAGAGAATACACACTTCTTCTACAGTGTCAAAGGCATGATACCAAAACATTCATGCAAGCACCTTTCCATGTCCTCACTCGTCCATTCGTCTATCAATCCACTTAAACATTAAGGGGCCAATTTGTGAGCCAGTTTGTGTTGCTCTTGCACCAAGCAATGTGGTGCAAGAGTGACGCAAACATAACATGTGATTTATGAAGCCAAGAAAGGCCACTTTGCTTGGCTCTGAGTGGTTCCATAAATCTGGAGTGAGGCAAATCACTGCGCTGCCTTACTCTGTCCTGAGAGTGCGTTCCATGGGAGCTGCGTGGGTGTTCCCATGCAACTCCCATGGTTTTTCATGTATTCCAGATTCACCAACAGTTGTAGACCTGGGAATGTACCAAAAAGATACGCCTTCTCAGGTGAGGCATAACGAGGAGAAATATTTTTATTTCTCCTCATTACTTTCTCTTTCCATGTGTGCTGCACTCTCCAGCACACATAGAAAGAGGAATATGCCTCTCAGGATTGTTTTTGTGCAGGAAGGCATCCCATGTGCCACAAAAAAATCCTGCATGCAACGGAAGCTCCCTTGCACCATGGTGCAAAGGTGCATGCTTTGGCACGAAGCTGCCAAAAGGACACCTGAGCAGGGGAAAAGGAAAGAATGTGCTTCATTGCCTTAAATATTGCATATTCCTGCCCTTTCCTTGCCACACAGTGCAGCGCAGAACAGCACGGTGACCTGCTGCATCCGCATTGTGCTGCACTGCAGGACATTCTCATAAATGGGCCCCTACAGGCCTGATTCAGAAGTGGCACTTTGTAGTACATCTTGTTGTGCTACAGTAGTGTTACTACAAAACTTACTACTAGGTGCTAATACCAAACTGCACTTTTGTAGTAACTTACAATTTAGAGTAAGTTCACTACTTTTTGGTATCCACAAACTTCACTTTTGTAGTAACTTACACTTTTTGAAGTAAATCAGACTAATGCAGTAAGTTCCTACCTCATTATTTTCTATGGGAGAGTGTTGCAGTACCAGCAGCCGGCCATGTGAAGTGCTGGGCTTACTACAAAAGCATTAGTTACTACAAAAGTATAAGCTATACAAAAATGCAGTTTACAAGTACCAAAAAGGAGTAAACTTAAGTGGAAGTTATCCTTGTGAATCAAACCCCACCTCTCGATCAATGTACTTGCTTGTACATCCATTCTTCCAGCCATTGAGGCATCCCGCCATTTCCCATCCCCACAACCGAGCTTAACTCACCAGGGCAGAAACATACTCAGTTATTAACCAATTGACATTGACAATGATGTGCATGTATTTAAAAAGATTGTGGCTGGGAATATCAAATCCTGAATATCGACGGGACACAATATCATTTCAACATTATCGAGGGATATAATACCAAAGGTAAGACCACAAAGAGAGGAATGATTTATTATTCTTAATTCAAACTTGAAGATATATATATATTGTTAGACCTGTCGGCCCTTTGGGTGGTCCCTCCTCATCATTATTTATTTTGTCCCACTTTTGCCTCAAACCCTGTTTGAATTTTTCCTTTTTGGGAACCACCAGACTTTTTAGTGTTGCTGCAGATTCAGGGAGCCATTTTACCTACCCCTGAAACTTCTGTCTGAGGGCCTGAAGCACAAAATGGTGGCCACCTGTGACATCACCAGCATCCACTGGAACCTACCAGCACCTTCCAGAACATTCCAGAACCCTGTGACAGTTGGAGGCGGTTTGGAATGTTGGGGAGTTAAGACAGAGAGTTGGCAGTTGGAGCTGGCAGTTGGCACCTGACTGGTGAAGAGAGAGCAGCACAACAGTGAAGGAGGAAGGAGTGAAGCAGCAGGGGTGGAAACTTGTGCCTGGAGTGGGGTCCATAAACCCACCCTTGATACTAGTCCCTACTGATGGATCCCAGCCTGTAGCCCTGTGTGGGAAGAAGCCAGAAAAACTTATCCTAAGGACCTGGACAGCAGGAACAGGCCTTAGAAGCAGAAAGCAGCAAGATCCTGACCTGGAAACTGGTTTCCCTGGAGTCCGGCGTCGAGTAGCCTAAGACCTGGAGCCCGAGGTGGAGAAGCGGCGCTGACTGAAGAAGCAGACGTCGTACCCGGAGCCGCCTGAGGTCGTGAGAGGGCGCCGACGGAGGTCGTGAGGAATACCAAAGGTCGAGGAGGAAGTTAACCGAGGTCGAGTGAGCGGCGTCATCGGAGGAGTGGAGTCCGCCCTCCGGAGTCGTCGGAGACCGAGGTGAAGTGTACCGGAGGTCGGGAGTGAGGATCGCACTCCGGAGTCGCCCGGAACCTGAGAGGAGGAGCACCGGAGGTCGGGGGTGAGGATCGCACCCCGGAGTCGCCGGAAGTCGACATCGAGGCCAGGCCGGCCGACGTCATCGAAGCCGAGAGCGCCATCGGACCGGAGCCGCCCGAAGTCGACATCGAGTAGAGACTTCCCGACGCCGTCGAATCGGAGGTCGAGATCGAACCGAGGCCGCCGACATCGGACCGGAACCGCCTACCGGCGTCGTCTAGAACTGACATTGTGCCGAGGCCGCCGAGACCGAACCGGAACCGCCTCACGGCATCGACACGACTCCAGCGGCGTCGGAACATCAGAAAAAGGGCAGTAAGTGGAGTAGAGGGCGCCTAAGGCCCTGTGGAGACCTGAGAGACTGCTCTAAGGGGCTAGGGAGGTGCTGGAACCAACCTGACTGTGCCAGGGGAGAATTGGGACTAACCTAGAGAGGTTGTGTGGAGAGAGAAAGCCAGGGCACTGGTATTCCCCCCTTGATCTACCTCAGTGTAGGCCTCAGCCTTGTCCCAGCCAGGGAGTAGAACCCCTCAAGCCTTCCACAACCCTACAAGCTGTGCCTGGGCCAAATCAGCCCTTAGGAATTGAAAAGTGATCTGATTACATGAGTGCTGCTGTATACTTTTAATTATTTATTGGGGGCACTGTATTTATTGTGTTAACCTATTTAT
Organism: Triturus cristatus; assembly: GCF_964204655.1. Classification (NCBI taxonomy): domain Eukaryota; kingdom Metazoa; phylum Chordata; class Amphibia; order Caudata; family Salamandridae; genus Triturus; species Triturus cristatus. The sequence continues at coordinate 973,869,318 of NC_140593.1, forward strand.
TGCTTCACTATATTTATTGGTCTACAGGACTTGTTGGTGTACAATATTTATTGGTTCAGTATTTATTGCCTCCGAATATTTAATTGCCTGTATTACCTGCACTTATATTTATGTCCCTTGTATTTATGATCATCCCTATTTATTGAATCTCCAGACAGTATTTATTTGACCCGCACTATTTAAAATTTGTATATTGTGATTGACCTATTTATTTTCCCAATCAGCAACTAAGAGAAAAAAGATAAAGAAAGATATTTTCATAATTTTTACGGTGTAGAGTCGTTTTTGGAACGGATGCACGCATGGTTATTGTTTGGGTATGTTGTATGCTTAGCACGGAGCCTGATTCCTGACCACTCGAGCCAAGCTACCACACTGTGTGTTCGGGGAGTCCACCACCACCCTGCGGAGTGGGAGTGGGCTGTTTCCAACATAAATTGGTGTTCAGTGGTGGGATAGAGCTGTGCCTACGCATACTCAACAATAACTGTGGGTAGTCCATAGGCCTACACCGGGAGTTTTCTCAAGAGCGGCCTTCCTAATTGTGGGTTTTTGTTTTTTCCAAATTTACTCTGGTGGTGGGAGGAGGTATTATTAAAGGTACCCCCCTGCATAGTTACTGCACAAAAACCTGTCCTCTAACCTGAGTGGGCAAGATGGAGTTTGTACTAGAAAATCTAGAAACGTACACTGTGGCCCAACTCAGGGAGTTTTGCCAGCGGGAGGGGGTGTACTGTCCCCCAGGAGCAAAGAAGGGTGCACTCCAAACCAGCTTAAGGGCTTGGGGGGAGGCACGCCGAGAAAGCAAGGCTGAGGAGGAAGACAGGGATGGAGAGCCTGACCCTGAGGGGGCTGAGATGTACCAACCTGAGGTGGGGAACCTGTCAGCAGGGCCCAGAACCATTTCTAGGAAGGGCAGCAGTGCCTCTAGCGGTGGCTTGTCTGAAGTGGAGCTAACGGACCGGAGGGAGAAAAGACAGCTCACATGGGACTTAGCAAGGCTGGAAAAGGAGAAGGAGGAGCAGAGGATGGCCCATGAATTGCGACTGAAAGAAATAGATCTTCAGATCTTGAGAATCGGGGCACAACCTGTTCCTCATGGTGGCAGCCAAACCCAAGAGATCACCAGGGAGTCTAAACCATACCTGCCAAAGGACATAGTGGCTAGCTATGGGGTGGGCGACGATATCGCCAAGTGGCTAGCAGCCTATGAGGTCTCGTTGAGGGCCCATGGGGTTCCAGAGAAGTACTGGGGAGGGGGATTGTATAAGTACATGCCTCCAGCGGGTAGGGATGCTTTATTGGCCCTCGAGGAGGATGAGCAGACCCACTACCCCACCATGAAACTGGCGCTCATCAGAAAGTTTGGACTAACACCTGAAAAGTACAGACAGAAGTTCAGGGGTAGTCACAAACTGGGCACACAGAATTGGGTGGACTTCCTGGACTATGCGAAGAAGGCAATGGAAGGTTGGATTCAGGGCAGTGAAGTGAGGAACTACGAGGAGTTGTTTGACCTAGTACTGAAGGAACACCTGCTCGAGAAATGTTTCCCTGAACTGCGGCAACACCTGGTGGATAGCAAGCTGACCAGTCCCCGGAAGCTTGCTGAGGAGGCGGACATTTGGGCTAGTACTCGGGTGTCCACAAGGGGGACTGGAGGGGATACTCAAAAGGCCGGACAGGGCGCCCCCCAGAAGAAAGAGGGAGGGGAAAAGAAAAAGGAGTTCTCCAAAGGCCCCCAAAATAACTTCCAAGGGAAGGGAACAGGATTCACCTCTAAGGCTAACCCACCCAGAAACCCTAATCCTGGCCAGAGTCAGCAGCCAAGGGTTGTCCATTGCTATGAGTGCGGTGGCGTTGGACACTATAAAGGAGATCCGAAGTGCCAGAAACGACCACCCCCTCCCACTGGAGGAAAGACCCCCGGAGTAGCTAGTGTAGTGCTCGGGGAGGAGATGCCCTTAACTAAGGGAAGGGAGTGGGCGGGTGTCACTTTAGTGTCCCTGGGAGAACGGGAGATGGTTCCTAAGATCCAGGTGCCCGCAAATACCGCCAAGTATGGGCAGTGGGTCACCATCAACGGCCAAAGAGGGGAGGCTCTGAGAGACACAGGAGCCAGTATGACTATGGTGCGTAGTCAATTGGTGTCTCCAGAGCAGGTAATTCCCGATGTACTCCACCCAGCCGCGATGGCTGACGGCAGAACAGGTCACTATCCCGTGGCCGAGGTTCCCTTTGAATGGGGGGGGGTTGCAGGTTCACTTCGAGTTGCCGTAAGCCCTGCCGTGCCAGTTGATTGTCTGCTGGGGAATGACATGGAGCACAACGCTTGGAAGGAGGTGGAATACCGGACTCACACTGAGATGCTGGGTACACCTGACTGGGCCTGTGTTAGCACAAGGTCCGCGACTACCCGAAGAGGGAGTTCATTTCGGCTGGAGCCTGGAACAAAGGCCCAGCCAGCTGCCAGTCAAGGGAAGAACCGAGGACAGGAGGAGCCTGCCTCGGCGTCCCCACCCCGTAGGACGGATAGGCCACCGGAGGTGGTGGACCAGGAGTCTGCGGTGGGGGACGTTACCAACCTGGAGGACCTACCCATCCCGGCCGAGTGGCACGTGGAGGGAGGCCCGTCCAGGGAGGAATTCTGCCAGGGCCAGAGGGAGTGCCCTACCCTTGAGGGGCTAAGGCGACAGGCCGAAGCCCAGGCAGCAGGGAACGTTGAAGGGAACTACAGTGTTTACTGGGAGGATGGCCTCCTCTACAGTGAACCCAAGGCACCCCTACACGGATCGTCACGAGCCTTGGTAGTTCCTCAACGTTATCGAGCCTTCCTTCTGGAGTTGGCTCACGAGATACCACTGGCAGGACACCTGGGACAAGACAAGACCTTCGCCCGTCTTGTCCCACACTTTTATTGGCCTCAGATGAAAGTGTCGTCCGATACCTACTGCCGGACATGTGTGTCTTGCCAAGCCAGTGGGAAAACAGGGGTGAAGCTGAAAGCTCCCCTGGAACCACTTCCTGTCGTTAGCACCCCCTTTGATAGGGTGGGCATCGACATTGTGGGTCCATTAGATCCGCCAACTACAGCTGGTCACCGGTTTATCCTGGTTCTGGTGGATCATGCCACACGGTACCCAGAGGCAATACCTCTGAGGACCATAACAGCACCTGTTGTGGCAAGGGCCCTGATGGGAATCTTTACCCGAGTGGGTTTTCCCAAGGAAGTTGTGTCCGACAGGGGGACCAACTTCATGTCAGCGTATATGCGGGCAATGTGGAAGGAGTGTGGAGTGACCTACCGGTTCACAACTCCTTACCACCCCCAGACCAATGGTCTGGTGGAGAGGTTTAACAAAACCTTGAAAGGCATGATCAGAAGTCTGCCTGAAAGCCTGCGGAGGAAATGGGACGTCCTCCTACCCTGTTTACTTTTTTCCTACAGGGAAGTGCCACAGAAGGGAGTGGGCTTCAGCCCCTTCGAGCTTCTGTATGGGCACCCTGTACGTGGACCTCTCAACCTGGTGAGAGACGGATGGGAAAGAACTCCCAGAAAGCTTCCCCAGGATGTGGTGAGCTACATGCTGGCCTTCCGGAGCCAAATGGCTAAGTTGTGGAAGCAAGCTTCTGACAACTTGGAAGCCAGCCAAGCAGTGATGAAGGCGTGGTATGACCACAATGCTCACCCGGTGGAGTTGGAGCCTGGCCAGAAGGTGTGGGTGATCGAACCAGGAGAGCTTAGTGCCCTCCAGGATCGCTGGTCAGGACCCTTTGAGGTGTTGGAGAAGAAGGGTAAGGCTACCTACTTGGTGGACCTGAAGACCCCTCGTCAGCCCCTGCGGGTGCTGCATGCCAACCGCCTCAAACCCCACCACGAGAGGCCCGAAGTCATCTTGATGATGGTGACTGACGGAGGAGAGGACGTGGAAAGCGAGCCTCTCCCTGATCTGTTTGCGTCTCAAGAAAAGGATGGGTCGGTGGAGGGAGTGATTCTCTCCCCATCTCTAACTCCTGACCAGCAGGAGGACTGTCGCCAGGTCCTGGGGCAGTACTCCTCGTTGTTCTCCCTTGTCCCGGGTAGGACTCACCTGTGCGTCCATGACGTGGACACAGGAGACAGCCCACCTGTGAAGTCCAAGATCTACCGGATGTCAGACAAGGTGAAGGCCAGCATTCATAGTGAAGTCACTAAGATGCTGGAGCTAGGAGTGATTGAACCTTCTAGCAGCCCCTGGTCTAGTCCGGTGGTGTTAGTACCGAAAGCTGCACCACCGGGTGCCCAACCAGAACTGAGGTTCTGTGTGGACTACCGGGGACTGAATTCAGTGACAAAAACTGATGCTCATCCGATCCCTAGGGCGGATGAATTGATTGACCGGCTGGGAGCTGCCCAATATCTAAGTACCTTTGACCTTACTTCAGGGTACTGGCAGATCTCGTTGACTGATGGAGCAAGGGAAAGGTCAGCCTTCTCCACGCCCAATGGCCACTACCAGTTCTGTGTGATGCCCTTTGGGCTCAAGAACGCCCCTGCCACGTTTCAGCGCCTGGTAAACCAGATCCTCACCGGAATGGAGAGTTTCTCTGCTGCTTATCTGGATGACATAGCCGTCTTCAGTAACAGCTGGGAGGATCACTTGCGTCACCTGCAAGCTGTTCTCCAGGCCCTGAGACAAGCTGGATTGACGATCAAGGCCAGCAAGTGCCAGATCGGGCAGGGGTCGGTAGTGTACCTTGGACACTTGGTGGGTAGGGGAGCGGTGCAACCCCTCCAGGCGAAGATCGAGGCCATCATGGCCTGGGAACCCCCCAAGACACAGACTGAGGTCCGAGCATTTTTGGGCCTCACGGGATACTACCGCCGCTTCGTGAAGGGGTACGGTACCATCGTAGCCCCCCTCACGGAGCTCACGTCCAAGAAACAACCTCGACGGGTAGTCTGGACGGAGGCTTGTCAGCAAGCCTTTGAGAGATTGAAGAAAGCCATGTGCGAGGCCCCGGTCTTAAGGGCCCCAGACTTTTCCAAGGAGTTCATTGTCCAGACAGATGCATCAGAACATGGCATTGGGGCAGTGTTATCGCAGCTCAACGAAGAGGGTCTGGATCAACCCGTGGTCTTCCTATCCCGGAGACTACTTCCCAGGGAACAGAAGTGGAGTGCAATAGAGCGTGAAGCCTTTGCAGTGGTATGGGCTCTGAAGAAGTTGCGGCCATACCTGTTTGGCTCGCACTTCCTAGTTCAGACCGACCACAGACCCCTTCGTTGGCTGATGCAAATGAAGGGGGAGAATCCCAAGTTGTTGAGGTGGTCTATTTCCCTACAGGGGATGGACTTTCAGGTGGAACATCGGCCTGGAGTGGACCACGCCAATGCAGACGGTCTCTCAAGGTATTTCCGCCTTAGTGATGAGAACTCCCAAGGGGTTGGGTAGCTCTCCCCACTTTCAGCTGGGGGGGACGCGTGTTAGACCTGTCGGCCCTTTGGGTGGTCCCTCCTCATCATTATTTATTTTGTCCCACTTTTGCCTCAAACCCTGTTTGAATTTTTCCTTTTTGGGAACCACCAGACTTTTTAGTGTTGCTGCAGATTCAGGGAGCCATTTTACCTACCCCTGAAACTTCTGTCTGAGGGCCTGAAGCACAAAATGGTGGCCACCTGTGACATCACCAGCATCCACTGGAACCTACCAGCACCTTCCAGAACATTCCAGAACCCTGTGACAGTTGGAGGCGGTTTGGAATGTTGGGGAGTTAAGACAGAGAGTTGGCAGTTGGAGCTGGCAGTTGGCACCTGACTGGTGAAGAGAGAGCAGCACAACAGTGAAGGAGGAAGGAGTGAAGCAGCAGGGGTGGAAACTTGTGCCTGGAGTGGGGTCCATAAACCCACCCTTGATACTAGTCCCTACTGATGGATCCCAGCCTGTAGCCCTGTGTGGGAAGAAGCCAGAAAAACTTATCCTAAGGACCTGGACAGCAGGAACAGGCCTTAGAAGGAGAAAGCAGCAAGATCCTGACCTGGAAACTGGTTTCCCTGGAGTCCGGCGTCGAGTAGCCTAAGACCTGGAGCCCGAGGTGGAGAAGCGGCGCTGACTGAAGAAGCAGACGTCGTACCCGGAGCCGCCTGAGGTCGTGAGAGGGCGCCGACGGAGGTCGTGAGGAATACCAAAGGTCGAGGAGGAAGTTAACCGAGGTCGAGTGAGCGGCGTCATCGGAGGAGTGGAGTCCGCCCTCCGGAGTCGTCGGAGACCGAGGTGAAGTGTACCGGAGGTCGGGAGTGAGGATCGCACTCCGGAGTCGCCCGGAACCTGAGAGGAGGAGCACCGGAGGTCGGGGGTGAGGATCGCACCCCGGAGTCGCCGGAAGTCGACATCGAGGCCAGGCCGGCCGACGTCATCGAAGCCGAGAGCGCCATCGGACCGGAGCCGCCCGAAGTCGACATCGAGTAGAGACTTCCCGACGCCGTCGAATCGGAGGTCGAGATCGAACCGAGGCCGCCGACATCGGACCGGAACCGCCTACCGGCGTCGTCTAGAACTGACATTGTGCCGAGGCCGCCGAGACCGAACCGGAACCGCCTCACGGCATCGACACGACTCCAGCGGCGTCGGAACATCAGAAAAAGGGCAGTAAGTGGAGTAGAGGGCGCCTAAGGCCCTGTGGAGACCTGAGAGACTGCTCTAAGGGGCTAGGGAGGTGCTGGAACCAACCTGACTGTGCCAGGGGAGAATTGGGACTAACCTAGAGAGGTTGTGTGGAGAGAGAAAGCCAGGGCACTGGTATTCCCCCCTTGATCTACCTCAGTGTAGGCCTCAGCCTTGTCCCAGCCAGGGAGTAGAACCCCTCAAGCCTTCCACAACCCTACAAGCTGTGCCTGGGCCAAATCAGCCCTTAGGAATTGAAAAGTGATCTGATTACATGAGTGCTGCTGTATACTTTTAATTATTTATTGGGGGCACTGTATTTATTGTGTTAACCTATTTATTGCTTCACTATATTTAATGGTCTACAGGACTTGTTGGTGTACATTATTTATTGGTTCAGTATTTATTGCCTCCGAATATTTAATTGCCTGTATTACCTGCACTTATATTTATGTCCCTTGTATTTATGATCATCCCTATTTATTGAATCTCCAGACAGTATTTATTTGACCCGCACTATTTAAAATTTGTATATTGTGATTGACCTATTTATTTTCCCAATCAGCAACTAAGAGAAAAAAGATAAAGAAAGATATTTTCATAATTTTTACGGTGTAGAGTCGTTTTTGGAACGGATGCACGCATGGTTATTGTTTGGGTATGTTGTATGCTTAGCACGGAGCCTGATTCCTGACCACTCGAGCCAAGCTACCACACTGTGTGTTCGGGGAGTCCACCACCACCCTGCGGAGTGGGAGTGGGCTGTTTCCAACATATATATATATATATATATATATATATATATATATATATATATATATATATATATATAAATATATATATCAGTAAAGTACATTTAGGTGGAGTTAGGTATAGAAAATGATGTATAGAGGTGTAAACTTTCGATTTGTTGTCCCTTGATATTGTTGTAATGATAGTCCATTCCACTGATAGTTAGGATTTTATAATTGCAGCCTACACCCTCTCCTTATATTTAACTCTCAGAAGCTAAATGGACAATGTTTGAAATGAAAAACCTATGTTATTGCTTCAATGAAGAGATTTTATAATCTAGAGAATAATGAAAGGAGTTTTTACTGCATGTGTCGCAGAACACTTATAAATGAGTTTTCCAACAGAACAAGGGGCAAAATCATAGTGTTGTGTTCTCCTCATAATTCTTTGGTGTGAATGAGTGCACATGAGAGTATCCTGGATGAACTGATTTGAGTGGGTGTTTGGTGTGACAGTGAGTGAATGTTTCTGTAACTTTGACTATATCCTTACACGCGCTAGTAGCAACTTGATTCTATACAGAGTTTTTAGGACATTGTCAAACAAAATGCAATGATGGTATAGGATTTAGTCAATGGGCATTGCAAAAGTTAATGTGTGTGACTTAAAAATGAAAGCCAGACTGTCATACAGTTCTTACTATCTCAGTAAGTGTGTGCGTTTGGGCAACATAAGCATCAAAACTATGGGGACTATGTCCACTCATACCATGAGAATATGTTGACATAGTTCCTGGCTAGCTCACAGTGCGCTTTTGGAACCCCTAAACCTCACAGAATACCCAATGGTGTCTGCAACTTCAGATCATGGCTGCCCTAAGTCCTGCACGGATAGTGGAAACAGATCTACCCTTTTGTTGTTAACTCGGGCATGCCCAAAAGGAGACACAAAAAATACAAATTGACACTTTAAACATTTATTGAAGCAATTGGATTCAAAATGTGTGCTGCAATAATTAGTAGACGGAAACAGAGACTTATAACCAGCATAATATAACAAGAATTGTGAAAAGATGAATAATTCAACCATTATGAATATTGGTTTGATTATATGGATACATATAATTATAATCCTACCTAGCACTACCTATCTTAGAGAGCATAGGGTGTATGCGGTTCTTCCAGGTACCATGGAGTGGTCTAGCTCCCCATTTTCCTGTGTACATTTTTCATCTGGAAGCCAGTCTGATATAGAACAGGCTGCTCTCCCTTGCAGGACAACGATTCAGCTGGGCCGGAACTCAGGCATCGGGCGACCACGACAATCCAAAGAAATGCTCCTCTGCCGAACAAAGTCTTATGGCAGATTGTATAATGTAACTGGACCCATTTACAGTGTACCTGGGTTCAGATTTGGCTGTCGTTGATTCTACCAATTCAGACCTGTCTCTGAATAGACAACAATATGCAAGGGCAGTTTGCGCAGTGTACTTGGTCCTTGGACAAAGCGTACGATAGTATGATAATGTGTCTATGAAGAATTGTATTTATGAGCAAAACATTTTCTGAGTACACTATCGCATCATCGCATGCAAGCACCCAAGCAAAATGTGCTAAAGGTCATAGCCTAAAAAGATGTACATTTTAAGTGTGAACATGTAAAAATGGGAGCGTTTGTGCACAGTCCCTATTAACCTCACTAAAAGACCTATAGCGAAAATGCAGATTCCAATTTGAAGGGCACGCAAATGTGAATGCCAATGCTTCTTAAGGAAGTAGTGAGACCTACTGCCTTTGCCAAATATTGCTATAGTTTGGAACTGTAAAAGTACCTTTCCATGACAAAGGTGTTTGCTGTTTTGTGTAAAAAGCTCTTGAAAAAGAATTGTTAAATCCTTGACCATTGTTTTGGATCTTCTTTTGGAATCAGTACTCCGTATCATATGGGCATGCCATTGATTCCTTACACTCTCTAATCCACTTGTTACATCAAGTGAGAAGGAACACACCCAAAATTCCCATATTACAATTACACTAATGTCCTATCAGAGTTTCATTAGGTCTTTGGCATTCATTCAATAGTGATAGGGGATTAGAATATTCATACTTTTTGTTTGTGGGGTTGAATAACTCTTTAAGTTGTGCTTGGTTGTAATATTTTTGGCAGTTGTATTGTTTTTTGACTGATTCCTTTCCTGCTCGGGTCCTTCAAGTTTTTATGATGTCCTTCTAAGAGGGCTTTCTGTGTCTGTTTGCTTCCATTTTCCATTTCCTCCATCATATGGCTGGTTCTTTCTAGTTCTGTTCTTCCTTTGTCTCTTTCCCACCTGCTGCCATGAAGCTAGTTTGCAAGATCTTGAAACGCCTTGGTAGGCTTGTCATTTTTTGCTTAGTGTCCTTACACTCCATGCTCCTAGAGTTATTGACTTCCAATTTAATGTGTGTGTGGCAGAGATTCCTTCCTCCTCTTTGAATCTGGTACTGTTTCTTGTTCTATCTCTGATTGCTTGGGAGTTTGTCTCAGCTCGGTGTCAGCTACAGTCTCATGGGTCTTGATCCCTTTTTTCTTGAGGATTTCTATGACCTGACTTTGTGACTGCTTTGTTCATCTCCTTCTACTTCTTTTGGTTGTTGATGGTCTTTTCTCAGGGTGCTCCTGTATCCCTAGCAGTTGTGCATGGTCCTGTGTCATAGAGTAGTCAGTTGGGATGCTGAAGGATGGCACTCTGGCATTTCTGCTTCCCCAACAAAGATAGTAAGTGCAAATGACTGGCAGCAGAGAGCCTGCAAAACGGCTCTTTCTATTTAACTTTGTAGATTTCTCCTTTCCTTCTTTCCTATTGGTAACTGTATCAACCCTACCCTCTTCGCAATTGCCAATGACGTTTTTTTTTCAATACCATTTTTGCTAGGGTGATTGGAGAACGTTCTCTGCTCTTCCACACCCACATCCCCAGGCTCATTGGTATCTTCCTTGCAAATAGTTATAGTGGTTTCTTCATAACTTAACAGAGTACATTGAACAACTTTATTGGTTGGCACTTTCTTTTCCTTATTAGTCAACCCCACTTCTTACAATTTTATACATTTTAACGGCCTCACTTTCTCTCTCACAGTAGTTGGTACTTCTACAGGCATAGCTACATCTCTTTGAGGCTTGGGATTAACGGGTTTGGAGAATTGTGGTCAACATAGTTGCTACATGATTAGTCCCTCCCAATGATTTCTCCATTAGTGCAAGTATTGAGATCAGACCTCTAATGCAATATTGAGAGCCGCCTAATTATAAATTGGCATAATCTGGAACATTTAATCATATCATTGCAACCCTTTTACAATGCCCTAAGGTGAACTTGGCCAACTCATCAGGTCTTTGTGCACTTTTGCTCTAACAGTAATTCCTGCACCTGGTTTTAAACCCTCCCCTATGTGATCTAATGGAATAGGTGCATTCACTGGGGTATATTCATAACCAGTTGGAGAGCTAGAGTATATCCTCGGGTAGCTCCCTTAAATAAGCTTTGCCTTTGTTGCTTCCCCTGTTAGCTATATAATTCCCCTTCAGCAGTTCTCATTCCGATAAAGACTTCTCATGGCATCTCCTGGTCCTGGCTCCACAGTTGCTCAGCTCATTTCAGCTTATCACACATTCAGTCATAATCAGCCGTTATTTATTTCAGACTCCTCTGGGTTATTTAAGCTAGCTTTCTGTATATGTCTAGATACAGTTGATAATTTACACCCCAATGTCATACTGAGGCCTGCAGCTTTATCAGCATCAGAATCTGGGCAGCAGTGTAACTTGTTCCAGTTGACCTAGCTTGTTGAATTTGCATTGTTTGCTTAGCTTCCACACATGGGTCCCCACCCACCTTTGCCTTCTGGAAAAAGTTTGTAATTAATCTAGGCATCAACTTTGGTGTTGTGGTAATTGCTGTCATATCTGTAGCAGCTGTTTCATCTAATCTCAATGACTGTGATGAGGGTAACATTAAAAGTCTTTGAGTGGCTCTTTTCTCTTTCGGGTGGGACATAATTAGGCAAGCTAGGTAAACGAGCGCCGGGCACCACCTCATATTCTGCTGTCTCTTTCTTACTATCATTATTTTTATCCTGATATTTGGATGCAGCAATTAGTTGATAAAAAGAAATAGACAGTGGTCAGTATGAAGTTGAACAGTAGGAAAAAGGTACAATACATTTCCCAGCAGTATTGTGCAGACATGCACATTGCAGTCATGAGGCAAGAGTGTAACCAGTATGAATAGAAAGCCACTCAGCACCAGATCATTGTCGGAAGGAGACAGACAGTGACTTAGGTGTTCCAGCACCTCAACATTGCATGTAATTTTATTCTATTCCCAGTAGTTTCTTTTACCAGTTTCTCAGGAAAATTACTACAATATGGGACTTTTTCCCCCCCAAATTGTAACTATAAGGTTTCCCTTGTTGAACTTCTCCATGTGGCCCCCCTGGACATTTGTTAGGGTAAGGCAGTATGTATGTGTTAGAAATGGGATCTCTAGTTAACAGAGGTATGAATCCTGTCCATGTGGGGACCACCACTCTAGTCAGGTTAAGTCAGATACACACTCTAAATTAACCTCTGCTTACCCTCTGGTAGCTTGGCACAGGGCAGTCAGACTTAACCTTAGAGGCTATGATTAAAGTATTTGTGCAACACTTATTATTACAGTAAAACAGTGAACATACCACACAAAAATCATCCTTACCTGGTTACAAGTACAGAGCTGAATTTATTGAAAAAAACAAGACCAAAACCACAAACTTCCAACAAGTAGAACCAACGTCATTTATTTTTAAATATTATCTTGAATTAAAGTGCATAGAGTCATTAAGCACCAACTGGGGCCATCTGGTCATGCTGGTCCAGGTCAAATTTGAAAAGTCAAGCCAACCGTGGTGGAGTGTGGGTCAGATACAGAAGCCATGCAGACCCCGCTGAAAACAGTACCTTTCCGGAGGATGCGTCGACGGCAAGAGCACCATGCATGGGCTCCGAGTCACGCAGTTGAGTCCAGCGTCTTCATAACCCCTTTGTGATGTAGGCACTGCATTGGGTCCTGCATCATCGTCAAACACCTTATGATGAAGGTGATGCATCATTGTCTGGCCTGCGTCATCAAGCCGTGCAAGGATGCCGTCGAAGCAGCGCTGTGTTAACATTGAATGAGAATCGTTGGTCCTAACTGGGGCAAAGCAGGCAATGTGTTGGTTTTTGAAGAAAACAGCTGCATAACCCCCTTTGAGGGTGCTGGACTGGATTGGCACCTCTTGGCAGGTCAGGGCTCAGAGTTGGCAGAGTCCAGCAGCTGAAGGAGAGTTGAAGGAAATCGTTGATGTCCCTGAGACTTCAGAACAAAAGGCAAGCCAGTAAGTCATTGGAGTCACTTGGTTCTGGGGATGTAGAGTTTCAGGTTCAGCCCTTCTTACCATCAGGTAAGGGTAGCATGGCAGGCACAGCCAAGCAGGAGTCCACTAAATCCAGCAGAGTCCAGCAGAGTGTCAGTCCTTTCAGCAGCAAAGCAGTACTGCTTCCTGGCAGAGTGTCCTCTGGTCCAGAGTGTACTACGTTGGTGGTATCAGGGGTCCAGTACTTATACCCAGTAGTGTCTTTGAAGTGGGTGAGACTTCCAAGAGAGGCCATTGAAGTCCTTAAGATTCCTGCGCTTCCTCTCCTGGCTCCAGACTCACCAAGGGCGGGGGGGATATGCAACTCTTTGTGGGGGGGGGGGGGAAAGGCACAGCCCAGTTCATGTGCAAGTGTCAGCTCCTCTCTCCCGTATAGCCCAGGAAGTCCCATCAGCCTTAAGATGGTCCATCAGGATGTGAATGTCACACCTCAGCTCTCTTTATGTGTGACTGTCTAGAAATCCCAGCTGTTACCAACCCCATTATTATTATTTTTTTTTTGCAGAGTTTTATATAGCGCAAACTTGACCCGAATCCAATCAGGTATCAGAGCGCTTTACATAGCACCAGTTAAGTTACATGAGGACACACATTCATTTTTTGTTAGGCACAGGGAGATTAAGTGATTTGCCCAGAATCACAGGATGTTTAGCGTCATTACCGAGACTCGAGCCCAGTTCCCCAGGTCCGAGGTCGAGTGCCCTAGCCGTTAGGCACAACTCCTCTCCCCATATGTGTATTCGGAGACAGGCAGGGGCACAAAATGGTTAAAGTAAGAAAATGTCAACTTTCTAAATGTGGCATTTTCAGATTACAATTTAAAATCGGACTTCACCATATGTTGTGATTTTAAATTGTGAGTCCTGAAATACCAAACTCAAAATGTACATCTTGTTCCAATTGGAAATTAAAAGGTGCAATAAGGCAATCCCAATGTTAACTGATGGGCTAGAAAGGCTTTGACATAGTGAAAAACAAATTTAAGTTTTTCACTACATGGACATGTAAAACTTAAAAGTACATGTAAATACACTGCACCCTGCACCTGAGGCTGTCCAGGGCTACCTTAGGGGTCACTAATATGCATTAAAAAGTAAGGTGTGGGCCTAGAAAGAGGGTAAACATGCCAGGTCGAAATGGCAGTTTACACTGCACATACATGCTCTGCAGTGGTGGGCCTGAAACATGTTTTATAAAGGGCTACTGCAGTGGGTGGCACAAGTAGTGCTGCAGGCCCACTGGTAACATTTCATTTACAGGCCCTGGGCACATGTAGTGCACTCTCCTAGGGACTTATAAGTAAATTAAATATGCCAGTTTTGAACAAGCCAATGTTACCTTGTTTTAGGAAAAGAGCACCTGCACTTCAGCACTGGTCAGCAGTGGTAAAGTGCTCAGAATTCTAAGGCCATCAAAAAAGAGGTCAGCAAAAAAGTCAGGGAAAATTAAGCCAAGGATGCCAGGTCTAACAGTATTATGTATGATTGCAAATGGCATGCTTTATTGCATTTTGGCATGTTTTTTCACCTGGGTGCAGTGGTTTACAGTGGACACACACTACATTTGCCAAGTGCAATGGCGCTAGCTGAAAACAACACGCAATTAGAAGCAACCACCCCTTCTTTTATTGTAAGTTCAGCTTGTCTTTTGTATACATGTCTTAAGTGTTGAAACTGAACAATTCTCTTCTGTTTATGTATCACAGGATCTCTAGAACCTCGGGTAAAAAGTAAATTGACCACCAGAACGAACATATAAGGTTTAATCTAATATATGCATGCTGACACATGAATACATGAATGGTGACAGTTTTAGTTTGGAAAAGTAGGGATCATGGTCCTAAAGAAAGCCAAGGACCCCACTATGGCTCAAGTTTAGGGCTGAAACATGTTGACCACTTGATTAATTAATTATCACTCTATGATTTTACCTATCTTGTTGCCATTCCAACATGAAAAGAGGAATATGCTGGGGAAGGCAACCAAGATTTTTCACTGGATTCCCTCCACAAATCCAATGATGAGAATCCTCCCTTGCAAAAATAGACAGCCTGCCCACTATTAGAGACTACCCAATGATGAATCATGGCACCCAGGACGGTGTGTGTGATGCCACGCCTTACAAGGGACCTTGTCATAGTGGTATTAAGTCACATTTGCAACTGTGTACTATAGTTTGTGATAAGGAGGGCACAAATTAAGGCTGCCCATATTTTCCTCTCCTTCCCAGGATCCCTGTCTAACTTGTAGGCGGATTTATTGCTGTTGGTGGTGTTTGATCTAGTAGTCTTTCATTTTTCACCTTCTGTCCTGCATTGTCCTGATCATGTGTTTGCTGCACCATTACTGTGACTTTTGGGTGTCAGCTTGGGTTTTTACTGTACATGCTAATTCAGGTTTATCTTGTGGGTGTGGTTGTTTCCTTAGTGTGACATATGGATGGAACTATTTGGATTTGATTGATTCTTTCCTTTGTCAGTGAACATTGTATCTTTGCCTATCCTACTTCTGAGTTTGGG
Source organism: Triturus cristatus (assembly GCF_964204655.1). Classification (NCBI taxonomy): domain Eukaryota; kingdom Metazoa; phylum Chordata; class Amphibia; order Caudata; family Salamandridae; genus Triturus; species Triturus cristatus. Next base: position 973,884,647 of record NC_140593.1, read on the forward strand.
TGACCTTTCGATCAATGTAACTTTGTAGTCTAGCTGTCCTCATAAATATGAATTATGATGAAGATGTATAAAGTGATAATGCCTCAACAATAGTTCAGTGATCTTCTTTACATTAACTCCTAATATTTCTCTTTACACTTCTGCTTATTTCTTGCCAAGCCTCTTGTAAGTTGAGGTTGCTTTGACCTATTGGCTTCTGCATGCTATTTTCAGGACGTATTGTATGTGATGAACCACATTATTTACCCAATGTGAAGGAAAGTTTTAATAAACAAATAACCAAATGTTAGAAATGGTTGGCGGGGGTAGTTACCTTTGTCCAAATAGGAACCCTTGCTTCTAGTCAGGGTAAGGGGGATACAATCCTAAAATAACCCCTGCTCACCCCCTTGGTAGCTTGGCACAAGCAGACAGGCTTATCTCAGAGGCAGTGTGTAAAGCATTTGTGAACACCTACAGTAATACAAATGGACACCACACCAATTTAGAAAAATAAAAAATCTTCATCTGAACTAACAAGACCAAATACGATAAAAATCCAACATACAATACTCTTGAAAAATAGCTCTTGTGCAAAATAACCTTTAAGTTGCAGGAAAAACAATAAAACACAGTTCTTCTGACTCTGTAGCTCCTCCTGTGGCTACAGCGGTACTGAATACGACAGAGTCTAACCATTCCAGCTGACCGTGTTGATACGGGCCAGCTAAACCGTCGAAAGACTCATACACAGTACCTTTCTTGTTGCGACCAACACATCGGTGCGAGTCGGTCGGGGTAAACATCGGGGTGGCGTTGTGAAGTTGGGTGTTTCAGCAGGTGGTGTCCTCACAATGCGGTGCAGGCGAGACTAGGGCTTGCATTGAAGGGTGAAACGGTGCTCGCTGCGGTGCTGGCAGGTCACGGTGCAGCGATGGAGCCGTTCGATGTTCAGGTTGGGCAGCGACGGAGTCAGTGACATCCTTGCAGTGTGTAGCGAAGCGCTGCGGAATGCGGAGCCCACAGCACACGGTGCAAGCAGCATCTCGTTGCGGGGCCGGTGAGACCAGGGTTGCGTTGCAAAGCAAGGCGTTGCTCTCGCCGGTGCTTTCAGGACACGGAATCCTGTAACAGACTCGATGACAGAGTCGGTTACCCTTTTCTTCTGCAGATACGGTCTGAGACGGTGCCCACAGACACGGTGAGGTCTTTGCTGTTCCTGAAACCTCTAGAACAGAGGGCAAGCTCAGTTTCAAGCCCTTGGAGGTCTTTTCTTCAAGCAGGGGAGAAAGCAAGTAGCAAAGTCCTTTGCTACTTTCCTTGGCAGCAAGTAGCCACTGCAGTCCAACCCCAGAGAGCAAACAGCACAGAGGCAGTATTCCTCCTCAGCTTCTCCGGCTCTTCTCCTTGACAAAGGTTCCTCTTGATTTCCCAGAAGTGATCTAAAAGTCTGGGGTCTGGGCCTCTCTTTTTATGCACAAAAATCCTTTGTTCTCTGAAGGCAGAGAGTGTCTGTACCAAGCCAAAACCAGTTCTGTCCTCACTGGTGCAGCTTCCTGGCAAGAGGTGGTGACAGCAATGTTGAAGGCAGACCAGGCCCATTCAGATGAAAAGTAAATCTCCTCCCCCTACTCTAAATACAGCCCAGTTCTATTCAGCCCAGCCCTGATTCATCAGACTTCTTAAGCCAATGTCTCTCTCAATGCCCTTTCCTCCAAAAGCCAGACATGCAGTATAGAAACCTAGCAGAGGCACACTGGATGGTTAGGCAAGAAAATACCTACTTTCTAAAAGTGGTATTTTCAAACACAGAATGTAAAAATGACCCTCGCTAAAAGATGCATTTTAACATTCTGAGTTCAGGCATACTAAACTTTGTTTTTCTACCTTGTTCCCAGGGCCAGTTATATTTATAAAATGTTATAAACAAACTCCCAATCTTTCCTATGGGAACAGGTAGCCTTGCAATAGTGAAATTGGCAGTATTTTACTATCAGGACATGCCACACACATCACGGCATGTCCTACCTTTCACTTACAATGCACCCTGCCCACAGGGTTACCTTCGCTCTCCCTTAGGGGTGACTATTATGTAGAAAAGGGAAGGTTAGGGACTGACAAGTTTGTGCACTTGCCAAGTCGGCATGGCAGTCCCAGACTGCACACAGGCTCGACAACGGCAGGCCAGAGATACATTTTACAGGCTGCTTCTGTGGGTGGAACAATCAGTGCTGTAGCCCACTAGCAGCATTTGATTTACAGGCGCTGGGCACACACAGTGAACTATACTGGGGTCTGACAAGTAAATCAAATATGCCAATCATGGAATCACTAATCCATAACAACAATTTACAAAGGGAGCACTTGCACTTTGGCACTGAATAGCAGTGGCAAAGTGCTCAAAGCATCTAGACCAGCAAAACGAAGTCCAACACACAGCAAAACCACAGGAGGCAAAGGCAAAAAATGCAGGGGAGACCCACGCCAATGGTGCTAGGTCTATGTTCTGCTTGAGTTTTCGGATCAGATAGAACCCGCTCATCAGAGCCTCACTAACCCAGCCAGAACGTTACCCCCTCCCTAGAACCTATTTACAATCCTACAACCACATATATCTATCACCTAAGGACAGGGGATTCCTACTATGCATACCAAGATCTCACAATCGGCGGCCTCGCGATCCCATACGGATCCAGACCTCTCTGCCCATACGACAGTATCAGCACAATCGGCGGCCTCGCGATCCCCTACGAATCCAGACCTCTCTGCCCATACGACAGTATCACAAGTGGCGGCCTCGCGGTCCCATACGAACCCAGACCTCTCTGCCCATACGACAGTATCACAAGTGGCGGACTCGCGATCCCCTACGAATCCAGACCTCTCTGCCCATACGACAGTATCACAAGTGGCGGCCTCGCGGTCCCATACGAACCCAGACCTCTCTGCCCATACGACAGTATCAGCACAATCGGCGGCCTCGCGATCCCCTACGAATCCAGACCTCTTTGCCCATACGACAGTATCACAAGTGGCGGCCTCGCGGTCCCATACGAACCCAGACCTCTCTGCCCATACGACAGTATCACAAGTGGCGGCCTCGCGGTCCCATACGAACCCAGACCTCTCTGCCCATACGACAGTATCAGCACAATCGGCGGCCTCGCGATCCCCTACGAATCCAGACCTCTCTGCCCATACGACAGTATCACAAGTGGCGGCCTCGCGGTCCCATACGAACCCAGACCTCTCTGCCCATACGACAGTATCACAAGTGGCGGCCTCGCGGTCCCATACGAACCCAGACCTCTCTGCCCATACGACAGTATCAGCACAATCGGCGGCCTCGCGATCCCCTACGAATCCAGACCTCTCTACCTAGACGGCAGTCTCATACGACAGTTCATCCTATGATCACCATAACATACAAAAAGGGAATCAGTCTCACTATTCATCAGATCACACAAGGATTGCCAGTTCGGGCATAGCCTGTTCTCAGGTTTGAGGGGCTCCTCTTTCCCCTATTCAGTTACCACTTACCTGATCAGGGTTAACATCTGTTCATGTAGCCGCAGCTGACTAGAAGAATAGGCTACCCTCTTATACAAGAACACGCAGCACATGTTGGTTCACTACAAACTGGATACTTTATTACTCATTGCATACACAATCACATAACATTACGATATGACACATAACCTGCAAAGAAAAGTGAAAGATTAAGTTGTACACTCTAATAAGAAAGGGTCGACATCACCTTAGTAGTATGTAGCCTGCACTCAGTGGTCATCTAGGCTCCCTTCTCGTCTGTGCCTCGGCTCGCCTGGAATCACCCTTCTCCGAGTCACTGGGACCTCTTCCTTATCGGCTACTCTCTCCTCTCTGGCTATTCTGTTAGGAAAGCATCTTTCTCTCAGTTCTTCTCCGCCCTCAAGATGGCGTCTGTCTTCCCTGGAATAAGTAGTAGCTTTACTGCTAACGGCTAGATGCCGCCTACGGACTGAACATGTAACTGCCTCAGACTTTCACTAATATAGAGGTGCATTTCCTCATGGAAAATTCCGGCCCGTAACCTGCCGCCCACCAAATTCTTGTACCTCCCCGTACCAAGGACACGTTCCCAGCCGGCCGGCCTGATGTAGTGTCTTCGGCATGAAGAAAAATACAATCCTTCGATAAGGGCCGGCCTGAACCGGTTCTCTCCAAGCGAATAACACCTCATAACTAAAACATTACTCTTGGCCTAGAAGCATCCCAAGCTGCCGAAGCAGAAAGAAAGATGGAGTCTCTCCCGTTTGAGGCCTACCAGGCCTGAATTCAGCACAGCTCCATGAAATACCCTCACTACAGGACAGGTTATCCCTAATACTAACGAATCTATCCCCTAGGCTATGTGTGCAAGCCCTGATCTATGGGGAAGAGCACAGAATCATGTCGAAGTGCCTAGTAAATAGGCTCCATTCACTACTCTAACCCCTAGGCTTGAATGGTAAGAGACTGAAGTCACATTCAATCACTTGTTAACACAAGAAGGCCAGGAAAATCGAGCAGAACATTTCACCCTTGACTTCAGTCTATTATACATTCATTAAACAGAACTAACATCTGTGGAAGAATAATACGAAACAAAACTAACTGATCTATGTCTAGTACCAGGTGTGCAGAATTGAAGTATTGAAGGAATACACTGAATAAAGCAACAGATGGAAATCAAAATGGCGATAGTAATCAGAATACCTCCTAATATTTGACGTAAGAAATGTAAATCAGGTAACCAATTAAAGAGCCAGTCAAACCAGCCCTGGTCAATGTGTTTTCTAACTTCTTCTGTCAAGTCATGTAGCTTATTAATGTGAGCTCGAATGGATTGTGTATGATCAGACAAGTTAAAACAACAAAGACCCTCAAAATCAGAACAATCGTGTCCATGTTTAAGCAAAAGATAATCAATGGCCGCTCGATTTTGCAAGATAGCCCTTCGTTCACCCTGGGCGTCTAATAGCATGTCCGACAGGACTGTAGAAGTATTATTAATGGATTTCACCATCCAGCAGGCCATTTTCTCAATAGATTTGGCATTATAAACTGCCAAAGCAGGAACACCAATAATTGAAATAGCCAGGCTAAGGTATTCGGACTTAGAATATAAATGCAAAGATGAGTCACAATCCTCCTGTAACCTCACTGTATCTCGAATCACACGAGAGTTGGCATTCGGATGTGAGGAAAACATCAATAAACTCAATCTAGTAATGGCACAAGGGCCTCCAGAAATATTTGCGGGGACATATGGCCAGGAAGTATTACCACATGAGAAAAGCCATCCGGCAGGTAGTGACATCGTGCGATAATGACTGGGGGCAACTACCATACTCTTGCAAGTCATGTTATTCTGAACAGAAGTACATATTTTCGGTGTCCTTTGAAGGCACAAAGTTCGTTCATGAGCGGTGAATGAGGTGGCACCTTTCAATTTTAAACGCATACATTCCGAAATTGCACTAGGATTACACGTAAGGAAAAAACACAAATCACCTTGTGTGATATTATAGGTAACTATTTGGGACTGGATGGGGGGTATCGGGTCTGACAGTTCAGTACACAAGGGGCAATACTCATGGGTAGCGAAATCACCCAGAAGAACATTGGGGCGAGCAGTTGATATATTGAAAATATGAGTCAAAGTCTCCAACGAAGCAGGGACAGCAACCAAACAAGTTGCCAAAATGTCATTCACTGATCTCATCGGTGTCAAGCAGAAATGAGGGGCGTTAGTCACCCGTTTCGCTAGTGAAGTCCAAAAGTTCGACGACGAATCCCACGCAGCGAAGGAACGCGACACTCGGGTTCTCAACTCATCCCGGGTTGATGGGATCCCTCCTCTCTCGTCGTACCAGCCCAAAAACAGTCCAACGCCGACACATCCTGCAGCAACAGTCCAAAGAATGATCTGAAAGAGAATCAAATACAGGCATTATTCATTCTCGTAAGTAACATTTGTCAGCCGGGACTGCTTCCCAGCTATCTTTCCCTAGTCTCATAACTAAAATGGTATTATCTTGACCGGTTGCAATGACCTCTGCTTGTTCAGGGGGATTCTTAGGCGATTGCACCCAAACTCTGGCCCCAGGATTATCTGTGGAGCCAAAACCTCTCTGGCCTCGTACAGTTAGCAACGTTGGGGCAGTGCCTTTTGCCATCTCACCACTGAAGACAGGCATTATTAGCAATTGAGCCACTCGGTCAGTTTTATGTATCAGTAAGTCAACCTCACTGCTATTCAGCAGGAGCACCTTAATCTCTCCCTGATAATCACTATCAATGATTCCTCCAAGCACCTGAATGCCTTTTACAGCCAGCCCCGATCTAGGGGCAATTAATCCGAAATTTCCAGGTGGTATCTGAACACCAACACCTGTTTCAATGATGACTCGATCTTTACTTTTTATAATGGTGTCATCCATGGCATGCAAGTCTAAACCTGCCGACCCTGGGGTCGCTCTGCATGGAGCCAAAGCTCCGGGAGTAATCTCCCAGTACATCACAGTCTCTCTGATCTCATTGGGTTTAGCATTAACATTCGGAGGAAACAAACGCATAAGTGGGGATTCAGCATTTAGAAAAGGACGGTTATTCAAAATCAATAGCGCTTGAGGCAAAAAATCTCGCCAATTCTTATACTTGTCATCTGTTAATTTGCGCAGTTGGTCTTTTAGCAGGCCATTCAACCTCTCCACAAGACCCGAGGCCTGTGGATAATATGGTATATGAAACACCCATTCAATATTGTTTTCCACACAGAATTCCTGTACCAATCTTCCACGAAAATGGGATGCATTATCAGATTGAATTTGGAATGGCACACCATAATACATCATAATCAATTCCAATGTTTTAATAGTATTCAATTGGGTAGCTTGCTTACAGGGAAGGGCCACCAACAGGCCACTGTATGTATCAACAATGGTGCAAACATATTGACAATTCCTACTCATAGGAAGTGGACCAATGTAATCAATCTGCCAAATTTGAGCGGGCAATTTCCCGCGATGTAAATGACCTTTAACAATTTGGGGCACTTTGCGCTGCCTGATATGCTGACAAATGGGACAATGTAGAATAACATTTTTAATTAAATCTAGGGGAATATAAATTCCTCGATCAGCAGCCCACCTGCTAGTGGCTTTCTCTCCAAAGTGTCCTGCCTTCTGGTGGGCCCATTTCGCCAATCCCGCAATATCAGAATCTTGCGTGTCCACCACTGCCTCAGCAATTTTAGATTTCTCATCTGCAATGTTATGAAAGAATTTGTCAAGAGAGTCTATCGGGGTATGAGCATCCACATGGAAGATTGTAACAGTATTCTGTGGGAGCATTTCCCAAATCTCCTGCCATAATTCTTTTCCCCACAATTCCTTGGAATGGATTTTCCAACTATGGGAATGCCAAGTCGGTAACCAAACTGCCAGTCCATTGGCAGTAGACCAAGAATCGGTAAAAATATGACATGTGCCAGGTAACTCTTGTTTCAGAACTTGATAAACAGCATAGAGTTCAGCAAATTGACTGCTCTTACCCTCACCAGTTGTACTCAGCAATTTTTGTGTGATCGGATTATAGGACACTGCCTTCCAATGCCGTTTCGTCCCTATGAACCTTGCTGAACCATCCGTAAACCAGACATGGTTTCTGTCCTCTGCGGACAAATCATCAAAAGGTTTACCCCACTTAACAGGAGATTCCTGTACTAAAGGTACGGAACATTCACTCTCAGTTTCAGTTGATGGCGCCCGTGCCACCTGCTCATGCAAAGATGCAACTCCTTTTTGTCCCACACGTGCCCTGTCTTGTATATACCATTTCCATTTAATCACACTCGCCTCTTGAGCGTGTCCAATTCGGTGAGTTTTCGGCGAACTCATAACCCACTGCATGATAGGAATTTCAGGTCGCAAAACTATATCATGTCCCAAAGTCAATTGCTCGGTATCCACCAGAGCCCAATAACAAGCAAGTAGCTGTTTCTCAAAAGGTGTATAACGCTCACCAGCATCAGGTAACTTTTTGGTCCAGAAACCTAACGGTACTCTACTCTTGCCTTGTTTCTGCCACAAACTCCAATTCGCATAAAGGCCTTGTACAGACACATTCAAATCCACATCACCATCACATACAGGCCATAAATCCAGAGCATGCTGAATTCCTTCTGTTGCCAGACTGAACGCATCTTGCTGTGGTTTACCCCATTCAAATGCATTCTTTTTACGAGTGACCTGTTACAAAGGGGCCAATATTTGACTCAAATGAGGAATATGCTGGCGCCAAAATCCAAACAAACCAATGAAGCTTTGGGCTTCTTTCCTATTTCTCGGAACTGCAAAATCAAGAATTTTCTGTTTAACCTGAGGGATCACTTCTCGGTGCCCTTCATGCCAATTAATACCCAAAAATTTCACAGCCTGGGACGGACCTTGTAATTTATCCGGGTTGATTTTACAACCTTTCTCACGCAAGCACTCAATGACTCTATCCAATTGGGTCTGAACTTCCTCTTGTGATTCACCTTGGATCAAAATATCATCAATATAGTGACATATCTGAATTTGTGGATGAACTGGTACCTCAGCCAGATGCTCTGCCACCAGCCGGTGACATATCGTAGGACTATGCACATAGCCCTGAGGAAGACTTCTAAACGTCATCTGACGCCCGTTCCACGTAAAACTGAATTGTTCCTGACACTCAGGGGCAATCGGAATCGAAAAGAAAGCATTAGCAATATCAATGGGCGCATACCATGTACCTGGATGTTTCTGGATTCTTTCAATTAGGGTAATAACATCCGGTACTGCAACAGTCAAAGAGGGTGTGTGTCTATTCAATTCTCGATAATCAACAGTCATGCGCCAAGAATTATCACTCTTACGTACAGGCCAAACAGGATTATTCCAAGCAGAAGTAACTGGGGTTATAACTCCTGCATCCACCAACTCCTGAATAGTGGTACTAATCTCTTCATGACCACCTGGAATACGATACTGCTTCTGACGAACCACTTTTGTCGCCTGGGGAACTTTTATGGGGGGCATTCTTAAACGACCAACCCGTACAGGCCTGGACGATATATAATGTTTAGTTCCAAATTGGTAACATCCATCATCTAAGTGCAAAGTCATTCCTTTCAAAATATCAATTCCAATTATGAATTCTAAGAGTGGCACCACTAATACAGAGTATTCTTTTCTAGGAATTCTACCTATTCTCATTTCAAGTAAGGTTTGAACTGCGGGAGTTTCCTTTCCACCTAATCCGGTAATTGTAAAAGGCTGACCTTTAAACTTCTTTGATTTTCCATGAATAAGAGTGGCCTCCACTCCTGTATCTACCAATGCTCGGGCCCTTTGGATATTACGATGTCTCCAATAAATATCAATATCTACATAGGGTCTATTATCTCTGTGAGCCCATCTGTGTACTGGAGCTTGACCTATTTCCTAGTCCTTTTTATTGTGTTCTGTGTACCAGGATAAATCAGGATAAAGACTCTCACGGTTCCTAGGTATCGATACCTCCTGTTCATATCCATCTCCATTACGAAATGGATTACTGTTCCCTGCATTGTACTGCGGGTTTCGATCGGCCAATATGTGTCGATCCTCTCTCCTTCTCAACTCAGGGGATTGATCCCTATCATCTCTACGTCTGCTGTTAACATAATCATCTCTCCCCCTCTCTCTTTCCCCCTCTCTCTCCCTGTCTCTCTCACGACGGGGGGACAAATCACGCGCATAACGTCGATCATCACGACGATCAGAGCGCCCACGGCGGTCGTCATCACCGCTACCGTCAGAAAAACCACGATCATACTCAGTTGTCCGAACACGCCGGGCACCCTCCTTTCGATCCAAGCCACGTTTGCGAAACATTTCCCACAAACGAGAAGTAGTCTCACCATCAATATCCTCCTTCCGCACACCATCGGCCATAAGACCAAAAAACATATCACGTCTAGTAAGTTTATTGTCACCAGGAGTACGAGTGTCAGGCCGGGACTGCCGTTCAGGTTTAAACCACTCACCCAACTCACCGAGTTGGCGTACCGATTCCAGCACCACAGATAACATGTTACCAGGCTGATTAATCAATAAAGTGATCATGACCTGCTTATAAGCAACAGGGGAAGAACGAATAATACGATTCCGCACAGAAGATGTCAAGAAACCATCAAGCAACCTGTCAGCAGTATTTAGAAAAATTGCCGTTTTCATCACCTCCTCTTTGAGACGTTGCGCAGCATCGCGCAAAGTATACCACGGTTTGTCATTCAGAGGCCAGTCAGACTCAGTAGGATATTTTTGATTACAACCCTCAGTCGCCAATTGAAGCAAAGAAATTTGACCACCACCATTAAAGTTACGAAAATGGTCCTGTACAGTAGAATCCGAACTCAAGGAACAAAACTTCAAACAATCGCCAGCATCCAGCATAATGCCAGCAGCGCCCAGTTCATAAAGGCGCACCATCCATGTGAGCAAGGGCTCACCAACTCGCTGTCGAAATCGCTGCAAAATATCACTAATTTCTTGTTGAGTAAAATCCTCCAAAGAGTCTAAAGCAATACCATTCGGAGCACCGGGAGCCTGCTGCACCTTCCGTCGAAAAACCGGATGCGCCGAGACCGCGGGATGAGCATCACAAGGAGCTCGACCAGTACACGTAGAGGAACAATTAGTGGAAGAAGCATCGACCCCGCTCGAAGGACGAGCGCAATCACGGGGTGCACCATCAGAGGCGCAAGAAGCAGATTTACAAGCACGGCCGGAGCGAGAGGACTCGCGCTTGGCAGACTCCACACCCGAGGAAGGAGAATCACTCGAGGTCCAGATATTACCATCCCATTCATCAGGATTCCAATCCAGTCCGGCTTTCGCCACGACCAGACGCACCTTCCGCGTCGAAACCCGACCACGCCGATTCTTGTATTTATAACGAGCAATTCGCACAGCCGCCCTCTCGGCAATAGTTTGGTACGTCTCAAGTTTGTCAGCAAGCAACTTATTTTGACACCGCAACAAAGTATGAGCATTCTGAATCTCAACAAAGTTCACTTCCACATCCTTATGCAATTTCTGTAACTTCAACAACCTCTCATGCAGAATCCTGTACGCAGACAGAACAATCCAACCTCTGCGCCCCAAAACGGGAAGCTCATCACCCTTAGATACCGGTGCCTTCTGTAAACAAGTAATCACATTAGCCGGCTCCGCCAGCTCCAAAAAAGAATTCCAATTCTCACTCAAACCAGTAGAATCAGCCCACTCACGGGCTAAGGCTTCATAAGGCGTTGAATCCCAGCCGGGAATATCAACGGGCAACTTAAAAGTAGATTTCGACTTTCTAGAAAACATCTTTGAAAAGAAAGAAAAAGAGAAAAAGAAAAAGAAGAAAGAGAAAAGAAAACTACATGCAGGTATATACAAATAATATAGAAACAAAACCACGCACGCGCCGAAGACAAACACGATACAACCACAACGCACACAGGTTTCGTAAACGGTTCGTGACGCCAAATGTTCTGCTTGGGTTTTCGGATCAGATAGAACCCGCTCATCAGAGCCTCACTAACCCAGCCAGAACGTTACCCCCTCCCTAGAACCTATTTACAATCCTACAACCACATATATCTATCACCTAAGGACAGGGGATTCCTACTATGCATACCAAGATCTCACAATCGGCGGCCTCGCGATCCCATACGGATCCAGACCTCTCTGCCCATACGACAGTATCAGCACAATCGGCGGCCTCGCGATCCCCTACGAATCCAGACCTCTCTGCCCATACGACAGTATCACAAGTGGCGGCCTCGCGGTCCCATACGAACCCAGACCTCTCTGCCCATACGACAGTATCACAAGTGGCGGCCTCGCGATCCCCTACGAATCCAGACCTCTCTGCCCATACGACAGTATCACAAGTGGCGGCCTCGCGGTCCCATACGAACCCAGACCTCTCTGCCCATACGACAGTATCAGCACAATCGGCGGCCTCGCGATCCCCTACGAATCCAGACCTCTCTGCCCATACGACAGTATCACAAGTGGCGGCCTCGCGGTCCCATACGAACCCAGACCTCTCTGCCCATACGACAGTATCACAAGTGGCGGCCTCGCGATCCCCTACGAATCCAGACCTCTCTGCCCATACGACAGTATCACAAGTGGCGGCCTCGCGGTCCCATACGAACCCAGACCTCTCTGCCCATACGACAGTATCAGCACAATCGGCGGCCTCGCGATCCCCTACGAATCCAGACCTCTCTGCCCATACGACAGTATCACAAGTGGCGGCCTCGCGGTCCCATACGAACCCAGACCTCTCTGCCCATACGACAGTATCACAAGTGGCGGCCTCGCGGTCCCATACGAACCCAGACCTCTCTGCCCATACGACAGTATCAGCACAATCGGCGGCCTCGCGATCCCCTACGAATCCAGACCTCTCTGCCCATACGACAGTATCACAAGTGGTGGCCTCGCGGTCCCATACGAACCCAGACCTCTCTGCCCATACGACAGTATCACAAGTGGCGGCCTCGCGGTCCCATACAAACCCAGACCTCTCTGCCCATACGACAGTATCAGCACAATCGGCGGCCTCGCGATCCCCTACGAATCCAGACCTCTCTACCTAGACGGCAGTCTCATACGACAGTTCATCCTATGATCACCATAACATACAAAAAGGGAATCAGTCTCACTATTCATCAGATCACACAAGGATTGCCAGTTCGGGCATAGCCTGTTCTCAGGTTTGAGGGGCTCCTCTTTCCCCTATTCAGTTACCACTTACCTGATCAGGGTTAACATCTGTTCATGTAGCCGCAGCTGACTAGAAGAATAGGCTACCCTCTTATACAAGAACACGCAGCACATGTTGGTTCACTACAAACTGGATACTTTATTACTCATTGCATACACAATCACATAACATTACGATATGACACATAACCTGCAAAGAAAAGTGAAAGATTAAGTTGTACACTCTAATAAGAAAGGGTCGACATCACCTTAGTAGTATGTAGCCTGCACTCAGTGGTCATCTAGGCTCCCTTCTCGTCTGTGCCTCGGCTCGCCTGGAATCACCCTTCTCCGAGTCACTGGGACCTCTTCCTTATCGGCTACTCTCTCCTCTCTGGCTATTCTGTTAGGAAAGCATCTTTCTCTCAGTTCTTCTCCGCCCTCAAGATGGCGTCTGTCTTCCCTGGAATAAGTAGTAGCTTTACTGCTAACGGCTAGATGCCGCCTACGGACTGAACATGTAACTGCCTCAGACTTTCACTAATATAGAGGTGCATTTCCTCATGGAAAATTCCGGCCCGTAACCTGCCGCCCACCAAATTCTTGTACCTCCCCGTACCAAGGACACGTTCCCAGCCGGCCGGCCTGATGTAGTGTCTTCGGCATGAAGAAAAATACAATCCTTCGATAAGGGCCGGCCTGAACCGGTTCTCTCCAAGCGAATAACACCTCATAACTAAAACATTACTCTTGGCCTAGAAGCATCCCAAGCTGCCGAAGCAGAAAGAAAGATGGAGTCTCTCCCGTTTGAGGCCTACCAGGCCTGAATTCAGCACAGCTCCATGAAATACCCTCACTACAGGACAGGTTATCCCTAATACTAACGAATCTATCCCCTAGGCTATGTGTGCAAGCCCTGATCTATGGGGAAGAGCACAGAATCATGTCGAAGTGCCTAGTAAATAGGCTCCATTCACTACTCTAACCCCTAGGCTTGAATGGTAAGAGACTGAAGTCACATTCAATCACTTGTTAACACAAGAAGGCCAGGAAAATCGAGCAGAACAGTCTAACAACAAACATATGTATATTTTGTAGAAGTAGGGCTGTAAAGTGCTCCTGTATGTATGTGGGTCATTCACAGCGATAACGATTATGATGAGGAAGACTAATAGTCTTTAAAAAACAACATGATTGTGCACAACTAATCTAAAGGAGGGATTTACCTTAATGGATTAAAAAATATGTAATGACCCTGATGTTGTATACTAGTCATATGCAAGATTTGCGTAATTTGCTTGTGTGTTATTGTGCAAAATGTTGTCAAAAGTGTACAAGATTTCATCTAATTACAAGAAATGCACATTTCCGTTAATGTTTGAGCCTGAAATGCATCTTCATGTCAATTTTTGGTGTGAAGATGCATTTAAACGAAAAATAAAATCAGTCAGGTTTCTATTTAAGTTTTTGCTCTCACTCTTTCTGTCTTTCTGTTGCTGGCAGCGCCAAGATGGCTCCGGGCAAAGGCGCTTTGCAAAATTAATTTTCATTTCATAAATAAAAGCACCATGAACAACAGCCGCTCACATTGTGTTGTTCCCTTGCATATGTAGTAAATGGAGTGAATCATAGTAAATTTTTACAGCATCTGGTGTATAATTACAGAAAATGGAGCAATGGCGTAATTTTAGAAATTTTGTGTAACAGACACAATGCAAAATCACATGAGTTACTGCTAAATGTATTCACAATGCAGCTACCCACTTAACTTTGATAGGAAAATTTAACAAAAATCTAGGAAAACACCTTGGTTGTAAACAGACACAGCGATAAAATCTTATTATTAAGATAGGTGATTTCAAGAAGGAGCTCAGAATAATTACCTGATCAGTGGGTAAAATAATTTATATGTAACTTACTGTCTAAAGAACAGCATTTCTCAAAGTTCAATTATCATGTATAGATTTGATTTTTTACTGTTTTGATGTCAGAAGAAGTATTTTAGGGTTTTTCACAAAGGGTGCAATCATTCTAGTGTAGAGATCATCCACTCTAGCCTAGCACCGTAAATACTTCATGTACATACCTCACATATCCAGATCCAATCTCTAAATAAAACAGTATTCTCAGATATCTGGACAGTGATCATTTATACTGCTGGTCCCTTCTTTTACATGTTTGGTTCATGCTACCTGGAAGGGTCTGTCAGACAAGACTGTTGCTTACCCACCTTGGAACACCCACTCATTCTTGTATGATCAGCTCAAAACCGGGTGATGTTTTTCAAGATGAAATGCTAGGACATAGCCATCCTTCAATTGTCCTCTATATATCTATGTATGTGCTAATTCTATAGTGCAAACCTTGTCAAAGCAGCGGAGCACTAGACACTAAGGGCCCAAGAATTTGATACTGTCTGTCGTTCACCTGAAGGTAGTAAAGAGTTGCAGATGTGTGACCAGTGATGTTCCAACCCACCAACTAATCCCTCTGACCTGTAAATGTTAATTTGAAGACTTGCTTGGGCCTTATATTTCTGTGATATGGGTATGAGGGCTTGTAATGAGTGCTTATGGTCAGTAAGTGAGAGTACCAAAGCATCAGCAAATGCTACTAGATTGAATGTATCTAGGCAAAAGGTAACCACTGATTTTGTTTTGTAGAAGGGACTCTAGAAATCAAGCAAGAGGTGAAAGAGTTAGCACCTGCTGCATAATAAATTGCTTTTGTGTTTTATACAGTCTAAAAAAAGTCAGCACTCTGATCCTCATAGCTGCTTCTTGTAAAGTTCACCACAGCATTTGTAGGCTTTTATTGATTAGCAAAAACTGGGAAGTGGTAACCTGCTTCTGAAATGCACTAAAATGCTAGCATGATTAAGTGCTATAGTTCGTAAAACGTAAGTGCTACCTCACATGAAATGGCACATAGATGAATATAAACTAACTGGCCAGGTAGGTTTCAAGGGAAAAAATAGAAAGACACATTTGCTCCTTTTTTTGACAAATATGACTTTTCTTTACCAAAAGAAAGTGATGGAGCCCAAGCAGCCATCTGTAAACTGGAAATCGCTAGAGAAAGGGTTAAAAGAACGCCGAGGTAGGATGGAGCTTTTTTTCACCTAAACCTTCAAGTGAGAAGCTTTTGGGTGGGGATGGGTGGTGGGCACTAATTGCATAATGGGCCTCACCTGTCGAGCAAGAACATATGTCAATTACCCGTCCCCATTATGGGCCCTGGTCTATGGCTTCTGCCTACAACTATGGAAGATATAATTAGCAAGTGTTATTGTCAACCAGTGGAGACAATAATGCTTAAGTAGAGAGCTATGTTATAGTAGAGAGATCCGTTATAGTAGAAAACTATATGAGACAAAAGATCTCGTTAGGTTTAGGAGGCAAATTCACAGTAGACCCACAGTCATATAAGTCCCTTCTAAAATAAGGGCACTTTACAATAACACAAATAAATTAATAATGGGCCTTAAGCATCATAACTGATGACACCCATAGACAAACAATTCATAAAAAATATCATATAATCCATGTAATTTATATTCACAATCTATTTCAAAAAACATAAAAAAACAAATGTGGATGTCATTCTTGGCTGTGCATACAGTTTGTTGAGATAACAATTTTAATTTCTTAAATTGGAAAGACTTACTGTTCGTTTTCATAATAGAGTTTCCCAATGGCCCAGGCTACGATAATTGGACAAGGGATGCCTGCAAGGCAAAATTAAAAATGTAAAGGCTTAATTTGTATTTCATGACTTTCTACATTTTGAAAAAAATGCTTTCAGCAGGAACATTTGTAACTAGGCATATGCTTTTTCTCTGCCACATTATGGGCCATATGTACAAACATTTTGCGGTTGGAAACGGAAGATCGGTTTGATTCTGACTGCAGAAATGCTTTTACATGTGTACAAAACACAAATTGTGATTTGGGAATACATTACTGAATGGGATGTATGAATATTTTGCTACCAAATTACGGTCGCAAAATATTCGTATTTTACCGACTCCTTGAAGGAGGAGGTAATCATTCCCAAAATATCTTTTAAGAGCAGGTAGTATTCCCACAGACCACTGCTTACTCTTAAATGAAACTTCAAAGTTCGATTTTTTCTTTTTATATGCATCCCTTTTTTGTTTAAGTAAAACAAGCTTCATTTAAAAAAAGATTCTATTCCTCAAATTTAAAGGTGAGATGACTCTGCAACCACTCTTCAAAAACTGACTATCCTCATCTCTGACCTGCCAAAAGGCTTTGAGGTCATTACCATGGTCATTTCACACCAACCACTAGTAAGCGGTGTTCTCACTATTCTCAAATATCGTTGTGATCTTATGCTGCAGTCCATTCATCTTTACGAAGACAATGTGAATTTAAATGTATTCCATTCCACAGCATCAACTTCTCTCAAAGGTAAAGTCATTTAGCAAAGGAAATGGCTGTGACATTTGTGACACTGGAACACACAGAACTTTATACAAATAATCTTGCAACCACATTGACAACCCATCAGTTTTTCTCAGAAGTCTCAGTATAACATCAATCGCTATCAATTTAGTAAGAGTTTTGTGATCCCTTCTCAATAAATATTTTTTTCCTCATTCTTGCAAAAGTGTTTACGCCCAAAGCGCATGCTAATGTTTCTCTTTTTTATTTATTTTAATATTTTTTATTAGGAAGTTAACTCAATAGAGGGGAACAAAGCATATTATTATCAACCTCTTGGTCCAGTGCGACAGAGTAAACTAAAGTATAAACCAGACTGATATTTCTCTTCACAGGAGCTTTCATTCCAGATCTAAAAGGGTATTTTGGGAGCTGCTGAATTTGTCTTTATTGAGACTGGAAATAAAATGTTGTACTTGCAGATACCTATAAGAGCCCATATGGGGAAGGGAAAACTGCTGCTGCAAATTCCCAAAGCAGAGAAAGATATATCCCTCAAACATTCAACCCAAAATGAGTTTAGCCTTCTCCCAAATCTCCTGAAAGCTATCATGAACACAAAGAGGTAAATGAGGATTATATCCTAAATATGTAGATTGATTAACTGAGGTAGTGTCAGGCAACATTTATTTGAGAGAGCTCCAGATGAAATGGAAAACCTTTAAGGTCTTGAACTGGGTTCTTTTGAAATAAATTGTGATGACTATGCCATCACTGGGAACTATTCATTCCCCTAATGGCAGGTAGTCACCAAACATATGACTCTAGCCCCACGTTCCCTAGCCCAAAAACAGACTGAGTTGGGAAAATAACAAAGCGAGATAAAAAAGCTGCAGGACATGGAGAGAAACCCCGCCATGTTCCTTAGGCAGCTGAATGAGCTGTATCTTTCAGAGAAGCTTCCTATAACTTCAGATAAACTTCTGCCAACAAGACTCTATCTTATTGAAAAGAGCCATAGAAAGAAAACGAGGAATACAGCAGCAGAGTTACAAATACCTAGGGAGGATAATCATTTTCATTAGATTATAGCTTCCTATTAGATCCAGATGCAAACGAATCTACTTATTCAAGATATTAATTGTGTGTTGATATAATTTCCCGTAGTTGTTTTCGATGTTCTCCTCCATTGGAACCAAGAATTCTAGCCCAGAATAACAGCGGATTGTACCCATCGCGTATCCTGTGCGGGAGGAATAACATAGACAAGACTGGTATTTTGTCAGATTTGAGCTTAAAACCTGAAACTTCATCAAGTGACTAAGCGACCTCCTTGACTGTCCCTGAGACCCTAGCCAGGGTAGGAGTTAGAGCCGCCATTTTGCCTGTATAAGCTAAGACCTTCACCTTGAATCGCTGTATTCTCAAGGGATGGATATCCTTAGTCATTTTAGGAGATTGAATATAGGGATCAATGTATAATGTAAACAGCTGAGGAGGAAGAAGACAGCCCTGCCTGTGCCTCGGGAGATAACAATGGGGTTGGAAAGAGATTCTGAGCAGCAGATCCTTGCTTTCAGGCCAACATAGAGTTGACGATCTCTAAAAATGAAGCCAGAGCCAAGTCCAGGGGTATCCATGACCGCCCAGAGGAAAGGCCAGGAGTCCCGGTCAAAAGCCTTCTCTGCGTCCAGCATAATCATACCCACTGGGGTGACGGCAGCGGAGGCGGCCTCCAGTGTGGTGATGCCATATTGATGTGTGAAGTTGTATCATCACCTGGGATAAAGCCATGCTGGTTTGAATCAACCAAACCAGTAATAACCGTTGATAGCCTATTAGCCAGAATCTGTGTATACATTTTTGAGTCAGTATTGATTAGAGAAATTGGATAATAGGAGCCACATAGAGTATGGCTTTTCCTTTTCTAGGAAAGATGACAATATCGGTCTTGCTTCATGACCCAGGGACCTGATCAGACGAATTATAAAGTTTAAATATTCAGAAGAAACAGGGCCAAAATGTGCGAGCAAGTCCCATAATATTCTAAGGAAATCTGATCAGGTCCTAGAGTGCTAATGGCAGCTTTTACCTCAGAAAGGGTAATAAGTGCCTCTAGATTAGACTGCTGGACATGACTGAACGTGCTATGGAAATACTGCCCAACAAATTGATACAGAGACTTGGCGGGGGAAAACAGCCCCCTCGATAAAGGCTCTGATAAAACTGCCAGAAATGCCTACCGGGTCCACAACAAGCTCCCTTTTTTTACTAATACTCTGCAAGATAGTATTTGGACTGAAGCTGCCCTTGATTCTAGAGGAGAGCATTTGCCCCATCTCTTCACCGCTCTTGAAACTTAGCATGTGCCTGACTCTGCACTTTTTACTGCCCGGTCCTGTATTTAGGTCCTCAGAGAGGCTTGCAGGACCCCCAGCCGTTCGACAAGAAATTCCATCCACGGCCCATCCCTAGCGATTATACCACATCCTAGGTTAGATTACAAAATACTAAGAGTTTGGCAGGCCTCAGTCTCCTCCAACATTTCACACCCTTCATTAATATGATGCAAACTGCAACGTATGACTCAGACAAACAGCCTTAATTGCGTCCCAGACAACCGAAACCTCGGATCATACTATCCATGTCCCAGTCACTCATTGCAAGAAAAGCTTCTCAAAGCAGGTAAACAACATGGCCCTTAGATTAGTCTCCTTTTGCGCCTTCTGGAATATCCTACTACTAAAAAATAAATAAATTATTACTACTACTACTACCTTCTGGTATACCCAAGCCCCACAATTTATTTCTACATGACCTGTTTTCCAAATCTTCCACCATAGATGAGAGACTAGAAAACTAGGAATTATGCTGTGTGATGGCTGAATGATTTTCTTTAATTGTGATGTCTCCACCGCCCGAGGCAAGACTGAATAATATCCATTATTCTAGACAACTTCCGTAGAACAACCTGAGTCTTTAGAGGGGCAGACTCCAATTCTAGAGAATCTTTACGATACTCCTCCCTGTGTTGTAAGAGGAAACTATGGGGGCCATTCAGGGTGGGAGCATCCTGCCCGAATAATGACCCTGACAGGAGAGGGACCCGCCCCCAGAAGCTTGGTCTTTAGGAATAGCTAATTGATGTGATAGGGGGAATGGACCGGGGTTGAGAGTAGTTAGTGGTTTTTAACTCCATTATGTCTGGGTCCTGTAGCAAGTCCTCCTCCTTGTCTAGTGAAGAGACAGGATCCAGCACCCCCCACTCAAAAACAACTATAAGAAGGTCCTCCAAATGGGTGAGCAACAAAGAACCAGGACTGCTCTGGCCCCCTGTGTTGGACTTAGCAATAGCAGGAGAAATATCTGAGGAGAGGAGGGATCTCCTTTGAAGCTCTGGATGATCAATATGGGCATAAGGTAGTTGAGTAGTCTGATCATCATTGCAATCAATATCAGACAAACTGACCAAGTCATGGAGGGAAAGGGAGGCCTCCTGGCCATCTCTCCCCAAAGCAACCAGAACTAGAAATTGTACCCCTGAGAATACAGCTCCACCCTAACTGTGAAGACAGTACAATATGAGCCAGCCACCTTCCAGATTCCGACAGGCATGCAGTCCTTTCCCCAACAATTGCGTCAGTCAGCTCGGGTTGGGCCGGAAAAACATCTGTTTAGATAAGAGAGAAAACCACACAGGCCTCAAAATTTGGAACAAGACCCCCTCCAGCGCAGTAGTGAGAGAAGAGGGACCCAAAAGAGTGCTCCCTGGTACCTACAGTGAGCTGCACTGGAGGGGAGAGGGAGCAAAGCCTGCAGCATTAGCATTTACTTTGAAGATGCTTCCTCATACCCTTTGCTCCTAGTGCTCATGCTCATGGAGGATCTCCAAGCACTTTGCTGGTATGAGGAGGTCACACACACACAGGGCTGTAGAATATTCAGCCCGGCAAAGTTCAACCCAGACAGTCAGGTGCCTTGGAATTTAGTGCATACATAGGGCTTGGCGGCCTGCCCTCAACTTAAATAGTGTCTGTAAGGCTGACCTTTGCTCAGCCTGACAGCCACTCTTTGTGTCTGTATAAAGGTAAAGGGGTGGGGCCCCTCTGCCTTTAAGGATTGGCTTCTGCTGATTATGCATGGGTTTTTCCTGTTTTAGTCAAAAATAGGGTTTTTAGCTAAATGACATAGTTAATAGTGTGATTTTACCAAGCATAATAGTCCTGAGTATAGTAATTCCACATTTTGTACCAAGAGAAATTCTCCAAGGTCAGATAAGGAGGACTTTGCTCTCATTTACATGACTAGAATTATGGTTCATATTGAAAAATTGGTGCCCCGTCCTCCGAATGTTGCGCCTAATTCTTTAGGGGCCTATGGAGGATCAACTTCTGATGCCTCAAAAATACTGGGACTCAGAATTGTTAATATTCTCAGTAAGTATGAACAAAGACTTTTTCTTAAGCATTATACTCTTATGCAGTGCACAGATGTACATTTAGCACCACCTCAATGTAAAGAAGGCATTACCTTATATGGCAGGGGAACTTAAGACAATGCCTTCTCCAATGCACCTGTACCATATTAGAGATGCAGTTAGATGTTTAAAATGCTCTGAAGGGAGGTGTTAACTGTGCTCCTTCTAGAAGGTGATGGAAAGTGCCACCTATGAAGTCTTTCCAGGAGGTTGTGGATAAGCCCTATTGTGAAAGGCTGGTCTGCTGTTATGGCTTGTGGCAAGTAAACATGCCTGCAGCACCCCAAGATAAGGCTTGCAGCCAACGTATAGGGCACCAATCTTGTTTTTTATTTACGACCCGTGGATAGTACCCACAACCACGGTAGCCACAGAGCAAGGGCTGCAGCTATGTCCTACGGACACTGTTTGCAGGCCCTACTCTTTTTAGGAGCTCTGCACTTGTGCTGCAATATTTAAATATGAATTTTAAACTAAGCCTGCCCTCTTTAAGAGTAAAAAGACAGATAATATCACTAGATTTAACCAGATGCTATATCTATTCATGTCTTCTCTATTCCTGCAGGATTTATTTTAAACTTAGGAACAGGTGCTCGCCTCATGAGTTCCTACTGGAGTTGCTAATGGAAACTTTGCAACTATTTTAGACCTTTGACCTTGTCTTTTCTCCACCATTCATGCAGTATTTACATTTGCTTCTTTTTGCCATTATGAGGTGCAATTCGAGGTCTGCATGCCTCTCGAAGTTTATTCTCTTAGGTCTTCAGCAGATATTATGTCCATTTTAATCAGAGAGAATGTGAACGCAATAAAAGAAACACACCAAGTAATGTATGAAATGTTTTTGGAAATATTAATTAGAGCATGGATTTGCCTACATAAACAGAGCATCACTATTCAGAGAACGTTTTCACTGTAACAACAGCATCTCATACATATGCTTCTGCTTATATAAGTGTACAGTATTTGAGAACCAGGTTTACAGAAGCATATATACGATTGGATGGGGTTAAAAACGTACTAATGGGATTGCTTACTGCTATGTTTTTTATTTATGTTACACACATTTAAACAATCTGAGGGAAGCAAGACATTTCTTATATTTTCTAAAGAAAATAATTACTAGCGCTCTTCTCCCAAACTAATTGTAACTCAGATTTCAAACAGTTGTAATACTAATTATGACCACAAGTTGTGCAGTACTAAAGCCCATGCTAATGAGATGATAATGGAAAAACCTCAGAAAATGCAGGCTTTACTGATACATTTTGTCACTTAGTTAAAATTCTGTATGTGGATAGTCAAATTTATAGCTTCTAGGATTCAGAGAATACTGCTTACTATCATTTGGGAAATCAGCAGACATTTTAAAACATTTGATCTTGTAGCATGAAAAGTCTTGTGGGCAAGTAAGTCTTCCATGGCAATAGTCAAGGATAACACACTCTAATGTACCCTAAAAGCAAGACCTGCTATTATTAACAGTTCACTTTTGACTTCATTATTGAAAGGCAGAAATGCCTACTCTGAGTAATGCCATCTGCCCAGTGCGCTCTCCCTGGTTAATTTTTTTAAAGACTTTTATGGTGCTATTCACAAAGTTAAACTTACACATGAGTAAATTTATATGTGAAAATGTACTATAATACTTTGTAGTAATTGTAATACTTTATGCAAATCAAACATTTCCAAGTGTACATTTACTATAAAGTGTGAGCTTTCACGTGTCCAGCCCCTAACTTTAGGCGGTGGAGTTTCATTTGTGAATGCAAAGATACTACTTGTAACTTTTCACATGTCGGCAGAGATCTCCATTAACGGGGCTGATATCTCTCGATGATAAAGTATAGGGAAATGTTTAAAGGTCTATTAAAGTTTAAAAAGTAGTAAAAATCTTTTTAAGATAAACACTAATGTACATTAATTCAAAATATTTATTTTAAACGTAAAACAAAGTAAAAAACACAACAACGTTAATAACCTAATTTTGAATTCAACACTTAATCATTTTGAATCTATCAAATTAAATTAAAAATATTTTTCGTAAAATTTAAATAGGAAGGTTCCCACATAAAGTACACAATGCAAATGTATTAATTCCGTAGTAAACATTATTGCTATTATTTATGTACAGAATTAAATTAACTTAGCCCAATAATTTTATTTAAATATTAAAGTTACATTAATGTTTAAATTTACAAAAGATTAATACTATATTATATAATAAATTAATTATATGTTTCATTGGCATATTTTTTAAACATTAAATAAAATGTATACATATCTTTAAAAAGTTCAAATACGTGATTTTAATTCAACATTAGTTTTTATTGGCTGTCATTTTAAGTCCCTGTCTCCATGTTCTATGGAAGGGTGTTGTAGTGCTAGGGACTGGCCATGTGTGGTGCTGGGCTTACTCCAGTTCTAGATTTGAGTATGTTTGAGACAATTTCGGGACTTTTGTGGCGGCAGTAACTATAGAATGGCAGTTTGTGAATAAGAATGGACTCACTCCTTTATGGGTATGTGCATGTCCCTCTATACACCTCTGCCTAGTCCTCCTTTAACCTCTCCTTACTATACTCCTAACCCCACCACTTTAATAGGAAGTATTCTCCATTTTCCAACCATTCTTCCCCGTCTCACCCACATTGACTACTAAAACGTGTACCTACATGTGCAGTGATTTCCGAAATTGGGGGCGTAGATCTCTGCAAATAAAAGATCTAATAGACAGCAACATCGACTTCCACATTTAGGATTGTGAGTAGCATTGTGTAGTATGTTACTAGTACTATT
This sequence comes from Triturus cristatus, assembly GCF_964204655.1. Lineage (NCBI taxonomy): Eukaryota > Metazoa > Chordata > Amphibia > Caudata > Salamandridae > Triturus > Triturus cristatus. The sequence continues at coordinate 973,909,108 of NC_140593.1, forward strand.
GGAGTACTACTAAAATCACTACGAAACGCAGTTTGTTAATAGAACCCCTAGATCTTTTACTTCTTCTGTGGCCTGAGGCCTACTGAACAGGCCAGGTCACATGTGCTCTGTAAAGTGATGTGCTTTTTTCCCATCAGAGAGACTGCTACTATCAGGCCTTCATTCTATATCAGTACATAAGACTGACACAAGGAGCCACTTATACAATAATAACCAACAAGTAACCATTATTCTCTGTTTACTTGCCTGTGTGTGGGCTACTGGGACTTTGCTTCACCTTTGGCAGAGAAAGAAAGGAGTTTCTACACTGGTAGTGAAAATAAGGAGAGGAAAGAAACTGCATTTGAATCCAATGCTGTAAAACATGCTGATAGGTGACATAATTGGCAATCCAGAAAGAAGTGTTGACCAGGATTCAGCTCTGTAGTCACATCTAAGGAGGTAATAAACATTGCACATCGTATCCCAGTTCTGGTCTGTACATCTTGAAGTGCAACATCAGGGGACTGGAAAAATGCAGCTGCTCAGGGGAGTCCAGAATCCTTTTTGGGATAGAGTATTCATGAAAATCTCACAGCAGAGAATATGAGGGTCAAATATTAGATAACTTGTAACTTTTTCTCATGTAGGCAGAGATCCCCGTTTCCGGGGCTGAGATCTTTCTATGGTAAAGTATAGGGAAATGTTTAAAGGTTTATAAAAGTTAAAAAAATATAAAAAATCTTTTAAAGATAATTATTAGTGAACATTAATTAAAAAAGATTTATTTAAAATGTAAAACAAAGAACACATCAGCATTAATAACCTAATTTTGAATTAAACATTTAATAATTTGAATATATCAAATTAAATTTACATTATTTTTCTTAAAATTTAAATATAAAGGTTCCTACCTAAAAGTATACAATGCATATTTATTAATTATGTAGTAAACATGATTACTATTATTTATGTGCACAATTAAATTAACTTAGATCAATAATTTGATTTTAAATATTAAATCTACATTACTATTTACATTTCCAAAAGATTATTACTATATGTTATCACACATTAATAATTATGTTTCATTTACATATTTTTAAACATTAAATTAAATGTATTTGTCTTTAAAAAGTTAAAATAAGTGATTTTAATTTAACATTACTTTGTATTGGCTTTCATTTGAAGTCCCTATCTCCATGGGAAATCGGAAATAGGTTGAGGACTGTAAACCAGGAATCTTTTCTTATCTTGGGGTCGAAAGATAATTTGCTGAATTAGTTAAATTAATCTACTGCTTTCCTACTTTCAGGTTAGGATAAAAATGCTAAGGTTGCTGAGATATTCCTCAATAAGCAAATGTGAGAGGCAGCAGAGGATACAGACTGATGTATTCGAGTGGTGGGACGTTCTTGTTTCCAATGTGCTGTACTTCACAGTGAATTCAGATATTGCCCAGTGACAGGAAAGTGAATAACATAGATGGAGAACCCACTTAAGGTGAGGGGAAGTTAAATATTAATATCCTGTGTAAGTCCAGATAGAAATCACTAAAGAAGTATTTGAGACACTAGTTGATGAAGGTGTATCTAAGAATTCGGCAAGGAATAGCAGAAGAAGTACCATGATGAGGAGACTCCCTAAAGCAAACAATATTCTTCCAGACACTCCAGATTTTCAAATTGGGAAAGGTGGTTACAAAAGACAAAGGAGGAGCACCAGGACAGAGGCACAATCAACTAAACTGCTTTTTTTGAAGAAAGCCCCCCTTCCCTGAAGGTTCTAAGAGATCTGATGAGGTAATGAAAAAGAAAGCCATGCTTGTGTGGAAAATGGGGAACCTGTGGTGATGAAGCATATGATTCATGAGCAAGAAATGACAAAGGGGGTGATTACGAGTTTGACGGTCCTTAGAACTGCCAAACCTGTGGTGGCACGGTCATTACTGCTGCACCAGCAGTCCGACCACCCTATTTTGAGTTTCGTGGTCCGACCGCCACAGGCCCACTGCAATCGTCAGGGAGCTGCCATTCCCAGGTGGTGTTGCAGCAGTGTGAGGCAGTAATATGCTGGTGGGGCCGTTGTGGCACCGCCAAGCATATTATGAGTTTCCTCACTGCCAGCCTTTTCATGGTGGTGAGCCCGTCATGAAAAGGCTGGCAGTGCGGAAACTACAGGGCCCCCTCAGGCCATGGGGATGCATGCGGGGGGGGCACATGTTGTGCCCCCCGGTGTGCATACACCCCCTTTACTGCAAGGCATGGACTTTAGAGTCCATGCCGTGCAGGAACAGGCTTTGGCTCGCCCACTGCAGTGCCTTTTTCAAATGCACTGCCATGCGACTGCCTAAGGACCGCCCACCAGACAACAAGGAAACTTGTAATCTGAGGGGCGGCCATCAGTGTACTTTGGCAGTGTGGGAGCAGGGCGGCAGCATGGCAGTCCCGCTCCCACACTGCTAGAGTCATAATTAGACCCAAAGTCTTGACCGTCAACAACTGAAAGAGGATCCTTGTTTCAAACTCCATTTATTTGGCTAACCTGAATGACAGTGAAGAATAACTATGTTAGAGAAAAATAATCTAAAGGGCAGCAGGGAAATGAGAAACATTATAAACTCTCCATAGTTCCAGTGGTGAGAACATGTGCAGGTCAAAAGAGAGTACGTAGGACACTGGAAAAAAATGTCTGTACGTCGATGACATTCTACTCTTTTCTCCTTACATCAAGGCAGATGTTTTAATAATTTGAGGGTGCATAGATGTATTTAAAATGAATTTAGGGTATAAAATCATTGAGGATGAAACAGTTTTGATTAATAAAAATATTGATATAAATGAGAAGTGCTAATGGGTTTCCGGTAGTGTGCTGGATATAAACGTAATCAAGACCATCGACTAACCGACAAAATAGATTTGTGATAAGGTATGAAGGGAGGTAAAATGAGACTTTGTCTAGAGTGTACAGCAAATGAAAAACAATGGCTTGGAATGCTACCCAGAAAGATTGTAAGTGGATTAGACTATTTGCAAGCATTGTTCCCATAACCATTTGTGTGTTTGTTTGACCACACCAAAGGAGCCATGGTATATGTCCATACATTGGTCCTTTGCTCTCTGTGCCAGAGGACTGAATCTATACCTCACTGCCGAGACCTAATACGGCCTAAACCTGTCTGTGATTGTTTGTGAGCCCTTCTGGTTGGGAGCTCATCTGACAGTTTGGGTGTGGACAGCTCCCTAGGGGATCATGGTAAGTACTAATTTGCAAAAGGGGTAGGCTCTGTCTTGAGTGGCATTACGGGTTGGAATCCTACCCAGCATGATCATCAGTAGCTTAGACTATTTTCAAGTCTTCCCGCAATTACCTTGCCTGTTATTTACATTAGATAATACCTGGGTAAATAAAATCAAGATTATACATTTCGATGATCAATGTTTGTGAAAATGGTGGTATTGCCTAATCTACTGCATCTAATTAGGAATCTTCTAATTACCGTAACTAAATGAGAGATCAGAAACATGCAAGCAAAGGTTTTTTTTATGTGGGCATACCTGGCAACCCATATCTTGGGGCCTAAATTGACTCACTCCGAGGTGGAAGGTAGGCCCATGAGCAAGTATTGGGATTTTGTATATACAAATTTCAATACATTTTTACCAGTTCTCATACATAACTAGCCGAGTTATTCCACATAGGGCTCAAACTTTATGCACTTAGATTCTGCTATTTAAATTTTCCAGTAAAGCATTTTTAAAAGCTCACCTTTAGGTTGTTGGATATTACATAAAGGGTTGTCTAAGAATCTTATGTCATTACTGATCCTCCATAAGTAGCCTTCAGATGTCACTAAGGGATAATTAATTACTTCCAAAGGTCAGCATTATTTTTAAAAATTTAAGACAAAATGAAGTAGCCTTTCAAATTATGGGAGATGTTTTCTATAAAGGGAAGGTGATCTCTCAGCAGGTTTGGATAAATCAGATAGGGGTCAAGGGACCTTAGAATTATAGATTATATGGTTGTACAAGTGTTAACACAGAAATACCTTAGCATTCGGAATAGCCTCCTTGAGGAGGTGATCTTGTCAAACTTGGTGAGTTAATGGGTAGGTCTTGGACAGATTGTTTTCCTTCTTCTCCTTTGTTACACTTGGAAATGATTCAAACAAGTGATGTTTGTACCAGCTGGCAGAAGGATTTTATGGAGCATTGCTTGGGGAACCAAAATGATTTCGGAGATATGCCCCTAAATATTTAGTTTCTGTTTTACTAATTTTTATTTATAACATTACCCTGCTAGGATGAAGGAATGTAATGTGAATTCATCCAGTAGGCTTTTGAAATACCTGTTTTACTAAAAGATGTGGATGAACTATAAGGGGTTAATCAATTCAAAATCGTAGCCAACAATGTGTGGATTGTTCAGGGATATAGATTGTCAAGTCCCCCAAGTAAAATATATTTGAGGAATAAATAAATCCTATTGAATCATTAAATTATATGAAAATATAAGGAATATGATTAGCTGAAGTCAACTCAATATTTTTTGAGGTAGTCTGTACAGTATTGCAGGCACCAAAGCCTGCATCCTAAAAAAACATAAAACTGCCCGCCAGTGAGTGGCCATAAAGCATCCCCTGACCAAAGGGAGATTGTGAAGGTGTATATGAAAGGCGGCCCTGCCTTCAAAAGTAAAAGATCGGCCATTTTCCTCAGGGGAGCCGCAGATCCACCTACAGATTCAAAGATCCTATAAGTGAACATTGTGATTTTGTCTCCCAAATGTGGGTCCACGAATACAAAAACCTCACATGAAAAACAAATGCTTTTTCGTGACTTCAGCTCCTCCCCAAAGCATAGGACCTGGCCACAGGTCAAGCAGTGTGGCGAAAACCCTCTGTCGATGGTCTATAGTGAGAACCTGTACCCCAGAGCTCCCTGCATATTGGAAGGGGTCTGGCTACGGAGCTGGGTGTGGCCAACGTTTGACTCCTACAGTTGAAGGGATTGTACAGTGTGGGCTTGGAACATGTAAATGTTGCATAATGATGGACTGGAATGAGCCCCTTGCTGATTGTTATTGGCGGAGACCTTTGCAAAAGTTCCATCCCTCACCGTCATTGTTTGAAAATGAGGCCCTCCGTGCAATGGGAAAGCCCCATCATGAGTCCCACGCTCACTGTTCCGAAGCATCCAAGCCACATCTTACTGATGAAGACTAACAAAAATGAAACTGGTCTGGGCCTGCTTGTGTTTGTATTCAAACCGGATATGGCCTGTCAGTTTGGACTGTTCCTACTGGACAGACTTGAATGTGGTTGTTCCCTGAATGAAGCGGCACAGAGGGCAAAAAAATGATAGACCGAAATGCTGTCGTGAGCAATTGCTGGTGGCAAAGACGTTCGCAAGCAGTCCATCCATCACCATTTCATGTATTTTCAGACATGATGACACCAGTAAGATAACTGATGATGTCATTTTTTACATCATCTCTGGCATCATATGTGAGGGCAATAGCAATGAAATAGGTGGTGAGTTTTTGCTTGCTCAGTCAATAAAAATATGGCCAAATTCAGTGGTTTGCAGCTTTTGCTTAATAATTTTCATGACATTTCATGTGGTTTTTGTGGTATGTCTGAGGTATTTTTAAAAATATGTTAAAGTCTTATGAGCAAAGAAACCATAACCTACTTTTAACAAAGATGTTCAGAGAAAAGAAATATAATTTATTCTCTGTAATGTTATGTTTTTGAAGCAAAGCATATCTGTTATTGTGATTGTGGATAAACATTATTATTTTTGAAAGAATATTGGTGATCTAAAAAGAAATAACAGTGCAGAATTAAAAAGTATTCACAGGTAAGAAAGAGGATGCAAGCTAACTGTGGCACACTGACTGCGTTTACGTATAAGCAGGCCTGGGGGAATGCACATCAGGTTGGTTAATCTCAAAATCCCAGTCATGTCATGTGCAGTATAAGATGCTGCACTGACAGCCAGCAACACTCGCTGCAGGCACATGACTCATAAGGGAATGCACAGCTCTGATCCAAAATTAATGGATTGGATCTGGTGGCATGAATGTAAAGAAATGTGCTGTGCACGTCGATAAAAACATAAGGAGATGAAATCTTAACCCAGATTTTGCCTCCTTAATTTAATGTTTTGAATAATGAAGCAGTGGCCACTGTCTTTTAGCTGTAGTCAAATGATGCAGACATGATCTCTTATTGGCTGGAGAAACCCAGTCTCCAGTACCCGCAGCAAATCACTGGGGGGGGGGGGGGGGAGGGGCATTCCGCTGCCCATGCAGGAAGTGTAGTTACTCCAGCCCCACGCCAAAGCAAATATGTGACCATGTATTTCCAGGGTGAAAGCGCACAGAGAAAAATACCCACAAATGTGCATGTTTGTAGGCGTTCTCAAACTGCCCAAGCAAACCACACCTTGGTATTTCCTCTTCCACCACCTGAATGGGATTTATGAGACAGGATTGCAGATTTTTTTCCCACTCATAGAGGAGACGCCAGAACCATATAACCATTTCCACCTGCCAATGATTTCATTCCCTTTGTGAATTCATGTCAGGCGGTAAGAAAGGTACATTTGGTCGTGAACTTGTGCATACAACTGTGAATAAGCCCCACTGTGCTGAGATCTGCCCGTCGTTTTATGAACTCATTTTTGCACAAAAATCAGCATGAAATTGGCAGAACGTTCACTTTCTTGAACCCACATGCTAGCTTTCATTTTATAATTATGTCGCTTTGTCCCAAAATTGTAACTTGATTTTTATTAAAAAGAGACCCGTTTAGTCACCAAACAATGCCTTTTCAATACTGTAAACAAATGCATTTCAGAGCAAATATCAAAATGTAATTTTCTGCAAATACACTATGTTCTCAAATGCTCCAGAGTCATTTAGGGTAAGCACGCTTCCACTTTTTCAAATATATTTATTTCAATTGGGTAACTAAATGCACACGAGTTCTTGTCCTCGTGTTCCAAGGTGAACTCAACATACACCAGTTGTTGCCATCATGTGGTCATACACCGCTTCACATTTCAGCCAATGCCATCGCTCTCCCTGACATGCCCCATACGATGTCGGTCAATGTCCTCACGAGCACAATTATGCGGTGACATTTACCATTCACTACCATTAGCCTATGAATTCTCACCATATACCAATTGACGTAATCTTTCATAATGTCATTCCCAAATAGCAGCTATTCACATTGACCCAACTGGTCAAACAAAGATACCATAGGTCGACACATTTCCCATAGGCTGCCTAAATCATAGGCCGGTCTGAGCCCCAAACCACAAGCACCCAGGTATGCTAATCCAGCAACTGTGCACACATTATGCATTTATAAATACAAGCACGTGCGCTATTATTCTTGAAATAGACTGTGTGGGATCTTTACTGGAAGAGGACACTAAAAATGTAAGGAATAGCTTATACTTTTCTGAAAAGTGATGGAAGCATCTTTGGCATTTAGGCATTCTGATCCATGAGATTGCACATTACTGTCCTGGCATTCATTAAGGGAATTCTGCAATGTGCAGCATGCCACGGTCATGTCACAGGCAATCCTGGGGTTGTCGTCGTGTCACAGACAACAGGGCTGGACAGGTCTTTTCATTTATTCCACCGGGCATTTCCCCCCGTGGGCTGGAGCCTCTAGAAGTCAATGTTTGAACACCCAGGGCCTCTCCTGATGCCTCGGTCCCTTTCCCCAGCCCCCAAGGTGACCTGCAACAGGTGGAGAGAGGCTTTAAGAGAGAGAGAGAATGAAATAGGGCGGGGAAGCAATCAGAAAGGAAGAATAGAGAGCAGAGAAAGACAGAGGATGGAGTAAGTGCGAGGAGATGAAGGTAGTAGGGCTGGTTTGAGCACTTTCGCCAGGGTTGCTTTGGTTCCTCAGTCCAGACCTGAGAGACAACCTTGGGAGAGTAAGGAATTATTTTTTAATTTCTTTATTTCAAAGTATTTTATTGTTTTTCAAGAAGAACAAACAGAGATTAATACTGTACCAGGGTTAGCATAAGATATTTGTGAGGTAAACATGTCACATATAAAAGTGTAAGGTGAGGTTATTACGCCTATAAGAGTATCAAGGGCCTAACTCTAATGAACAATAATCGAGGAAGCGAGACAGGCAGAAAGAAAAGAGGAAAGAGAAGAAGAGATCAAGGGCTAGTCTAGCGATATCTTGTAATTACAGCTTCCGAACAGATGTTGGCACCCGAGCAATCCGAGTGTTCTAACCGCAGGCAGGTAGTCAACAAACTCTATTTCAGCACCTGAAAACACCATTGAATTATCGCATAACCTCCTGGGTGCTCTTAAAATGCCTTCTTTGCTTGGGGCTTTATGTGTGCAAAAGGTGTCATCAGTTAGGTCTCTATGTGTAACAGTAGTAGGGGCCCACGTTGCCTTTGACTTGTTATCTGCATGTGATTTTGAGGGTCATGTTTGTCAAATACAACTGCTAGTAGTCGTTGTCTCTACAGCCCATTTTAACCCCTTCCCCGCTCATGACGGAACCGTTCCGTCATGAGCCACGGTTGCCGTGTGCTCATGACGGAACGGTTCCGTCATGACACGACCGTTGGCGGCCGCTCCGCCTACGCGGCGCTGTTTCCCCGCCTGTGCGGGGGGACAATGCAAATGGGCGGAGTCATGACGGAACCGTTCCGTCATGAGCACAGCTCAACCGTGGCTCATGACGGAGTGGCTCCGTCATGAGCACAGGCCCACCGCGCTGCCCCCCTGCCCCCCCCAGCTCTGCAGTGGAATGTCCGCAGCAGCGAAGGGGTTAAAGTCTGAAAGTGTATGAGCCATGTGTACTACCTGGCTCCTTGGCTTCAAGATGGGTGAAAGAGTAATTGGTTGTTAAAGACTGCCTGTAGATGTATTTAGGGTTTCTGTATATATGTGCATATAGGACCAATTTAACATGCATGTAGTCAAGAGCTAGGACAAGTGGTGACAGATCCGGCTTTAGCACTGGAGGCAACCAGTGCGACAATCACTTTTGGCGCCACAACCAATGACTGTTTCTTCGGATTCTCTCACTACCACAGGGCAAAAGTGCACCTCATCTCTCCTATCATAAAATATTGCTAAACCCAGCACTCTCCCTGAAGTCAGAGCCCCCCTCCACAGGTCAGCGCCCTGTGCGGCCGCACTGGGAGCACTGCCCTAAAGCCGGCACTGTGTGGGCAAAGGCAAAGTCTTGATTTCTTGCTGATTGGAGCCTGGTCTGGGAAACCTGATGTGCCGTTGTGTGATGGAGAGCACTGGCTTCAACATATGTGGCAGGAATGAAGACAGTTCACTTAGTGAGACCCCTGCTACTTCAGCACATGTGCACTAGACAGAGCCTGATGTCAGTGGGTGGAGTACAGCTGGTCATTTAATGTGAGCTGGGATTACATGCAATTTACCTATAGATGCGCAGAGTGAGGGTAAAATGTTATTGTTAATTGTCCCAGCTTTCCCAAACAGCTGATCACACTTTGCCATTTTTTCCCTGTGTAAACGTTTCTGTCTTTATTCATGAAGATTAAAAGTAAGCACAGTGTCTGTCTGTATTTTGCAACCATCATTGTGGCTTTTTGGGGAACCAGTGGGTTTTCTGGTGTTTCTAGGTTTAAAACATCGGGCAAAGTGCTAATTCTTGGGGCGAGATTTTCAAAAAAGTCACGCAGTGCAGCGCAGTCCTCTGCGAGGCTGCACTGTGTTGCGGGGCAAGGAAGGACCGGGACAGCGCCATATCTTCAGAGATATGGCTCTCTCCTCCCCTTTCCCTTGCACCAGCGCTGAATTCAGCTGCTGTGCGCCATGCACACACCTTAGCGCCGCAGTGCTAGCGTGTGTGCATGAGTGTAGCAGAGCTTTTGTACAGGAAGGGCACCCTTCTTGTACAAAATGCTATGCCTAGACACGGCGGAAAGCTTTTTCCACTTTGTATGCATGCTGCACAGTGCAGCGCGCATGCAAAGTCGGAAAAGCAGGAAGAAATGAAAGCATTTCTCCTGTTAGCGCTTCCTTCGAAGGGGCGTTAACTTTTGGCGCGAAACCATGTTTACAAATCTTTGTAAATACGGTTTTGCGTCAGTAGGTATGGATGGTTGCATGGGAACGCCCATGTACCACCCATGTAACATCGCCTAGGCGCAAAATAGCGCAAAGCAGTGCTTTGTTCTCCTTTGCGCTACTTAGAGGGTGCTTTCCAGTTTTGCGCTGGAAATAAAATAGCACCAAACAAATTGCGCTGGTTAGCATCACTTTTGTGACGCTAAACCAGCGCAAAAGGTTTGAAAATCTCCCCTTAGAGTCATGGCACTCTATTTTAATGTAGTGTGAACACATGCTCAGTCATGCTACTTTGCATCATGTTTGCAGGCGTGGATTATCACTAGTGCCAGCGGGTGTGTGCCCTAATCCTACCCTGAAATCTCAGGTGGCATCAACAGGATCTCATACACCATGATGAAAAGTATTTTGACACTATAATCACACCACCCTCTGGTCTACCTATCTTTTACGCTTCTAAGTTGATTGAAGTTGCTGTCTGTGCTGATTACCATTGCGTAAACAATCATAAGTCTTGAAATTTGTTTGTGCCAAAAATGTTTGGCTTAATTGTTATTAAAATAATTGTGAGAGATCAATGCCACCCCCACTCCCAAAGCCAATGTTTGAGCTCGCTTTGCAAACCATGAGCTATCGGAACCTCTCATGGCAAAACAGCACCAAAAACATTTCTAACAATTTCATTCTAACACATTCTTTGGAAACTTGAGTTGTGAAATGCACCGTTTAGCCCCATTTTGTTCAAGCACGTCTGTGGAGAAGAACTCCTCGGGGCTCCCTTTGAGAGGCTCGGGCGCTCTGAAGTGATTTTTAACCCCTTCCACTCCGAATCTTCGTCAGCAGCCCCAGCCTCTGGTTACATGTGTCATTTCCTGGGCATCCCAGCGCCCTTTCACACTGACAGGGCCGCAGCTAAAGCTGTAATGATAGTAACGCACTTAAGGAGATTACCATGGCGGATTACATCAGCTTTGGGACCCCAGCATTTAGCCTTGATAAATCTCGGCATTAGTGTTAAGAATGTCAGCACAGAGAGCGTGACGTGACGTATTATATCTCTAGGCAAGCTGCTTCTTGGAATAAATATCGGGGTTTAATGTAGGGAAGGGACTTAACTTCCTTCATTCCGTTTTCAAGAGATGACGCAATCGTTTTTAATTAAATTCTTCACGATTACTATATATCAAATCCAAAGCAGCATTATTGAAAGAGGAATATGTATTCAGCATCTCATACATTTCTCTTGGATTAGCACAGATACGCCGCATTACTTCTTCGCAATAACACAGATACGCCGCATTACTTCTACACATCTGCACCTGACAGTGGCTGCCGGCGATTTAACTGTGTAACTTTTTCTTACACAGAAGCGACATACCTCAATGCCAGTAAAAAACGTGCTAACTAAAATGAACTCATATTTTTTTAAGAAGTTCTATTTTCTCCCAAATGTAGTTCATTTCTATAGTAAATCAGAAGTGTTGACAATTTTTCAGCCTTCTAACCATAAACTGGCTTCTTCTGCAGATGTGGCTGTTTTTTCAGAGTGTTAGAAAGAAAACGTATTCTTAGTCCAAACAGAACCCTTGAAAGAGTGAAAATTAAAGTTGGATTGCAATTGAACGTTTATTACTTTTGAATGCTATAATAAAAATTGGAAATATTTCAGATGTGCAATGCGCTCAGGGATATCCGTGAATTATCTTCAGAAAGATAACAGAAAAAGTGCACCTGTAACCGCGAGAACAGAATGGAAGGTCCTTAACCGAGCTGAAATGCAGACGGTTTGCTTTCAATACTATATGATTATAGGATATCATCTTGGTCCAATTCACGTATTATACAGATCTTCCATCTCTTATTTGTCACAGATGAAAGGATGAGAGAACCACAAACATCTATATACAAGCTTTCCCCATTGACAAGAGCATCACTGGATTTCTGCCCTGGTTTCCATTGCCTAAGCCACTGTTCTCATTGCTGTAGAGCATTGCACGTTTCAAATATGAATCCAGTTGCATTAAGGCATCGGTACCACTAAAAACTTTCCCAAGGGCCAAAACGTTTTGTCTGTGGTGTGACTGAGGGTAGCATTGATGCCAGCAGGGTAGTGGTAGGTGGCAAGGCCGGACTGGCCATAGTGGACACTGGGCATTTCCCCGGTAGGCCGCTACGGTGGGGGCCGGTTTTGCCCCCCTGGGGGCCATTTTTGTTGCCGGGGGTCAGCAATATCGGCCCCCTGTAACAAAATCGACCGAAACCGGCCCTCGCAAACTGCTCGGCTGCACTCCCCCTCACCCCAGGGGGGGTGCAGCTGAGCAGTTTGCCAGGGCCGGTTTCTGTTCCCAGTAGGTGGAGGCAGTGGGGGGGGCAGGGGGATACTGTAAGGGAGCTGTAAGGTGGGTGTAGGGGAAGTGAAGCATGTACATCTAGTGGCTGTATTGCACAATATGAAACCAGAAACCTGCGATCAATACCGGCTTCCCCACTTGATAAAATTGTGTGATTCTAAGCAACTGTTTTCATTTCACTTTCCCTCCCTTTTCTTCAAGATCACATATAAGATGATTATGAAATACATGAGTTCAGGATGTGTGCTGTACGAAACCAACTCCTGTGTATGATTTTATAAACTATAATGTTGTCCATGCTTAATAGCAACATTGGCCCCCGAAAGAGCACACATAACAAGTGACTTGCCTCTTTGTTCACCATTGCAATTCTTGTCAGTGTGGGTGGAAGGAAGCATGGATTTTTCTTAAAATCATGTTACAAAAATATCACTTTAAAGAAAAAAAATCACTTCTCAATGCACTAAAAATTTCCAATTTAAGAAAGTGAAAAGGTTCTGCACGTTCATGAAATACACTTTTAGAATTTTGATGCAACTTTATCATATTTTCATAGGGCTGGTGCAATAGGTCTTTAGTGTTCCTAAAGTTAGGTGGTGCAGGAAACGTAGATACTTCCTTTCAAGAACCTGCAAACAAACGTTTGCCCGTTTATTTAACAACTTTTTAATGTTAGGACTGATTCGAGTTCACAGTAGCCCAATGCTGATTTTGACAAGGGTTCTACATGAAAAGGCCAGGAGGGCCGCATGGGGCTCCCGGGCTGTACTTTGAGTATCACTGCATTAATACCACATTTGCCTTCCTTGCCACAGTCTTAACTAGAGAGCTTCACCTCCCGGGAATGGAGAATGGGCATGCTAACTGTCTCACCTTGGAGATAGGCAAGAGGGAAAAATAGACTTTTCTTTCTCTTCCACCGCTGCCTCTCCTCTTTCGGGCATAATACCCCCATGATGCTTCAGAATATCCTGCTGCCACCCAGCAAGACACCTGAGAGGCAAAACCAAGGGAGGGCTAGAACGAAGGACTGCGACGTGGAACGTCAGACTTGGAGTAATAAAGATTGCTGGTAAATAATCTGGATATTACACCATTTCAAGAGATGATATAAAAAGCTTTGCAGCTTCCTGTTGTGATATGAAATTTCATGTGAACACATTGGTGCATGCCTGTTTCTTCTATTCTTTATTTTATTAGTGGTAACCAAGGAGGTAATCTAAATAAAGGTCCTTGTAATGTGTATCAAGGCTCTTAAACTTATCTGAAAAGAACCTCTGCAATCATGTCTTTCTTATTCTTTCACTCATAATTGTTTATTTATTTCACATCTTCTAGAGTTTACAAAAAAAAGGAAAAATAAAGACAAAACAAAATTCCATAGCAAACTCAAGTACTAAGCAAAAAGTACAATGCTCAAACTACAGAGCAGCAACTAGGGGTGAACAACTCAACACATTCCTAATATACCCTTTCGTAAACTGCTCCTGGGAGCTTCACCAACAGAGAACCTATATATCAGACAAATGTGGTCTGACTGAATACACCTACGTTGACACTAGTTGCCTTAAATGTTCCTATGGTTTCCTGGACAACCCCTTGCACGGTAAATCGGCAACTCCAAGGTTATCTAGTGGTCCAGCTCCCTCCACCAAGCCTCAAGCGACAGAGACTTAGGAACACCCCAACACCTACTAATGTCTCACTTTGCAATTAATAAACCTAGCCAGATAAGCATCATGTGGTATTTGTTGTAGCCCAGACAGATCAATGTATCAAGACTGTTTGAGGATCAACGGGCTACCTCAACCCCAATACTTGACTCAAAGTGGCTTTAACCCCCATCAATAATTACTTAATTATGCTACTATATCATATTTAGTGTAAGGACACGGAGGCTAACATTATCCAATAAATGCTTTATTGCCACCACTCAGCAGAATGAGTAAAGGTTCTTAGAGTACAGAATATAGAACCTTGAACAACATCGCAAAACAATAAAACCCAATAGCATCTTGTCCTCTTCCTTCTTTTATTGCTGCTGCTCAAAGAGAGAAGTACTACTTTATATTCAAAATACAGCTTGTTAAGTTTAATGAGGTTTATGAGTTTTTAGTCCTTTATGATTAAGTGTATGCAACACACTTACAATATTTAAATATTTATGTTTGCAAATATGAAGTATTTTTAAATTTGGTATTTAAATTGGCGAGTAATGTATTTAACCTCTTCTGTGCCCATGACGAGATAGTCTTGTCATGGAGCACGGTCGCGCTGTGCCCATGACGAGACTATCTCGTCATGAACCCCACCCACTAATGAAACGCCCGGCACAGGAGGGGGAAAGGGCGTGGCACAGAAGGGGTTAATGTATAAAGGGACATTTTCTTTTATTTTAGTTAGGCCTTTGTGTGAGTGAACAGCTGTTTTGAAAGGAGAACAGGATTTCTGTTGGTGAGCCAGAAATACTCGTATTTCATGTGCGTGCTTTGACGGATACATTTTTGAAGAAGCCCGTTTTTATGCTTGGTTCTAATTGTGAGCGATTATCAGGAGAATAATTCTTGACCAGAAGGTGTTTATTTTGTATTTTTGTTTGGCAGTTAGTGGAAATATTAATGAAATTACAGTTGACCGGTATGCGCTCGCAGCCTTTCTTACCTCGCGCTTGGTTTAAAGCTCTTTGTGTTGAGCGCGAGCAGACACTTTCCATTCTGGATTTGTGAATGTGCGCGTGCGCACGCGTCTAAATGCACAAGACTGGATTTGAACTTCTCTGGTTGCCGTATGAGACCAGTGTCTCAGATCTCCATAGCAATGTCATTTTTCTCTCACGAACACTCAGTGTGAGGAGATCGTTCATTGTTTGACATTGATGCTTGGCATATTAGAGGTGACAGGATTCATTCATGAGCAAGTTGGATATTTGAAAATTTAAAAAAAAATTGAATTTTAGAGGAAAAAATGCTATATTTAAAGCGGAAGGGGTTGATTCTCGGATTTTTAGGACTAATTAATAGGCAGGCTATTAAGTACTTTTTAGGAAGGTATTCTGCTTTGAAGTGTTAGTGTGTTTGGTATTCATTATGGAACAAGCAGGTGGCTCTTTTGAGGAAAAGCTTAACAAAGCAATTGAAAAAATTACCACAGAGGTCTCACTTCGTATGGAAAGGAAGTTAGAATTGCTAGCTGCATCTAAGTCAGGTAGACAAGATGAGGAAAGGTTTTGGTCTGCACCAGAAAATGAAAATGCGCATGCCACTTCTAAGAAGGCATCACGCAAAAGGAAACATATTTCTTCCAGTATGCAACAACTGGGAAAAAAGAAAAGATCTACTATGATAGAACATGTTTGCTGTGCCGACAGGCAAGAGGATGATGCCGCGGGCATTAAAATGGGCAAGATAGAGGCCCGCGAGGTGATGCATCTAAGAGAGTACGCAACATAAATCTGTAATTTTTGAGGAGTCCTCAGGAAGAGCAGAGGTAGAATTGAGTTGCAGTTCTGATTTCGATTCAGATAATGATTTTGTACAATCTAAAAGTTCAAAAAAGGATGACACCTCATGCACAGATGGAAAAAATATTTTAGACCCACTGGTTGGGAGGATGTTTTATCCTTTACTCATGAAGCACCCTCTATCTCCAGAATGGTCTCCTTCTGGTCATGTGGCAGAGTATATTCAATACTGGATCAGAAGGGAGATGCTGAAAGAGGTGCGTGTTAGGCTCGGATCTGAGTGCCCTCGGCCAAGTATTGATAATAAGGTGTTAGTAACACCGGGGCTGGACTCTAAGATCATTGTATTCATTGCAAAAGGGGGTCGTGACCCTAGAAAGGGAATTGATCGAGGATTGAAGTCCTGTCAGGACAGATTATTGGATGTTGTTGGGCCAATGTCAAAGATTTTTGACATGGCGGAGGAGGCATATGTCTGTAGGAGCAGTATTGATGTGGAGGAGTTACGTGGGTGGATACAAAGAGTTGTTTGCTTATTAGGAAATGCCAACACGGCACTCTCCATTGAAAGGAGGAAGAGTATTTTACTTAAAATTGACCCTAAGTTGGTTGATCTAGCACTGAAGGAGGAAGGGCCTTCGGCAAAGGGTCTTCTCTTTGGAGAGCAATTTATTAAGAATCTGTCTAGATACGTTGGAGCTTTCAGCTCTCTTCAAAAGTCTCAGAGAGAGATTAAAAAGGGTTTCAGTGATCGTATTTTTGGGTCGGCCGGGAGAACGTGGAGTCGGTTCCCCGGCCGAGGCCAGGGCATCACGTGAGGCTCCTTTTCACATGGTTACGGATATAGAGGTTACCAAGGTCAACAGTTTTTCAGAGGCGGCGGATTTTATCCCCAGAGACAACGATCAAGGGGAAGATACAACAGAGGTGAAAGACGAGGAAGAGGTTTGTCTGGTAAGTCAAGACCATTCTGTAATCCCCTTAAAATTGGGCGGCAGACTTGCCCAATTTTGTCAAGTTTGGTGGTCGATAAAAAGGGTCCCTTGGGTTTTAGAAACCGTTCAGGGTTTTTGGATAGAGTTTATTGAGCATCCAATTCAGAGGGCTTTACCGAAAAGAATTGCATTTCAAAAGAGTCAAATGAATTTAATAGACTTGGAGGTTAAAGAAAGGAGCAATAGAAGAAGAGAGAGACCATGTGGAAGGTTTTATCAGCAACATATTTTTAGTAGAGAAAAAGGACAAGGGTGGTATGAGTTCAGTGATAAATTTGAGAGAGTTGAACGACTGGGTGGTTTATCACCACTTCAAAATGGAGGGGATAAACTTGCTGAAGGATATGTTGTTAATAGGAGATTGGATGACCAGGTTGGATTTGAAGGATGCATACCTTACAATGCCAATATGCAAAGAACACCGGAGATTTCTGAGGTTTGTGTGGAAAGGCCAAATGAGGAAGTTTGTTTGTTTGCCATTCAGCCTGTCGTCAGTTCCATGGTGTTTCACGAAGGTCTTACGACCAGTGGCGGCATTTCTGAGAGAAAGGGGTGTACGTCTAATAATATATTTGGATGACATTTTGATTATGGATCAGGACAAAAAGACTCTTCTTTCTCACACAAAGTTAGCTGTAGACTTACTGGAGTCGCTGGGTTTTGTGGTAAACAGAATAAAATCACAATGTATTCTAAATCAACAAACACAATTTTTAGGTTTTGTAATAGATACGGTGGAGGCTGTTCTGAAGCTTCACAAAGAAAAACTAAAGAGAATCCGAGAGAACTTGAAAAATATTCTCAAGTTGAACTGTATCTCTTTAAGAATGTTAGCATGCATTGTTGGTCTTCTTTATTCTACAATTCAGGCTATTTTCCCAGGCCCTCTACATTACAGGGCCTTACAGACATTAAAGGCTTTGCATTTGAGAAATGGTTTGAAATATTCAAAGAATGTATGACTTTCACAAGAGGCAAGACAGGAATTGATATGGTGGTTGAGGAATATGGAAGCTTGGAATGGACGAGCAATTTTTAGAGAAAATGCAGATCTGATTGTGGAGTCAGATGCAAGTTTGGAAGACTGGGGTGCAAGATGCGGATCACCAAGTACTAGCGGACGTTGGACAAATAAGGAAAGGAAGCTGCATATAAATTGTTTGGAATTGTTAGCTGGTTCTTTTGCAATAAAATGTTTTGGGGAACAGACTGCCAGATGTTCCGTTATCTTGAGGATGGACAATGTTTCCGCTGTGAGGTATGTGAACAGGATGAGAGGTCCTCGATCGAAAGGTCTAGCAGATTTAGCGAGGGTTTTTTGGGAGTATTGTCTGGAAAGAAACATATATGTACAAGCAGAACATATCCCAGGCAACACCAATTCAGTGGCAGATTGGTACTCGAGGAATTTTTACGATTCCAGCGACTGGACCTTAGACAGGTTCGTTTTTACGAGAATGAACCATCTTTGGGGTCCATTTCAGGTAGACCTCTTTGCGAACAGGAATAAACACCCAGATCGGGAAGTTTTTCAGCTGGCATCCAGACCCAGAGGCTCTAGGGATAGATGCTTTCCTGCAGGATTGGAGGGGTCTCCGACCATATGCTTTCCTTCCTTTTTCAATGATCAGCAGAGTAACAGGGATGATTCGGAAATGGAGGGAAACAGTGGTGGTGATCACACCGTTTTGGAGCTCTCAAGCATGGTACCTTATGTTGTTGGAGATGAGTGTGGATTACCCAATTCTTGTGGCTTGGAAACTTTCAGGAGAGTCTCGAGAAAGCCAGGACTTTCATCTGAGGCTTCGAAACTCATTGAGGAGTCCTGGGCACATGGAACTAGGAAGGCATATAAATCAGCCTGGAATAAGTGGAATGGTTGCTGTGTGGAAAGGGACCTGGATCCCTTTTCAGCAGATGTAGTTCATGTGTTGAATTATTTAAGTGATTTGTTTTCTAGAGGATTAGCTTATAGGTTAGTGAACCTTCATATGTCTGCTATTTCGGCAGGTCACGTTCTTGTGAATGGTATTACTGTCGGACAGGATAATATGGTTAGGAGATTGTTAAGAAGCATCAGACTAGCTAATCCCCCTGGTCCTAGATATATTTCACTGTGGGATGTGTATCTTGTTCTGTTATTTCTTGAATCTTAGAATGACAATATGGATTTAAATCTAAAAGACTTATCCTACAAACTACGATGTTGTTGTGCCTTCTTTCATTCAGAAGAGTTTCTGATGCTTGTGCTTTAGAAATCACTAGAAGGTGCTTTACTCCTGGGGGTATTTGCTTTTACACTAAACAGAGAACAAAAACAAATACTTCTACTATATTTTACCCATTTTTGGTTGAAAAGGAGAAATGTTGTGTTGTGCATTGTGTAAAGGAGTATGAACGTAGAACAAGCTCAATAAGACCTGTTGGGGTGAATCTATCACTCATTTCTTACAGGTTTCATAATAAAGCTGTTTCTTCACCCACTTTGGCAAGATGGGTGAAAGATTTAATGAAGAGGGAAGGTATTGATATTAATATGTTTGGTGCACACTCAGTGAGGGCTGCAGCTGCTTCTAAAGCTTGTGTTTTGGGTGGTAGCCTGCAAGACGTTCTTCGTTGTGCCGATTGGTCTACTGATTCCATTTTTAGACGTTTTTACTTTAAACCTATTGAAAGTGAATCTAAATGTCTAGTTAATATGCTTTGAACTTGCATAATGTTGGCCTCCGTGTCCTTAATAAAATCCAGATTTTCAGCCCACCAAGGCTGTTGAAAATGTACATTATGCTACTATATCATATTTTGTGCATGAGCTCCACAATCTGGGCTGTACATCTAAGAGTGGAGAAGCGATAACACTAAATCTAGGTATCCCAACTTTAATATGTTAGGTGCAGCAGAGATATTTTCAGTTGAACAAAACAAAACTGTGCCGAAATAGCTGAGTCCCTAGGAGCCACTCTCATCTCCTGTCAGTCATCATCCGACAGTGTCCGCAGGTTCCCCTCACAACCCGCCTTGATTGGCCAAAGTATCTGGGGAGTTTATAACTTATGAATGATATGCCTGTCTCAATTGGAGGTCATCCAGAAAATTACTCAGAACCTCAGGCATGCAGAAATAATTATGTGTGTACATTGGAGAGTAATAAGAGGTAAAAGTCTGAATTATATCAAGGCTACGTATTATTGTGAGGACCTGTTGATCAGTTTCTTGTGGATTCTGACCTAATTTATCCACATTACGACACAGCCAGTACAATGTCTTGGTGGCTTTGTTGGCCAAATAGTCTAGGCATCTCTAAGAAGGGAGCAATGCCTCCCTGGTGTCAGGACACTGTGTGTGCAGTATTGTTGAGCGTGGCCTAGAGGAAGTCTCAAAATACCAAGACTCTAAATCTAGGATTCGTGACTCTAGATTTTCCACCTATTGCTGTCAACTAGGGAGTCTGCCTGCTGACAACCGATGAGGTTGCCTCTTATAGAGTCCTTGAAGGCTCCCTGAGTATTCTGGAGGAACGCAACAAGCTCCAGTTTTTGGTAAAATATTTATCTATCTTTTAGGTAACATAGAGTATGCAGTTCAAGTCAGTCAAGTGCCATTCACAAAAGCACAAAGCATGGTTTCCACTGCCAGGCACCTTTCTGACCATCAACTCTGCCAACGAAGTGTTAAACAAGTCGCAGGTCAGTATACATTCATTAAATACCTTGCGGAGATCTGAATTTGGTTTCAGGAAATAGTCTAATCTCCAGAAGGTTTGTTAGTATTTGAAAAGATTATGTAGCAATTCACAGCCGGATGACATCTGCTACACCAAGGTCCTTAAAAAAACTGATGAGCGTGGTAGAAATCCACTGTGTAGGATCTGCCACCCCCATCCTGCCCAGCATCTAATTGGTCACCCCATTTAAATCCCCTCCCAGATACCACAAACGCGTTGAGATTTCCACTAGTAGTGGACCTAAGTCCACCAGAAAGGTCACAGTTAGAGAAGGGGGGATAACACTTATGAATGAATGAGTGAAATAATTTTATAAAGCGTGCAATACCCAAAGGTGTCTTAGCGCTTCACTGGCCATAACAAGGAAAGCTTCTGCCAGATGGACACCTTTGGCAGAGTCCATGGATCTATTGAGTAAACAGCCAGGTCTTCAACTGTTTTCTGGATTGCTGCATGATGGGCTGTGAGCGTAAGGCAGGAGGCAAGGAGTTCCATAGTTTCCCTCCACAGTAAGAGAACATTCTTCCACCCCATTTTGCTTTGTTTATTCTTGGAACAGTAATCATTCAAACAGAGCTCGATATAAGGTTCCTGCTGGGAATATACCAGGAGAACTGATACTGAAAAAAGGTTGGACCAGCCCTGTAAAGGGCCTTATATATTATGCACAGAGCCTTAAATGTAATCCTCTTTTCCACTGGGAGCCAGTGGAGGCCGTGCATTAGATGAGAGACTGGCCCAAACTTCTGGACCTTCAGTAGCGTTCTTGCCGCCGCGTTCTGCAAGGACTGCAGTTTCTTTATCAGGTGTTTAGTGGTGCCTAAATATAAGGCTATTATATAGATATGTAGATTACATAGATGCCAGCTGTCAACCGTCCCAGTCATAGCCAAATAGTTCCCTGTAGTGTCATTCTGTACTCTCAATGTTGAGTTTGAAACAGTTGTTGTTCATCCAGGCAGCCACGTCTTTCATGCATCTTTGAAACTTGTCATTATTGATCATTAGGTCGTTAGTCAGGGAGAGGATGAGTTGGGTGTCGTCAGCGTAGGAGATGATGTTGAGTCCATGGCTCTTGACTACATTGGCCAGGACTGTCACGTTTGCATTGAAGAGGAATTGGCTGAGAGATGAGCCTTGAGGTAAAATGCAGGTGATGTTCTTAGGGAGCAAGGACTAGGGTGGGAAGGAGGATGACTTTCTGCATTCTTCCAGTGAGGTAGGATGTGATCCACTTGAGAGCTGTTCCTTGGATTCCAATCTGATGGAGTCTGTTTATCAATGTGTGGTGGGATATGGTGTTGAAGGCTGCTGAGAGATCGAGGAGGATAAGGGCTGCTGTTTCTCTGAGGTCTAGCAGCAAGCCTTCTGATGTCAATTGTGGCTGCAGCTTGGCCTGTCTCGATGCTGTGGTTAGCTCTGAAGCTGGATTGGGGGGAGTCAAGAAGGTTGTGGTTCTCTAAATGTCTAGTGAGCTTGATGTTGATAGCTTTCTCAATGACCTTTGCCGGGAAAGGGAGCAGGGAGATGGGTCGGTAGTTCTTAGGTTCTTCCGGGTCCACGGATGGGTTCTTTAGCAAAAGCTTCACATCAACATGTTTCCATGTCTGCGGGAAATGGGCCAGAAGAGATGTCTAAGGTTTGCCAGCCAGTGTTGTACCCTGATTCTGGGCCCTGACACTAGTGACCATGAACTGCCAAATCTGTCTCTTTGTTTCATATCCCAGCATTTCCCCTCCCCAAACATGGGCACTTAGATTGTGGTGCTGCAGACAACCAGATGCCCAACATGTTAGAGGGGAGGAAATAACTAACAATCCCCATCTAGGAACTACATTACCCTGTACTTCATAACCTCATCAAAGTACAGGAGTGCCCAATCAACAAGCAGTGCCAGTGCCATGTTCAGTTAAGTAAATCAGACATTTTAGAACCCTATGAATGATCCTGCATCATTTCAATGGGTACAGGACTTTGAGGATGGCAATGTCCAGTTCAAAGTCTGACCAAGGAGGGGATCCAGGGTTTTTCTTGGTAGACCAGGAGCTATCACACACTGATGACACTGTTCCCTCAGCGGCAGAACCATCACTGATGTCAACGACTCACTGGTGGAGGGTATATTCTTGTGCAACCTGATGTAAGGTCATTCCTCCACCCATCCCCAGTTTGTGGATGGAGTTACAAAGAAGAGCAATCAAGAATCAGTGATGACCTTCATCTTGGCCCAGATATTCACAGCTTGTAGCTATCTCGTAACCACCTCAAATGTCCCCTGTCGTTGCTGCACCACCTTTGTGCAATCTGGGACAATCATGATTTGTTACAAATTATACGGTAAATTGAAGGATTGCATCTCCGTCATTATAGTTCAGAATGTGGGCAATCATCGAAAAAGGGGGAACTGGGTGTGAGGATTGGGTGTAGTGCTGGACAAGGAGTATTGTCTATAGTGCCCTGTTTAGCATCTGTGTTATGGCTGTCTTTATCCATGGTGTCTCTCACAGGGCAACTGTAGGGCCACAAAAATGGGATGTGCTCTGGTGATTGAAGAGGGGAGGCCAGCACAGTCTATGTCCATGTGTGTTCTCAAAACTCCTCACCAACGTGCCAGCCCTGAGAATCACTTTGTCATTCAGAGGCAGCATGAGCAGTCATTTGCATGCCCTCACGGACTGGAGATGGTAGGATGGACTGGTCAAAGCAAGGAAAATAACACACCAATGCACCCCACCCCAAGAACACAGCCAGTCCTGAAGGCCAAATATGTCACTCGTCCAATGTGAAGTCGACAGTACAGTCAGCACAAAAGTTCACCTATTTACACTGGCACTTCAAAGTTATTGTATTATTATCCTACCACCAAGGTATCATTTAGGAATCATGAATGGCTCTAGGTGCAACAACATCAAGACAGATGTGCTCTTCCCCGAAGGCCCAGGTACTCTGATGATGTGACACAGTAGCTTCCACACCGCTGCCCAACTGTGCCCCAATGCCGCCTCATGATTGAACGGATTCTGCCTCCTTCAGTGCAGACATCAGCGGGCTCTGCACCCTCCTTGAGGCACTCCGCTCCCTTCTTGAGGGCATGATAGCTTCCCTGCAGGACATCTGGGGCAGGAAGCAGAGGGAAGAAGAAGCATGACTGAAGAGATCCTCATTAACTGGTGGAGGCGTTACCCAGCTAGACGTTCCACAATTGTGAGTTGCTCCTAACTTCCCATGGTCCCGGCACCAGGAGTTGCTGGGCCGGTTGAATGAGAAATCTTGTTTTTTGACAAAGATATATCGGCTGCTGAAAGCACCCTAAATCTTTGACTGAAAGTCAGGGGGAAACATGCAGTAATCAACGTAGATTCATCAATCGCTGCATTTTATTTCCCAAACCTTAAAAATGTATGTTATTTGCCTGTCCCTGGATTTAACAGCATCCCATATAAAGATAAGTGTATTTTGATATTTACTTTCTGGTTTTTTGACAGTTTTTAGGTTTCTGGTTATCACATTTTTGCTACTTTCAGAAAACTTTGATTTGGACATTTACATTTTACTCTCTAAACTGGACCCTAATATTGGACTATCTTGAACTGGACCCTAATATTTGAGGTACTGTCTCGGTATACCCTCACATTTTTAAAAGACCGAGCTACCAAGGGAGAGCTACAGGACTGTCATTGGAAACAGGAGGTATTTCCTTTGCGGGGTCCCCTTGGCCAGAGCTTATCCACATTTGGCCATAGCAAATACATAGACCTTTGTACTCTTAACTAGGGGTGGGTGGAATTTGCGTAGTCGCTCTACGCAAAGCTCTGCAAAATGGTAACAAATCTCCGCGAGCACTCAGAAATTCCGCGAACATGCGGAATTGCTTGTTCGCAATGCTTTTTTCCTGTTCGTGAACGCTGTTTGTGTGCTTGGGTGAAATATCTCGCTGACACGCATTTTGAGAACGAGAACAAGCAAAAAATTCTGCAAAGCCGCGGATCACAGAATTTTTGGCAATTCCGCGTTTTCCGAGGAACGCGAAATTACCCAAATTCCGCAAATTCCGCGAGCGGAACGGAATTTCCCGCCCTGGCCTACTCTTAACTGAACCTTTCAGATGCATTTCTTCCTTTTTGAGATTTGTCTTTGTCTGCTCTCATTCAACTAGGGTATGCCACCAAGGAGCAAGAAGTCACACAATACATACAAGCAGAGTGCAAATGAAAGGCAGACTTACACCAGCCTATGAAGAGGAAGACCCATTTCCTCAGCTTGTCTGTAGAATAGGTCATCACGATAGCTGTGTGTAAGTAGCATCCCTCCACAAACATCCAAAAGAAATTGGTCACCACGAAGTAATTGTAGATAGTGGTAATACATCGACACCATGCCTGCAAAAACAAAACATGCTTTATTTAATGCAATCAAAATTCGACACACAGCATCTTTTACTTAGGTGCCATAGATAAAATAAAGCACACTCATACTAAATCAAGTTCTACCTTCATATGTCATTGTCCACGGAGATGAACCCATAGAACAATGGGCATTCTTTCTGCTCAATGGCAGCAGTGAAATGGAATGATCACCCACGCATCTTAAATGCAGAATTATTCTCTTTATTCCATAAAGTTAGCTTTTTATTCTAAGCACTCAAATCGCATTTGCAAAAGTATTTTCTTCCTATCGCTTTAGTTCACTCTTGCAGGTTCTTTTCCATCCTTGTTTTTCTCCCACGGTCTCAATACTTATATTTCCTTTCCTCCTTTTTCCCTTTGCTATCTTTCTCTCTCTTTTTGATTTGTCAGTCTGATGAAGAAATGTAAGCCCATGTTCCCAAAAATGGAGTGCCCACCACTACCACAACAGTCACAAATTAAGCACTGCAGTGTATGTAGTGAATCTTACTGGTCTCATCCCTTTATTTTGTCATCATTTTATTCTTGGCAAATTATCGACTCTTTTGTTTTAATAGGTATTCAGCTTTGATTTATACCTTGAATATGTCACAACTCGCTTGCTACAGAGGTGTGAAGAGATCGTCGCCATGCTAAATCTACCTAATTAAAAATTATGATCACAGCTGGAGAATGGGCTTACTTATTATTTGTGCTGCAGCATATGGCACTCAGTCTTTTTAAGACATAGATGGCCTCAAGTCAGAGAGCAACTTATTTAATCCTGGTTTAATATATATAAAAAAAATCGAACTTATTATGTTATATATTTGGATATATGCTATGATGTTGCATGAGGATACAAAGTTGCTAAAACCAGTGCAGTGTCAGTTTCACATTCCAAGACATATGATCAAGGTTGCTTAAGGTTTTTTAAAAAAAATTTATGAGACTGTATACTGTTATTGCTGTTCTTTTGTTTCTGTAAGAAATTGCAAAAACATAAATAATAAAAAAAAACCTACTATAAAAAAAAAAAAAAAAAGGTTGCTTAAGATTCAGCCGGAGCCCGTGCAGGTAAGAGCGGTAAGGCCGTGTGTGTGTGGGGTGGGGGGGAAGGATTGGGACGTACGGGGAAAGGGAAAATGAATTATTTATTTAATTTTCCCTCGTGGTCGTCTGTCCAATACCCCCCCCCCCACTGCTCTTACCTGCACGGCCGCGGCTCTTAACCCCTTCAGTGCCACGCCCTTTCCCCCTCCTGTGCCGAGCGTTGCATTAGTGGGTGGGGTTCATGACGAGATAGTCTCGTCATGGGCACAGCGCGACCGTGCTCCATGACGAGACTATCTCGTCATGGGCACAGAAGAGGTTAAGAAGCCCTGGTTCAGTTCTCTCCAAGCACGCAGCAACGTCATGCTGGGTGAAGTTGTGTTCTCATTCTTCACTTTATGGCAGTATTTGAAATGTCAGTTCTGAAGCTCCAGGACTGCTGCACTATACCTAATGATGCAACGAGCAAGGGCAGCGCCGGTTGAAACGTGCGTGCTCTCTTAGTCAACACCCAAAGATGGCCTGCATAACCACTGCCTAAAAACAGCAGTTATGCTCAAAATGTGTGCAGTTCTCACCAAGTACCCTACCGTTCCTGAAAGGGACATAGCTATCATGAGTGCAGCAGGTGTAGTGGTACCAGGGCCCAAGGGTGTGTGTTACTCACAACACCCCTGTTTTTACTATCTAAATCAGTGGTAGAGGGACCCATTTTCGTTGTTTGCATTCAGGCTCATAGGAGTCTTGCTACACCACTGCCTCAAAGAAAGAGACGTTTCCAATGTACACGACCCTGGCATTCTAAGTACGTGGACCTTAAGGTCTCCAGCTCTGACCATCAATAACTGGGGCTGTATCATGATAGATTTTTTTTGCACAGTGCAGAACTGGACACCTCTTTCAGGTGCCTCCAGAGCTTAAAGCTAATACATTTAACCCTAGATTTCATCGAGTTAGTGCCTTATTTTGAGACAACACATACAAAACCATAATGAGGCAAACCTTGCCCTTTGTTTCCGAGCTGTACTATATTAAAATAAAGCAATAACTCAGGGAAATATTGGTAAATGGTAAGTAGGAGAAATCTTTCACTTCTCCTAACATTTCACACATTGCATGTGTGCTGTACTGTATAGCACAAATCAAATGTCTGAAAAGTTTTAATTTTGTCTAGACATAGTATTTTCTCATGGAAAGCTACCCTGTCAGAAAACACGCACACACATTAGCACTATTGTACGAAGATGTGTGGTTAGCGCTAGGCTGCTTACAGTGTATCTCACACCCATCTGTATTGTCTTATGGTTCCATTGTAGAGTTCTCTTCATATTGCACATTGAAGCTGTGCCTTTCAAGACCAGAGCCTTTTAAGCATGTAGGCTCCATTACCCAGAGCTGACCTGGTTGACAGCCTTCTAAAAGCCAGAATCCTCTAGTATATGTGGCAGATCATTCACCTGTCTTCTTTGCTTTATTGGTCGGAGCATATCGACAGCCCCAGTGAAATATGTCCAACAGTCCTCCTAAGTCCAAGCTCCATTCTGACAGTAGTTCCAGCCCAGTGTAAGTATCGGCCTGGTCTAAGTATTAGCGTTTGGTGTGGTGAAAGGGGGTGTGATGTAGTTTAGTGGACAGCTCTCATTCTGTGATGATGTTTTGTGGAATTGATGGGTGTATAATGGCGTAGTGCAGTGTGCTCAAACACAATGGGACACAATGAAATTAATTTTCTATTGGTATGAGGTATTGTACAGTGGTTATAATGAAAGAAAGCCTCCAATCAATGTTGTATTTATCTATTTTGTAATTTTTCTAGCTATAGACGTGTGTATTAGTGTTATTTTTTATGTGCATGAATTTCCTTCCCATATAAGTTAATTTATCTTGTGAGCAATAATATGGTTGTAGGAGGGAGAAATTCAGCCACAATCTCAAAAACGAAATATTGACATACATAAATATCAAGTTTGAAATATTGTCCTACAGAAATATCGTGTGCAAGAATATCATTATCTAGAATATAGATTTTAAGTTAAGTAATTTTGATTTTAACAACACCAAAATCATTAGTATAGTTTACAAAAATATGGTTGTTAATAATATAGAGCCCGATTACGATGTTGGGCGGAAAGCATCCAACCAGCTGTTGAAGGCTTTCCACCAGACATCGGAGGTTTCGGTCCAAACGCCGTATTAGTATGACGGCGGTCAGAGAGAAACCTGTGGGAGGATTCGGACACGCTTCTGACAGGCTCAAGGAGTCCGTCAGAGTGTCGGAAGTCACTATACTGCCCTAATGATGGCGGAGCCAGACCCAGCTCCGCTGTTGGTATTATGAGGGCACTTTCTGACACTGACTGGACTTAGAATAGTAAATTATACCCCTCCACAAACCAACAGTTTCTCTACTGTTGCACTGACTGCAGTGAGAATAGTAAATGTTACCCCTCCGCAATCCAACACTTTCCCTACTGTTACACTGACTGGAATGGGAATAGCAAATTTTAATCCTCCGCAACCCAATACTTTCCCTACTGTTTCACTGACTGGAGTGGGAATAGTACATTTTACCCATCCATAATCCAACACTTTCCCTACTGTTGCAGTGACAGGAGTGGTAATAGCAAATTGTACTCCTCCTCAATTCAATACTCTTCCTACTGTTGCACTGACTGGTGTGGAAATAGTACATTTTACCCCTCCGTAATCCAACAGTTTCTCTATTGTTGCACTGCCTGGAGTGGGAATAGTAAATTTTGCCCCTCCTGAGTCCAACACTTTGCCTACTGTTGTATAAATTGGAGTGGGAATAGTGTATGTATTATTTGTAAAATGTTATACTTTATATTGTTTACATTTATATTATTATGTTTTTGTGTGTTTAAAATTATCATATTTATAATTCTTAATGTTTTTAATATGTCATATATTTTTAGAAAATTGTATTTTTTTATGTTGTTTACTTTTTTATTTGTAATTAAATTGGTTTGTTTTCTAATGTTGAATGCTATTGTGTATGTATATATATATATATATATATATATTCATTTGTTATATTATTATATTTAAAAAGATTAAATTATAATATAAATTTCAATTATTCTTTAAATAATATTTTTAATTAGATATATGTAAATAAATATATATAATTGTATATATGTGTTTTATTTCTGAAAATAAGTATAATTAGGACATTGGAATGTTGGGAGCTCCATTGTAGACAATGGAGTGCTCCATGCTTCTACGGGCTGGTAAAGGCCCGCAGACCAACATTCCAATGTTTTACAAAGGCCTCTTAAAGCTCGATTTGATAGAGCCCGCACCTCTCCTTCGGTGCGGGCCTTTAACGCGGGAGCGAGCCTTTAATAGCCGGTATAGCCCGCTATGGCAGGCTATGAGGCAATATTTTTATATTTCTTTTCAAATCAATTAAACATATTTAATATAGCCTTATAGCCCGCCGTAGCAGGCTATACCGGCTATTAAAGGCCCGCTGCAGCGTTAAAGGCCCGCGCCGAAGGCGTGGGACTTTAACAAAGCAGTGGGACTTTAATAGCCAGTGTAGCCCTGCTACGAAGGGCTATTAGGCTATTAGAACATTCTACCACTAGTGGGCAGAATGTTCTAACAAATAAAAAACAAAGCCTTCAGGGAGCGCGAGGGGATTCAAATCCCCTCAGGCTCCCTGAAGCCTTTGTTAACAGCCAGCGCTGAGAACAAAGAAACATTGGAATGTTGGAGCTCCGGGCTTATACCAGCCATTATAAGCCCGGAGCACTCCATTGTTTTGAATGGAGCTTCCAACATTCCAATGTTCTAATTATACTTATTTTAATATAATATTTTAAATATTAAATATGTTGAATTAATTTGAAGAGAAATATAACAATATTTCCTTGCTATACTGGCTATGAAAGGCCCGCTCCCGCGTAAAAAGGCCCGCGCCGAAGGCGAGGGACTTTAACAAGGGACCTGGACTTTAATAGCCGGTATAGCCCTGCTACGAAGGGCTATAAGGCTATTAGAACATTCTGCCACTAGAGGACAGAATGTTCTATCAAATAAAACAAAGGCCTCTAGAAGCTCGAGAGGATTTAAATCCCCTCGAGATGCCTTTCTTAAACATTGGAATGTTGCTCTGCGGGCCTTTACCAGCCCGTAAAAGCATGGAGCACTCCATCGTCTACAATGGAGCTCCCAACATGCCAATGTTCTAATATTTATTATATTATTTTTATTTTTTAATATGTTTAAAGTTTACTATTTAAATGTATATATATATTTTAAAAAACAATATTTAAGACAATGATATTAGTGACAAAAATATTTTTTGGACAATATTTTTGTTATTTACATGATAACTATAGGATGGTAATATTTTTGACGGCGATATTTATGTCACAATATCTTTGTATAGAGATATTTTCGAGTTCAATATTTTGCCAGTGAACCAGGAGGGGCCACATGACCTTTGCATTAAAAAAGGCTTAGGAGAGGCTTTGTCTCACTTCAAAATCAGAGCTGTATTATCTCTTATCTTGTGTGCTTTCCATGTTTTATGATTGAAAACTGAACTCTGATGATGGTCTTTGTTGGAATGTTGGCCATTACATTGTATTATCTGTGGACAATAAGATCATCTGGCTGTGAAGAGTTCAACGGGAAGCTGCCCAGCTCCTGGTGAGTTATTTGTGTACAAAACAGAAGAAAAATCCCAAACCATTTTAGAACAATAGAGAAACTTTTAATAAATAAAATACCAGAACTACAAAAATCCAATCAGTAGAACTGGAGATACTTAGTTTAAAACTTTTAGGTAAAAATAGTGCCTAAAAGCACAAAGCGCCACTCGCTGTCTTCTGCTCATGCTAGACCAGGGAGAAAGTCACAAGTTCAGACTGCCCACAATGGAACATGGACCAAATTTAGACCAGGCTAGTGCCGCTGAAAAAGTTATCTTCTTAAAGTCTGGGGCAAAGAGTTTCATTAGCTGTGGAGGTGGCAGAGAAGAGCAGGCCGCACAGGTGGTCATCACTGTAGCGTGAAAAGCTGGTCAGATATCGAGGATGGTTGTTGCTGGGCCTTCTCTTTGGCAGTCACCATGGGCTGTTGTTGCTTTAGCACGACATGCACATCTTGCCTTGCCAATTGTCGCTGACTGTTGCTGTAGCATGAAGAGTCTGGTTCATTGGAGCGTCACGTTGGAGGTTGTTGCAGGCGACAATGCCTCGGCACGAATGGGCCCATTCGCAGTCAGGAGGAGCTCAAAACTTAAAAACTTCCCTTTTCTTAACAGGAGGAGCTCAACTGATGTCAGCCAAGGGTCCAGGCCCAGGGAGGTACCTCTTGGGAATCAGCAATTCACTCTAGCAAAGGTCAGCAGGGCTCAGAGAAGTCCAGTTGCAGGTACATGGAGGTCCAGTGCAGCAGGCCGTCTTGGCAGTTGTAGCTCAGACAGAAGGTGAGCCAACTGATGTCTGGAATCACTCAGGCAGCCTAGGATGGAGGGATCAGATACAGTCTCCCTTCTCAGGGATCATGGCAGAGATGAAGTATTATGACAGCCCCCTGGGGTGGTCTATGCAGTCCTCAAGTAGAAGGGCAATCCTCTCGTAGCAGCAGGGCTCTCCTCGGGTGAGCAAGGCAGTCCTTTTTTCTGTAATTTGCACAGGTCCTGGGTCGTAATGAGGAGTGGCTCTCGAGGTCCAGTATTTATACCTGCCGCTAGATTTTCAAGTATGAGGATTCTCTAAACTAGCTCTACATCTGGTTCTGGAAAATCTTGCCTTTCCTTGTCAACGCTCCAAGAAGTTTAGAGTGACAAAAGACTAGTGTCATGTTGCTTTATGTGTGCACGAGATAAAAGCCCTTTAAAATATAAGTTGGGCTGGGTACTGCTCCACCCCCAACCATCCTGTCCACACACAATCCCCTTTTGTGTGACTGTCTAAAAGAATACACAAACCCCAACAGTAGAGCCATTCACAGTCATGTGACCCAGGATTTTGGCAGCAGGCACAAATGGTTAGGGAAAGAAAATGCCAACTTTCTAAAAAGTGCATTTTCAGTATTGTAACTTTAAATTTTACTTTACTATTAAAAGGGGATTTTCAATTACTATTCATTTGAGTCTAAACAGCATAACTCTATCTGCTCCCAGCCTAAAGTTAGCACATATTAAATTTAATAAAGTAACCCAGTGTTAGTCAATGGGCGAGATAGGCCTTGCAACAGTGAAAAATGACTGTAGGAGCTTTTCTCTGCGTGGACAAGTAAAACCTAAGTACGCTTGTCCTTATTTTTTATTTGCCATGCATCTTGCCCTAAGAACTCTTAGGACCTACCGTAGCGGCAAATTCTTAGTATTAAAAAGGAAGGTTTAGGTCTGGCAAAAGGTTTATTTTGACAGGTCAAAATAGCAGTTTAAAACATGCACTACAAGCTACAGTGGCAGGTCCGAGAAATGTTTGAAAAGGCTGCTTTGGTGGATGGCACAATGAGCGCTGCTGCCCACTAGTAGCATTTAAGTTACAGGCCCTAGATACTGCGAGTACCATTTACTAGGGACAAACAACTAATTCAAATGTACAAATTAGGTATAGGACAAATGTTATCATGTTTGAAGGAGAGAGCATAAGCACTTTAGCACTAGTTAGCAGTGGTAAATTGTGCAGAGTTCTAAAGCCAACAAAAACAAATTCAGCAAACAGGGCTGGTGAAGGCAAAACATTTGACCAGGATGTCAGGTATAATACAGTCTATGATCCTTAATATAAACTAAAAGAAATTAATGGGGAGTTGAGACTGCCATGCTTAGCATGGTGGACCCAGCGGGTGAAATGAATGATGGTTGCACCTCAATAAACAGGGCAGGGAGAACATCACTGTGACCTGATGGCCCAGTGGAATATGTGATGTTACAACGAATGCCATTACATCGCATGCCGTTGCAACTTTTACATTGACTTTCAGTCGGGGGAGCGCTGGAAGTTGGAATAGATTAATTTTCTATTCCAACTCCAGTGTGTGCAACAGTAGGGAAGGTGTTGGAGTTAAATCCAACACCTTCTACGCACTGCTGCACACCGTTTTCATTGCAACGCCATGCGATGTAATGGCATGCGTTGTAACGGTTGCGTAGTAAAGGCTGTTTCCCGGCCAGTGGTGGATGGACATTAAACTAAGGGCTTCCGATTGTGGACCCAGCTAATAGGATCCCTAGCGTTCCCCCTCCGTATGAGCCCCTCAGATTTTAACTCCATTGTGTTCTATTATAAAACCATATTACATATTTACAGCAAATTATTTTAGCAGCAGTTGTGAAATAGACAATGCAAAATATTGATTGTGATGTAAAAGTTAAATATTGATGAGAAGTATTTTCTAGCTGAAGGGTGACTTGTAATATGATTATGTCAAACAGGCAAATGGAAAATAATAACAAAACCTATTAATCTAAACAAAAGTATTCTGCTTATAATGTATGGGCAGCCAAACATTATTATGGAGAGGTTCATTTATCCAGTTTACCTGGTCATCAGGGAAGTATTCTCATAAAAACTACAATTGTGGCTATGGCTAATGCCAATTAAATTTGTTCACTATGCAAAGCAAAACATTGGAGCAATAATGGCTCATGCAAAATGAAATGGGAGATGCCCAGAGTTAAAGAATTGATTCAGTGATATTTGACCTCTCAGTAGACTGTGAAAAACAGAAGAGATGGACACTGTTGATATTAATGGCACTTTGACCTCCAGTCCTGTTTTGAGATGGGTCTCACTTTTAGGTTTATAATGTCAAAGTCATAATGTGAATGCATATTATGTGGTCTTCAGGTCATGCATGAGAATACCAGCATTGCCATCTCTTCCATTCATCTTTCTGGTGTTAATAAGTTTAGTGCTATTACATGAGTTGCTAATAATAGCACTTCAAAGGTCAAGAACTCTTGGATGAAGTATTAAAAAAAGTGATTATTCAAGTTGACATTAATGCACTTTCATAATTTTACTTAAATTAACTATTTTTAATTTGAAAACTAATTATATTTCACCAGGGGTATGCTTCTGAGGTGTGTTTGTCTTATTTTCCTACTTTGATAAATTCAGCTGCTTCTTTAAATGGCCAACAGTTATTTGCCCATATTACATCTTACTAATGCATGAAACAGAGTCTTGTGAATAGTTTAGCTATATCCTTAGTCATGATTTTTTAAAGGTTTTTCAGAAAACTGAAGACCAAACCCCAAAGTTGATGTTCTTGTAAGTAAAACTCAAGTGGTGACTGTAAGTGGACTGGGGCAGGCAATGTTCTGCAATTTCTAATGCCTTTACAGGCCAATCTTAAGTCCAAGAAGGTCAAAATACACCAGTTACGCTTTTAGGTGGGAGAGTTACATGTTGCAATCAGTCATTCTTACGCGCATGTCTTATCTAAGATGATTGCAGGACCAAGACCACCTTGGGATGCCAAGAAAAGCCCAATCATACTTATTAAGGGCACTTGGCTCATTTCAGTGGGTCAGCCGTATACCCTCTATAAAACCGACTGTTGGCATTATCTATTAAACCAGAACTGTGAAAAGTAATAGGCATGAAGCATTTTTGGGTACGAGACGGTGCACATAGCATTGCCTCAATGAATGGGGTGGATCCTGTACATCTATAACTTTCAGATTGTGTGTGTTTTTCCAGTAATGTTTTTCATTTCAGTATGTTGTGTGTACATACCAGCCTGAGTCATGATATCAAGGTTTGTAGTATGTCCGCATCACATGACCAGAGCCTAAAATAGTCTTAGAGACTGTTAACAGAAGTGATTTTACCCTGTCTGCACTGTAACTTGACTCTAGAATTGGAACATGACTTGCTGGGTGCTTTGTGTTACTTCAAGTGAGAGATGTGGAGACTTCTGTTGCTTCCTATGTAACTTCTATGTTCTGTTACTTAGCTTGGTTCGGTCTGTGTTGGAGTATTGGCCATAACGGTTGTATTTTTCTGGGTGTTTCGATCAGTTAGTTTTGAAGTCTAAGCAAGAAGCTGCCTTGTTCCTGGTGGGGTATTACTTGACCCTGCAACCCATCTTATTTAATGCTTTTATTTTCAGTTTATTATCTTTAGAAAGAAGCTGACAATGTCATTATCGGTCCCCAATATCTTTAATAAAAAAAACTTGATACAAGTTTAAGACGCTATGGGGTCTATTAGGATGGCGGGCGGATGTCCGCCTGCGATCGCAACCCTGAAAACCGCAGGTCCCATTAACATGGTGGGGATGACCGTGGCGGTGAGAATCTTTGTCCACATTTTTCCGCCGGTACCAGTCCGCACGCATGCCTAGCGGGCAAAACTGGACCGCCACAAGGATGCCGGTGCAGGGCCAGACTCCGCCGGCATGATTATGATGCCGGCAGTAGCGAGCCTTTCCGCGGCGGTGGAACCGCCATGGAAAGGCATGCGGAGAATGTCTCCGGGGGCCCATTGCGGGCCCACAATGTGTTGGGGGAGTGTGTGGGTGTACCCCCCTCCATGTCCTTGTACCGTGTGGCAGGCACTGTGCAGTGCCTGCCACGCAGTGCAGTGACATGCATGAGATGCTCCTTTTCACACCGCGGCGGTGCTGCTGGCAGCAGCAAGTGCCACAACGTTAATCACCAGACTCCGACCGCCGCGGTCGGATTTCGACTGCGGTGCATCCTATTGGACCAGCGGTAATGTCCTTGCGGGCAGTCTTTTCCTGCTACCATGGCGGTCGGGGAGATTTTCTGCCCGCCATCCAAATAGACCACTTTGTATTTGACCTATGGTATCACAGGGCCTAATGCTTGCACATTTGATTGTCTTAACATAATAAACCATGAATAAAAGGGGTCATTACATATGGTAAATAATTCATCACAAATTCATTCTCATTCCACGTTACCTAGTTCATCAAGACACAACAGCTCATAGGCAAATCTCAGGTATACATCAGGAGATATTTGACTGCGATTTCATTCTCTAGGAAAGACTAAAAATTTATTTGAAGATATGGAGATTATAAATTGTGAGTTACTATTTCATACACACAAAAAATATCTCTCCTCTTATCTAATTGGACTGTCATTTGTGCGTCATATCCAAAAGTGCAAATCCCTTGTCAATAGAGTTCCTTATTAAGGCTTGTGAATGATCATTCCTCTGTGCATGTGGTTTTCTCTGAGTTTATGGCTTAAGCAGACTACGTTCAATAATATGGTATATCATTGGTGTATGTCAATATTTGAATACTATGGCACTCCTCAAATGCGCAAGACCAACACCCCAACAAAAAGACAGGGTGAACTGTTATGTTCTTTTAATTTGCAATGCTCACGAATCACCCCAGGAGGGGTATCTCAGCTTAGCCATGAGACAAAGGCAACAGCAGCAGCTAGATCAGAACAAAGTTGTCTTAAGTGCTTTCCTGAAGAGAAAGTAACCTGAACAAGTTTGAATAGGATGCAGCAGTTTGTTCCAATAAGGAGCTAGGTAAGAAAAAAATCTGCCCCCTGAATGGGCCTTTTTCATGCTAAGAACAGTTAGCAGTGTTTTATGCCTAGATCTAAGGAGTCTAGGAGGACGATAGTGTCTAAGCTTTGAAGCTAGGTAGCATGAGCTTTTTGTGTAAGGCACACATTTTAAAAATGATTGCCTTCCGGACTGGTAGCCAATGTAAGGCGCACAGAAGGGGAGTAGATGCAGCCCCTAATATGATGAAACAGGGTCAGTCCTCGATCTACTGAAATAAAGGTAGGAAAGGAGGGTATTATAAAGGGGTTCTTGCGGTCCTGAGGGGTGCACGGTTTATAACCAACCCTAGGGCCACCATCCTTTATTTGAAGTTTTAATCCTGGCTAGGGAATCTGGGAATAAAATAGGGAAGTGGATATCCCAGAGCTAGTTTTAGAGTCTAATTTCTGCACATATTATTTGCCTGATCCCTACTCTTCTTTATGTTTGTATTGTTTTCCCCACCCTATTGCTCCACCCCATGCGCTGATCTGGGCAGGGGTGTTGTTTAGCAGCTCAAATGATGAAGCATGCCACAATTTTGTGGGTGAGGGCAGTTTTTCAAACGTATTAACTTTGCCATAAGTCTCTAGGAGTGAGTTATAATTTACTCCTACTTCTCTTTGTGTGTAGTTGATATTTTCAGTGGAGTTCAAAGTAGGAGTTCTTCCTCTTCCCCCTTGTCTGAGTGTGATACAGGTCGCAAAATGTCAGTGCTCAATTTGTTACCTGTCTTCTAATTCATTTGTCCCTAAAAGAGTATAAATATCGAACATCTCATTTTCATAAATGCTTGGAGCCTCAAATTAATATGAATGAGGTGTAAAAACAGGTCAACTAGTCAGTGTGTCATGAATTATGGCATAAGGGACCATAACGTGAAATATCATATATCATTTTTTTTGTAGTCCATCCTTGGCCCATATTCACTGTGTACATCTATCTCGACATAATATCAATGACCAACAAGGAGCACATTTCTATTTCTAGGACATCATCCAACACAGACAGTAGCAAGGAAAATACTTTACTTTAATTTCATCCATTGTCACATTCATGAAAAGTCAAACAGTGTTCCCAGTGTACCACCAATCATTGGATAGAGAAATTAATTCTAACTTAAAATATTCATATTAACATTGCTAACTGATTCTAAATTAATGTGTGTATTAAAAGGAGAATGAATAAAACATGGGCTAGAAATGTAAGAAAGTAAATGTCCCAAGCATGCATGGGGTCTTCATAATGCAGGTTTTAAATCCCCTTGCAATAAAGTATTTTGATTCTATTCGGTCCTCATGGGTTTTCACATCCCTATATGACGATGATAAGCTGCTTCTGGCTTCTGATGCCTTAGACTGCACCAGTGCAATTAGTAAAACTGTAATTACTGTTGCATGTGCTTGAATTTATAATTTACGCTATTCCTTTAGGAACCCCTACCATAAGGCAATTGCATGCATCATCACACACATTTAAAGTACTCCTAGTATATAAAAATTTAGGGGCATATTCTCAAGGACTTATCGCCAAGTTAGCTGCACTTTATGGCAGCCAAAGTGGCGATAAATTTAACGCACCATTCACAAGCTGGTGCTAACAGCTGATATCAGCAGTTTTCCTGCGATAGCAGCCGCGAAAATCATCGCCACAAATTACACCGGCATCTAACGCTAATGATATGCAGAGTAGGCATTCCCGTGCAAAAAGTCGCAACAACATCACTTCGCAAAATTCTCAATGACCAACCAGATCGGCGATAAGATCCCAAAACATGCGATACGGTGCGTTAGCAGCAGGGATTTAACATCTGCTCTTACCTGGTGTTAAGTCGGATGACAACCTGCACCATAAAAGGGAGCCCAGCCCAGAGCCACATCTGAAGAACAACAGATGCCATGGAGCTACTGATCATGCAGTACGGAGCCCCAAGAGGGGCACAACAGCCACCGCCACCCCCCAGGCCCCACCGCTCCCCCCGGACTACCACAGAGGCAGGGCAGACAAAGACAGCGGACCTTCAGAAAACGCACCAGCCTCACAGACTTAACACAAGAGGATGTCATTGCCCACTACACGCTCAAAAGGACAACCATCCTCCGCATCCTGGCCCTCATTGCCCACAGGCTGACGGTACCAACACAGCGGACAACCAACATCCCTCCGCAGACAAAGCTGCTGGCTGTGCTGCACCTGTTGGCCTCTTTGACCTTCCAATCAACAAGTGCCAGAGTCGGAGGAGTCTCACAACCAGCCCTATCCAAGTTCCTCCCACCTGTCTTGGATGCCATCATCACCTTGGTACCCCAGCACCTTTACTTCCCACACACTGCGCAGGAACAGCTGGAGACCAAGCAAGGCTTCTACGCCATAGCTGGCTTCCCGCACGTGTTGGGGCAATCGACTGCACACATGTACTCCTCGTTCCCCCTGCCACCACTGCACACAATTACCGGAAAAGGAAGCACACACATTCCATCAATGTGCAGGCAATAGTGGACCACCGGAGGCTCTTCAACAATGTCGTCGCCAACTACCCAGGCAGAGTGCATGATTTCTTCATCTTCCGACAGTCCATCATCAACCAGCGCTTTGAGGCTGGCACTTATGGAACTGCACTGCTCGTCGGTAAGTAACAACTGAACACACCACACACCTCAACTCCTCCAACATACAACTCACAACTCTGGGAATGCACATGTTACAGAATCACATACAACATGAAAACCAACATGCCCACATACCAGACACGACAACATAAATTACTGTGGCAACCTGGGCTAGCCATGTTCACAAGCCATCAACGGCATGGCACCTCAGCCATACAATAGCAGAGTGTGGGGAGAGGTGGGAACCAGGCATGTGCGAAGGAGGCAAGTGAGCCATGAATGTGAATGTATACAATGCCAAGTGTGGCGTGGATGTGCTGGACAGACTTGAGTATGCAGACCATAGACATTTCCATGTCAACATACACTGCTGGTGTTTGGAGTGTACTGGACAGTGGGGCTTGTGGATTTCGCGTTGTGCTCTGCACTTGGTCCGGGTGCATCCATGGTGCTACGCAGTTACATTTTTTTATGATGTTTTTTTTCTCTGCTTTTATAGTGCATTTTCCCGCATGACGTGTGGTAATTGCAGGTCTGTCGCCAAGGTGCATTCAATAGCCATAGATGGGGCTGAAATGTGTGTGTGGGGGGGGGTGAAGAATCTCAATGGGCTCACCACCAAAGAAAATTGTTCATTAAAAACCTTATTTACTCTACCTAGTAGTACACCCACAGTCCTCCTGTACTTTGATACTGGACTCAAACGAATTGGAGAAACAGCAAAAATAAGAATATTACTTTTTTGGGTGCACCTGAGGTCCTCCCCTGAATTGGCCACTCATAGGTCTGCCCTCGAGGAAATCGTTAATATGGGAAACTGCACTACTGTCCCCTAGCTCAGTTATATGAAGGTGCAGCTTACCAGCTTGGGCATGGGCATGTATTGGTCAGATGCTTCTCAAACTAAGCCCAATTCTAATACAATTATTAAGGAGAAATATTGGACACACGGTGATTGAGTCATATCATCATAAAGCAAAAGTCAGGAGGATTGACAGAAGGGTTTTTGGATTTTAAAATTCTCCCCTCATTAGAGCCATGTATGGATGCATTCGGTCCACCGCTAGCCCGTACCCTGTAAATTAAATTTAAACTTGGCACTTTGCAGGCAGCTCCAAAACTCAGAACTGCATGCTTTGCACTAAAAGCACAGAAAATGTAGAACATGTATTGCTTTTTGCCTGCTAGATGAAAAACGCAGGTGGTCATGGCTTAATCGGATGTGCATCACTTTGGGCACAAGACATTTTAGAGCTGCTCCTGGATTTTAATAGCTGGCATCAGTATCCCCAGGCCACTAAGCCTGGATAGGTATTTCTTAGCAGTCAGATACATGCGGCAATCGTTGGGCCTTCAGCTGTAACTAATTAATATGCCCTATGACGTTATGTACTTTAGACCAATTTAGGTAATACACTACTGGGCTTATGATTAGCCAAAATGATACAAACCAGAGTGGAC
Organism: Triturus cristatus; assembly: GCF_964204655.1. NCBI lineage: Eukaryota > Metazoa > Chordata > Amphibia > Caudata > Salamandridae > Triturus > Triturus cristatus. The sequence continues at coordinate 973,949,770 of NC_140593.1, forward strand.
TTGGTGTTTATTGTTACTGAAGTAAGATTAAAATTGGTTTAATTATGAATCATACTCTTCTTGCATGATAGGATACCTCTTTTAAATTGATGGCCAACCTGATGTATTATGCTATCTTCATGCGTATGAATCGAATGATATAACTTGTCCCTTTGCATCGGTTTGTCTATTTGGTCTAAATATTATCTACATTGGCATTTTTCCCTCTGCTGTTTCCATATGTGTAGCACTGTGCCCCATGTATTTGTTATGCTCTAATTGCTGCTCTGCTCATTTTTCACTTTGTCTATGAATTTTTTGTTAATGTGTTTTATGTAAATGCTCTTATCTTTTATTGTGTCTTTTATGGGCTTTTCCCCTAAAGTAAACATTTTTGAATGAATGAACCCCTTGAATGCAATACACATAGAAAGAGGAAGTAATGAGGAGACATAACAATTTTTCTCCTCATTAACGCCTCCCCTGGGAAGGTGTAACATTCTGGCGCATTCCCAGGTATACCAGTTCTGGTAAATCTGGGATGCGTCAAAATTGATGGGTGTTACATGGGACCACCCACACAGTGCCCAAGGAACGCATTCTCAGGGCAGAGTAATGCAATACAGAAATGTGTGCTGCGTTGTGTTACTCCAGATTTCTGAAGCCACGCAGGGCCACACAAAGTGGCTTTGTGTGGCTTCATAAACCTAATTTTTGAGTTGCATGATGCATGCAGCACGTAGCATAATGCATTTTGGGACTCGACTGAGGTCATAAATAGGGCCCCAAGTATTTCAAACTTCAGTGCTGTTTGCCTGTTTTCACTACCCATCTAGCAATCAACCTCTTCCCCGCTCATGACGGAACCACTCCGTCATGAGCCACGGGTGCGCTGTGCTCATGACGTAGTGGTTCCGTCATGCTGCGGCCGTTGGCGGCTGCTCCTCCCACGCGGCGCTAATTCCCCGCCTGTGCGGGCGATTAGCGCAGTGGATGGAGTCATGACGGAACCACGCCGTCATGAGCACAGCTCACCCGTGACTCATGACGGCGTGGTTCCGTCATGAGCACAGCGGCGCCGTCAACCCCCCCAAACCCCCCCAGCGCTGCGGCGGAATTCGCGCCGCAGCAAAGGGGTTAATGACACTGCTGTAGCGTCGGAATCTTACTAAATGAAACTCTTGCCGATGGTGGGAGAGAAGCGCACAGGAGTGTCTGTGTGTGGCTAGGCTTGTGACTGCTATCAGACGTCAGTGGCTGAGAGAATATTCAACATTACAACATTGTGATATTTTATGTCACCAATGAGCTCTGTGACCTCATTAGAGGCATAAGGCTGAGTGCCTTTATAAGGTCTGAGATCTCCTAGTTGATTTGCAATAACCTTTTCAGATATGGTTGAGGGTATTTTATGGCTTCGAATATATGTACCTTTTGCCTTACCTTCTATTCTTCCCCCTCCATCCTTGGCCAGTGAGACCTTGTCATGTTTGACACATCAAGCCACTCCCTGCATTTTGGCCAATATCATTTTGCATGCTTGGATGTTTTTTATCCCAAATTTACAATGCTAAAATCAAGCTACTAGTATCAGAATGTGACATATTAGCTAAAGAGCTGGGCCAGGTTGAAGATGTCACATTTGTTTTGAAGCTCATAAGCAACCAGGGACAGCAAATTCCAGGCAAAATATAAATAACTGCCTTGCCCAGGGCATCTAGCTTGTTCACGGGTGTAAAAAGTCATTCATCACTTTGTAAAAACAAAATACATCAAAGTACCGTGTTTGCAGGGAATTCTTCCATTGGTAAGTGCTGCTATGGTGATATTTTTAAGTTTTTAAAGAAGTTGGTGCTCAGCAAAAAACATCTTGCTCTATGCAGCTCTGCTTGGTGGGGTTCTGCTGAAACCTGTTCGTTTGAGCAGGGCTAAAAGGCTGTGTCACTGCTTCCTTTAAGGACCACAGAACCAAGGCAGAAGACAAGTGCATCTTCTTTCCTCAGACCTTGCAAGGCAGATGGCAGCAGACAACAGAGAGCAGTATCTGTGCTCTAGCAGTGTTATCAATCTGTGTTTCTCCTGGCTTCCAGCACATGGGAGGTTTCTTTGGCTAGTGAACATCTTCCTCCTTAACAGTTTCTGTGGGAAGACAGCTACCGCTCTGTGCTGCCACGAAGGGCATGTCAGTGTGATATTACTTTCAGCTTTTAATAAGTTATTAAAAGTGAACAGTGATGTTATTTTCATATTACAGGAGCATTCTGATGGCAAAAAGTGGCTGTCATAAGAAAAAAAATATCAGGAGATTGTGAAAATATAACATCCTCATATATATCTATATCGTATCTAAGGAATAAAGTGCCCTCTGACCATTTAGAGGAACATAGCCATAAATCATGGGCATTTATAAAGGTACATTTATATATCATACAGCTGAGAAGGGTCTTTTTATAATGGCATATGTAACCAAGATGGTTGTAGCCAGAAGAGGAGACTAGAAGTTTTGCTTTTGCATATTACATGCTTATAGCCCCACAGAATTTACTAAAAGAGAGCGATGTTCAATATTTTTGAAAAATAAATGCTTGGCTAGTTTTCCCTTTAGTCAAACGATGACTATCGCTACATGTGGATTAAGGGGCATTGTACAATACGCCTGGTTGGTAGCTAGTACCACAGAGAACATGGATAGTACTAACCATAAAATGTAATGGCCATTTCCTTATCACACCATTCAGTGCAAGAGCTCTCGTGGAATGAAAGATCAGATTGCATTTCTAGGATCTGCTGTTGCACCACACATACCTTTGATTCTAATGAAAACAATAATGCTCTAGGCCCAGGTGTGCGAAGACATTTTGTGGTGTCAAAACCTGCGATTTGCGAAATCATAGGGTTTTCAAATGCAAAATGGCTTTGCAGCATGTATGTAAACACATTATGCGGCGAGTTAGGAAAGCCATTGAGAAATGCAAAGTGGATTTAGCAACGAACATGGAATGTTAGAAAGATGATTGAAAGGGGTATCTCCTTGTCATTGCAATTCGATATGGCATGTGTCAATGGTCAGTTACCAACACCTCAAGCAAGGTATCAACAGATTCGCAGAGGGGAACATTGCCTCTTAGTGAATGCCAACAGGGATGCTCCTTGCATGCCACCATCCATTGTTAGTAGTCAATCACAGGGTTTCACAAAGAGTGACCCACCTAATTAGTATTCATTAGGCAGGCCATTCAGCGAATCCTTGTGACTGGAGATTTTGTAATGTAGCCAATTAATACAGAGGTACCATCGCAAAATCAGAGGCTGGTCGCAAAAAGTCAGTGCTCAATTTGTGGCCTGTCTCCTAATTCATCTGTCCCTAAAGGACAGAATAAATATTGAAGATCTCATTTTCATAAAAGCTTGGAGCCTCGAATCACTATGAACGAGGTGCAAAAACGGGTCAACTAGGAAGCATGTCATTAATTATGATATAAGGGACCATAGGTTGAAATATCACATATCATTTTATCGTAGCCTGTACTTGGCCCATATGCATTATGTACGTCTTTATAACAAAAGTGACAAATAAGGAGCACATTTCTACTTCTAGAGCACTGTGCAACACTAAGAGTAGCAAAGAAAATATGCTCCTTTAATTACATTCTTGTGTCACATTCATGAAAAGTCCTACAGTATTCCCAGTGTACCACCGATCATTGGATAGAGAAATTAATTTAAACTTAAAATGTTCGTATTACCACTGCTAATTGATTCTAAATGAATGTATGTATTGAAAGGAGAATGAATAAAACATGAGCTAGGAACTTGAGAAACTTGATGCAGTTTTTAAATCCCTTTGCAAAGAAGTGTTTTGTTTCTATACGGTCCTCATGGGTTTTCACATCCCTATATGTCGATGATAAACTGCTTCTGATGCCTGAGACTCTACCAGTGCAATTAGTAAAACTGTAATTACTGTTACATGTGCTTGAATTTATAATTAACGCAATTCCTTTCGGGACCCCACCATAGGGCAAGTGCATGCACCATCACTCACATTCAAAGTGCTCTCAGACTTTCAAACTTCAGTGCTCTTTGCCTGGTTTCATTACCCATCTAGCCTTTGAAAGCACACCTCCTATCTCAATGACGCTTCTGTAGCTTCAGAATCTTACTACATCAAACAATTGCCGGTGGTGGGATCATAGGAGGGCACAGGGGTGTCTGTTTGTGACTGGGCTGTGGCTGACAACAGAAGTCTCTGAGTCTGTGGCTGAAAGAATATCAAACATTATTATATTGTGGTATTTTATGTCACCAATTAGATCTGTGAACTCATTAGGGGCACAAGGCTGCAAGCTGAGTGCCTCTATATGGTCTGAGATCACTTAGCTTATATGCAGTAACCTTTTCAGGTATGGTTGAGGGTATTTTATGGCTTCAAATATATGGACTTTTGCTCCTCTTTTAGACTCCCTCATGAAGGTAGCAGGGCGAATCATTTTAAACAGATTACACGACTGGCTAAGCACCCAAGATATTATCTCCGAAATGCAATACGGTTTTAGACAAGGCAAAGGTACCATCGAACAGGGTCTAAATCTGTCTCTCATTAAAGCCAAATATACCCAGGCAAAAAAGGAAACCTCTACATAACTTTTGTTGACCTCAGTTCAGCATTTGATTGTGTTGATCACGGGCAGTTATGGGACTCCCTCACAGAGATTGGCTTAGACCCTACCATCATATTATTCATTAAAGAGCTGTATAGGGATGCATCGGCCCGCGTGAGATATGGCACCAATGGGGAATGTTCCGACAGTTTCGCTATTAGACGAGGCGTAAGACAGGGTTGTATTTTAGCCCCTTTACTTTTCACCCTCTATATCAACTCTGTCAGTCACCATCTGTCTAGAACTTTCCACGACTACCCAACAATTAATGGTAAATCGATCCCCATTTTGCTCTATGCCGACGACGCGGCAATAATGTCCCAGACTCCCATGGGGCTTCAGAGGGCTGTTTCTGAATTTTCTGACTTTATGTCAAAGAGAGGTCTAAAAGTCAATACACCCAAAACCCATAGCATGTCCTGTGGCCTAGGGATTGGGAAAAAGCCATGTACTATCTTTTTGAATGGCAACAAATTATCCAATGTCGATAGTTTCCCTTACCTGGGTATTATTTTTAATAAGAGGGGTACTTGGAGAGCCGCGGCCCAAGCCAGAGGTTCAGCAATGTTTAAAGCAATAGGTGCACAGACAAACTTTTCAAAAAAATTAGGGGGTCGCCCAATACGCCCCTTACTCCAGATCTATCGGGCGAGGTGCACCTCAACTGGCACCTACGGGTCAGGGATCTGGGGGATTGAACCTGCCGAACAACTCCAGCGCCTTGAGAATGCTTTTCTACGTTATCTCTTGGCCGTTCCCCCCGGCACCTCTACCCATATGGTGCATACAGAACTGGGCCTCTCATACATTGCAGACACAATCAACTCCTCTCCCCTCATCCTATGGCAAAAAATTTGGATTAATGAAGAAACACCATTCAACAGGGAAATCATAGCAGATTGTCTAAAATTGACAGAGGTCAGGAACATTAAATGGTTGAACTATGTAAAAGGGTTATCCACTGACATCGGGCATCCGGAATTTTTTGCTGATCCATCAACCTTAACTCACATATCCAAAGCCGAGCTAAAGCGACTTGTTTTAAATCATCTGTACCGCAAACGCTGGCTCTTAGAATCACAGAAGTCCACCATTGTTGATTACCAAAATTTGATCACTGTGACTGGCACACAGCAATACTTATTACTAGAACCATCTCCATTCACCCGCATGCTCCTGACCCGTCTTCGCACCAACACGTTTTTTAGACTCCTCACTTTCCCTAATCCAAATTGCTGGGACACTGACCTACAAAAATGCCCCTGCGATGGCCTCTCGCCCCAATCCAATATCCATTGCATCCTTTTCTGCAGATTTTATTATCTGCCAAGGACTACTTTTTTAAAACCACTGCTGAGATCCTGGGGTATACGCACATGCAAATTGGCATACTGCAAATTAAAATCCTTGGAAACCCCTTTAGTCCTGGCAGCTATGTCATCTTACCTGAAAATGACGATGAGGCTGAGGTTATCAATGCAACCCTAACCTGTTTTACACTTTGTTGCTTAGCTGTACTTATCTTTTTAATCTCTGCGATTTTATTCATGTCATTAATTGCATGTAATTTTAGCTGTTTTAAGGATTTTTATTTACGTGTACTTTTTTGATACTGTATTTACATATCGAATAAAGCTCATTATCTATCTTATCTATCCTCTTTTATCCCACCTCCCCCACATAGTTGCCAAGTGAGGCCTTTTCATGTTTGATACATCAAGTCAGTCCTTGCTTCATTTTGCATTCTTGGATGTTTTTTAGCCCAAATTTACAATGGTAAATTCTTATCTACTAGTCTCAGAATTTGAGATATTGGCTAAACCTCTGGGCCAGGTTGAATGTGTCACATTGTTTTGAGGATTGTAGGCAACTGCAGAATAGGAAATTCCAGACCAAATATAAACAACTACCTTTCTCAAAGTATCTAGATTGTTTATGGGTGAAAAAGTAAGCACTTTGTAATCACAAAATACATCAAAGTACCAGATTTAAAGGGATCCTCCCATTGCTAAGTGCTGCCATGTTGATCTTTTTAAGCTTTTAAAGAAGTTGGTGCCTAGCAAATACATTTTATTTATTTATTCAGTGTTTTATATTGCGTGAAAATGACCCAACTGGGTACCAGAGCACTTCACAGTTTTATAGCATTCCCCATTGCAACAGTTCGTTAGAAGAGGCTTTTAAACATAACTATAGGGCATGAGTATGAATTTCTGAGTAGGAATATTTGCAAATTAAATTAATATGTGCCGTAAAAGAATACATAATATGGCAATTAGTACAGTCAAATGTAAATAGCAAACAGTCTGATTATAAATGTTAGTGTTATAACAAGGGATATGTCTCTGGCTGATTACGCATTTAATTTCTCCCTTATAAATTGGATACGTCTATTATGTTTCATTTAAGTAATCTTCTGGAGAGAGCAGATTACTTACATCAAAGGATTATATGAACAGTCTCTAAAGAGATAATTGATGGGATTGCTCTGCTGTTGGTTATGGTAGGAATTTGCTAATTAGAAAGATCTTACCTTCCTTCTTGAAGACTGAGGTGGTCGGGATTCTTCAAAGCGGGAAGCGAATTCCACATTCTAGGTCAAGCGCCAGAGAACTCTCTATCGCATGTTGCTCTATGCAGCTCAGCTTGTTGGGATTCTGCTTAAACCTGCTCATTAGAGCAGGATGGAAAGGCTGTGGCATTGCCTCATTTGAGAACCACAGAGCCAGGGTAGATGACAAATGCATCCTCTTGCCTCAGGCTTTGCAAGACAAATGGCAGCAGACAATAGAGAGCAGTATTTGTGCTCTAGCAGAATTACCAATTTGTGTTTCTCCTGGCTTCCAGCACATAGGTAGTTTCTTTGGCTAGTGAAAATCTTCCTCCTATAAAGTTTCTTTGGGAAGACAGCTACTGCTCTGTGCGGCCATGAAGGACATATCAGTGTGATATTACAGTTTTCTTAAAATAAGTGATTACAAGTCAGCCGTAATGTAATTTTCATAGTATAGAAGCATTGTGATGGTAGAAAGTGACAGTCATAAGAAAATACATATCAGGAGATTATGAAATATGACATACTCCTATATATAACTATGTCATATCTATGAGATAAAGTTCCCTCTGCTGTATATTCTAAGGATGTTGAAAGACACTGAGATCATTATAAAGGTACATTTATATAACATACAGCTGAGATGTGCCTGTTTATCATGGCATATGTAACCAAGATGGTTGTAGGCAGAAGAGCAGACTAGAGGTTTTGCTTTTGTATATTAAATGCTTATAGCCCCAAAGAATTTACTACGGTAGGCTGTTCAGTATTAAACACACTATGCAAGTTAGGAAAGCCATTGAAAATTGCAAAATGGATTTAGCAATGTACACGAAATGTTAGAAAGATGATTGAAAGGGGTATCTTCTTGAAATCGCAATTCAATATGGCATGTATCAATGGTTTGCGACCATCACTGCAGTTACAACCCATTGGTCAGTTGCCAACACCTCAACCAAGGTAGTAACAGATTTACAGAGGGGAACATTGCCTGTTCTGGAATGCCAACAGGGATGCTCCTTGAATGACACCATCCATGTGTTGGTAGACAATCACAGGGTTTCACAAAGAGCCAGCTGCTTAATTAGTATTCATTAGACAGGCCATTCAGCGAGCCCTTGTTACTGGAGATTTTGCAATGTGACCAATTAATACATAGGTAGCATCGCAAAATCTGAGACAGCAAAAAGTCAGCGCTCAATTTGTGACCTGTCTCCTAATTAATCTGTCCCAAAATTACTCTATAAATATTGAAGATCTGATTTTCATAAATGCTTAGGAGCCTCAAATCAATATTAAGGAGGTGCAAAAAGTAAATATATATTAGGAGATTATGAAAATATGACACCCTCCTATAAGTTATCTATTGGTTAAAGTACCCTCTACCATATATTATGAGGACATTTCAAGTCACTGATATGTTCTGTGATCATAAAGAGGAACAAGGCGATAAGCCATGTACATTTATAGGTTCACAGAACTCCGAGGTGACTTGCAAAGTCCTTTAAATTCACTTCAGAGGGTATTTGATTCTTGTGATACAGGGTTACACCATTGCCCTTCCCCAAAAACAAAATCATTGACCTCCCGCTCCTTGCTGCAAATAAGTGTAGAAGGAAATATGAACAATGTATAAGGTGCAAAAAATTACATACAGTAATTTATTGGCAAACATTTTATTTGGATTTTAATGTAAATCACTTTCAAAACATTTCTTGTTCTTAATGGTAACATGGACAAAGACACCTCCTTTCTTGTAAAAAACTATAGATGTGCAAACAAATAAATGTACTCTCATAAATGGCTTCTTTCTGCTAATGACTATTATTTCTAGGAAAACAGTTCAGAAGAACCAGAAACCTAGTTCCACTTTCAATGTTGCAATAGCATTTGTAATTTTAATCCTTTTTTTTTTAAACTTTATTTATTTTTTGTAAACAAATCAATAAAGAGATCTCTTCAATGGTTACATTTGTCTTGTGTGTGAAAATTACATTTCGATGGCAATACACCCGTGTCTGTTAACAATTTGGAAGCCTGGCTCCAAGCAGCACTATCATATCCTTTATTACAGCAATCTAATCCGTCAGAATCCATGTGACTAAACAATGCAGTACTGACCCTCGACATGCCCATCGTTTGCATAAGAGCTCTGCCATTCAAGTCCTACAGTACCACCCCCTTGCGCTACCCTTAAACTATACCCAAAGTGAGGGAATCCGCCGCACCTCGACCACCCCAAGGCCCACCCGGCCGCACAGTCACCACCACCAAACCTAACCAACCCCCATGGGCACAATTCCTGAGCTGGAGTGTGATGGGGAGGAGCCCGGCATATTCGCGATATATGTTCTGTATGGGCCCCAGATGTCTTTGGGACGGGCCACACTAGGAAGGAGACTGGAGTAAATCTCGCTGTTTAAGCTACAATAAGCCATATCCGTAAGCCATGCTTTAGTTGCGGGAACCGCCCCACCGGCCCAGTGCTTAGCAATTTCTCGCTTTGCTAACAGAAAGCCCAGAGATGCCAGCCTCCTCACCGACTTGGGAAAATTAACCGTGTATCCCAGCAGCGCCACCTCCGGGGTAGGAACCAGGGTGAGCCCCAGCATCTCCCCCATGATTTTGTGTATCTGTGCCCAGTATGATTGCAGTCTCGGACAGGTCCAGGTCATATGGGCAAAATCAGCATGAGGGGAGGCACATTTCCAGCATGTGTGGGGCCTCTTGGGATCAATGGAGTGAAGTTTATCCGGTGTCATGTAGCTTCTGCGGAAAAACTTATAGTGTAGAAGTTTGTGGCGGCTATTGAGTGATATCTTGTTAGTGACCTTACAGCAAACGGACCACTGTTCATCCATAATGGGCCTACCCAAGTCAGCCTCCCATGCCATACGCAGTTTGTCGTCTAAGCAGGGAACCTGTGCTATACATAGCTTGTACAACTTAGAAATAAGATGCGCCCCTGTATCTTTGTCGATGAGGAGAGTAAGTGGCTCGAAGGAAGCCGGCTCGAGGGGAAATCCCCTAATCTCCACCCTAACTGTAAAATAAAGCCGGTTGAGGATGAATTGGTCCATGAAAGTGGCATCACTGAATCGTGCCTCCTCCGATATCGAGAATATGTGCCCACCCGGGTATAAATCCCTAACCTTGGTGAGGTCAAACTTCGTCAAAGTGCATTGCACAAGTTTCTCGCCAGTGACCGGGAGCCATCCCTCATTAGGTAACGGGAGAGAAGCGGAGTATAAAATGGGCTAGTCCATATAGCGCAGTAACCTATTCCAAGCCCAGTTTGTGGTAGACACCATTTGAATGTCAACTGGACTTCTAGGTACGCCCCTGGGCAATACCGCGGCCAAGCGACCCGGGTAATTTTAATCCTTAACCTGCCCTTGACGCTGGCAGGAGGCATCATGACATTACAACTCAACTGTTATAACTGCTACAGTCAATCAACATGTCTTTTCTTACATGTGACTAGTTAAGTCACAACTGTAGTGTAATAAGTAAATTACACAAAATTTAATTGTAGATTGTAGGACATTTGTATGGTCACTCTCCATTTATTGCCTTTTGCTGGACTCTACTTTTTTCTGACTTTAGAACTCAGTGCACATTACCCCCATCTACTAGGAGTACAGCACCTGTACTCCCCCTTTAAACATGGTTAAATAGGCTTATTTCAAATTGCCACATTTAACTTGCCTGTAAGGTCATAGTATATGGTATAGAATGTGCACCGAGGGTCTGGAAGTTAAGTGGCACTTGTTGACTGAAGCACCCATTGTGCCATCTACTATAGTGGAAGTACGAACAAGGCTTCAGCCTGACTGTTACAATGTAAACCCTGCAGTGTAGCCTTATGAGACACATATACCTCCTTTTTAAATATTTGTAAGTCATACCTATGTAGGTCTAGTGGACCACAAGGTGGGATGCATGGTATTTAAATGAAATGTCCCTTACAGTGGCAAGGCTAAAAAATCTGGTATCACTGTGGAATGCCTGGGTTAAAAATCAGAGTACAAATTAAAATACTAATACCCTATCTCGGAAATGGGACTAATTAGAGCAATAATTAAAGCGGTATTTTCAATAGCTATTAAGATCCAATTCAATGGTTATGGTTGATTTTTAATAAATATTAAGGAGGATTAACTATGAGAAAGTGATCTTTTCCCCTGCTTGAAGCTCCTGGAGGCTATTTTGCATTAGCTTTCCAGCAGTAGCACTGACAGTGAATAGCCCTGAATAAATGTGGAAAAGATGTGTAATGCCTTCCAGGAGTAAACGATAAGCTGGCTTGAATGAGCAGAGATTGCGTCTCTGAACTACATAGAATATTCAGAGTGAGGGCTGCAAGCATCCTCTGGCACCACAACATCAAATCCTGCTTGACAGGTTGTTGAGCCACATGCAACAGTTGGGGAACACTTGAAAAGAAGAGGAGTGGATACCAAAACAATTCTTGTTGATCTTCTATCTGGTTGCTGCAGGACCCTGCTTTTGTCCTTCTAGACTTGGGTCTCTGGATTTGTTGTGGGTACAGTGCCTACTGCTAACTAGATTTTTATGCCGGTCATAAACGTAGCACCTCCAAGTGCTCACTTCTAACCACTTTCTGGACCTGCAGAAGATCAGAAGAGGACTGGACCTGCTGTCTGTTTCATGAGAAGAGCCTAAAGGACTGGTCCTACTCTGTTTTGCACCCAGGACAAAAAAGTAGACTTCAACAGTTTGCTGACCTCCTGTGTGGCTACAGGGAGACAACTACTGCAAGAACTCTTTTCCTGGAAGTACCCAGCTGGCCAGTAGCAACTGGACATGGGCTGGACCTTGCTATTGGCCTCTGCATGACATCCAGCGAGTCTGTAAGTGCCTCCCCTGAGGTCTTAGTGGGGTTTAGAAGTATAGTCCTATGGTTGTTTGGGCACCAGAGTAAAGTTTGGAAACAAACAAAATTCCTTGACACCGTTGACCTCCAGACTTTTACTGGGACCAATTCACTTGTATTGGTGTATTTGACCAGGATCAATCACCATCAGACTGAAATTTCACCTTAATCCTGGTATACCACGCCCATTGGTCATTATTGGTGCTCTACATTTTCTTGGTGGAATTCCTAAGTAAAACTTTAAAAATGTACTCTTAGTTTCCCTTTATTGGATTCTTGTCATTTTGGTGTTATGTTGTTTATTACATTTTAATCTATTTTTCTAATTCATTTTGAGTTTTTTATTATTTCTAAGGTTGATTTTATTATTGTTTTGCTACCACATTATGAATTTACATGTTGCCCTACATTAAGCCATAGCTATCAGGGGCTTGAGCACAAGTTAATTTTGCTACTTTGAGGGTTCACTATGTCATGGGTTGTGATTATATCTTGAAGTGGGCAGTTGTCCATCCCAGAAAATATCCAGGGCCTCATTTTGATGTTGGTCAGAAAGCCTCCAACCGCTGGTCAGAGGCTTTCTGATCAATATGGAAAGTTTGCACCCCGATCACCGAATTACAATGTTAGTGGTCGGAGTATAAAGTGTATGGGGAGACCGACTTGGTTCCAATGGCTCAAGGAGCCAGTCGGTCAGTTGGAAACGCCTTTAAGGACAGCATTTCCGCCGTCGGGTTTATAATGACGATTTATAACAACCTTTCCATGTCGGCCTTTCTGACATGAAAAGGCTGTCAGAAAGTGACTTTAGGGGCCTTAGCAGGGTTCCCTTCTCCCCTGGCCCTCCAGCTGTTGACCTGACATCCCTGCACCATACGCAGGCACCGTGAGGTGCCTGCCTCATGGTGCAGGGATGTGCAAAAACTTCCATTGTACAATGGGAGCTTGTGCTGCGGGCAGTTACGGACTGCCGCATAAGCTTCCATTGTAAAATGGTAGTTTGAGACCATACCATGTGTGGTCGCATCCTGATTGCAGTGTAAGGACCGCCAACTGGAGGTCAGTTGGTTCTGCATCTGCGGCAGTGTCAGTCAGAAGCAATTCTGACCGACATCGTAATGAGACCCCTAGTGTCTTAATCAGCGGCAGCCGCTACAGGTAAGAGCAGTGGGGCTGGCCACAGGGATTTTCGAGAGACGACCACGAAGAAAAATGAATTATTTATTTAATTTTCCCTTGTGGTTGTCTCTCGAAATCACCCCCCAGCCTGTTCCACCGCTCTTAACTGCAGCGGCCGCGGCTGGTCTTCACCAAAGATTACATGCTCTTATATTTTATAAAATATATCTTTATTGTTTCTTTTATTAGTAATATTTTGCCATCACTTCTCTGCCCACTCTGACGGACAACAATTTAACACAATTCTTTTCACCATGCCCTTAAAAACAGAAATGCTGATGATTCCTTCAGATCACTGTAATTATGGTTCATTTTCATACAACCAAATATGAAATTCGCAGGTGAAGAACCTGCTTAGAACATGTCCTGGTAGAAACTCCTCCATCCCAGTGACATTGTGCTTAGTGACCAAAAGAGCGAAGGCCAAATGTAATATGGTTAGTTTCTCTGTTCTAAAGAAGGTCAATTGGTCTGATTATAAAAGGGAATGGTGCACTGCAGTTCATGCAAATAAATAACTGTTACCTGCTTGGGGCTCACTGGCACGTTATATACTTTTGGAAATGTTACGTAAAAGAGAGTAAATCATGTTCTTAACTCTCCAAATAGAAACAATATAGCCAACCCCAAGAAGCCTTTAACAGAAGTCTACACAATAGATGTAATAGGTGTCACCCTCCATAGCAATCCCTGCTATCTGCTATACCCTGAAACATATTGACTGCCACACCCATAATCACCCACAAGCCACTGACAAAATGCATATTTACAAACTGAAAAAGGTAACAGAAGAAAATCTTGAGAAGTTCATAAAATGTTTTGAAATTTTTAATATATTATATTGATTAAGGTATAATGATGGTCTGTGCTGCTTCTACGGGTAGATCTCATAATTATAATAATCAAAAGGTATGATAATACAATGCAATATGTGTACTGAGAATATTGGTCTAGAAGCAAGGGAGTCAATAAGGATATATGTGTATCAAATATTTTGAGAATAATAATGAGAATGGAACAGGAAAGAAACTTGGGACCTGGAAGTGCAGAAGTATGAATGATGTTAGAATTAGGACGTCCTGCAGATAGCAAAAGCAGAATGGGTTGGAAAAAGGATGGAAGGTTTGGAGTAAGGAAAATTTAAATACAGCATGTCCTTAACAACCAGACAGCATACTTAGTTTATTTTAGTTTAGCTCCCCACTTCTTGGTAAGAGTAAGCACTACCAGGGTATGGACAGTCGTGGCAGAGTTTAAGACTCATTCTACAGAAATCATTGCCTGGCAATATAATGTGTTGTTGATGAGGTTCTCCTGATTTTGCTTGAGTTCCCACCTGGGTTCTTTCCACTCCTTTGTTGTTTTCCTTCTCTCTCAGTTCCCCTTGGTGTAGGCCTTCAGTCCGCTTTGCCCTGAAGTCTTATGTTTCTTGTCCTTTGTTGTACCTTTAATTGTTTTTTCTTTTCAGTGGTCAGCCCTAGCATCCAGGGAGTTTGCTGGATACCTGGTCTGTCAAAGTCTCATCATTGCACCTTTCACCACAGCATAGGGTAGCATTTCCTCCACTACTCATGGCTATATTTAAATTGTCTTCCAGTTGAAAACCCCTTCCTAACCTTTGCTCCCCTCTTCTCTTTGGTTGACTGCTCTATACCTCTTGCTGCATGAGGAATCCCATTAAATAGGATTTGCTGGCAGTACCAAGATGTTTCTAATCTGAGAAAACCCAGTCCTGGTTTACCCCACTCTTATTCCCACCTCTCTCTCTCTGTTTACTCCAGAACTCTCATTGGGCTGCTTGGAGATGATGGGATGGCAAAGGGTTCTCAGTGGGTCCACTTTCTCAGAAACCTGACAGTTGCCAGGCCAAACATTTACCCCTCTGAGTGACAATGGCAAAAGCCATAAGTAAACTTTACAAAGAGAAATTTCCAAAAGACTGTACAAGGATAGGTCTAAATCATTATTAGTAAAGCTCATTTCCACTTAGAAGTCTTAATTTTGACACCTCAAAGACCTCAGTCAGTTTGCGTTAGAGAATTCATGTGCTTCAGTGTGTTTTATGGACTATGATTTCAAAATAGGAAGGCAGATTTTGTATGTCACAAAGAGTGTAACCGAACTGATTATGGGATTTGATGGAGCTAAAGTATAGTCAAGAAATGTTTCAGAGGAAACAATCACCTAAGTACAATTGTCCAGGCAACAGATATGGAAAACCAGATGGTTTGTCAACACAATCAAAAAGCATCTAGACGATCCTCCTAACATTCTTTTCACCATGCTTTGATCTTGAGAAGAACTGAAGACATTCCTAGACAATAATATACAAAAAGCACAGTCCACGATCAACTCTCTGCAACAGATACAACAGGAACCAGAGCACTAGAAGATTCATAAAAAAATTGTTGTGTATGAATGAAGCAATTTCCCTCCCTAATTCAGCTATTCAACAATGGGTAATGAGGTGGTGCCATTACTCTCCAGTGGCAGGGCATCCAGGACAGAAGTGAATGAAAGATCTTTTCTATTCAACACTTTGGGTGGCCCAAACTAAAGCAAACTATGCACCAGTATGTCCAATATGTATTCAAGCCAAAGGATCCCATAGTTCTCCTTCCAGTCTGCTACAACCATTATCTACTCCAACACAACCTTGGAGTATATCTGTAGACTTTCCACTAGATCTAACCCCTTAAAATTGCCCCACCAACATGTTGGTGGTTATGAACTATCCCACCAAAATGGTCCATTTCATTCTTTGAAAAACTACCTACAGCAGCGGAATTAGCAGATTTCATCTGAACATTTTTCATTTACATGGATTACATAAAATCCACTTAATGGATAGAGGCACACAATTTACTTGCGTCTCCTGGAGACAGCAGATGACGAAAAGAGTAGGCACTAAATACTTCATGTCCACCTACTATTATACTCAAATGGACGGACAGAATGAACAACTAAACAAATCCATTAAACTGTACTCGAGGAACGTGTTTATGAACCATCCAAATGAATGGAATAGGTGAATATTCCTACCAGAATTCTCCTATAATAGCTCTCTACATGCCTAACTGGGAAGATATCCATTCTACTGTAGTTATGGATATCATTTGCAAATGTGGCCAGCCCGAAATACAACACCACAATTCCATTAGTCACACTTTTACTTTAATGTCTGCAAGGATTTCCGAAAGCAGATTATCAACATCTGATACAAGCCAAACTTTAATGCAAGAAATTTGTTGACCATCATTGAAAAGTAGCAGTGAAATTTCAAAGAGCAAAAAAAAATGTTCCTCAACAAAATATCTAACCATTTCACTCCCCCCCCCCCCCACACACACACAAATTACTTTCAAATTCCTGGTTCCTTTCATGATTGATGGACAAATTGGGGCTTTTGCATTTTTATTGGCAATATCTGCCCACTGGGGATCACTGACATAATATTGATGTAAACAATAATGATTCCCTAAAATATCAGTAAATAGATATTGTTTACAAAAATATTGTCATCCTACACTAAACTAACAAGCACATAAATGTTGATAAAGATATTGCTGTCATAAATATCTGTTTTCGCTCATATCGAAAAAACGTTTTGGACACAAAATTATTGTGACCTCTAAATTAAGATATTTTCCACACAAATATCGGAACACAAATTTCGGAACATCAAATATTGACTACATAAATTTCTTCGAAAATCAAGTAAAAACTTAAAAAAACACTTTTCATAAAAACATCAAGAATAGCCATAAAAAAAATGTTATCAGTATTCTAACAACATTATAACAATTGTACAATATAAAACTAAGCATACATTATCCAAAAAGTGAAAATAAACCAGATAATAAAAATAGTAATAAAGAAGTATATTTAGAACAAGAATTGAGATTTAGACAATCATCTGATTTATTTTTATATATAAAAATAAATCACACATCCACCTTAAACCAAATATAAAATTACACATAAATAACATTGCAAATGCTAATTAGTTTTCATCATAAAAGGCAATGACTGAAAAAAAATTCAAACTAAAAAAAGACCAACCAATAAAATCCCAATACAAACAATATTAACCAATAAATGTAAGCAACCTATTTAACGAACAATATAAAAGGCACACAAAATTTAACTAATCACTACTCCAACATCTACAAAAGCTGCAAAAAGGTGTGATTGCAAAATTTTCCCAAAAGAATCGACGAATAGAATAAGACAAATATGCACAACTACCTACAAAAGTAAGAAAATTATAAATTTATAATAGCTTATAGACTAATTAAGTTCTTTGTAATACTAAAATGAAACATTTTTTAACTGAACACAGTTCCACTTTAATGTCTCTGAAAGTAGATACTGCAAAGCAATTGCTGCAATTTCGAGAAAATACCAAACTGCACACAAACAACAAAACGAAAACGTATGCACCTGAACAATGACTAACAAAAATAAATGTATTTAAAACATTTAGTCACTCTACTGTGGTTAAAAACACCCTCTGCCCCCATTAACTACCAACAAAAAATATTCAAAATAAAACTAAGCATTTTTTTTTCAATTGAAAAGGACACACCTGAATCACATTGCAGAAACTCTAGCAAAAAAACTGAAAAAACAAAATTTATTTTTTCGTAAAAACAGTACGTAAGTATGAATAAACAAACAAAAGAGATTATTTACTTGGTAATGTTAAACATATTTATAATTTTTAACATGTAACACTTTATATTATTACACTATTTTCAGACAAAATGACAGAAAGAGCAGGATACATCACTTTACAGAAAGGAAAACAATTACTCTTTCATATGGGCTACACTTACAGTGAAGAAAGTACAAGCACAGAAATAGTGAACTGGAAATATTACTCTAACTCATGCTATAGGAATTCGACAAAAAAAGATGCCTTCGTTAATAATGTTAAGGAACACAGCCATCCCCCAAATGTCACAGAAATCAAGGTAAGGCATGTGCTACAAGATGTACAAGAAGCAAGTACCAGTTCTCAAGACCCCTCAGCTAAAATAATAAAAGAAGTACTCTCGAAATTTCCCGATCATATTATAGGCCAGCTACCATCTTTACACACCTTAAAACACTTAGGGCCTCATGTAGGTAAATAAATTTTACCGGTTCATAAATACCGAGCCGTACCGAATCGGTAAATTAGAACCGGTAAGTTACATGTAGGTAAAAATTCGGTAACAGTTACCGATTCGGTAACAGTCGGTAAATACGAATCGGAATTCACCGAATCGGTAAATACCGAGGTGGTATCCACCGAATCGGTAAATACCGAGGTGGAATCCACCGAATCGGTAAATACCGAGGTGGTATTTAGCGAATCGGAAAATACCGAGGATACTACCACCTACCCTTAACTAAGTAGCCAATATCACAATCATGTCATTACAGAAGGTCTCACAGGCTTGAATAGGGGACCCCATACCACAAAGATCAGCTTAGTGAAATCACATCACAGGAGCATCAGGAGTCTCCTCGCAGGAAGGCTCGACTTCGGTCTGAATAATAAACATGATGTCTGAGCTATGAAAAGCACCAACTGTCAGGTATGTGCAGCTGCGCGTGTGCCATGGCTAAATCGTGGGTCGAACAACCTAGAGTGGAAAACATGCATTGTGAAACATTCCAGACTGTGTGTCACAGCATGTACAGACCAAGGTCGCTGCGCAGAGACTGGGATGGGAACAACAGAATGCACTCGTCTGAAGGAAGTCTCGAGTCAGCAGTTCATTCAAGAAAGAACATGTAAACGCAGTGTCGTGTGCAAAGACACAAATATGGCTACATAACATTCAACGTGGTTATGTCAACTGAACAATGCATGTACGTATTCAGGGAGAACTCACTACACGCCCCCTTGAGCGAAGCAATATGTAATAGGCAAGAAAAGAGAGGACGCAGAGTTCAGTTTCGTCAGAGCAGAACAGGGCGTAACCAATGCAGCGCCAAAGTCCTACAGTCCAATTAATTGCAGCATACAATTCCAAAAAACACAATGCAAGTATAGTGAAAAACTCAAGCAGACCATCAGGAAGAGAAAAACGAGAAATGAAAGAAATAAATGTTGCGCCAGGGTGCTGTCCAGTAGCACAGGCGCAATGGACGACAATCCAGTTAATCCATGAATGTATAGGCAGCATATGTGGCCACGGCTTCCAACAAGCAATCATTTCCACGGCCACTAAAAGTTTCAGCCATCCAATTGAGTAAAGAAAAGGAACATACGTGTTCTCCAACCAACGGAGCCTCCAGCACAATCAGAGGGCACCCGGAATGTTCCTCCAAATAGCTCATGGACAAGAAGTCGTAGGCTGCCGCTGAGATGTCCCAATTACCCAGGATACCATGCGCCGCTCCACACGCCATGATCCGGACACCAGAACAGGCCAACTCGTGAGACACTAAGGGCCGCATCAGTCGATCGAAATCCGGCACCGGAGACACCATGTTGGTCAAGCACAAATCCAGGGGCCATTCAAAGGGACAATCCAGGCAGTGTAATACAGGTTGTACGCAGGTGAAGTAGGAATACCTGAAGGATAATCCATAAGCCAGGCTCAAAGTCGCCAATGGCAAAGTACCATAGAAGTCAAGCATCCTATCACGAAGAAGATGCAGACGGGACAGGTGCTCGTGTGGCACAGAAGGAGCAGGCATTCCGGAGTATGAAGAGTAAAAGCAGCACACCTGCCACCAGCGCCAGTAGCAGCGGAACACCTCCAAAGATGCTCGAGAACAGTGAATGAACAAATGCCGGAATTACACCAAAAATAGCTTGGAAAGAGGTCACGAGACCCGAGCCCCACATGTTAAAAAAAATATTGAGCCAGGCCGGTCGTGGACGAGGCATTGATAATACTTTGGATCAAAGAGCAGAAATGCAGGGGGAGGTCAGTATTCAGAGGCGCCTGTTCCTCAGTGCGCGTTGTAGCAACGTGAAGGACAAATATTTCACGAGAGGAAGTCAAAGGCACCTCTTTGTAGGACAATGGCGCTCTATTCTGCTCAACTTGTTGCACTCTGCTTTCAAGGTTGGAATCGAAGGCCAGATGGAAACATCCCGCCGCCCATGCGGGGGTGGCAAAAGAACAGTATAGCAGCAGACAACTTCATGCGAGACAGTTATGTACGGGATTACCACTCACATCCCGCAGCACACTTCATTAATCATAATTAAATGAATACCGTTTGCAAGCGCAGTGAAAGAAGGTGTAATCACAGGCACTGGGATACCTCGTAGGACGCACGCAAAAATCGGGCCTTGTACATTGCATGCACCGTGTACTTGCATGTGCCTATTGTCTCATGAATGAATCCTAGAAGTGAGAGTGCTAGTGCTAATATCTATAACGGCTTAGGCCTTCTCCATGTTTGGTTGGTCAATAGCTCTCAGTCTGGAAGCCGCCTCACTGTGCGACAACTTGCAGACCTCGTTGTCAATAGCATGCGCGCACCTTTTGGTTCTGCCACCCACGGGACCATTCACAACATCATTCCATTCGGTGTGCACATTGATGGAGTGGGTGGACTTCCTGATCCTGTAGATGTGCTCTGTGTCAGCTGGTGGACAGAGTGGGATGTGTGTCCCATCAATGCAGCCAATATAATGGTGGTAGAAATTCCTGAAGGAACGGGACAGGCAACTCTGGGATACACCACCCACCGCAGCTGTCACCACCTGAGAAATGCCGGATGCCAGCAGATGTGGGCTGCAGAGCACCTGCACATGTGGGGGTATGGCGTGCGCCCTTCTTATTGGCTGGTCCAGGAGTGGGTGCGGGTCCCTGATTGAGTCCATGATGGTTTCGGGGTGTAGCCTGTACCTGTCATGTATCTCTGCATCAGTCAGCTGGAATAGTGTGATGCGCTGTCTGTGGATGCGTTCCTTCCGTCGCCAAACCCTCAGTCCTGCTGCCTGTAGACGTAGGCGCCTTGCAATGACGTACATGGCTGCCAGGGTGACCACGCTGTTGCATTTTGGGATTGCTTAGCTGCACTGTTGTTGGTTACCACCTGCTTTCAATCCGTGTTAATTACCGACTCTTATTTACCGATTTTCTTGGATTTCTTAATTACCGAGTGCTCCTACATGTCATTTTAATTTTTTCCACTTCATATTTACCACTTCATATTTACCGATTCGTTAATTATGTATTCGGTAACTATGACTCGGTATTTACCGCCTCATATTTACCGAACAGTGGTTTTTGGACTCCTACATCTCACTTGTCTGAATACCGGTCGGTAACGGCATATTTACCGAATTTCGGCCGTTACCGACCGGTATTTCGCTACCTACATGAGGCCCTATGTGCATGAACTAAAAAAGCCACCACTTACACCCCTCCGGCCCCTAGAAGATACCAAAATATCTGAATTCCTGAACACTTAACCATAACAATCTAGGAGAGTCCGCATCCAACTGTATCTGAAATGATTACACTGGCTTCCTACAAGGGAACGTGTGAGGATTGAAGAATTGTTCCTGACAGACAGAGCTTTCCATCACACCAGTACCTAACAGATTTATCCCCTACTAACCTTCCAGATCACTTCGGTCCTCCAGTTCTCCTGCTAGTAGTTATTGCTTAATTCAGAGGGAAAACGTAGGGCAGCTGCTCCTACTTGTATCTGGCTATAAGGAATTGGAATACCATCCTGCAACAGCCCCGCACCACAGAGAACATCCAGGCCTTTAAACAACTCCTCAAAACATGGCTCTTTGGGTCTGCTTTCTAAAACCACAAGTCATTACAGGATCAGACTCATAACCAGCGCCCAGAAACTCATTGAGTAGCTGTTGCACTTTACAAATCCCCCAGATAGATAGACACACATAATGAGGAATCCTTCCTTTTATACAACATAAATAACGAAAAATGTATCATGATATTTTCTCCAAAGTTAATTTACTACAACTAACCCAATACCAAACAAGGGTGGTGGATGGCACATTCAAAGTGTGCCCCAAACCATTCACTCCAATCTACACCATACAATGTGAGTACCATAATACTAATATACCATCTGTATATGACCTACTACTTAATAAATAAAGTAGTATCTCTACACTTTTAAGCCACTTTAAAAGTAAAAGAAACAACTACAACTACACCCTACATAAAATATGAATAGATTTAGAACAAGCCATGATTCAAACCATCCGAAACGGTTCCCCACACACAACCGTACAGTGCTGTTACCATCAATTTATTGAGACACCTCCAACAATCTACACTTGGGCACCGATTACGAGTACTGTGGTCCCAAGACGGCAGCACCTGCAGTGGTGGTCTGACTACCGCCTACTCGTCGGACCAACCACCCTATTACGAATAGGATGAACTGCCTCAAGCCTGCTGCTAGACTGCCAAAACCAACAGGATTGTGGATCCCACGGTGGTCGAGAAAGCAGCGGGGTATGGTGGTGGTGGAGATGCAGGCACCCCCATTGGAATTATAAGTTACATTTCCGACAACCTTTCCATGGCAGGAACCCTGACATTGAAAGGTTGTCAAAAAGACAGGGAAGGGTCCCCAAACAGGGCCCCCGGGCAATGTAGCCCATTGTAAAATGTGACTGGGAGCACATTGAGTGAATGATTGATGTTGTACCTCCTTATGCCTGCACTGTCGTGGGAGCACTGTGTGCCATGCACAACATGGTGCATGGCAACAGTGTGCGCACAACAGTGCAGGTGCTGCAGTGCAGCAGCACTGCCTACAGTCTCACTCTGTGAGTCCAAGCATGCCACCATCATAGGACCAACACCGGCACTCCACCGGCCCGGCGGTCATCTCCAAATGCGGTGGTCAGGATGCCGCCTGCTTGGCGGGGTTCCACCGATTGCCACAATGGTGGTCCGGCGATCAGATCACCAATCTTATCAGGCCCTAAGTAAGGAGTACACAACAAAAAGCAAATTTGCGAATGAAATAAAAAAAATTATTGCACTACACTATGTCACTGTCACAGAAGTAGCTATCCACTGCACTTTACTGATACAAAAGTCCTTTCTACCAACAAACCGGACACAAACTTAGTCCTCTAGTGGATGATTTTGAAGACACCTGGGTTGGCAGATTGAATTGGTCAGGACACAGGTGCCAACTCAAATTCCAAATAACATAGTGGAATGTATTTGACAGCACCATGGTGCAGGTTGCTAAAACTAACAACACAGTGAAAGGATGGCATAATGCCTTCCAATCAACAATAGGCAGAATTCAACCTGCACTATACAAATATATTGAGATGCTGCAAAAAAGAACAAAGCAACTGAGAACTACAAATGTAACAATCAGTAACCCAAATTAAACCTAAAGTAACCAAACAAACTAACAGAATGTACGGCATGCTACAATGTACGTTAAAATTCTTTATCAATAGCAAAGGACTACACTACCTAGACTGAAAAGCAACAAAATCAAGTTGACTACACAACTCCCAATGAACTAAAATAAAAATCCAAACCCATACCAAAACAATATTTTTTAACGAATTAATACAGAAATTATTTATACAAATCAGTTTAAAAAATATAAAACTGAAAACACAAATCGAACCGATGAGTAAAATTAATATGCCTATTATTACATTAAAAAACCTAAAAAAACACCAATTATCAGAATGCATAATACTAATAAAAATCACATAAAACAAATGAAATAAAACATATTAAATGGAAATTAACATGCAACAGTGGCATCAAATACAATTCGATAAATAAATATATATTTTCCCATCAAACAATAAAAAACTTAAAAATAACTTACGATTCAGATATTTCTTCGTAGCGATGTACACAGAAATATTATCCACCAAAAAACAAAAAAGTTAACGTACATAAACACCCCAAAATGCAATAATAACAGCACTCCAATAGTAATCCACCAAAGCAATCCAAAAGTTTTCCCACCAAACAATAAACAACTTAAAAATAACTTACGATTCAGATATTTATTCGTAGCGATGTACACCGAAACATTATCCACCATAAAACAAAAAAGTTAAAGTACATAAACCCCCCCAAAATCCAATAATAATAGCAGTCCAATAGTATTCCACCAAAGCAATCCAAAATTTTACGGGACCAATAAAAACATGAAAATTATAAGATGAAAAAATGCTCCAGGAAAACCAAAAAATGAAAGGAAATTAAAATGAAAAATATTGATGTACTAGAAACCACAATTATTTCCTTTATAAAAAAGGAAGGGAAAAGCCAAATGTCCATAAGATACCTTCAGATCTGTAAACCTGCAAAAAAGAGACAATACGCACCCACACAAAACATTCTTTATGTGGTCGAAACATTGCTGACAAATGCAGTTATTTGGATTCTGAACTATGTTTAAAATATCAGGATTATACATTAAAACATTCCCTGTTTATTATATACTGGATCCGATTAACCCTTTTGTATATAAATGCTTTTTCACTTTCACAAAATGTCGCCCTGGCAAAATAAAGCCTAAATCTCCCTTTTCAATACATATAAGTCACCCCAATGGGGCACAGTGTTTAGGAGGTTGGAGATGTTCTTTTAAGTTTGACATGTCCTGGTAGTGAAAAACTCTTACATTTGTTTTTTACTATTGCAAGCCTTACCTCTTGCTTAGGATAACGTTGGGTTTCGTTATTCCATTGAATAAGTGTAATTTTTAATTGGCAGCAGGTAGGAATATCGAGTTTTGTGTCTAAAGAAGTATAATTTTAAACCCCCTTTAATGGTAAAGTCGGGTTTCAAGTCACGATTCTAAAAATGCCACTCTTAGATAGTTGACATTTTCTTATCTTAATGATTTGGTACCTGCTGTGTGTTCCTTGGTCACATGACTAGATGTAGCTGCCAGTTGGTCTTTGTGAATTGCTCCCAGACAGTGACACAAAGGGGGAATAGGTGATGACAGGATGGGCGGTCTTTCACTTGATGAGGGGAAGTAGCTGTCACCTACTACACTTGTATTTCACAAAGGCTCTGCCCAGAACACTCATAAAGAGTTTTAACACTAGTCTTTTGTGACCCCAGACAAGCTGTGGCTAGGGCAAGGAGGTAGGAAATTCCATGAACTTCTGGGGTGGAAATCTCTAGACCCTTCTCCTACTTCAAAGTAGGAACCAGGGATGAATATTGGACCCTCTGACTAGGGGTGGGCGGAATTTGAGTAATCGTGCTAAGCAAAGCTCCGCGAAACGGTAAAAAATCTCCGCGTGCACGCAGAAATTCCACGAACACGCGGAATTGTTTGTTCACAATGCTTTTTTCCTGTTCGCGAACGCTGTTTGCGTGCTCGTGGGAAAATATCTCGGGAACAAAAATTTTGAGAACGCAAACAAGCAAATGATTTTGCAAAGCCGCAGAACGCAGAACTTTGGGCAATTCCGCGTTCTCCGCGGAACGCAAAATTACCCAAATTCCGCATATTCTGCGAGCGGAACGGAATTTACCGCTTAGGCATACCTCTGACCCTACTCTTCAGTACACCTCGGGACCTGTGGATACTACAGAATAAGGACTGCCTCCTGAGGAACTGCTACCCTTTTGCTCTGCTGCTCTGCTGCCCTGCTTGCTTAGAAGGAGGACTGGACCTTCACCCTTCATCCCAGGCTGAAGTGACACCAAGGGTCATCTGACTGACCTTCTGTTCTTCGGAGCTACAGGCACAGAACAAGATCGAGAGGTAACCTGCATCTACCCAGTTGACCTGCTGCCTGAACCTGCATCTGCCCAGTTGACTTCTGCTGGAGTGAGTTCCTGATCCCCAAAAGGTGCCTCTGAGATTGCTGGCCCTTGGAGTCCCATTGCTGAGCTCCATCTCAAAGAAATTGAGAAATCCTGAAGTATTGGGCTCTTTGTGATCACAAATGGGTCTGTTCATAACAAGATCTTGCTGCCCACGCTGCCCACTAATGTGAAGTTCCAGTAAACCTGACTGTTCGCACCACAGTGACCACCAATGGCACCCAGCAGCGCGAGATCAGCACTTCATGCTACAGCATTGATAGCCTGTGGTGACCTCTAATGCAACAGCAACAACCACCCTCTACCCTGGACAGATTCATCACGCTGAAGTGATAATAATCCATAACTTCTGGCCTGCTCTTCATGTTACACTGATGGCCTTTCAAAACAAACTCCCTGCTCCTCACTGCCGTTCTACCATGAACGGAACTCTTCATACTGGGCTTTGGAAAGTAACTCTTTCAGCTGGTCTAATCTGGTCCCTGTATCCAGCATACGCTCTATCATGATCAGCCTAAACCTGTGGCTTTCATGTGGTCTTGCATGATCAGATAATTGTGAGTGGCGCTTTGTTTTTTTATCAGCTATACTTACCTAAAATCTATAGAACTGCATTTCTCAAGTTCCATTGATTGAATTTTTTGTCATTTTGGTCTCAAATAATTTATTAAATCTCTATTGTTCTAAATTAGTGTGGGATTGTTCTCATGTTGTGTTTTCACTAAATGCTGCAAAAATACATTACACATTGCCTCTAAATTAAGCCTGACTGCTTGTGCCAAGGATTAAGCAAAGGTTAATTTGGGGTTTGCTTGTGACTCCACCCCAACAGCAATTGTGGTTGCTGCTTCAGTAGGGTTTTGAACCTCTCAACCAGTAACCCAATTTCCAACACAGTATCATATAAAGACCAAAAAAGCATAATGTGCGTGGAGAGACAGGAACCATGTACCCTGCTGGGAAAATGCTACCAAAAATTGCAATGTGCTGACAGGTAGTCAGTTGAGGTAAAATGTATATTGCAGATTACTTACTGCAATTAGATACCTAAGAGAAGTAGACAGTATGGTATAATTAACAACTGACTGCATGTTTTGAGCCATTCCATTGCAGACATTAGAATAATAGTTAAAAAACAGGGCTTTCATTTTCTGTTTGGAAATTGCATTTACAAGATTTGGGTTAGAATAAAGCTCTGATACACCCAATCTATCGATGGTCTGTTTCATGTATCAAAGTTATGAAATCTAGGCCATATTAAAAAAAGATAGACAGTCCTAAAGAATTGACTTTGAGAAACCAGCCTCAAGCGTTTGCCAAAGTATAAGCCATTCCATCAAAGGAGGCACCTTAATCACATATTCCAGGTAACTTATTCCCACCTCTGCATAACATATATATATGGCTCTGTCCTATTGAATGATAGTAACTTGCGAACAAAGCAGCTTTCTATCCTTGAAGAGATTCAACATAAGTATTTTCCCAAACCCCTGCCCTGTATAGACCCACCCAGGCCTTTAGTGTTGTAAATGTGCACTGATTCTATCACATTTCTGTGTTCCCCTTCATAGAGTTGTGTGTTTGGGACTTCACAGGGAGAGACCTATTAAAATAACCTAACAGGATAGCCTGAATTCTGTCCTGTAGATTCACAAAATTTGTCATGCATCGCAAAAGGTTTCTTACCACCAATTAATTTTTCTAAAATGTATCACCACAATATCCCCTTCCAATCATTGATAATGGTACCCAAACCAACCAATCCATTTTACTGAAAAGATTTTAAAGAAATCACCAGTGAAGGCTGAATTATGCTTCAGCCAATGAGCCAACTTATGTTTTATTCAAAGCCAATTTTCCATCTTTCCATTAACTAGCTTAGAAACACATTCTAAAACAATGGCATATGGACTGCAATGAAGGGGCTATTACAGATGAAAGTTACTCTCAGTATGATTTCTTCTATGAACCCATGGACATCAGCTGGGTGTGCTTGGTAACTTCATTTGATTCCTTGTTCAACTAGCTACTCTTGCCATCAAGTGTAGCATCCAGCAAGCTTGTTTTATCCAACTGAGCATTATTATTATTGCTCATCTCAATATAGCCACCTTCTTTAAAGGAAAGATTTCTTGTCTTAGATGCATAAGAGTAAGAAACATGCTATTAATTGACTTGTATATGATGGTAAATTTTGTCTCCCAAGGATTTAAAATTGTTCAAGTTCTCAATATGAAAGCCTTTCAACATCTCTAACTTTGCCAATTATTTGATGATTTGGGTGATCGGTAACAGTGTTCGCCTCATTTTGTATCTGAGAAGAAATTATGCAGATTCTAGAATGGTGGTCACACACCTTGTTTGCTACTTGTCTTTCTGCGACCTTCTGAGATACTTGAGTTTGCCCCTCCCTCCTTTTCCTTTTTAAGGAGAGAACTAGATGTTGTCAGTGTGCCTTCAATAAAATCCATCTGTCCATCCAGAAAGATACAAGGGTTGTCTATTTCAATCGTAGGACACTTGAGGGTTTTCTATTGCATTTGCATATGAAGTACCAACCATCCAATCCCCCATTGTCTCTAGCTCCTCGCAAGTATAAACATACTGAGACTCAGATAGCAGCTAACCAGAATGCCATTGCGCAGTGTCAATCCTTTGCTCTACTAAACCTATTTCAGTATTTAATGAACACATAACTGAAGTAAGATTGTTAGCCATTGACGAGGTGGTAGCACCAATGCTAGCTGATCCACCTTTCAACGTATTAGCTTTTCTCTTACTCTTGATCCAAAAGGAATATAATCTGACCTGCTGCAGATGACCGTAAATGCCTGTATCACAGGGCCAAGAGAAGAGGGGTTGCCCAGACCAGCCTTTTCTGGGCTCTGACAGGAGCAGACAGGCCAACTCTCTGCCTAGTTCTCATCCAGGCCGCACCCGGGCGCATCCTGTACGTGTCCCATGCTCATGCCATGCTATGGGACTGCTGTTCGGGTTGTGAATTGCTTGCACTCCTCCTCCCAGCAGAGCGGTACTATGGGGATTGGAGTCTTCCTCCAACATAGGCAAACACAGTCCAGCAATGTACTATGCTGCCGGACCGCTATTCACACTTTGAAGTGCTCTTGTTCCTCCTCCCTACAGAGGAGCATTATAGGGATTATAGTCCTCCACTAATGTAAGCAAACACAGTCAGGGGGTCTCCAGTGCTACAGGATGGCTGTTCACGCTTTGAAGTTCTCTCACTTCTCCTCCCAGCAGAGAGGCACTTTGGGGATTAGTTTCCTCTCCAAACATAGGCAAACAGAGTCCAGTGGTCTCCATAAGTGTGGGACCAGCCCACATACTTGGAAGGGCTCTTGCTCTCCGTGCAAAGAGTTACTATGGGAATTGGAGTCCTCCTCCAATTTAGGCAAACATAGTCCACAGTCTCCTCAATCTCATTTCTTACCATTATTTATTTCGTTTGATATTGCAATTCACTTTGAGTGCTGTTAGTTTGGACTTTTAAAGTTTTTTTTAGGCTTAGGCAGGCAAGATTATCATAAATTCACAAACTTTCTTGAAATTTTGGATTACAGTTTCCTATAATTGTTCTTTCTGCTGGAGACGAGGCTGCCTAGAAAATACATCTCTGAGCGACATTTCTGCTTGAGCCAGTATTGTGCTGCTATCTATTTTGTGCGAGGTAGGCCTTAGCATACAAAAAGTCAGAAGAGGCACAGCATGTCCCATTTCACGCTAAAAACCTTATTTTGCTCACGTTTAATGAAATGCTTGTAAAAACGTTATTTACATGTTTATATTCCTAGTTTTTTTAATTTGGCGATTACTCTGTTAACTGAATCCGCTCTGGCGTGTTTTGCCTCTTTGCACCCAGGTCAACTAAAAACCTGAAAATTGGTGGACATACTGTAGCAAATATTCTTTAGTATTACATACTATCACACACCTTTAGTAATTCATAATGGTTGCTTGCTCATAGGAAGAGAATTTCAGAAATTGTTGAAATCTTGAATCACCTGCTCATAGACCTATATTGTCCATAACCCTAGCGCTAGTTTGAAAAGTGGTTACTCACTGCATAATTATTATAAAATTGTTTAGGGTTATTCCTGAAAATAAGAATTTCTAGGATTTCCTGTTTTGTGTGCCCATGGTATTTTTAGTCTAATATATTTAATCACTGTAGACAAAGACACGTATACTTTTAACTCTGGCTCGATTTCATACTTGATCATAATACCCCTAGGAAAGTCAATATCCGAGTATGAGATATGGGCAAGAAATGAATATTGCAACAAAACCTAAGGCCCAGGAAACCAGTGGTAAATAAGAGTTACACACCATAAAACTGCCCCATCATAACTGGCTGTTCAAGAGCCCGGGGAAAAGGTCAGATAAATGCCCCAAAGTTAGTGGAGAGATAGTGGATTAGCAATTACATTCCTTTTTCAAGGCTTCCGCATTTACTTCGTTTTACCTTAGCTGTGATTTTTAAGGGAGCACAATCTTCTTACTATAATTCTCAGGACAAAGCATGTCATGTGGTCAAATGTCCCCCATTTATATACATTTACACATTTCTATACACTTATATGCACTGAAAAGATGCACAACCAGCTTTCCCACTGTAAAATGAAAATGGCAAATTGAAGGCGCTGCTCACTGTGGCCTTGCGTGAATCGGTATCAGTTTTCTCTCTGTTTATGCATAGCTCTAATGAAAGTCCATTATTGGTTAGAAAACTAAACATGAATTTCACCCATTTTTTTTCACAGTGAGCAGACTCCTGCAAACCAGCAGGAGGTGGTTTGCTCAGCCTCCATGCAGTGTTTGAACAAGGAT
This sequence comes from Triturus cristatus, assembly GCF_964204655.1. Taxonomy (NCBI): domain Eukaryota; kingdom Metazoa; phylum Chordata; class Amphibia; order Caudata; family Salamandridae; genus Triturus; species Triturus cristatus. The sequence continues at coordinate 973,980,673 of NC_140593.1, forward strand.
TAAAAGGGAGCAAATAGTGTATATGGGTTAGAAGCAAATAGTGTATATGGATTGGGTTCACACATTGAAAATATCTGGCTTCATCTCGATAAGTGTCTATATTGGCCACTACCATCTATTTGTCCTGGACTTTAAAGGTCCAAAATTTCACCTATTTCTTGAGAGATTATATCTATTTTAATTGCACATTGAGTTACACTGATATGCAATGAGCTGAGGTTAGTGTTATGAAAACTGCATTCGATTAAGGGTCTATCTGGTGAACGAGGTCACTATATGTGCCTGGTTTAGAGTTCGCTGTATTATAAGAGCCATTGGATATAATGCACTGGTAATATGGCGGATGGGATAGCTGTCACGTTTGTGACAGAGAAACCCAGTCCCTATGGCTCAAAACCCCAGCAGACATCAGCAAACAAAGCAGCATTGTAGAATACCTATTGTTGGTCATTGCTGGCAATGGCGGACTCGGTAAAGAGAACTGTTTTATTTCTCTGAACCAAAGAGCCCCTTTATGCCAATATGTGCAGACGTCCTGAGACATTATCTCTGTGATTTCCATTGCAAAGTTAAGGCCAAAGGTAGTGTCAGGGTGAGGAACATGTGCCAGTAGAATACAAATATGGTTCTTCATCACCGATGCAGGGTGGAAGACAACCCAGTGTATTTCAAGGATTATATAAGCAACTGCATGATTTTGTATTATTTGGAGAAAAAAATCCCCTGATAGCAATAGAAAATACATGTTGGAAGGCAATCATGGAATGTTGTGTTTTAGGACTACATCACTAGTGACTATGACATGTTCTTTTTACAATAAGGGAGCACACAAAGTCACCTACTTTGTCACTTTTCTCCATGCAAGGCTTGATCAAAGTTCACCATTCTCCCTGATTTAATCTTTTGAGTCTATTATAATACAGAAACCAGATTTCTTACCTCATTACTTTCATGTATATTGTGGTCTATCATTTGAAGCAGGAACCACATCACATTCCTGAGTATGAACGTTGTGATCAGGTTCCAATGAATGATATTTCGAAGGCATCTGATGCTCCTAGAGAAGAAGTAAATTAGGAATAGTTACAACTATTATTTGTATGTTTAATTGTACATTGCAGCAATAAATGTTCATGATAAAGACCAACCAGCAGTCTTATCATTAATGGGCTTCCACGAAAACACAAGAATAGAGAGTGGATAATAGATAGCATAGTCCTGGTATTCCCACTGGGGCACACTTTAAGGTCAATATAGGCTTGTCCTCCTCTGAAACCTGTCAAATTCTGTCTGTGGTCCCCCATGGATCAGACCTTGTCACATGACTAGGCTATGTGTGCATATGCCCTTAGTTGATATCATTAACCAATAAGTACCGAGCATGCTCTGTATCAGAAATGGTCGATGTCCATTTTCATAGCCTGCCTTGATTGTATTTTGGAATGGGTATGAGGAAACATCCTGTGTCTGCTTCTAACACAGCTGTCTGCAGCATTTATGTAAAAAAAATCAGATACCCTTCACCGTGCAAAGGGACTTTGCTCCGTGAGATACAAACCACCAGCTGGGCAGGGGGCACAATGCCATGAAAAGTGTGAACTTGACATAGAGGAGAGCATGTGTCAATGTGTGAGGCCATTGTCTACTCCTCCTGATGCCCGAGGCATAAACATGCAGGATGTAAGCTGTTTGAAATTGACAGACTACACTTTACAAACGGTCACCATCTGCCCTTGACAGTTGGTAATCATACCCTGCTTTGTGACCGTAACAACAGTCTTCTTGTGGTGAAATTATTCAAAGACTGAAAATGTAGTGTGTGGTAAATGTATCCAGGCACAATTCCATTCCACATTCCCACAACTCTGTGTATCCCCTGACTCCAGCAAACAATGCCAGACACCTGGTGGTGACCATGAACCCAACAATCTCACTCTTTCTACAAGTCGATGCAGTGAAAATAGAGTGACTATATTCAAGTACACCTCCTGAGCAAGGTCAATCCAATGTTCTCCTTCATCCTCAATGCAGACATAGCCAAACCTGAATATACTCAATCCTGAACTACTGTGACAGCAGGTATCAAAACATTCCAGAAAGTCTTTAAGTCAATATCAGTGGTTAAAAAACCATGCAACGAAAATAGCTTTAGCCTCGGGAGATCAAACACACCATACCACAAATCAATTATTGCCTTGTCATTTGATGGAGAAGGGTGTGTTTTTTACTTTGTTTAAATCACAATGGATAAGTGTTTTTTCAGCAACAAATTCTTTCGCAGTCTGTATGGCCACAGCAAAATGGCTTATACCCTAGGATTTGTACCAGACAAGAAGTTCTCATTAGGAGCCTTCAACAGGAAAACACACCCAGACAAAGCCCTGGCGACAAAACATGCAGGGACTAGGAATATTAAGCCCTAATTTGGGGCAAATGTGCCCCTACACAACATAGAGAAAAATAGAAACCACACTGTTTCACTAAGCCCTACACTCTAATGAACAAATGGTAAATGTGAGTAATTCAGTGGTGAAGGTACTGCCCTCAACCCAGTGGCGTAACAAAAGTTTAAGGGACCCCCCCTGCAATGTACAGGGAGGGGCCCCCGCTCCGGATCTTATCCGGAGCGCTCAGACCTGATTACTGTGCTGAGGGGGCCCCTTTCAGGTGGGGGCCCCCGCACCTCGGGAGATGCGGGGGCCTGTGTTAGGCCCCCTGCCTCAACCAGTTCTAAGGTACCACCAGGGACCCAGGGCAGATTATTCTCACCTAACTTTCTATGAGACAAGAGTTAACTGACTCTGTTTGAAAAAATGCTAAGGAAACTGGTCTTTGATCTGTTGTTCATCATACAAGCTCTTCTTTCATTTCACCTACTCATCCTTGTATTTGTCTTAGGGCCTTATTATGAGTTTTACCCACGGTGGTGGTGTGACTACTGCCGCACTGGTGGTCTGACAGCCCTATTACAAGTAGAGCAGTCGGGCTGCCATGGGACCGCTGCTGCTGACAGATCCCTGATGGTCTTGCAGTGGAGTGAGGCCCCTAATATTCTGGCGGGCCGTTGTCGCACCTCCAAGCATATTACGAATTTCCTCACTGCCACAGTTTTCATGGTGGTAAGCCCGCCATGAAAAGTGTGGTGGTGAGGGAACAAAGGGAGCCCTACTGGGTCCCCTGTTGCCTCTGCGCCAGGGGATGCATGCAGGGGGGCACATGGTGTGTCCCCTTGTATGCATGCACCCCCAGTTTCTGCAGAGCATGAACTTAGCTTTTCATGCTGTGCTGGAACGTGCAATGCGATGCCTTGCTAAGGCTCCTGTATGAGGCTTAGCACTGCACTGCCACAGGCCACCCAAAGCAGGACTGCCCAACCTGGATTCCAGTCAGAATCTGGTGGGCGGTCTCAATATGGCTTTGGTGGTGTGGTAGCTGGGGGCTGGCATGGCGGCCTGCTGCTACACAGCCAAAGTCATAAGCAGGGCCTTGATGTTTTTGGGACTTGCAATAGCTATTCCACAAAAAGTGCTTCACAAGTAATAATGAGTTTGTCCAATAAGTTAGTGTAAAGAATGATAAGATACAGAAAGATACAGAACAAAGATGAAGTAGAAGATCAATGTGAAAAATGGCAGAAGTCTATATCATATTTTACATATAAGATGAAAATAATAATTCAATTTAATACATTCTCTTATCACTCAGAAGCAACATGCAAGTGGTGAGTAACCCCTAACAAGTTCCCACTTAATAAATAAATAGTATGTATATAGAGGTGCAGAATATGATATGCTTTTTGTTACTTTTGTTGAGTGTAAGGAGGGGTTGTGATCTTCAAAAGGTTAAACTTCAAGTGGGTCATGATGCCCGCTCCAGCAATAGATTCAATATATTACTCAATACAGATTCACATATATGGTTTACGTCATGATGTGTTTCCCTGTGCAGTAGTTATGAAAAGGGCATTTAACCAGGTTCAAACTTGTCAGGGCCCCACAAAACTCTTGAATATAAGATAGTATTACAGGCACACAAACATGGAGTGAAATTGCACAGAAGAGCTATTGTGCTAATAAAACTAATAGAAACAGTGATTTCGTAAATTTGCAAAGAATATCCAGAATGTTTTCAGATAAAGGGCAGGAAAAGGATCAATGAACTATGATTTCAAATGCACAGAAGAAAGTTCTCAAAATATTAACCATAGTGTAGCTGGGTCGGGGGAGAGGAAGTGGACGGATGAAATGAAAACAAGAAGGCTGAAACCTTGTAGATATAATAATTATACTGTAAGCCCCTAAACTGATCCACGTTAAAATTTCAGAAAAACAGACAATCTACTGAAAAAAACACAGAAATTAAGAAAAACACTTAAGCAAATCAAAAGTGAGGTGGCCCAATAGTTGTGAGACAGTTTTATATCTGTGCACTGCCCTTGTGGATGATTGCTATTGGACGTTGGTACAATCCTGCCAAAATCTTACAATATTATCCTACATCTTAATTAAGCAATTTCATTGTAACTGCCCCGTATTCTTTCCCCCTTCTTTCCCTCTTTGTTCTGTGAACTTCAATAAAATGTTAAAATACTATAATATTGCAGATGTTTTGTTATTTGTTTTTAGCATTGGTTAAGTTCAGGTTTGCTACAGCAGGATTCTTTTTTTTATGAATTAATGCAAAATTATATTGGTCAGGAAATAGTTCAACACAAAGGATGACATCTATATAAATGTATTTACTTTGGTAGACTCATTTGCATTGCGAAAGTCATATGATACTGGTAAATCACAATATTAATTTCTAATTGTTTTACATAAAACCAACTCCTTTTTTATATAAATACAATGAAATACTTCAAAAGAAATTAAGGGCCACATGTATCAAAATAGCATTTTGGGATTACCAAGGTTTTTTATTTACCAAACCGCTATTTAGTAAGGGCAAAATGCGATGTATTGAAGGAATCACTAAAGATTTCGCGATTTCTTAAAATTACTAAATAGCGATTCCGTAAAAGAGTAATTGCTATTATGTAAAACTACTTCATTTGTTCCTATGGCCCTAAAGGCCCATTGGTGCAAATAATTTTGCATTAGCTAATTTGCGATTACCTAATTGGTAATCGCAAATCATCCCCCAATAAATGTGCACATGTAAAGTGCATACATGCACTAGGTACATGAGTGTGCTTTGTGGCACTTTCAGCATTTTCCATAATTGCCCATGGTTACCATCGACTTGGAGTCGATGGTAATAGATTTTCCTAAATGCAAAGTTAGTATTTAGAAAATGCCTTGTACATGTGCTTAGAGAATCACAAATTGTGATTACCTATTTGTAGCAGAAATTTTAAGTAATTGTAAAAATACACTGCCAATGCCTTTCATACATCTTAAAAGGCTATTTATCATTCGCAAATGGCCGAATTAAGCGAGTTGCACAGTTTGCGATTGCAAAATAGGATTATACATGTGGCCCTGAATTTGAAAAGATCCCACACAAGCTTTATGTAGATTCCACATACGTTGTATTACAGGCTTGCTCTTCAACCAATGGTAAATACAGTTTCTCCTGACAATGAAACTAAAAGATGATAGGTGGAATGTTTTTCAAAGTGTAAGCTATGGACATTGCTCAGGGCCTCTCTTGAGTTGATCGTCTTTTCTGGTTCTGCCACATTGAGGGACTAGAGGAATTACATTCAAAGTTTGTCCTGTTCCAATTGGAGCAATCCTGCCTGAACTTCCAGGACCACTATAGACAGGACACAAGAAATTCCTGAAAAGTTATATTTTATTCTCATTAGACCTACTCAGTGAGGTGCAGTTCGAGTACTGTGGCGCACCAAGTTCACGTCTGAACAATTCATGTTATTTAGGATGTACCACCAGAACAAGAGAGAATGGATGGAGTGAGTGTAAAGTCTTATTCACCGGTGAATCCCCGGGGCTACGTACAAGTCTTTTTTTGTTCACTACGCCACACAAGGCAGAAATCAGATATTTGTTCATTAGACTTGGTTCTACTCCATTCCAAAGTCAAATTGGAACTGTCAGAATAGAAAAAAACAACCTTACACCATTTTCTTCCTCGTTGTGCATCATCAGTGGCAAGTGCATTGGAGATGGTCTACACCTGGCCTCCTTATACTCTGATGATCTGCTCCTGTACCTTTGAGACGTGCATGCAATTTCTCATGGTATAGTGCTAATTTTTGACAATTTGCACCACTTTCAGGCCTTAAGGTTAATTGGGTCAAGTTGTGACTTTTTTCCTTTAACGATACTACGCCTGACCCTGCCTACTGTCTTTCTTGAAGGTCCCTGACTGACATGGCAGCCCATGACGCTCTGTTATACAGGTATTCATATCTATTGCAAGCCTGACCACTTGTTTGATGGCAATCTTACCCGAGCAGTGATAGGGTTTTGGAGATCGCTCCCTCTTTCCGTTGGGCGATGGATAACGCTTGTCAAGATGGTGATGCTCCCCAATCTGTTATATTATTTTGCTAATCACCCCCTTTACATGCATCAATCCTTTCTTGAGAATCTCACACTAGAGCTTCTCTGGCATAACACACTCTGCACAGTTGCACTTCATGAATTATATCTATCAACTGAGGGTGGGCTGGCAGTCCTGACATTTGAGCATTATTAATTGGCCTCCCTGCTACAGTGGGTGGCCCAGTGGATGGCGGGCCTACAGACAGCCAACATTGCCATGATAGCCCCCATCTGGAGGTTGCCTCGCATATTTCACCTCTTTCACCCTTTCTCTGAAACACCATTTCTGGGTCCTGTTCTGCTATGCATGGTACACGGTTGCTATAAACAAAGCCTCTTTATCACTAAAGCAACTCAGCCATATGCCCCAGCTATACTGCTCTTGGGCATGCCCCTGGGAAGGATGGGTCACCTCTATGATGGAGCTTACTGCTTGGCATGAGGTGGGTCTGCACACTGTGAGAGATATTTACCGCAATGGCTCCCTCTTACACTTTGAGTCTCTGATTGAAGATGAGGGTCTTCCTCCTGGTCACTTTTTACTTTATTATTATCTCCCCAGGAGGTTGGCTACATACTAGGGTGACATGCACTCGAAACATCTGATACACCTCACACTCTAATATCATCACATTATGGGGACAGGGATTCATCTGACATGCTGGCTCGCTGAATCTTTGCGTGCACATTTGGCACTTTCATCTTCCACTTACCCCTTTGTACCGACATTGGGAAACAAACCTAGGTCATCCTTGTACTAACAAGAACGGGGTGGACATTCTGGGATACCCAGTTCTTGTTCCATGTAATACCTGCGTCTGCCTTATTCAAAAATATATACTTCATAGAGCTTATCTCACCCCAGACAAGATAAACATTATTATCATCGCAAAGACACTGTCTGTCCCGGCTGTACTCTGCCTGATGCCGATCTTGTACACATGCTCTGGGCCTGCCAGTCCTTTCACTGTTACTGGCTGGGAGTGACTACACACATATAAAATTGTATGGAGCAACTCACTATACATAAATGGGAGGTGCCTACTGTGACTACATCTCAGGAAGTAAGAAGCTCAATGCTACTAACCTCTTTATCGGCTTAGGACACCTCCTAGTCAAACGTTTGTTCACCCATAGATGGAAATCACCTACACCTTCGGCGATCACTGCATGGGAACATTCCATGCCGGTCTGGGCTCGGTCCAAGGGCACTGCCCTTCACAGGGAAGACACGGGGGTTTGTGCAAATTCTTACAACATGGTGAAAGCCCATCCTAGCCAACTTTCTGGTCACACTGTTACCAGTTGATAAATCGCCCAGGGAGGTCCTAACTCCTGTGGATGTTGGGATTGGTGTCTCATCCGCTAAGGTGGAGCAGCATCACCCCACTGCTTTAAAGCAGTGCACTAGACAAAATAAAATGATAATAATGAAAGTCATTATCATTTTATTTTTGTATTCCATTTGCAGCCAGCTTTGGGTTAGGCGGGGCTGGAGTCCTCTGACGTTAGGGAGAAGCAATGACTGTTGTTGCACCTAAAGTGCACATTACTGTTTGGCCGGATGTCTCGGGCTGGCCAAACAGTCATGCACACTTTGCATGTTCTCCACCTAGGCTGCATTACAGCCTGGGTGGAGATCATGACCAGTCTCCCTTTACCTTTCTGAGCGCCGAACCATGGCGCCCATACCAATCACAATGCTGCTATTAGCAGCGTTGTGATTGGTAAGGGGAGTCTGGATACCTGGGTGCTTTCTGTTCCTGGTTCCTAGAGGAGAGGCAGCAGCTGGCTACGGCAACCAGCAGGCAAGTTTTCTTTTTTTACATTTCCTAACCACCTCCCATATTCCCCCACCCCCCCGTCACCATCCACTAGCAGCCACTACTGGATACTGGGAATATTCCTGTTGCACTTTCTCCATTGGGCACATCTACCGATCCACCCAGACTGCCCCCCCCCATAGTTGTTGTTTTGAAAGTCGTTACTCTCTAATAATGTTATTTCTTTACTCCTAGCGTGAAATACCGTGGACTGCTTATACAATGTAAGTGGTAATGTTTTTCTTTATGTTTTGCTGAATCTCAAGTTAAATTTTCTGACGTTTAATGACATAATTTTTGGAAATTGATATGTGTCATGGATATGTTGTATTCTGTAAAAAATGCAATAAAAAGATTTGAACAAAAAAATCTGTGGCAAATGCATCAACATAATTTTTTCTGGAGAGTTCACCCAGAGAGTTATAGCTCTAGCATCAGAGTACAATTATCTCAGAAAAAACTATTTGTCCCTCCATTTTCAAAACTCTTGTTTCAAGTCTGGTTTTCAGTGTATTCCCTCAAAATTAAAACATAGCCCCAGAAAAAGTTTTAAAAGTTTTTCAAAAAGTAGAAAAAAAACATAAAAAAGGTTATTTCAAACTTACCTATTCTGGTTTAAAAATAGAAATTTCACGTGTTTGTCTTTATGTGTGTTGTGTGTGATAGAGTGTGTGCATCTATGTGAGAGTGAGTGTGTTTATATGTGAGTAAGAGAGTGTGTGCATGTATGCATGTCAAAGTGTGTTTGTAAGTGTATGTGTTCATGTAAGTGTAAAACTGAGAGGGTTTGTTTGTATGCATGTGTGTGAAAGTGTGTGTGCGTGTATCAGAGTGTGTGAATGTGTGAGAGAGTGTATGTATGTGTGTGACTGTGTTTGCATGTGTTTTTGTGAGTATGTGTATGTGAGAGTATGCGTTTTTAGGTATATTTCAAAATGGGTGAAAGAGTTTGGCTGTATGTGTATGCATGTAAGGGTGTGTGTGTAAGAATATCTATTTGCGTGTGTGTGTGCTTGTGAGAGAGTGAATATGTGTGTGAGTGTGTATGTAAAAGTATGTGTGTGTATTTCATCTCTTGTATATCATATTACTTTTTACTGCTCTTCCCTTTAGTGAAAAAATAGAAAATAAAAATGTTATAAAGACATATTTAACATTTTGATATCTAAAGACAAATGTAGGACGAACCTTTCAAAGAAACTAAAAGGCATTAGCTTTTGACTCAAATCTAAGAAGGTTTTATTCATATCACTAGTTCATTTCACAAAAATCATCTCTAAAAATATTTTCAGGTGAAGCAAAGAAGGTATATTACACAATTTGGTTTTAATTACATAATAATTCCACAAAATAATGTAACCAATTTTAACATTGCAACTCGTAAAATCTTCTACTAACAGTATTTAGAATGTACCTTTTACATTTTCAAACTGTATGTTATTAGCTACACAGTCAATAGTATATAAGTAAACAGCTCTTTGGAGAGTCAGTATATAGTAGGGACATGTTCAAGTAATGAATCTTGACTGTGAGGAGGGACTGACGTCCCTATAAAGAGGGTTGTACAGGCAAAAATGCGTACATAGTAGGAGCTTACCCATATTATGGAACTTCACAGTAGTGAGAGACTGTCCTCTGTAAAAAGAACTGTCTTCTGAACAAAGAGTGTGTTTAGTAGGAACTTGCTCACATAAGAGGGCCTACCCATAAAGAGTTCTATAAATACATTGTTTTTGTAGTAAGGTGTGGCAAGGGATTGGCCTCTATGCTCTGACCACTTTTTAGAGATATGGGCATAAGTAGGGGGACCTGGCAATAGACTAGCCTCTGCGCTCAGACCACTTTCCAAGGTGATGGGTGTGCATAATAGGGTGAAACTAGGGGTTGGTCTCTCCACCTCGACCCCTTTCCAAGCAGACAGGAATTGGTAGTAGGGTGTGGGAAGCGAGTGGCTTCTCCACCTATACCTTTCTCCATGGCATCTGGTGTGTATACTAGAATGTGTCCATAGACCTGCCTTTAAATCCAGATCCCTATTAAGAGCTATGTGTGTGTGCAGTATGGTGTGGTGATGGACAGGCCAGTCTACCAAGACTGCTTTCCAGGGCAACAGATGTGTGTAGTAGGTTGATGCAAGGGACTGGTCTTTCTGATCAAACCGCGGTCCATAGCTAAGGACATGTGTAGTAAGATGTGGTGACGGATTTGCTTCTGCACCCACACCAATTTCATTGCTTGGCAGGTGTAAGTAGTAGGCTGTCACAAGAGACTGGAATCCCTGCCTAGAGTTCTTTGCAGGGCAATGGACTGGCCACTCAGGTCAGACCACTTCTCATGTTGACATGTATGCATAGTAAGGTGAAGGGAGGCAGTGCTTTCATAATGCAACTTAAGTCCATTCAACCAGTAAAGCAGTAAATTCCAGAGCATAATATCTATGAAAAGTTCTTCATGTCCTGCATGCTGCAAACAATTACTCCCATTAGCACTACCACGGTGATAGAAAATTGGGTCTAGGTATCACTCTGTGAATATCTTCAGTATGTAAAGTATATAGCAAACTGTTACATTAATTGGAATTGGACAATATCACTAATGATGTCATCAGTGATGTCATTTGAGATGGTAGTCACATACCACAGCATCAGTATATCTCAAAGCATGTCTGCCAAATGCAATGTATGATCATTAATTGATCCTATATTATGTCCCTGTGGTCTGGCTTATGTAGCTAAAACTAACCAAGAAATAACAAAGCTATTCATACAACATAAATATATGATTGATGTAAGAGGTTAATGCCTCCTTTGGTCATCCCTTTTTAAAGATAAAGGGCATTCAGGGAGTGATTATTTTTGACCATACTTGACTCAATAAAGTCACTTAATAAAGGCAGACAAACTGAACAAGCCTTCATTAAATGTGAAGCATGGATAATTTCAAAACTCAATGTAGTAGGCAAAGGTTTAAATTAATTATCAGAAGCGCAAAATATCTTTTGAATCCGCATAAATAAATAGCATTTTTTAGTGGGACTCCAGTAAACTCAGGACGATGGAAAAAGAAGTAGCATATTATAAAACAGAATCCACAGCTAACTGCAAATACCCAAAACAATTAGGGGGTAACATCAATCCAATAATTTATCCCAGTAGACTAAGAGGAATGCGCTGGACTAAAGAAACAAAAGTACAGATGTATCAAAGCAGATATCAACACACTCTGGCATGAATAAGGACAGGTTCTGGATTAAAAAAGTCAAAATATCAAAACAATGTAGCTCACATCAGATGCCTGTCTTACTACCAAAGAGGAAAGTTTAACATGACTACCTTAGGGTCATAATTGGTCCCCTACTAGTAATAAAAAAAGATACCAAACAAACGGAAGAATCACTGCAGTTTATGCCAAACTGACATTAGTCACGTATGCTGCAGAGTTACTGGGGAAATTAAGCAAGGTCAGCACTCTTGCGCCTATTCGGCTGAAGCCTCCTCTTTTGTGCTCCCAATGGAAAGTCAGCCCTCACAGCACCCTTGAGGTAAAAAGCATGGTGGCGTGTTCTCATAGATGTTAGCACAAGTCAATTTGGTATTGAGCACCACAGGAAGATAGACAATGGAGAAACCCCACATCAGAGCACTAATCAAAAAGCCTGAGGAAAGACAGACCATGTATATAATACATGGAAGTTAGTTGATGACTTCAGTAAGCTCAAATTGTCTACCTATGCAAAAGGGGTCTGCTAATATACGCAAGAGAACGTGGGGCCTGTTACTGAGTTTTAACAACTTACTAGTTCTAGGAAATCAGAGTCATTGTGACAGAAGCACTGAAAATAAGTCAGCAAGATCCATTGGGTGTGTTGGCTTACTGCCACAAAAAGGAAATATAATCTATACTTGATAAAGATCTAGATGATGACTTTCAAAGAGAACAGAAGAAATGTACATGTGCCTCCAGGAACGACTATCAAATTTGGTCTGAAACCAACCTGTCTGTTGAATCTAAAATAAAAAAATAAAAAAACCTTTTGAAACAAAGTTAGTAATGCACAATGCAAGCTTATAAGTCTTTAATGTTTTCACATGCATGCCATATACAGAATCTCTCTCCTGAAGAAGTCCCTGGTTTTAAATTGCAGTTCCAATACAGAGGTCACAATGCATTGACAAATACACTTTTTGAAATACCAAGGATAGAAACAGATAAGCCTCTTAGTTCTTATCGAGGAAGACTATACTTTGATTGAAAATGGCCACTTCACCCTTGGTTGAACATAAACTGTCAATTCACGCATGGAATAAAGCTAAAATAGCACATACTTTGGAAGCATTATCACATATGGTCCTGTAAATCAAAATTAGAAATTGATAGTTTTAACAATTTTATGACACACTGTGAATAGAATATCACTCATATGTTCACAATGTTTTCAACCAATTAAAACTGATATCATGTTTATCACTGGGGAGAGAGTGTGGTATATACATCTTCTTTCAGGAACTGTGTGTAAATGTGAATTGAAAAATAATTAAATTTGACTCAGACACCACCAAAATCTAGTGTGTGTGTGGTGTTCATATTTGTAAAGGTATATCATAATCTATGGATGAGGAAATTATATTTACTCATCTTTGCCAACTGACAAGGGTAGTTTCTAAGATTATAATGCTCTGCAACTGATGGGCCACTTGTAAACCAGCTGTATTGATTATGCTTGACCTATTGGCAGCATTCGTTATGGTCCCCCAAACGACTGTCTTCAGGCCATTGGATTAACAGGGCAGGTTCTGGACTGGCTAACTTAATTTTTAGCATAGAGGACCCAACAAGTTTGGATTCCCCCATGCTCCTCCAATCGATGAGAAGTATTTACGGGACTCCTCCAGGGCTCTGCCCTAAGCTCTACACTTTTTAATGTATATCTTACCCCTCTGGCTCTACTAGCAGAAGAACTGGAAACTAAAGTGATCTCTTATGCAGATGATACACAATTGCTTTTCTCTTGGGACAAGGGAGCTGAGTTGATGGGTACACAGATTAAAACTTACCTAACTGCAGTTTTTCATTGGTTAGCAACTGCTCAAATTAAATGTGATGAAGAGAAAACTGAAATTCTTTCCTTTGGGAAGATCCCACCAGATTTCTGGGAAACCTTTTGGCCAGATGGCGCCTCTTCCCTAGGACCCTAGAAAGACTCATTTAAAAGCTGGGTATTACATTTGATAACAGGCTGTCCTTTAGGGCTAAAGTAAATAGTTGGTAGGCACCTGCTTTGGGATTATGAAGTCCCTAAAGACATCTCTGCCTCTCCTATCCTTTTCAGCAAAGAAAATGGTCATCCAGGTGCTGATAACATCCAGAATTTACTATGGTAATGCATTATACTTTGGTTTACCAGAGTACCTAATGGACAAACTCCAAGTGATCCAGAATGCAGAGGCCCTGCTTTTGTTAAATGTTCCTATGTGAATATGTATTATGCCACATCTGAGTGCACTTTATTAGTTGCCCATCAGAGAAAGGGTCAAATTTAAGGCTGCCGTATTGGTACATGGTGCTCTATATCAATCGGGCCCTTCTACCTCAGAACCAGATTTAGATTTCATAATCCTACAAGACAGCTGAGATCCGGCATTAAATCTCTGGCAGGGATCCCCCAGATTTAGTGGGAAACAGCAGGTGGAAGATCTCTAGTGTACCTGGGTTCGACAGCATGAAATCAGCTTCCTCTGGAGCTGTGGACCATGAGTGACATAGCAATGAGTAAGAAGAAACTTAAAATCTGGCTTTTTGTGCGGGCCTAAGACTTTCAGTTCCGACCTCACTGCTTTTGCCCTGGAAAACTCCATAGAGTAGATGAACAAGCTTTAAATTGCTATCATATCATATCAATACACATTTCTGTAAAGATACTTATGCTCAAAGCTTAACTGGCCCCACTCAGCATGTCTTCCTGCAGACCAAAAAAGTGATGGATTTCTATTTAATACTTCTCATCTCAGGCTCTTAAGTTGGACAGGAGAACAAGAAGTGCTTATAATGTATTGCAACCTTAGCATGCACGGTCCCTAGAGTGTAACTCACAAACAATCATGTGTCTCTGATATGCTCTTTAGGCGGTATGTGATTTTTGTACTTAAACCATTCCAGCCACCCTAGGCTAAGGCATGCCCAAGATGGCAAGGTACTCATTGGTTGACCTCTTCAAGGAGGATTTGAAAACCTCTCAATACTGCATATGAGCCCATTGGGAAAATGCACATTGAAATATATAATAAAGTTGAAAAAATATTCCTTTGTTTCCATTCATTTTCAGATCAGACTGTAAAAGATGGGTAGAATTCTTCCCTTGGCGGCGCGTTTGGGCTCTGTGAGTGGACAAATAGTAATAACCATAGATCAGAGTTCTTGAGGTTGGAGGATTAGCAAGAGTCAGGTAGATTATTCCTTCTAACTGAATAGTCCAGAAGAAACAGTTAGTAAACAACAGTTGGCACTAGGAATGCCCTTGTGTCTGAGTTGACCCCTTGAATTTAGGATTTGTGCAGTAACCAACAACTCTTCTCTTCTTCAAAGAACAGCAGCTGGGACGCAAGGCAATAACACTAGTTTCTCTCTAGGTTTTGACCCTTGAAAAAGGGGGGTAACAATTTGCAAGCAGGAATCTGGTTAGCTAGCCTGGGTAAAGATGAATTAAACCCCTTATATAAAACATATGTCTTAGAATCTTCATTATCTTCATAACTGTTGTTGCATTGTCAAGGCAAGTCTCCACCAATGGTGAAATGGGATCCATGAGATGACAAAGAGGGCAGAACTTTATATGTGAAAAAACATTTGTCATTGGAATCTCCCAGTTCCTTCTCTTGTTTTTGTGATTTAGCCACAACTAGCTAGGGAATTGAGCGTTCTTGCTAGGTATATTGAAAAAGCATGTTCTTCATCGGGTGAAATTAAATTGCTTTTCAGCCATAAAGTGCATTACTTCCGGTGGCCATGGTCCTTATAGAAACAATGTGGACTGTTTCAGACTAAGAGCTCAACACCAACTTTGTAGCAATTTTCAGAGGCGTGGGAGGGGTTTTCTGTGAATATTAAACCCCTTCCAACAAACCTGGCAAGGCTCTTCAGACCGCTTTACTGTGTTATGCTTGGCTTTTAGTGACACAGTATAAATGCACATTATTTGATTTTAGTATGCAAATTAACTACTTATGTGCTATGTAATTCCATGTGTTATACATTTATAACAAAGTAATACGTTTTGCAATTATGATTTTAGGAGTTCATGTAGAACCCATTTTGGTTGGGGCATCTTCCCACGAAAAGTATGATTTTTTAAGGAGAGTATTTTTTTTCCACACAAAATCGACTTTTTAATGGGGTTTTCTCCAAACTTATTTTTACAAAGTTCACCAACTTCTTGAAGTTGCGATACATGGCAAAGGTTTTTAAAAAACTTCCCTGAGTTGGCGGGGGTGAAATTTATCAACTTTGCACATCAATAGATTGTTCAAATTACAATAGGGTTTTAATCAAAGCTAAATGTGACCTTGGCCTGGATAAGAGGTTTGTACACATAACTGCAAGGCGCTTAAGAATAAATACAGGTCCACGGTCTCAGCATATGTCAAATATCATGGGATAAAAATGAAAAAATAGGGAAAACAGAATACTCTTCATTCCAACACATACCTACACACAAATCGCAGTCCTCTAAAATCGCCTTTGCTTAACATTTATTTGTTTCAGCTAAGCATTTAAAGTTTCCTAAACTATTTATAGCGAGAAAGCAAGTACAGAAGAGTTGAACTGTAAATCAGACAGAAACACCTTCAAGCACATTAGCAGCTACTGTGAACCTAAAACTTGCGACAAATCAAAGGAAAGGTCACTTCGCATTTATTGTATCACGCCAACCTGTTTTCCCTCAGGAAAAAATAGCTACGCTATCTGCCAATGCTATCTGAGTTGAAACTGCTGCTTATCCGATTTTAAAACGCTATCGACGGTGCAGGTACAACACAACTAGCTTCAATACAGTAAAAAAGCAAGCATTTGACAATGACAAAAATCTGAAAGAAATTTTGACTGGATCTTGGATTGTGTGTTATATTTTATTGAGATATTAAAGATGCTAATTGGCTTACTAAGTATTATCTTTGTGGACTTGCTAGGCCAGGTTTCACCTGGGTGTAATTGTAATCATGCTGACGTAATCAAAGTAATTTTGGTAATTCCGCATTACACTTTGAGGTCGAATTACCGATAATAATGTGATTGCGCCTGCTCATGTAATTAAGAGTCATTTGGGAGCAAACAGTCCACCCACAAGAGCACCTTAAGTGACTGTGAACGGCTGTTCAGGCTCATTATATGTGTCCTGTAGGATTTAGCCCTATTTCTTCACATAAAAGTCATCCTTGCATCAATTTTGGACGTGAGGGTGCATCTTGCTCTAAGGAAATAGCGCTAGATGCCATCAATACGATGGTGGGAAATTTCTACCCCAACGTCACATTCAATGTTATTTCTTAGTACAAAATAACTTTTAAAAAACTTCTTTAAAGTAAATAAAAACACCTTACCTTAGCTGCGGCGTCCCTGGGCTGCCCTCCTCCTCTTCATCGAGTTCTCTGGGAAAACTGCGCATGTGCACGCTAGCGCATGCACATTTCTTGTGAGAAATGCGCATGGGTCAAAGAGTAAGTATTGCACAGCACCATGAGGTTCCGTGTGAGACGGAACGACACTTTCGAGTGGTGACGAATATGGATGAGTTTGGTGTCTACGAACCGCAAATGACGAGTATAGTGGGTGTACGCAGTTTCGCTATGCAACCACGTATGGTTCGTCTCATTTTTGGGTTTGTTCATCTGAACCCTCGGGTTTCTTGCCTTCAAGTAGCCAGCGAACGGACTTTGTCCGCTTCGTGACCCTGGGACTCCCAAGCTTACACGAGGGACACGTGTTTCCTTGAGGGTGACTTTTACGATGAAGGGAAATGACACGGCGAAGGCAGATGGCCCCGCTCGAGGCTCATCTTGCCGTGCTGGTCTATTGTTTCAGGCATGCATGCATTGGACATGAGGTCTTTGATCCTGTTATCAAGTTTCCTTTATTACTCCCAACACTCTTTTCTAATCTGTTGTGCATCCTTGTCCTTTCTTTGCATCTGTTTTTGTCCCCTCTCCTAATGTGTTTACGGTCAGAACGGAATGTGTTTTATTGCAGAGAAGGTATGTTTTTACAGTTGGGAACCGGCAATGCTGCTGTAATTATGTTCCGGCCTCCTGAAACATGAACACAACTCTTTTGAAGTTTATTGTGGGAACTGAGTTGTAACCTTTGTTCTCCATACTGTTCAATGGCAAAAACGTGTATAAAAGGAGCGATCCACTTTTGCAATTTGAAGCAGTCTCCGAGAACCTACACGTTGTGTACTTCTTGTGATTTCTGTATCCCTGCAGTAAATAAACGCTGATCTCTGACGTCGCTGGAAGTGTCCCGTGTCTCTGTGTTTTGTACGCCAGAACAGGTAACCCACGAAGGTTTCAGGTGTTGTTCCCTGGCACCGCTGGGTCTTAGAATAACCCAGTCCTTCAGTTGGCGCCCAACGTGGGGCGACATCAGCGGTACCGGTCCAAAGCCCGACGATCGTGAGGAACTTCGTGTGAAATCTCCGAGGGAAGGTGCACCCCGCTTCATCGATCTAGTTGTCGAAATAAGTGGCCCGACGTCTTTTCCCGCGAAGATCCCCGCCTCCTGACGGCTGCGACAGACTGATGCCCTGACTGTCGACCTGTTTTGGCGCCTGGCGTAGTCCTTTGTATGGCGAGACGATAGACGGGCCTTCCTGGTGACGCCATTGTTCTTTCAGTTAAGTATTTGTGGGTCGCTCCCAGTGTTCCTTTGTCGTTTGCATGGTTCCATAGCATTTGTGGTTCTTAGTTGTTGGGGTTTTATTTGACGATTGCAATTGCCAAAAACCGAGGGTCTTGCATTTTTTGTGCGAGGACATCATAATTCGATAGCCCTTGAAGTTTGTAAACTCGGTTAGTGTGCACGATGCCTGGCCGTAGTACTTTGTTTGGGTTTCTTAAATGTTGCAGAACAGATTCCCGGCTGGAGGATTCATGTCCGATACCTCCGGTTGGAACTCCAATTTACGAGCTCTATAGTCGCCATGGCGTGGGTCCTATCGTATACAACGAATATTGGGTTCGTTACACTAAAAAGGATGGTGTTCTTAGTTGGCCATCACATGGTAGTTTCGAAACTGCCGTCTTAGATAATTTGGAAGCTAAGCTGTTTAAAAAGAAGGCTAGGCCAGCTATGTTTGATTCCTTCCGGTTATGGCATAAAGAGGCCAAGCAGAAAGAAATCAAACAGAGTAAGAAAAATAAAAGAGAAGGTGTCATTACGGTGATGCGAAATGCTGAACAGTATCAGCGAGACAAAGATGAGAAGGAGCAGGAAATTAGTGCTCGACTTCATCATATGGCGGTAGATAAATGTTATCCGGTGTTACCGTCTAATGCCGATAAGACGGGAGAAGAAGTGATAGAAGATTCGCTACTATCTTATCTGTTGAAATCACCCCCTCCCTATGCTCCAGATACTGTGGGTCCTGTGACTCTTCCTATTCCTCAACCTGCTGTGTTGGCGGCTGCTGGTCAGCCCGCCGTTCCTCCCGCTCTCCCGAATCCTCTTCTGCCGCAAATCGTGCATCCTCCTTTACCGGCTTTTCTTCCTACTGCGCCTTTCTCAGCCCCTCCTCAGCCTGTCGTTCCCGCTACTCCTGGTACCGCGTCCACTTCTACTGTCTCCACTCCTACTGTCACTGCTCCTGTGCCTTCTTCTTCGTCTCCTTCTGTTCGTAGCCGTCTCCTGACTGCTGTCGCTACTCTTTATTCTCCGCTCTTTGGGCCAATACTCGGCTCGACTCTTTCTGATGTTGCCCAGAGATGCAGCCAGCTTCCTGATGGTAGGGAACGTGAATCGTTGGTGAAAACGGCACGTAAATGGATTCGTAATCCTGTTAAGTACACCTCGCGTGTAGTGTTTGAAACATTTTCTCAGTTTAATGCGCCCACGCAACGATTCGTGTTTGAGGAAATGTGTAAATCGTTGAAGGAGGAGTGGGATCATGATGTAGTTGATAATGTACCGTCTGAGGTTTCTGAGCTCCAGCATCAATTTACAACTGGTGTGATTGTAGGTGATAAGGTTCGAGATGCTCTAGAACGCCTGTTATCCTTTCGATGTACAGTGCAACCTCGAGCATTGTTTAAAGAAGAGACTGCAGAGTGGATGGCAAAGCCTGGTCAATATCCTATGCGTGAAGTTCCCCCAGTGTGGATGCCAGGTGATCCTAATGCTAATCCTGCTGTCCCAGGACGTTTTCAGAGAGTGTGGATACACCTCCCTTGGAAGCGATCAGAAGTTTTGCAGGTGAAGCAAACTTTGCCTGATCCCCGTAAAAATCCTGCAGGTTATTATAAGGAATTGTCCCAACTAGTGGATGCTACTGTTATGAACCTTGCTGATATTGACATGTTATTTGGCAATGTAGTGCCTCAGCCAATTTGGGCGAAAATTCGTCACGAGAATCATGCGGCTGAGTTAGGCGGTGACTGGGCTGCCCTTACGGCGGCAGACGCCCAGCAAGTTGGTGGGGCTGAACAGCTTATTGTGGAGTTGCCCCAGAGGATAATTACTCTTATGAAAACGCTTATGCCAGCAATGCGCGTCAATTGGGACAAGTTGTCCGCGTGCAAACAAAAGAGGGATGAAAGCGTCTCCGATTTCTTTACGAGATTTGAGGAAGCATTTGTTGATCATAGTGGTCAGGACATGAGTTCGGAGGGTGGTCAGCGGTTGTTCGTTGATAAATTTGTATCGAACTTGTTGCCCGACCTCAGCAACAAGTTGAAGAATTCCGAGAGTTCGTGGGCTGTTTCTACCACTGCTCAAATATTGGCTACGGCCCAATACTACGAAAATAGAGAAAACGAGGAAAGTGAACGTGCAGATAAGAAAACGAAGGATCTTAAAACTAAGGTCTTATTGCAGCAAGCGTATCCTCCGCGCTCAAATTTCAATGACTCGCAACAGCCAAATCGATCACAATCACAGTTTTCCAGATCGCAGGTGCGAAATGACTCTCTCGCACCTCGTTTTGTGTTGGGATATAATCAATGTGCATATTGTCGAGGGGAGGGCCATTTGAAGTTTAATTGTCCAGTTCTACGTGACAGGAACAATGGTGTGTCGGCTCGAGGAGGTCGTAGTGGTCCTCAACAAGCTTCACGTGGTAGAGGTCGTGGAGTTACTCAGAATCAGGTCGAGCGTCTTGTCACTTCCTCAGACTCGCAGAATTGTTTCGATCGACGCGATCTCCCGTCGGGTAGATCTGCACAGTATCATGTGGACGACTATTACGTCGAGCGTGATGTTGATACGGATGGTATTTACTAGGACAGCGATAGACAAAGGAAGGGAGAAGTATCAGTTCCGGTTGATCAGAGAGGGCCTTATGTTGCAGTTGCCACATTGGGCGTCGTTGAGCCTTTTCTGTTGGACACTGGTGCAGCAAAAAGTTCCATCATGCATTCGAAACTCCCTGGCGCGCCTTTGTCTGGCTTAACGAATGTTTCCGTTGGATTCTCTGGCGCCCCCGTTAGCAATCCAGTTTCTAGCCCCTTGCCCCTTACGATTGGGTCTCGTGAGTTAGAAGCTCCTTTGATTTTGACTACTGGTTGTGGTGAGAATCTTTTGGGCTTGGACTTGTTGAAAAGGTTACATGCGACTTTGTACTGCTCTCCTACGGGTGTGGAGCTTACATTGGGTCAGAGTGTGATTTCCCCTATGTATCTATCGATCGATAAGCTCCCACCGGAATTGAGTTCTCTTCCGGCTTCTTTGTGGGCGACAAGTCCCAATGATGTGGGCCTGTTGGATATACCACCTTATGTTGTTCAATTGAAAGTTGATGCGCGATTACCACGCATACCTCAGTATCGTATCTCCCTTGATGGTGAACGGGCACTATTAGCGATCATTTATGATCTGATCGATAAAGATTTTATTGAGGAGACACGAGGTAACGTGTGTAATAGTCCTGTGTTGCCTATTTTGAAGCGAACTGATCCCTCCAAGCCTCCCGTGTACCGTCTAGTTATTGACTTACGGGAGGTAAATAAGATTGTTGTCCCGCAGTTTCCTGTGGTGCCCGACATTACAGCTTTACTGACTCTGATTCCAGCCTCTGCATCGTGGTTCTCGGTAATCGATCTGAAGAATGCGTTCTTTAGCATTCCGATTGCTGAGGAAAGTCGAGATTTGTTTGGTTTTTCATTAGGTGGTCGTAGCTTCCGGTTCAAACGTGCACCTCAAGGCTACTGTGAGAGCCCATCGATCTACAGCCAAGCTCTTAAAAGCCAACTTGATGCATTCGTGCTGCCGACTGGTGCGGCCTTGATTCAGTACGTTGATGATCTGTTGGTAGCTGCAGACACTGAACAAGTCTGCAAGACGGCTACTGTGTCACTATTGCAACATCTATGCGACTTACACCACAAAGTGTCATCTTCTAAGTTGCAATATTGTTGTCAAGAAGTTACCTACTTAGGTCACTTATTGTCAAAGGCGGGAAGAAGGTTGACCCCTGAAAGAATCGCAGCAATTGCTCGAATGACTGTGCCGACGACTCAGAGAGATGTGCGTGCCTTTTTAGGTATCACGTCATATTGCAGACAGTGGATTCCAAATTTTTCACTGTTAGCGAAGCCATTGATAGCTCTCACGTGCAAGGATGTTTCGACTCCTTTGCCATGGACGGAGGATTGTCAGAAAAGTTTTTCTGAACTGCGTGATGCGTTGTGTTCGGCTCCTGTGTTAGGTACTCCTGATTACAGCAAGCCATTTACACTATACGTCCACAAGAGGGAAGGTTGTGCGTTGAGTGTTTTAACGCAACAGTTTGGTGGTAAGCAGCGTCTGTGTGCATATTTTTCCTCGACCTTAGACCCGGTAGCTAGAGCATTGCCGAGTTGCTTGAGGGCGACGGCGGCAGCTGCGGCGTCTATTCGACAGTCCGCAGGTCTTGTCATGGATAATATGCTCATGGTGATGGTTCCGCATGCAGTCGACACTCTTTTGAATCGGACAAAAACTCAACATTTGACGAGTGCAAGGTTGTCTGGGTACGAGCTGACCCTTTTGGCAAGTCATATACAGATCAAACGTTGTAATGTACTGAATCCGGTGACATTGTTGCTGATTAATATGGAATCAGATGATGTACCACCACATGATTGTTATTTACGGACTGAGGAAGAAACAAAGGGTCGTGTGGACCTGAAAAATACTCCCTTGACAGATCCCGATGGTACTTTGTATGTGGATGGTTCTTGCTTCAAATTGCCGAATGGCGATGTGACGACTGCGTATGCTGTAGTGACGTTGAGCACGATTGTGGAAACGGCGAGATTGAATCAGAATTCAGCACAAGCGGCAGAGTTGATTGCATTGACAAGAGCGTGTGTCTTGTCTAAGGGAAAGCGAGTGAATGTGTTTACCGACAGTCAGTACGCATTCGGCGTTGCGCACAGCTTTGGAAGATTGTGGAAAGAAAGAGGATTTATGACGTCGCATGGTACGAAGATCCAACACGGGCAGCTCGTGAATGATCTTTTGGATGCACTTACACTGCCTAAACAAGTGGCGATCGTTAAATGTAGTGCACATCGGAAAGTGACGGATGATGTTGGTCGTGGTAATGCATTTGCGGATGAGATTGCTAAGGAAATGGCTAAGAATCTTACAACCCGAATGTACGTGACAAGTTCAGTAAGATGGCCGACGGAGACTGGTATGTGTGAAAATACTGTTGAGAGTGTGAAAGCAATTCAGAACGAAGCTACCGAAGCTGAAAAGACCAAGTGGAAAGAGAGTACGGGAAGGTTGGATATGCATGGATGTTGGGTTGACCTGACGGAATGTCAGAGGTGGATGTTACCAGATGCGTACGTATTAGCTGTCGTGACGATGGCTCATGGGTTGTCACATATTAGTGCAAAAGGAATATGTAAGTTCTTGTCCCCTGTATGGAAGAATGAGGGTATCACTAAGTGTGCTGAGAGAGTGGTTAAGAATTGCATGGTGTGTTTGATGCACAATCCTGGCAAGGCCACCCCCACTCCACCTGGTCATTTTGCTCCCCCTGTTTGTCCCTTCGAGGTTATCCAGCTGGACTTTATCCATATGGAGAGATGCAATAACCTGAAGTATGTCTTGGTTGTGGTTTGTGCGTTCTCTAGATGGATTGAGGCCTATCCTCTTAAGGATAATACTGCTCTGTCCACAGCGAAAATCCTGCTGAAGGAATACTTTCCTCGGTATGGAATGCCACGGATCGTGTGGTCGGATAATGGAAGTGAGTTCGTGGGTAGTGTGATGCAGAGTGTGTGTAAGGGCCTTGGAATTCGTCAAAAATTCCATAGCGCTAATCATCCTCAGGCAGCGGGTTTGGTTGAAGGGTACAATGGTACCCTGAAACTGAAACTTGCAAAAATACAAGCTACGACTGGTCTATCATGGCCTGATGCCTTGCCTCTGGCTCTCCTATCAACCAGAGCGACTGTACACTCTCGAGTAGGGCTTAGCCCATATGAGATTGTGTTCGGCCGCCCTGCGAACATTTGGGGAGTCCCGAGACCTAAGGCTTTTGATAGTCTTGAGTATCCAATGCTAATTGACTACCTTCATGATTTGACCACTAAACTACAATTAATCCATCAACAGGTCTTTGAAGCTCTACCAGCGCAGACAGAGGGTCCTGGACATCAGCTCCGGCCAGGCGACTGGGTCGTTACCCGAAATTTTGGTCGGAAACGTAACTTGGAGCCAAGATTCGTAGGACCCTTTCAAGTCTTGTTGACAACGAGGACTGCGGTTCGACTGGAGGGCCGGAAAAACTGGGTCCACGCCAGCCACACGAAAAAGGTACCGATCCCCTTACCAACAGATGGTTGGGTGAGAACTGGGATTTCGGCAACGGAAACTGAGACTCCTTTACACTTTGTGCCGTTTAGTGATGCTCAACCTGTAGTGGATGATTTGTCGCTGCCAAACCCACTTGTGGAGTCATCAGTAGCAGAGAACCCAAGGTCTGACTCGTTGTTCACCTCATCGAACACTGTTGCGCCAGCTGAACCATTATTTGTAGAGCAAACTCGACCTGGAAGAAATCGATACTTTCTTCGTTCAAGGACTAATAAAAATTAGCCATATATTTGCTTTTTGATGCTATGAACATTATGGACAATTATATCCTTTCTTTTTGAGTTTTTATGCGCCTTTCACTGCTAAGAGATTTGTATTAAAACTGAACGTTTTGAGGAAACCCTACCATCCGGGTTACCGTAGGGCCGTGCGGGTTCTCCTTTCTGTTTAGCAGGTTTCTGACGCTAGGTCGGTTACTTTTGTCGATTCCTGGGAACTCCTGGGGATTGATAATCGCTACTCAGAACGAAGTGCGTCAAGTACGTCACGGACGGTTTGTAGAGGATGGCATTCTCTAAGTTGTTGGAAGAAGAAAGGATGTCAGCGCAGAGATCAGAGTTACAGAGGGTTGTACGAACAAAATGTTTTCTGTTTCAGGTGTTCCTACTGTTTCTGACCGTATCTATGCTATTGGTGGGTGGAGTGTATTTTGGAGTACAGTCGTTATTACCTCCTGTTTCACCTACCCTTTCTCCTAAACTAAGCTCCATCACCACTGTTTCCCCACATTCTTTTCATCCTCTGCCTCAACACAAACAGGTTAGGCGTGCGGAATTTATGAATAACTCCTTTGTTCAACTCCTACATCAGCATCAGTTGGTGATGAATACTACCAACTGTTGGGTGTGTGGGTTAATGCCACATACCATGGATAGGGGTATTCCGTATTTGGTCCTTCCTTACAGCTCCCAGGGTTCAGCTCGAGCATTCCAAACTATGTTCCGTAGTGCACTAGATTCCTACCCCAGTCGAGAGCCACGCTCTGTCAATTTCGGTCCTGGGCCGTACCACAAGCCTTTGGCGATAGCGATAGCGGATCTAGATAGAGATGTTTTTGATGCATCGCTTATCCCAGATGAAGAGGTGCAGGCCTATAAGGATCTGAGTGAGGCTGAGTATAGTACGTCAGTGGGTGACAGACAGCTTAAGAGCTCGTCCCCAATATGGATTGTACCACACCTCGGTAATTTCTGCTTGAAAGGTTTGGGTCGAAATCCGAGAGCACAACTTGGGAACAGTGCTTGCACTGACACGTATGTCCTACCGATGCTCTCTTCCCCTGTTTTTCTGACTGCTAAGGGCACTTATTTTGTATGTTATGAACGCACATATACATGGTTACCCCGTGATTTTTCGGGTACCTGTTATATTGCGAATCTTTTACCACTGACTTTCACAGTTGCCTCAGACTATCACAAGACTAGAGTTGTGAGAGGCGTTATTAGCAAAGAGGATACTGCCGGTCAAGAAGCAGGAGATTTATTTAAGGGTTTCTTGCCGTTTTGGGGACCTATGGTTAATAGTAGGAACCTAAGACAGTTGACCCGTGTAGTTGAGTCGACTGCTAATATTACTGCGAGTGCCCTCGGCAATTTAACAGCTGAACTTCAGGCGGATAGACTTATGACGTTGCAGAACCGTATGGTTCTAGATGTTGTTCTTGCAGATAGAGGTGGTGTGTGTAAAGTTATCCATTCGAGTTGTTGCATTTTCATTCCTGACAATGCTCCAACTGTCTACCAAGCCATCTCAAAGTTGCACAAGATTTCCGAGTCCATACACGTGGACGAAGGTAATTGGACGCTTCTAGGATGGTTTTGGGGCCTGATGTCAACTTGGGGTTGGAAGATTCTGATGATCGTAGGGGTTGTTGTAACGTTTCTATTCACGTGTTGTCTTTGTGTACAGTGTGGTCCTGCCTAATGTGGCCTCTGTGCTACAACGTGTATAAGACAGCCATCTGTTACCAAGGAGACATTGATGAATAGAATGATGTTCCAGCAGCAGCTGAACGATCTGATGAATATTGAAATCGATTCCGATCTTGACTAGTGCTTGCCTACATGAGGGCAAAAGGAGCGTCTGAGGTTCCGTGTGAGACGGAACGACACTTTCGAGTGGTGACGAATATGGATGAGTTTGGTGTCTACGAACCGCAAATGACGAGTATAGTGGGTGTACGCAGTTTCGCTATGCAACCACGTATGGTTCGTCTCATTTTTGGGTTTGTTCATCTGAACCCTCGGGTTCCATTTTAGATACGGCATCCATTTTGTTTCTTGCCCTCAAGTAGCCAGCGAACGGACTTTGTCCGCTTCGTGACCCTGGGACTCCCAAGCTTACACGAGGGACACGTGTTTCCTTGAGGGTGACTTTTACGATGAGGGAAATGACACGGCGAAGGCAGATGGCCCCGCTCGAGACTCATCTTGCCGTGCTGGTCTATTGTTTCAGGCATGCATGCATTGGACATGAGGTCTTTGATCCTGTTATCAAGTTTCCTTTATTACTCCCAACACTCTTTTCTAATCTGTTGTGCATCCTTGTCCTTTCTTTGCATCTGTTTTTGTCCCCTCTCCTAATGTGTTTACGGTCAGAACGGAATGTGTTTTATTGCAGAGAAGGTATGTTTTTACAGTTGGGAACCGGCAATGCTGCTGTAATTATGTTCCGGCCTCCTGAAACATGAACACGACTCTTTTGAAGTTTATTGTGGGAACTGAGTTGTAACCTTTGTTCTCCATACTGTTCAATGGCAAAAACGTGTATAAAAGGAGCGATCCACTTTTGCGATTTGAAGCAGTCTCCGAGAACCTACACGTTGTGTACTTCTTGTGATTTCTGTATCCCTGCAGTAAATAAACGCTGATCTCTGACGTCGCTGGAAGTGTCCCGTGTCTCTGTGTTTTGTACGCCAGAACAGGTAACCCACGAAGGTTTCAGGTGTTGTTCCCTGGCACCGCTGGGTCTTAGAATAACCCAGTCCTTCAACCACCCTCGCAACACACTGACTACACTACAAAAAGACTCCACACCATATGTATAAAACACTGGTCTTAGTATTACACACACATTGAATTGAAACCGACATACACATTTTATATATGCTTTACAGTTATATGCAATTGCCAAACTCCCCCATTAGCAGCATAATGGCATGAACATATATGTACTAGTCATAGGTATTCACTTGCCCCATTATCCCCTTAGTCTCCAAAGTGACATAAAGCCATGTGCATACTTTTCCAAGGTAGTCACGTTTCAAGCTATCCTTCCCACATCAAAATGACAGAACATATATGCAGGCTTGCTCACAGGTCTTCCACGTTCCCACTATCACATTAGAATAAAACATGCCATTTCCCAGTATCGCATACCCCACACAGCTTGTAATGTTCAAGAAGTCACAGTTCTCCCATACGCCTCTTGACCCAGCCACACAGTCACTCAAATTTTACCAGCCAATCATACACTTGTACCCTTTGGAGACACTTTGTTTACATTGTTTGGACCGCCTAAGCGGAAGGAAACGGTTACTTGGTTTCGCCCATCCAGATTAGGCCATCAAGGCACCCCGTGGCACCTTCACAAAGGTGGGATAACTATCCCCTTCTTAGGCAAAAGACTGTGATGCCAGAAGCGGGCACGCTTCCAATATGGAAAAATGTTTCCCCCCTGGCAGAGGTGCGAGTCGCAATTGCTCCAGGCAGCCGGCTGTGGGTACACACAAGGCACAACGGGACCACTTGGGTTTAATCACGATGTTGCCAAAAACAGAGGGGCAGATTTCCAAGCCCCTTGCATCACATTTACGCTGCTGTTGCATCACTTTTGTGACGCAAGGGCGGCATAAAAAATATGGCAAATTTACAATGTGACTCATCTAGGGAGATGCATCACGTTGTAAAGCCCTGCGTGACATTATACCTGGTGTAATGTATGCAGGGTAGACTTTCCCACGCAGGAAAGCCTCGTAAAAGTGATGCAATGAAATATACAAGATTTCACTATGTGACTTTTAGGACGCCACTGCATCAAAACCTTACGCCTGCTTGAAGCAGGCAAAGGAGTGATGCAGTATATTGGAAATAGGCCACAACACACATTGCTGGAGTTGCGTCGTGCTTATGACACAACTCCAGCAATGCATGACTTTTCCACAAACAGATGCATCAGAATTTCTGACGCATCTGTCAATCCTTGCGCCATAGTGCACCGTATTGTAAATACGGTGCATCTATGGTGGCGCAAGGGTTTTTCACTCAGGCGCAGGGAAAGTTTCTTGTAAATCTCCCCATAAGTACCTTGTGGTGTCGGGAGGGGGTGGGGCCGGCGATCTTGGACTGAGGCTGTGATGTCAGGCACTGTCGTCTTCCCTATCTGGAGGTCAGAGACAGTCCATACTTCCGGCTCGGGTCCCATGGACTCAGCAAACATCCCCAAACACCCCTTGGACACAACACAATATAAAGTGTGAGTTAGCACAGGTTTCCAGCTGCAAGCTCGGGTGCCTTGAACTTGATAAACATCCCCAGTACTTCTTGAACTCCTCATGTTACGGTACCCAGGTGGGCTGCTGATCATTACGAGCACACTCCTCTGCACAGTGTGCTTACTGCAAATGTTAGGATGGTCCATGTCCCAACCGACAATACCACCCACCTGTTTAAGCCGCATATTGCGCAGTCCTTGTGATCTTATGGAAATGGGGAGATCCTGAAGGGATTACCAAGATGGCCGTCAGGTGAGGAGCTCTGGTCGGGAGCTGCCAGCCAGGAATTGCTGTTTTGGCCTAAATCTCCCTAATTCCCTGAAATTCTTCCCCACCTTGGACCCCTTTTCACTCACCTGGGTTCTCCCGTGACTGCGTTTCCCCAATCTCCCGTTTCTGGATTCAGAACCTTATCATGAGTTCTGACTGCTGACCTCGAGACGACATTGCCGATGCCCGGTGGAGCCGCTTGGTTCGGCTATAGAGGAGTCTGGCTCGTATTTCTCTCACGGCCGTCACCTACCCAGCTGGACATTGGGGCATGGTATTCCTCATCCCTCCACTGCTGTTTTCCTCCTTCTGCCTCCCTTGGAATGAATCACCATGGATCGTTGATAACTGGACCAGCCTTGGTGCGGCAAATGCATGATCGGAAACTCTGGATGGCGGCTGAGTGATCTGGGGCAAGATTTCACCCTTCCGGACCATCCCCCTTGCCCTCCGGGTTGGGGAGTAGCTGTCCGCCCTGACGCTTGATCTCCTGCCGCGATGGGGCTGTATCGGCGGTGAGTGCCATGGCGCTGCTGGTCCGGTGCACCCAAATTCTTGCCTGCAATCTTCCGATCCAGGGGAGGCTCACTCTCCCGGTGCCCGCTGCTGTCTTGTTGTCTCCCCCCATCCTGGCCAACTTCTTGGGTGTGCCTCGCCTCAGATCTGACTTCTGAGACCCGTGAGTCCGTGGGGGTGCAGGGGTGATGAATCTACTCAGCGCTGCGGTGCGACGCTCCCGGGCTTTTCTATACCTGTCTGTGCCTGGGAAGCGTGCACCCCACCCCCAGACTTCGCCGCTGCCTCCCTTTTCTCCTAGTCAGCTCCCTACCTTCAGGCTGTTTTCCCCGGATCTACGCCTTGCAGATCGTTGACACTGATGCCCCCGTGGTCCAGAGCCTGTACACGCTTCCTACAGCCTTCTGCCTGCCTTTGGTTTTGTGGCTGCGTCCCCCCTCTGACTCTACTCAATGAATCCTGCTCTCAGGGTTTTTCTTGTTTTTTTCTTTTTATGCAAGAAAAACATTTGCAAACAGCTGTTACAGGGTTAGTATAGTATGAAACAATTGCCCTTTATACATCGGTGTTTATATAGCTAACCCTTTCAGGATTTTTTACTTTTGGGCATCCCGCAATTTTGGTGTTGGTCTCCATCGATACCCACGACCCGGACCCGCAATCTTGTTTGACCTTTGTCTGTTCCCCCTTCCCTTCGGACTCCCCCTGACGACTCTTGAATGTTTTTCTCTTTCTTGCTGGACTGCCTTAACTCCATCCCCCCTCAGGTTCCCTTCTCTCCTCTCACCTATTCTCAGTATCCTATTCATGTCCCCCTTTGCCTCCCTGCCCCCAATGATTTGCTACTTACTTTGTAATGACTGTGCAACACATGTTTTAAATATTGTACCTTGTAACTCGCCATGTGGTTCCTTATGTAAAGCGCTCTGATACCTCCGGGTCTAGCCAGCGCTGTATAAAACTCAAATAATTTTTGGGAAAAAAAATCCTTTCTGTCTATGGGATCTCGTGGACAGGAGAGTGCTTGGAGAGTGCTTAGGGCCCCAGGCAACAACAGGAGGCGATTGACTGTAGGCCAGCAACATCCGGTCAAAAATCCACCAAGTGATAGTCCCCTTCCTGGAGCCCAACAAGCCCCATGCCATCACAAGTCTGTGGATATTCACTTTGCAGTCCCTCCTGCCCTAATGGTTTTGATTGCTGATGTTGCAGCGCCAAACCACCGTGGAATGGTTCAAACCCCAAAAGCTCCTCTAAACTCCTGTAGACAGAGATCCAGTAGTTATACCCACAATGGCCTTGAAGATGAGATCATTTGAAAGGGTAACCTTTGAAATGCATAGGCCCCCACTAAATGTAGTCCTGTCTACCATCCTACCCTGGGTGGCTTGATCAATATCTTTAGTGGGGCCAGGACCCTTCCCCTTGGAATGCAGGTTCCAATTCCACCCCCTCTTTTCTGTCCCAGTAAGGCCCCTCAGAGCCAGAGATTTGCAGTTTCCCTTAAGTGCCCCTAGTTTATTAATGTCTATCAGGAATGCACAGATATAGCTTCCTCCCAGCATGGATTGGAGACAGGCACACAGGGAACCATGAGCATAGAAATACCCACTTTCCCAGAGTGGCATTTCCACATCAGTAATGTCAGAACGACTCTCACCACCGGAGAAGATTTGCTATTATTAATCCATCGATACAAAACACCAGACTTTTACTGTTCTGAAAATAGGGAATCAGCTCAATAGCCATGTTAATCAATGCGAAAAGCAGGCCTCACAGTACTGAACACACCATCCCATGTTATTCACTACTAGGGCATGTGGTGCAAACATTCACATGCCCTTACTCTTAACTACACTACACCCTGCCCCCAGGGAGTACTCATATGTAGCAAGAGACATGCAGAACTCGGCAAGTAGCTTGTTCAATTCCAAGCTTACTAACAGTAGCCTGCACACACAGGCCCTGTCTTGGCAAACCTGTGATACGTTTGAAGAACTACCTCCGTGGGTGGCACAACCTGTGCTGCAGGCCCAGATAGTAGCATTTGCCTTACATAACCTAGGTATTTGTACTACCACTGGACAAGAGACTTACAGCTAACTCAAATCAGCTAATCATATATACACCAATCACAAGTATGTATATGACAAGCACAGTGCTTTGGCACTGCATGGCTGTGGAAAACCGCTCAAAGTCCTAAGCCAGCATACAAGGTCCAAACAGGAGGTCAGAAGCCAAAAAGTAAAAGGAGATCACACCAAAAGATGCCAGGTCTAAGAGGACCAGTCCTCTTGTTGTATACGGCCAGTGCTCTATCGGTGTTGACCTCAAATTTCACCTAAGTCCTACCGTTTCTACGATTGACACTTTGGGCTTTTTGGTACTATTTTCACTTAAATCTTTAAAAATTGATACCTCCGGTTTTCCTTATTGGATTTTTGGGGGGTTTGGTCTTATTTTACTATTAAATGTTTTACGGAATTGTATTGTATTTTCTGTGAATTCTTCTGCTGTGTATACACTGCCGCATTACTTTACAAATTGCAGTTGATGTAAGCCAGACTGTGTTGTGTGATTTTATCAGGGATTGAGTATTTGCTTATTTTATTCAATTTGTGTGACACGTAGAAGATTGTGGCTCAATCCCATGAGGCGGATACATGTCCAAATAATAACCCACTTTCTCAGATGTGCCCAAAAAATGCACACCAGTAGCACCAGCCAAATCGGCCTTAATCTATTTTCACCAGAACCAACCTGTATGTGAGGAGTTTATGAAAATGTCTAAGGCTATACATGCCTGGGTTAGATTCTGTAGACAATCTAGCAATGACAAGGCATTGTGTCATTTGGAGATGAGCCATTGGAAGAACCAACACATTGAAACAATAAAATGTAAGCAATCTAAAAAAAAGTGTTGAAGTGTGTGTGTACTATCATAATTGCTATATGGTATCATAGTGAGATGAATAAAGTGCCTGTTTTTTTCGAATTCGACTTCTGCCTAGATTTCATGTATTGCCTCTCCCCAGTTGGCGAACAAGATAACTCACCAGTATATTTATTGTTACTTTCTGTGAGATTTTACAAGCAAATAGTTATGTAATTTTAAAGAAACGTGACACTTTTTACATTATACTCAGAGCCGTCCTCAGAGTACAAACAATAAGTGTTGCATCTGACATCATACTGACAAAAATAATATACATAAAATCTAGAACGGGTACATTAAATGATGCATGATTCAGTCTGCCATGTGTATGGCTGCTGGCTGTAGGTAAAATTACTTCTGGATTATTATAGCAAGTAGGACCTTCGTAGAAGTGAGTCTGTTCTTACACTTAGTACCAGGGAGGCCCTTGTGAACGATGGCAAGAGGGTCGGGTTCCTTAATATATAAAACTTTTGGAAAAGATACTGCAAATAAAGGAGATATCAGACAAGTGGGAATCAAGGCAGGAGAATAATTTAGAGTCCCAATTTCCTGAAGATGTCTTTCTCTCAAGAGTATTGACCAGCAGTTATGGGACATTAAACGCAGCGTCATGGAATACAAGTTGAAGAACTCTTATGGGTGAGAAGTTAATATTCACGGTACCTTTCGAACCAATCGTCCAGGAACAATTTTAAAAGTAGGGGTGATAGCTCACACTAAAGGCAGATGTGTTGTGAACAACCTAACTGCTACTTAAAAAAGTGCCACACATTCAGGAGTAGGGTGGGGTATGGTAGAGGGCCCAGTGGTGGTTTTTGAACTAAATGCTCACAGATACATGATAAAATATAGGGCGGTAGGATAATGCCCATTTGGTACATGCTCCATCAAGTAGTTTTGTTTGTGAAAATAAGCCAACTGAAACAACTACTTGATGAGCCAGTAGTTTTTCACTGGAAAATCGGTTTTAAAACTTAGGATCCACTTTGGGAAATCTGGTGTCTAAACATTAACGGACACTGCGTGATGAGTCATTAATCTCCTAGTGAATACCTTTCATCTCAGTTTCCTTCACTCACTGGTCCATAAATAACATATAAATTGATTCAGATGTTAACAAGAATTCCATAGTGAATGAAGAATGAGCAGTAATTAATTTCGTTTTTTTGTACCACCTTATAGGTAATAGAGTTTAGGAAATATTAGAATTCTGACAACCCATATATATCAAAGATCTCATGCATCGCAGCACAGCATAAAGGATAAAAAGTAAACTTTTTTTCTAGTAGTCGAGGGCCTACTCAGGGGTGTAGCTTCAGGAAGCGTGTTTGAGGTGTAACACCGCCCTAATAAATGTATTATTTAGTAGAGAGTCAGGTACAGAACCTATCAGTCAGGTATGCTAAGGTGTCTGCCAGATTTCACCTGGCGTTTTTAAATACTCAGTCAGACAAACACACACACACATGCACTCTCATCTCTGTTCTGGGGTCTTTATACAAGGTTATTTGAGAAAATACTATGTTTTAGGTACCCCTCACAATCTGCACTGCTTTCCCTTTCCACTAGCCCTTAAGCCTCCTCGTGCACTGCTTCCCATATAATGAGTGACATGACATGCCAGTGCGATTGTCAGGAAATCTGAAACTCATCCCCCCCGTCTTGCTGACCCTGCTATGCCCCGGGGCCCACTAAAAGTAAATTTATTTCGTGAAAACTAAATCAACTGCTTTGAAGACCAAACAATATCTCAATAAGATGGAAGATATGAATATCACAAGTCATATAAAGTCATAATATGCAATACATTGCAAATAGACAGCTGTATACCACCATATATAGCAATTTGATTGACTCCTAGGTGGTCGATATACTCACTGGAGATTCATAGCGAACACCTGAGATAAGACTCAATATGATATCAATGTAGACATCACTTCACCGTCTTCCCCTAACAGCTGCCTGTGAAGATCAGTGTTCTAATAATGCACCAGAGTGTTCACTGAGCTCACAGAATGTGCTTGCACTGGTAAACAGGCTGCTGGAGAGCAAAACTTTAAAAGCATCGAGCCCGTTATTTTATTTACTTCAATATGCTCCACATGAAAGGATTTAAACAGCTGCTCCTATTCCAGCACCATGGTGTCCAGAAAGGCTCCAATATTGTCATGAATATTGAATGTTAGCAGTCTAGTTGTTTATGAGATCTATAAGGTGGAGCTAGAGTAGAACACTAGCGAATTGACTGACAGACTGCTGCTTTTGGAAGTGTGTGTTTCACTGGGCATGCCAGAGTATTTCTCTCACATTGAGGAGATAGATAAGTGAACATTTATAGGAAATCTTTCAGGGCCACTAGCCTTATCAAAAAAATGAACCGCTCTTTTCTTCATTTACTTTGAAAAGGTGAAATATGTATGATGAATGTCAAATGTGATTTTGTGCCACTAATACATTGGATTTTTCTATTGTATAACAAAATACTGTTGATTTTGGAATTGAAATTGTTTCAAGTTTAAATTAAAAGACAAGAAATAGTGGGTGCTGTTTGTATACATCATATAAAGTAACCTTAATGTGTCTTAGCTTGTGACACCACTAAAATCTTTGCTCCCGTTACACTTAAGGTAGAGAGCCAAGCATTTAAGACATGCCTTTCTCCACCTGCTGGCCTAATCCCTCACATTGGTGCAGACTAACACTTTAAAAAAAAAAAAATACTAAAAGGTTACTCCTTGAAAGCTGAAATAGCAACAATTTTCCAGAAGGGCTCCTGGAAAAGATTTGTAACTTTCTATTTAGATGCATGCAAGTCAATTTCTTAGGCGTGATTGTGTAAACGACAATGGTGCATGAAAACAATGCCTTCACATTACAACAAATACAATATCAATAATTTATTGTTACTTTTTTCTTCGATCAGGAACTACTTTTGCCCATGGAGATGCACCTTTTTAAAACATCCACCAAATGTGATGGTCTTTCCCTCCTATTCAAGCCTGGTTTACAAGATAATTCTACAATGGTGTTGAGGGTGAAGATAAGTCATACTCAAATATTTCACGAGGTTACACGTGTTCCCAAATGTTCAGAATGTCTTTGCATGGGAAGGATCACCTGCTAGGAGAATATTTAATCATGAGTAACAGTAAACCATTCTGTATTATTATGCATCAGCACATTTATTAATGTGTGGAAATTTATAATTTCTGAATTTCAAATTGAATTTGCGCTAATAAACCCAGCAATTTGTATATGAAAGTTCGATATATGTTTACATAAATGAATTTGTGAATCTGGATCAGGGATTCAAGGTAGTCTGTATGCTTCTTTGGTATTTGGGAACAGTTTGCCAAATTTAGTTTAAAAATATATTAAATGATTTTATTTGCATGCGTTTTAGAAAACGGTTGACATGCTCTATCTAACCTTCCCTCACTTTGCAACCAGAGGAAGAAAAGTGAAACACAGATTACCATATTAAAATGATTAGTAGCAGTTTGTAAAAAAAAAGTTGCCTGATATTTCCAAATCTTTATTTCAAAACACAACTAATGCTGCCAGAAGGAAAACTCTTCCCGTGCTTCTTTATTTTCGCTGCTTTCAGCTTGACTGCTTCAAGGTTATCTAGGGGGTGCTGCAGAGCCTCAGGCACCCATTCATTCATGGCCACTACTTCTATCAAGCTGTCATCAAATGAACACCCCTACCCGCAGATACCTCATCGCGGCCAAGACCTGGAACGACCTTTCCCTCCAGCTCCGTACAGCCCCCTGCTGGCAAACTTCAGGAGACTCAGGACCTGGCTCTTCGATGGAGACACAGCGCCCAGATACCCCTAGGAGTGGCAGTCATGCGCTTTGCAAATGCTGATTGGTTGATTGATGTTTCTACTTATTTCGAAACCCACACCTTTACATAGTTTCTTTCTTTCTTTCTTTCTTTCTTTCTTTCTTTCTTTCTTTCTTTCTTTCTTTCTTTCTTTCTTTCTTTCTTTCTTTCTTTCTTTCTTTCTTTTTCTTTCTTTCTTTTCCTTCCTAGGATTTCATTAATGAAATAAATTGTCTCTTAGCATCCACACCCAAAAATAAATATATAATTATAATACTTTACCCGAAGGTGAATTTGATATGAGTTAGTTCAAGAAGGACTCTCGAGTGCTCAACGGAATTGTGGTGGGACAGCAATATAAGTAACAGGAGTTGTTTTCGCAATCTAAGACCATATACCGAAAAGTACATATACCATGGTTTCTTACTTCTTGGTTTTTGGAGCATCCCAGGGTCCCTAAGCAGCGCAATGGGGTTTAAGGCACAGGTTTACCGGCCAATTATGCAGTCACCAGGCCACACTGGCATTTCTTCTTAAAAATGCAACAAAGATTCTTTGTGGGAAGTCAATGGAGTGGCCTCGGAAGAAGTTTGAAATGAACACATGTGGATGTGTTTTGCAAAACAAAATCCTGTGAAGCAGAAGGAGCATAACTGATATTAATTATACATTTTGGGAATCCGGCTCACTGGAGGCGTTTCTCATTTAAATTGATTATGGAAACAGTACACTGAAACTTCTTCTAGTCATGTTTTAATTGAGGCGCATGTTTATTAGAAAAAAATGTGTCTAATTGGGATATTTGTTGAAGCTCTGCAGTGAGATTTCACCACAGGAACAGTGAATGGATTTATAATGCAGCGCCTCGCATAAAGCTAATGAAAAGTGAAGGCTGCTTTAATTAGACCTGATTATTAGCAAACATGTGCAGCAGATTAAAAGCATATCTCTTTGTGCCTCTATTGTTTAGTGCAATATGCCACCAGCAGCACAGATATAAACAAAACAGAGATGCATTCTGTTTTGGTGGTTCGCTTTAGAGATCCTCCTTCCAGAGGCAGTACTTCACTCAATCAATCAATCAATCAATCAGGGATGTGTGAAGCACTCTACTCACCCCTGAGGGTCTCAAGGCGCTGAGGGAGGGGGCGTCGTGCAGCTCCGATTCTCTGATACTTGGGTGCACTGGCTTCTTTGACCTTGGCAGGTGAAGCACTGCCGTCTTCAAGTCGGATGTGTAGCTACGTTTTGCTTCCTCCCACAAATGGAAATGTTCTTTGCCTTCTCCCTGGCTTCCACAGGATACCCTGCCAGCTCTCATCAGTGTCTTTTATAACTTTACATTGCTTGTCCTCCTTCACCTTGTGTACTTGATGTTTTTCTTCCTTGCCAGGTACTAAAAGTATTATTAGCAGATTGTATTGGGTTTTGGAAGGGAACATTTTTATGTTTATATAGTTGAAATTGTATAATCTACAAGTAGATGTGGCGGAAACATATAATCGTGAATTGTCGTTTACTTATCTTTTTAGGTCTCGCCTGACCCAGCGCATGCGCTGGTCTGGCGAGACTTATTGAGAGGGCTCCAAAAAATGCTACCAGGCCAGCCTAGAGCCACAGTGCATGTGCGCGGGCGCACGCGCCACGCTTTACCGCGATTACTTTCGGTTTCGCGCCCGCACGGCCGCTTTGATGTTTGATCGTGATCGCGATCACTTTCACTTTCGCGGACGCACGGCCGCTTTGCATAGCCAATAGGTCTCGCTTTTGGGACCTTATAAGTATTTAGTTATGCAACTGTTGCATGGCTAAACACTTATAAGGTCCCAAAGGCGAGACCTATTGGCTATGCCAATGCTTGTTCTTTTTAAGAACGAGAAATGTGTATAATATTTCTATAAGAATATATTTCTTGGAAATAAAGTAATTCTGATTCTACTACCAGTATTATACATCTTAATCTTCCAATGCTCTGTCACTCCGTAGGCTACTTCAGAACATATTTATTAAAATGCTAACACAGTAACTAAAGTTTACTGCGCTAGGAGGAGAGAGCATTGCAGAGCGTTGGTACACAAACAGGCTGCCTAAGGCATGCACACACTTTGCACTGCAGTAGAAGGGTTGTGCGTGATATCTAACATAGGTTTTGTACTGGAGGGCTAATCGTGTTGTACAAAACTATACGCTTAGACTAAATTTAAAACTTTTCACACATTGGATGTATTTATACAAAGCAGCACTTCACGGACTGCTGCTTGCAATGTGGGAAAGGTTAGGAGAAATAAAAACATTTCTTCCTGTTAGTGCCTGCCTCAAAGAGGTGTTTTATTTTGGTGCAAAGCTCTGTCTACCAATTTTAGTAGACAGGGCTTTGCATTAAAAATCGAGGATGGTGGCATGGGAATGCCCATGAAGTATTCCACTTTGACATAAAGTAGCACAGAGCGGTCCAAAGCGCTATTTGCATTATATTAAGGGCTACCTTCCAACCCAAAATCTTTTTGGACTGGAAAGTAAATATTAATTCATCCTTGGTCTTTTCTTCATGTTAACATTTCTGAATATGGTGAAGTTCACCTTGTGATTGATGTAAGTAGTTCAAAATGTAGGATCCAAGACAGACCTTAGCCTGACAAACCTGATATAACACAGCACTCTACTGAATGCGGAAATGAGTTTGACATTTTCAAGCACTTGATATATAAGAGCATAAATAGCAGTAAACTAAATTTATAGTTTTCATTATTATTCAGTAAACCTGAGTTCCAAGATGAATCACCGTGTATTTCCTTACTCACCTTTTGAGGTCCTTACAATCTGCATTTCTGCCTGTGGTCAAATAATGTATGAGATAGTAATTGGTCCAGGTATTGGAATTCACATTTGAAAACCTATGCAGCTCAATCAAAAGCATAAAGTGTTCTTTTATCCAAAGTGGTAAATGAAGTAAGCTGGGTGAGTACGTTCAGGGTTGTGAAGCAGAAAGCTTAAACAGTTTATTAAAAGTGTAGCTTTAGATGTAGTATACCTGTGTTCCCACTTCCACTCTTGGCTGTCAGAAGAAGTAGGTGAACCATCGCCTCTTGACAGCTGTATTCTGTGATTCATGGCTACAGAAGTCCCAGGTTGATTTATGGTGCTAGGTATTCAAACAAAGAGCATAGCTGTCAAGCGATACTATTCTCTAGCAATCAATGAAGGTGAAGGCAGCCCTGAGCAAATAAAGCAAATACAATTGACCTTGCTCGGATGCCCCATGTTTAGAGCCCTTCAATACTATTTAATTGCAGACAGTGGCCACCAAACATCTTTTCTGATGCAGCGTGTCCTGCTCTCTATAGGAAAGACATCCTGAGGCTAAATTACATCTCCAGGAGCAGGCCACGCGGGTGAAACTGAGCTCCAGATAAAGTTGGGTGGAGTTGAGAAACTCCACCTGCCTTTACCAAAGGGAAAGTAAAGCCACCCACAGGCTCACCCAAACTGCAGTCCTCTTCTTCAATTTTCCACTACCAGATCAACAAGTACATTCTTTATGACAGAGATCTGGCTGCGAGGGGGCACCCTACATAATCGTCATCAACATATACAGCCATATGCATAATTTTGTGATAAATAAACTTACATGGGTCATAGGGTATTCTATAAAACTCCATCTGGTTAAGGACATCTATAAGATCATGGTGAACTAGCCTGAATTACTTCTAGTCAGATCTTTGCTGTCACTAGTATTAGCATGAGCCTCACTTCTCACCTACAGACGATTCTCAACCCCAAACAGTGCATGACACTTCCTGATTGCAATAGCTACTGTCAGTCTGCATAACCCTATACTGCAAGGTTTGCCACAGGGCCTGACCTGCATCTAGGCCCTGTGGCCAACCCACCACAGGCAGCCAACCCTATGCTGTGCAGGGCCTTTGGCTGTGTGCTACTGGGGTTTTGCCACAGGGCCTTGGTCGACACCCCTGCATGCAACCAACCTCACGCTGCTGTTTGCAGCAGTCAGACCCTGAGGCCAACCCACCCAAAGGCAACTAATCCTATGCAGACCCACTCCCCAAGCCTTCATAAGCCCCAGGGACTCTATCCCAGGGACTGAATTCCATTAAAAAGGGGAGGGGCCACATGGCCCACCTTCCGGAGCCTAATGTGGCCCTGGGGACCCCCATCCCTCAGGACCTCTCTAAATTATAAGTAGGTGCCCTAATGCCCATCTAGAGCACCCACCAAACAACACTTAGATTAGGTGGCGGGAGCACACAACCCCCGTCCCCAAGTCTCCAAAGGCCCCAGACCCCAATCCCTTGAAGCCATATCTTAGTTAAATGGTCCCCCCTCCTCTGAGCTTTCAGGCCCTGGAAACCCCATTCCTGGGACCTCACTTTATTGTAGGTGGATGCCTTAGTGCTCACCCAGGGGACCCGCCAAGTAACACATTGGGGGGTAGCCACAGGGCCCTCACTGTCTGATCCTGCTCCCCGCATAGTGGGAGATATGGCATTGCTCCCACCCAGAGGGAGCAGCTATTTATGTGTGTTTTCCCAAGGGGGAGCAATAT
Organism: Triturus cristatus; assembly: GCF_964204655.1. Classification (NCBI taxonomy): domain Eukaryota; kingdom Metazoa; phylum Chordata; class Amphibia; order Caudata; family Salamandridae; genus Triturus; species Triturus cristatus. The sequence continues at coordinate 974,021,690 of NC_140593.1, forward strand.
CTGCTGTATTTCCCAGCCCGCAGGAGTGCGGGCAGGAAAACAGAGCAGAGTCTGCTCTCAGCTGGCAGGAGCATTTTTTAATTTTCCAACGGGTGGGAGCAGACTTACATGTTTGCTCCCGCCTGGTGGGAGATTAAAAAATGTACCCGCCATGTGGGAGAAAACATATGTTTCCCTGCCCGCACTACCACTGTATCCCGGGGTTTCGCTCCTCAGGACACAGAGACTAAGCTGGCCCTGGGTATGGGGTCATCAGAGTCTTTAAGGCTCAGGAAGAGGGGGCTGTGTGCCCCCCTTCATTTTAATTAGTATCACGACCTAGGGAAAGGGGTCCATGGGGCCTAATTATGCTCTGGGAGGGTGCTGTGCTCCCCCTCCCTTTTCATTTAACAACTCAGCCCGGGAGATTGGGTCCTGGGGTTATTTTAGGCATTGGGAGGGGAGACCATGTGGCCCCCCTCCCCTTTTTAATGTATTTCAGCCCCAGGAAGGGGGTCTCTGGCTTCTCTCAGAGGACTCCTCAAAATAAATAAAGGGGGCACCCCACGGGTCCTCGCCCACATCATGGGGTATTTTGAAACAAGCACAGAGCTTGTGCTTGTTTTTATTTTTTTATTTTTGCCATGGATTAGTGGATCCTCTGCAAATTTGCATCAAAATTTAAAAAAATGAACACGTTTTGCAACAGATGGCCGCCTCTGGGACCCCACCACCAGGACTGTGGAGTCAGGGTATCCCTGCCCTGCCCCTATGTCTTCTTTTAGCATTCTTCTATGACTTGGACTGGGTCACAAGCCCGAAGATGGCTGCCACTACTTACTGGCTGATATGATGGCAGCCAATCAGATCTCTTCAAGAAATCTGTCGGGTCCACGGATCCTCCTAGGCATGAACTATGCAAAGTTTTTAAACATTAATTGCTTGAAAACTACTGAACAGATTTACCCCAAATTACAAAGAGCTCTCTTTCTGGACCAAAATATAACGTTTTGCCAAATTTGATGTAAATTCTGGTTTTGGCAGTAGCTCAAAAAATGAATGTGGAAATTGAATTTTGAGATCCCCCTTTTTCTCTGCCCGCTTGACGGATCACTCTCAATCTTTCCAAGCCAATTCCTCTGGAAACACAATCCTAACTATAACTACCCTGTGGTGACCACCACTGGGCAATGTATAGAAGTTGGCAGTAGGTAGTTATAGTTAGTACCTAGTTTCCATAGTGAACACATTTTTAGGATACACCTGCACAGCGCTTGCTCTGTGCTTGTGAAATCTATTTATATTTAATATATCTTAATAGGGGCTTATATCCCACCCCTTACTTTTCATTTGTTACTGTGCTTGTCACTTATTTTTCCTCAGTTTCTAATGCCTGTAGCATACTATTTCCTGTTTGTTCCTTGTGTGTTTCTCTTGGCCCATGGCCCAAGTATCTGTTTAGATCTGCTTTTGTGGATCTTTTTCTTAGGTTTTGACTTAACAGCGCTTGCGCTGTGCTTGTTTTTATTTCACTGTTGTATCATTCTTTTGTATTCATCACTCTTGCTCCTCTCACCATTTAGTTTCTTCTTCATCTTATGTTTGATTTTCTTTATTCGTATAACCTCTCTGCATTCCGGCATTAAAACGAGCATCCCAGAATTAAAATAAACAAATGCGCGAGGCTGAAGTTAATTTGGAGAAATTTTATTTGCAAGCCTCTCGCTGCTCACTGAAGGCGAACAGGAGCCGAGACAATTTTGAGTGCGCATGCATATTGTACACATGCACACCAGTAGCGGCTGCTACCGGACCTGGGTGGTGGCGCTGTGGGGGGATGGGACAAAAATATAAGAAAAAAAACACATACCTGAAAATGGCCAGCCGCCGCCTCTCCTCCGTCCTCTTCTTCCTGTCTCCAGTCTGGCAGCAGGAAGCAGCAAGAAGTACCCGGGCTCCTAGGCTCCCCTGAGCCAATCACAATGCTGCAATGCCGCGTTGTGATTGGTCTGTTCTTCGTGGTTTGGCGCTCAGATAGGGATTGGGAGGCTGGGCATGTTCCTCACGGGCTGTGCATTACAGCCTGGCCGGGAAGGTGCAAAGTGTGCATGACTGAGTGGTCAGGTCAAGAGGACCGGCCAAGCAGATTTGTGCACTTAGGGAGTGCAAACCACTCCTTCCTGTGATCTGACCAGCCCTGCCCTGAGAGCCACTGACTGCAATTGTAAAACGAAAATGATAATAACGATACATTATTATAATTGTATTTTACTTTTGAGCAGTGGGGCAGCACTCATCTGCCGTAGTGGAGGAGCCAGTCCTTACTATACAGGGAGCTTCAACCGACGGAGCACCGGCTGCTGCCAGAGGCCCTGTCATTGCTTGACAGAGGCTGCTCTCCTGACAGGAAATGAAGCACAGCCAGGATTTTACCTGCTGCTGCTCTCACATGCACACACTGCCTCTGGCCACTCCCCTCTGGACAACATCCTTTCTCTGACTGAGGCTCTCATGCCCCCTAGTGCTTTTAAGGGTTTTGCATGTGCCCAAAGTATCCCGTAGATCCACCGTCTAAGTATGAGCCCTGCTGTGCACGTAATTACCCCCCCCCCACTGCTGCTATGAATGCATAAGCCATGCTGTTGAACCTCGGCCTAGCTCTTCCATATAACTCTTGTACATGCAGAATTCCTGCTTTCAACTGCATAATCTCGTCTACATCCCTTGTTGGTGCACAAGCCTTGCTGTTCAACCCCCTAGTCTCCTATACTTCTATTGTTCATGCACGAGCCTGCTGTTCAACCCATCGAACTCCCACACATCTGCTGTGCATGCATCAGCTCTGCCGTTCAACTCTGTTACCCCCATGAGTATACAGTGCAAACAATATCCCTGCCGTACGATCCCCTGGGTGTTCCCCACAATTATTGTGCATGAATGCACAACGCTGTGCATGCCATCTGGTCTTCGCCACACCTCCTGCAGCATGCATTAACTTCGTTGTGTGCGCAAACTCCTTGGCCATCCCATTTACTCTTGTGCATGCAACACCCTGTTTTCCATACATCTGTAGTTCATGCAAGTGCTTTGCCATGTCTCCCTTTCCCTGTATCTTATAGGACAACTGTGCATACACGAGCCCTGCCTTTCAGCTCCCCGGTATCTCTTGTGCATGCTCATATCATTGTGTTTAAAGTAAAATTCTTTACAATCCCGTATTCCCCTTAACGTTCCTGTGCATTCAGGAGCATTTGCATTAGCCCCTTACAGCTGGAAGTTGCTTTCCTGGGTTACCTGTTCAGACATACCACTGAACTGCTACCAGTGAATGGCCCCCGTGTGCGAGCCGGGCCCTCCTAACCTTGCTGTGTTTGCCTATTGCAGAACCTGGGACAATACAGCACTCCCCCAGTTCATTCCAAAGCCTGCCCCTTATTTCGCAGCAAACCATTTGGAGAACAGTGACTTCCCTCACTCCTGAAAAGGTAAAGCAGTTCTCTCAAATGCTGGCTCGGTCTAGTATTTATAGGCGTCAGCGTGCTTGGGACTTCGTAATTTGCTGCACGTGGTAGATTGAGTCAGCCTTTGTGTATAACACAGGAGGACACAGGCGCTTGGCAGCCTGTGTGTGCACAGCCTGAGCTCTCTTCAATTTGAGATTTCTGTTGTGCACACTACATTTTCACTGGCAATAGAACATCTGTAAGTTTTCATTATTCCGTATGGCAAAATGTTTAAAGCTAGGAAGATAGTGCTTCTTATAGGTTTATTTGTGACATTTGTATACATTTCATTTGTGCAAGGTTTGGGCCATACTACATAAGGACCTGCATGTCCACCTGCACTTGTGTACATTTATTATTTGTTTAAAATATTGAAATCATGTTAATGCCTACACATAGAAATGTTGAAACTGATGCAATGGGGCTGCTCAACCCCACAGGCTCCTTCTCATTAGGAGATGTAGTGCTCAGGAGGCGCTACATCCCCCAGACTGACATGATCGCTTTCCTGGATTATTACAACCAGGTTTTCTGCAAGGTTTCCTCATCTGCTGCTAACAGAGTATATGGAGAAGCTTCTAGTTTAGAGACATTCATTATTTAGGAATATTGGCAGTGTTGCTGTTTGGCCAGTGTGTGCTCTATATCTGACATCAGAAGGGTGTCGGTGAGAAGCGTTGTCAAGGAATACAAAGTAGTGTTTTCAGTTAAGCATGTACTGACACTGGAAGTGTGAACCAGTGATGTTAGCAGTGCTGGCAAAACTACTAACGGGAATGCCATACTTTAAGGCAATCTGCAGCTGCAACTGTTCTTTTGTTTATTTATGTTGTCTCACACTAACACTGCACTTTTCCCGTAGACTAAAGAGTTGGACGATGCATCATCAAGACCTTTGCTTGTAACTGCCATACTCACTTTGCCCTTCATTTCATTACACTCACTTAAACCCCCAATGCAGTTACAGCACCAGTTCTGTCTAGTGTTGCTTGTGCTCAATGCCATCGCCTGACAATAGGTCCCTTCCTTTCCTCTCCCCTCCCTTCCCTTCCCCTCCCCTTTCCTTACCTTACCCGCTCCTCTCCTCTCCCCCTTCCTACTCTTATGTCCCACTCTTCCACTTATCTTTGTCTGTTATTTGCCGTGCCAGTGTCCGTTTCGCTTCTCTCCTCTCCTCTCCTCTCCTCTCCTCTCCTCTCCTCTCCTCTCCTCTCCTCTCCTCTCCTCTCCTCTCCTCTCCTCTCCTCTTCTCTCCTCTCCTTATATTATATATCACATTTCTAAATTTGTCTTGCTCTATCTGAACACAATAAACAAATTTACTGACACCATTGCAAAGATCCCCGACACCCCTCAAATTGCCTTTGCCAGTCACTTCAGCTACTGTCTGAAAAGTTTTGGGGTGATTCGTCAAGGAGGGACTGGTAAAAGGGAGGGCCCCAAGATGCATTTTCCCCATGCAATTTCCCGTAGGAATTTTAGACACGACTACAGCCTGAACCGCTAACAGAATCACACCAAATTTGGCAGAAAGCTAGATCTTGGTCCAGAAAGAGTGCTTTATGAGATCTGGTGTAAATCTGTTCAGTAGCTCTGGAGTTATGAAATAAAAAAGATTTATGTATATCTAGAGATGAATATCCACACACCAACAGCAATGCTGTGATTGGCTGGTCACAACCTGAGAGAAAAGTTGCAACCGCCATTTTGTCCATCAGGACAAGATTCCAGAGGGGGATAAAGTAGAAATAGGATATGAGGGGTCAGGACAGAGGTATCCTGACCCCATGTAACTGATGGAGAGGTCTATGAGATCTTATGTATTATTAGAAACTACATGATAGCACCAAGGTGTTTCCATTGGTGTTGCATGGGTGTTCACACGCAACATCCATGGACTTTGACTCATTCCCAGATTTACCAGAAGTGGTAGACCTAGGAATGTGCAACAGACCTACGAGTCTCCAGGTGAGGTGTAACAAGGAGAAATATGTTTATTTCTCCTTGTAGTTTCCTATTTCTGCAACACACATAGAAAGAAAGAGAAAAAAGCCTCAGGGAATAGTTTTTGTGTAGTAAGCACCCTCTTCCTGTACAAAAACAAGCCTCATTAGAATACAGGCATCCTTCCACCATGTTGCAAGGGTGCTTGTGTTAGAGTTAGGCATTAGGTGACTTGCTGCACTGCATGACTTGGCCATAAATAGGGCCCTATATATATTTTTTAAAACTTTTTACTGTATGTAAACTGAAAGAAAATGTGTAGCTTCTAGACACTACAGTAAAAGGCAAAATAGAAGGGAGGGTAGATGAGGACATTAACATAAAATGTAGTGAGCAGCAAAAGAGAAGGAGAAATTGCTAAACTGAATATACGGTTATTTTATTAACTCAATATGAATGATGTCTTTGGAATTAGATGAGGGTGCTTGCTTATAGTATGTAAATTATTAGCATGTAATTTGTACCCACTCACACAGTCAGGAAGGCACTTACACACCCAGTTACACTCCCACAAAAGCGCTTATGTACCCACCACTCATATAGCCAGACAATGATTGACACACACAGTAACACACCCATAAACCCATTCACACACCGATTTACTCACCTATACATCCATTTACATAGTCATACACACCCCCATACAGGCACTGTCACATCCACTCACAAACCTATGCAGCCATTCATGTATCCATCCCTCAGTTAGTCAGTTACACTTTGACTTACACACCCATACTCCCAGCTATACACCCAGTCACCCATCCATACAGCCACTCACATACGTATTTACAAAACCATACAGCCACACACACACCTAGTAGACAGCAACAGAGGCTCTTGCACATCCACTCACACACCTACACAGCACTTATGTATCCACCACTAACAGAGCCACTTGCATACACATTTACACACCCAAACACACACTAACACAGCCAGTTATCCATCCATACAGCCACTGACATACCCAATCAGACACCCACACAGTCACTAACGCACCCTTTCACACACCTACACAGATACTTACACATCCAGTGACACACCCACAAAGGCACTGATACACTCACTCATACATCCAGTCACCCATCTGTACAACCACTCAAATACCTATGTATACACCCATACTCAGACACTTATACAGCCTCTTACACACTGACATAATAGTTTGTTAAAGCAGTATATAGAAAAAGGCAAAATGTGGAAAAGTTGAAAAAAAAGTGAGATTTACAATCAACTCATAAATGAGAAGCAGTAAGTCAGATTGAAAGTGAAAATGTTTAAAAAACCCACATACATTGACAAGGAGGTATAAAAATGGTTAAGCATGTTTAGTAGTAGAGTAATATAGAATTTGGTATGAAACATGAAGCAGTATAAGAGGAGAGGAGCAGCACTGAAACAGAAACAATATATTGAGAGTGTGGTTGATAAAGTATTTGCACTAAAGTGCAAACTATTTATTTTGATACTAAACAGAGTGAGAACATGATAAAGCAGTGTTGTCTATAAAGATAAGAAGCTAGAAAAAAGGCTTGTCATTGTCAAACACGATTTACTCGGTTAAAAACTATATAAGCATAAAAACATGCAGTGCCATTTATCTCATTAAAAACAAAATTCATTCAACCCACTATGTAAAAAAAAATCTTAAAAGATAATAATAGAAATTAAGACTTTCTAAGTGCATGTGCAAAATCTGCAATACAGTCACACAACACCCCTCAAGTATCAGAGTCCAAACTGAATTGTGCAAATGTGGCAAATATTTTAAAATGTCAACATGCTTACAATATCACAATATAAACCAACAATAACATTCCTTTCCCACCAGTTTCCTCAATCTGATAGCAGTTATAAACCATGGAGCAAGTATGTTCTGATTGCAGTAGCTGTAGTTGGAACAAAGTAGGCCTACATCTTCTGATGTTCAAGGTCCTCAATGGTGGAAGGATATTTTTCCTGGGCATAGCATATAATTTACAGAAAAAAGAGGTGAAGTGTGGACTGAGCAGAGCTCGAGTCACAAGGACAGGATGTAAGTTCAGATTCATAAAATAGTTTACTGGAGCACAAAACCAAGAAATGCACTATGTTGAAACTGAACTGTATCAGATAAAATCTCTGGGAGTGCTGAAAACAGAAGTGTACATAGGGATCCATTTTGTCCAGTCACTAATGGGATACAAACGGACATTCTTTTCTTCCACACTTCTCTGCCTTCCCTTCACTGCCAGAAGGCAGTCAAAAAATCTGTATTTAGTTGCTTTTTGGAGATGGGTTTGGTGTCTTGTGGGCTATTGTATAAATCAGATCTCCCTAGCAGGGCGAGTTGATCTTTCACATATATCAACCACGGAATGCAGAGAGTATTGTCTAGGCGTAAGAAGTATGACATCCCTCGGCTTACAACCTAGCTTCCCAACAAACCGGAAAAGGGCTCCATTGTTTGGTTAAACTGGGCCTTCTTGACGTTGCACATAGGGTTAAAAGTTGCAACACAAACAAGTTTTTCTTTATTATTATAGTGTGCTCTGGGCTTCGTGTGAGTGTGCCCTAGTATAATGGTGTGTGACTTGGCAGTATAGGAAGTAGTAGGCCTACCCCAGTTCTCGACATCAGGACACAGTCATCTGCGTATAACAAAGCAGGAAGTTTTCTTGATCCAACCTTGGGTGTGTCTGCCTCACCTATATTCAGGGAGGTCTCCAGATCATTAATATGGTTGTATGACATAATTTCGACAGACAGAAAATCGACCTACAAATATATCGCAACAAAAATATCGATGTCAAGAATATCGACATCCTATCTACAACATGGTAAGTACAAAAATATTGAAATTTAAATATCGATGTCAAAAATATCGTTATTAAAAATATTGTTTTTCTTTTACTTTAAAAATATATGTAAAATAAACCAAATTATACTTAGAAATTAAATAAACATAATTAAATATATTGTATAATATTTAAAATGTATAATTAATATATATTATTTAATAAAACTTTAATTAAACATATACATATAATATATAATATATATACTTACTTAATAATTAATTTTACTAATAATTTCTGTAACGTATAAATTATTAAATGTTTTTAAAAATTACCAATACATCTATACACATAAAATAATAACATTAATAAATATTTAATAATTACATATAGCAAATAATAATCAATATTTTTAATGTGAATAATTTTTATTATTAATGATATATTACAATAGCAAAAATAATACAAAACATATGAAATATCAGACACAATAAAACTACTAGTCCAATTCCAACAAAAACAACAGTAAGGAAAATGTTGGATACCGTAGGGGTAAAAATTACTATTCCAACTCCAAAGAGTGCAACAGTAGGGAAAGCTTTGGATAGCGTAGGGTTAAAATTACTATTCCAACTCCAGAGAGTGCAATAGTAGGGAAAGCGTTGGATAGCGTAAAGGTAAAAATTACTATTCCAACTCCAGAGAGTGCAACAGTAGGAAAAGCGCTGGATAGCGTAGGGGTAAAAATTACTATTCCAACTCCAAAGAGTGCAACAGTAGGGAAAGCGTTGGATAGCGTAGGGTTAAAATTACTATTCCAACTCCAGAGAGTGCAATAGTAGGGAAAGCGTTGGATAGCGTAAAGGTAAAAATTACTATTCCAACTCCAGAGAGTGCAACAGTAGGAAACGCGCTGGATAGCGTAGGGGTACAAATTACTATTCCCACTCCAGTAAGTGAAACAGTAGGGAAAGCGCTGGATAGCGTAGGGGTAAAAATTACTATTCCAACTCCAAAGAGTGCAACAGTAGGGAAAGCGTTGGATAGCGTAGGGGTAAACATTACTATTCCAACTCCAGAGAGTGCAATAGTAGGGAAAGCGTTGGATAGCGTAGGGGTAAAAATTACTATTCCAACTCCAAAGAGTGCAACAGTAGGGAAAGCGTTTGATAGCGTAGGGGTAAAAATTACTATTCCAACTCCAGAGAGTGCAACAGTAGGGAAAGCGTTGGATAGCGTAGGGGTACAAATTACTATTCCCACTCCAGTAAGTGAAACAGTAGGGAAAGCGCTGGATAGCGTAGGGGTAAAAATTACTATTCCAACTCCAAAGAGTGCAACAGTAGGGAAAGCGTTGGATAGCGTAGGGGTAAAAATTACTATTCCAACTCCAGAGAGTGCAATAGTAGGGAAAGCGTTGGATAGCGTAAGGGTAAAAATTACTATTCCCACTCCAGAGAGTGCAACAGTAGGGAAAGTGTTGGATAGCGTAGGGAAAAGAATTACTATTCCAACTCCAGAGAGTGCAATAGTAGGGAAAACGTTGGATAGCGTAGGAGTAAAAATTACTATTCCCACTCCAGTGAGTCCAACAGTAGGGAAAGTGTTGGATAGCGTAGGGGTAAAAATTACTATTCCCACTCCAGAGAGTGCAACAGTAGTGAAAACGCTGGATAGCGTAGGGGTACAAATTACTATTCCCACTCCAGTAAGTGAAACAGTGGGAAAAGCGCTGGATAGCGTAGGGGCAAAAATTACTATTCCCACTCCAGTAAGTGAAACAGTAGGGAAAGCGCTGGATAGCGTAGGGGTAAAAATTACTATTCCAACTCCAGAGAGTGCAACAGTAGGAAAAGCGCTGGATAGCGTAGGGGTAAAAATTACTATTCCAACTCCAGAGAGTGCAACAGTAGGGAAAGCGTTGGATAGCGTAGGGGTACAAATTACTATTCCCACTCCAGTAAGTGAAACAGTAGGGAAAGCGCTGGATAGCGTAGGGGTAAAAATTACTATTCCAACTCCAAAGAGTGCAACAGTAGGGAAAGCGTTGGATAGCGTAGGGGTAAAAATTACTATTCCCACTCCAGAGAGTGCAACAGTAGTGAAAACGCTGGATAGCGTAGGGGTACAAATTACTATTCCCACTCCAGTAAGTGAAACAGTAGGGAAAGCGCTGGATAGCGTAGGGTTAAAAATTACTATTCCAACTCCAGATAGTAAAACAGTTGGGAAAGCACTGGATAGCATAGGGATTTTATAAACATAATAACCAATTAAATAATTAGTTATAAAAAAATAGCATATTAGTAATTAATTTACAAAATATGTATTATTAAATACCAATTATTTAAAATAAATATTTATATAAATAACTTTAAATTACATCCCACACTATTCCCCCTTTAACACACAACACACTACACATACAACATACACAATACATTTAAATATCAGTTTATCTATTATTTACAATTAATAATACATTCTTTATAATTAATATACTTATTATTTACAAATTTATACATATTAACTACCAAATTACAATTATTCACAAATTAAGTATTAATTAACAATACATTAATTAGCAATAACAACAAATAACATGGAATAATAAATTATTTATATTTACTATATTTAACGTACTAATAACAATTAAATACCAATTAATAATTAATTAACAATTAATTATTATTAATTACAAATAAATAAAAATTATCAGTAATTATTTGAATTTAATTACATCCCACCCTATTCCCCTATAAGCCCACAACCCACTACACATAAAAATTCACATAATTAATTTAATCATCAATTAATCACTTAATAAAATTAAATCACCAATTAATTAGTAATTAACAATTAATTAATTAACAATACCAATAAATAATTATTAATATTAAATTAATTATAACTTATATAATTAACCAATTAATAAAATTAATTTACAATTAATAATTAATTAACAATTAATTAATCAATTAATATATTTAATTAACAATTAGTAATTAATTAACAATTAATTAATCATAAATACCAATTAAACAATACATATTAATTAATTAATTATAATTAAATTACTTCCCACCCTATTCCCCTATAAACCCACAACCCGCTCTGATACTAAAACGCTAAATTATATTTTAAATAATTATTAATCTCTAAACATTTATTTTTAAATGTATTAAAATACATTACAATAATCTTTAACATACAAATAAAATACATATTAAAATACATTACACTAATAAAATATCGATATTCTTGACATCAAAATTTTTGATTACGATATTACTTACATCTATATTAATGACTTCGATATTATTAACTTCGATAATACTTACCTTGGGGTCGATATTCTGTCCATAGATATTCTTGACTACGATATTCTTTACCTACGATAGTTACAACTCAATATACTTGTAGTTCGAAATTTAAAACTCGATATTTAGACTGCTCACCCATTAATATATAAACAAAACAGAAACAAGTCCAACACACACCCTTGCCATACTCCTCATTTCTTGTTGATAGGGTCCGTGCATTCCCTATGAGTGTCATACCTAACGCGACCTGTCACAGCCTCATGTATTTCTGCCAATAAATGAACCCAAGTTTCCTCCACTCCCATGCCAAGCATTTTGTGCCATAGTTTGCCTCTGTCCACCCAGGCCAAGGCTGAGCTAAGATCCATGAAGGCTTGAAACAGACAGCCCTTCTTCGCCTGTCTATATTAACATATTATCAGGTGCAGATTTAAACATTGCTAAGTAGTACAGAGACCCTGCCTGAATCCGTACTGGATCGGGGAAAAACTGTCTTTGTCAGCTACCCAGGCCAGCAAACAATCGAACAAAATCCTTCACAAAACTTTGTTAGTAGAATCAGGCATAAGGCAATAGCAGTGGGGATCTGCTCTATCACCCTTTTTAAAAATAGGAGCAATGATGGAGTATGACCATGATTTAAGTGGTCCAATGATAACAGCTCTCCATGGCACAATGGTGATAAGTGGGGCCCAAAGATCATTTTTATTATTAAAAAGGTCCATTGGCACTCCATCAGGACTGATGGTCTTATTCATCACACTCTGGTTGAATGCTGATCTGACCTCTTCTATGGTAAAAGTTTGCATGCCCATGCAAGAGCCTTGGGAGTTCCCACTTAAAATATCCCAGCAACTGTCATGAACCCCTTGGTTATCATATAGCCTGGAAAATGTTCCACCCATTTATTAGGCCATATTATGATGTCTTTGGGAACATTATGGCCCAGATTCTGATAGCTGACAGGCAATGCAGAGTAGCCCCAAAAGATGATAGGCAGCGTTGCATGACAAGGAGGGAGCAGGAGAGCGCCATATTCACATCGAAATTGCTCTCTCCTCTCCCCTGCACAGGCTCCGATTTCAGCTGCTGTGAGCCCCAGACATACCTTAAAGCATAGCGCTAGGGTGTGTGCATGAGTCTAGCATAGGTTTTGTACAAGAAGGGTATCCTTCCTGTACACAATACTATCCTTAGACAAGTAAAAAGGCTTTTCCTACTTTGTATGTGTGCTGCACAGTGAAGCATGCATGCAAAGTTGGCAAAGCACGGAGAAATGAAAACATTTCTCCGTTTAACACCTGCTTTTTATCTGCATTATTGTTGCCGCTAAACCCTTTCTACTGATGTTTGAGAATAGGGTTTAGCGTCAAAAAGCATAGGTGGTAGAATAGGTACGCCCATGTACCACACATGTAATGCACCCTTGATGCAAAGTAATGCAAAGATGCATTTCATGCTGCTTTGAGTTACTTTTTCATACAAACCAACACAAATACTAATTTGAGATGGTTTGTGAATCCCCAAAAAGGTTTAGCGTCTGGTTAGCAGTACAAGTGTAATGCTAACCCGATGCTAAACCTTTAAGAATGTGGGCCTATGACTATTTCCAAAGTAAGGAGCAATGACAGTTTTCCTGAATAAACGAGAATCATCTTTTATGCTGGCTTGGCACAGGTTCTCCCAGGCTTCTTGTCTTATTATCATTTTCAGTTTTCAGGGTAGCTTGCTTTTAATTCCATCTGCAGGATCTTATCACCTCTCACTCTCTCTGGGTACCTGTTTTAGGGCATAAATAAGGTATTTATGGGCTTTAGAGCAAGCACTGTTAAACCATGTTTGGGGCCTGTCATGACTAACCTTTATGTCTAGCATTAAAAGCCCTTTGATGATTTGGCAAATCCCACTAAATGCTCCCAGAATTCAGTTAGGTTCCAGCTTATTATCCAACCAGGCTGATTAACGTGTCCCATTTTTCACCACAAGGTCTTTTTAGCAGACGCCCTGAGTCCACTTTGGCTCACTTGTGAAGAAGCCCCTTATTTTTCTTTAAAACAATTGGGGCGGTGACAAGTTTACAGTGTTGCGTAACCATGCTTAAGTCTAGAAAAATCACCAAAGGATTATCATCAGTCAAACCATTCTGTTGTATTTGAAAGTCAATGACATTATGCCTATAATGCAAGGGAAGAGCTATAAAGTTAATAAGACTGCCCCGACCTCTACAGTATAGGTAACACAGCTGAGTGTAAGAGTAGGAATAAGGTCAATGGCAAGGAAAAGTGAGTACTTTGTCAGAATTATATTAAAAATATCCCAATCCTGGTTATGTTCAAAATTCAAATATTCATTAATATCATGACTTTTTACACCACGAGCGGGATTACTAAGATGTGTGCCCAACCTACAAATAAAATTGCCTTCCAAAATCACAATGTAATCCTTGTCGAGGTCATTTAAGACCTTTATGAGAGATTGGTCAAGGCAGACTGCTCTCGGTGTTACTGACAGCAAATTTATTGTGATAAAACTTGACTGCAATAATCATTTCCTTGGTCTTATGCTGCAAAGTAATGATTTGAAAATGTGGTGAGTCAAGGTGTGTCATATGGATCTTTCAATCTAAAATTGTTAAAATAAGTGTGAGTAGACCACCTACATGATGTCCCTCCCTAGAATAAACAGCTGGAGTGTGAATAGACATAAAACCATTGATGTGAACTATATCATGCGTCCATGTCTCTTGAAGACAAATCACGCTACACTCTTTGACAACATCAGTCCAATAGCTAATGACCAGTTTAGACCGCAGACCAGCAACATTCCAAAACAGGCATTTGACATCAAGATTGGAGTCACCCAATATGATGTCATTATCAATAGATGTACCAAGGCAACACCTACACTTGTCAATTAAGGGGATGTTACATTTTTAGCAACCAGTTCCTTGGCTCCAAGTCTTTGCCAATTGAAGTTACTGCCAGTTTAGAGGTATCCATTCAGCCATTATCTGCTAGGCTAGGGAGTGAGGCTAAATGATTTCCGGGGATATATGGGTCAGGAGTAGGTTTATCTGACAAAGGTCCTAGCCTAGACTTTGGAGCTGCAATGGAGGGTGGACAGTAAAGGAAGTCCAGTGTGAATGCCCTCATTTTGTTTTGATCAAGTGTAGATTTAAACAGTGAAAAAGAGCGCCCACCACTCGTAGGCTTTTGAAATTCGCAACCACATTGTCTACTCTTACAGTTGTCAGGGCATGATCTAACCATCCTACCCTCCTTACCATGAGAATCTCATCTACCAGGTCATCAGGCCAGTTCAATTAACATAAGGTGTTCACTCAGCGGGTAGTTGAAGGTGGGCCAATCACCCGCTACTAACGGAATCATGTCTAAGATTATCCTGTAGCTGGTGGAGATCTGGCGTATTGTACACCTGGCATCTGTCGCCATTTCACTCAGTGATTATACATCTTTGGAAGCTGTGAATAGGCAAAATAGAATTATAAGGAATCAAACATAAGTGCACAGACACGGAAGGAACTTCTTCACTCAATGTAAGTTCTGAGAGGGCCCGAGAGGTGTTATGCTGGTTCTCAGAACGTGTACTTTGTCCTAAACATCCATTAGTTTGAAAATTACATCTTGGCAAAAATATTTTAATAGGGTTGTGATATGTTACACTGGTTCTCTAACAGAAGGTTAACTTTGTCCTCAACATTCTTTATTTTTAAATTACATCTTGGTGGAAATATTTTAATAGGAACTCCAGTTTTGCAATTGTGATGCCAGGTTAGCAGAATCAAAGGAACGGGTATCGGGGTTTGACTTTGGCTTAAGTGTCTTGGGTACGCTCTTTTGTGTTTTTCTGTACCCCGTTTTCACTTGTGAGGTGAAGATTTATGCCCGCATGAGTGTTGACTACTTGGCCCAGCTCTGGAAATCTCATCCAAAGGAGCATGTACGACACAAATGTTGATGATTTGGACAGGAGCTAGGTTTCGCAGGCCAGAGGTAGAGGCCCTTGGGTGGGTAGCATTTGATGATGTGTTATGGGGAATGTAGTAAACTAGGTTTTTATTGCAGTTGCCCCTCCACTTTTTTCCCCTTTATAACTACCGGATGCAGATTTCCAACTCTGACAGTGAACTGAGGCCTGCTAACCAGACCTCAGTGCCAGTGCTCCTTCCTTCAAACAAAGTAATGTCTTATTGTTTTACAATTGGCCAAGGATTTTAGCCCCCCTGCAAGTCCCTAGTCAATGGTACCCCAGTTACCTAGGACATGGGTACTAAAGAGGGTCCCCAAAGGTTGCTGCATATCTTATGCCACACTAAGGGACCCATACTCAAATTCCACACAGACTACCATAGCAGGCTGTGTGACAAACTAAGTTTGAAAACATGGCATGGCACACTCCTGTGTGCCATGGCAAAGACAATGCATGGATTATATGCAAGTCATCCCTACAGCAGAACTTGGAGCCCTAAGGCAGGGTGCATTATAGCACATGTGAGGACATATCTGCATGTCCGTAGTGTCTAGTTCCATTCCTGGATATTACAAATGAGCAAGGAAGCCATCTTAAGGTATGTACTGGGCACTGGTAAAAACGAGTTTCCCCAGCAACATAATGACTTCACTATGGTGTTTGGTATCAAACATCACAGATTAATAAACCCACACTGATTTCAGTGGTGGATTTATTAATGCATGCACCCAGAGGATACCTTAGAGGTACCCCCTGAATCATACTAGTACTCTAGTGTACTAGCGGACTGGTCCAGTCCAGTCTTCCATCATGATGAGTTTCTGACCACTAGGAGGTGGGAGTTCAGCTCTCAGAGGTCAGAAACAATGGCTTCTCTGGCAGTAAATTAAGGCAGGGAGCCACAAAGAGTCCACTGCTTTTAAAATGCGAGCCAGGCTTCTCCAGACTTAGGAGATGCCACCCCCTGCCCTGAGGCCCATTTGGCACCAGGACAGGATGTGCAAGGAGGTGTTTCAACTCCAGGCTAGTCACATCCCTAGGTTGGGCAGCCTAAAGTGAACATGAAAGAGAGAATTCCACCATCTAGTGTGTGGTGGAATTAGGAACTCTGGGGAAGGGTGATGCATACTCCCCACAGGAAGTGGTCATCTAGGGGGTGTAGTGACCCAAGGAGTAAGTAGCACATTGGCTATTACACATCACTCCCCTGAACGCCCCTTAATTGAGTATTTAGGTGGCCCCTGACACCAGGAAATCAGATTAGACTACTGGGAACTGAGGAAAAAAGAAGGACCAGAGAGACTGAGAACTGAAGACCTGCACCCAAGATTAGCGCAAAGCCCTGTCAGACTGCTTGCACCTTGACTATCACTGGGACTGAATTCACCAAGAGCTGGACATCCTCCCCAGACCCTTGGAGGACTGCCCGGAACCTCAACAACCAAGAAAAATCTTCCCTGGAGTGCAGGCGGTGCTCCTCCATGTCTGCAGGTACCACAAAGAATCTGCTGCTCCACTGTGTTGCTAGCCATCAGGCTCACTGATGGAGCAGCACATCAGGGGAAAGGTCTTCATGCTCCAGGAGGTCAGATCTGTCTCCTTGCCAAAATTGGAGATGTCAGGATCCCTAAGAGCTGCCCAGCACCTATACCCTGGGCACTGGAACAGTTGCATCAACCAATGCTTGTTGCTGGTCCAATCCAGATTCCAACAGCACAAAGCAAGACCTATCATTAAGGGGCATCAGGATCTACCAGGCCAGCACCAAAGTGGCCCTGCTGCCTTGTTTCCCCTCTTTACCAGGTCCCCAAGACCCAGAGTAAGCCTCTGACCAACAGCGACACAACGCCTCAAAGCAGCCCTGAATCCGTGCTCCAAAGCCCAAGTCTGAGGTAGGCAATGGTGCCAGCATGGTCCTGAGACTCTCAGGAACTGAGCTCACCCTTGGGTTTGGCCAGACCGGTCCCCCAGTCGCCACTTGCAGCCTCTTCCTGCAGGGACCGAGAACCGTGAGAGTCTCTAGCAACACGACCCAGGCGAACAAAGCCCCACTACGCACTAGCCCCCAGCCTGAGTTCGAGTGGACCGACGGTGCCCCTTCATGCCTAAGACCCTCAACTGTACAGACCCCAGTCCCTGCTTACAGCCTATCTTCATCAGGAACATATCCCATATGCTTTAATGGGCCATAAAGCACCTCTGCACCTGGACAGTGGTGACCTGTTTGTGGTGACTTGGGCTTTGCCCCATACTACCCTTAAGTCCAGAAGAACAGTCCTGTAAGTCATTAACAACTGAGCATACGCAGTGTATGTTTTTCTCCACCGGATAACATAACCACTTTAAGATAGAAAAATCACTATCTTGAAAAGTACTTACTTGATCACAATGATCTTGGTAGCTAAAATCATACAAAAATCTGTGCTATTTTTATAAATTGGTATTGGATTTCTTTATTGAGTATGTATCTCACTTACTGTTTCCTACAGGGAACTACTGGCTGGTTACCTGTGTGACTTATTGGGGCCTTAATCGGCTTCTGAACAGTGTCTATCTGAGTCTTGACTTACTCTCACTCCTTTGGATGTTGCCCCATACCACAAGATAAATGTGTTTTTATTAGAGGGGATGCAGTGATTCCTTTATACACGGAATTGGGTTGTTGAATAGGTTTTTTCTTTCCCATACTCATGCATGCATTTAGATGGGTAAACCTCACACGGAAGGCACCAAAGCAATTGGAGGTAGTGTTGCAAAGTCACGCTGTGCCCTGGGCATCCTCCCAACGTTTTTCTGAATGGTACTGCTGGTAACTGACTCTGACTGACCCTGGGCTCTGCCTACCCAGGCCCAGGGCCAGTGCTATGCTGATAGAGACACATTTAGAATACAGTGAAAATACCTACATACACTAGGGTATACTATGGTATGGGGTACCCCTATGATTGGCATGACTACCCTATTAGACCCCATTAAATATTAGGGCAGGGGGATTAAATCTACCTAGAAGTCCCTAGTCCACAATAGGGCATGGTAGTTTAGAGCCCAGCAGCATTTTCTGCACTTGCATATGTGCACTGCTGAAGCCTGAGGTCAGTTTAAAAGCAGCCCTGGGTGGCAGGACTGCTTTTAAAAAGTAAATTGTGCCCAAACTCAACTTTTGTGTTTGGGGCACTTACAAATAGATAACCTACAATGTTTTGGCATATTAGGAACCCCCAAGGTCTCCACTAGGTGTCCCAGGGGTGGGGGGTCAGGTATTTATAAAGTGGACCCTTATAAAATGAGTTTTATATGCCCTGGGTTAAGTGAAATTTCACATTTCACTCCCCACATTGTGATAAAGTGCTGCTCAAATTCGACTTTGATGCTAGGAGCACTGTGGAGGGAGGATCTGCAGTATTTCTATAGATTCAGACCCCCTCAAGTCTCCCCTAGTTGACCCATGGGGTGGGGGTCCTGTAGATATAAGTGGAGTACTTATAAAATGGGTTTTTATAAGCCCTTTTGCTGGGAAAATGACCCAAGTCATTTTTCCCATTGCAAATCCCATGCCACATAGGTTACCATGTCAAGAAGTTATTAACTAATAACTCCTGATAGGAGAATGATAGAACTTCCATTCAAAAACTTCCCAGAATAGTAGTGATAAATCCCACAATATCATATTGTTAAATTTCTCCTAAAGTGTACAGACAAGAAGTTATAAGGCTTTCTTGTTTGTAAGTCCAGTTTCAGCCTTCCAGTGGTCTGTCCTGATTGGTCAGAGATAAGTGGATTAGCCAGGCTGCTTTGAAGAGGTGATAAAGAGCCCCTGGTGCTAACCAGCTCTGCTGGGAGGGCAGTGTGCTGCCGTTAACACAGGAATGCCAGAGCAGGGGAAGGGGTCGTAAACCAAGGACTTCAAAGGGAAGGGGAAGGTCTCATTGTCATTTACAACACTACTCTTTTGACCCAAAGCCAGAGCTAGGATTATGGAAGCAATGAGCAGATGGAGGGGGGAGAGTCTATGGAAAGTAGCCATCCTAGGGGTGTGTTTAGCCAGCTCTTACCTCCCTGCTGGAAAATCAGCCGTTATGAATTTGGAGGATTTGGTGCACTCTGGGACAAAATAATGACACATTCTACAGGTGGTCATACCATTGGGGAGTTGCCCTTCTCCTATTGGTCAGGAGTGACCTCCTGTTTGACCCAGAGTACTTGGAATAAGTATCTGAGATGGGCGGAGTCTCTCAGATCCGCTGCTTGAAACTTAAGAAAGCAAGACGTTGCCATGCTGAGAAGTTGAGTTGCAAATTCTAAGGCCTGCCCTCTGAAGACTGCACCAGCTGAAACTACAGCGCTCTGGACTACCTTGCTGTAAAATAACTAAAGAGTGGACTCCCTACAAGCTACAGGTTAACAGAGCTCACTTGCAACATCACCAACAAGGATACTCAACCTAGAGTAAGGGTTTTGTCCAAGTGGATTGTGGGAATTGAAGTCCTCAACCTTCAAGGACCATCTTGGAGCTTCCAGACCCTTGGTGTGAGTTTGAGACACTCTGGGACCCTTTGGGGAACTTCCGGAAGAAGTTTCAGAAGTTTCAGAAGTTTGGAGAACTTTGAAAAAAAGCTCCATAGGGGACCGACTCATCCAGGCCAGCCAAGCCGCCTGCCTTTAACCGTGACCTGGCAAAGCTATCCCAGTTCATCCCGCTGAAAGCTCCGCAGGTCCGAATTCCAGAGTTTGACCGGGAGAAGAAGAAATCCGAGGCTTGCGAATCCTAATCGAATCTGGCCTGGTGAAGAGCATCGATGGACCCCACGAGAAAAAGTTCCAGAAAAGTTTCTAAGTCCGAAGGTAAAAACTGTGACCAGAAGCTATCGCGAGGGGTAGCTGCTCAGGGCTCCATCGTGGTTAGCCTGAAACTTTGACTTTGAGCAGGTCTATCGTGACCAGATGTCCCAATATGGTGCTATAGGTTTCTAAGTGCTATAAAGTGATACATCTTTAAAAGTTCATATCCCCGGTTCCCTACATTGGATTTTTGTCGTTTTGGTGTCATTTTAAAGATGAAAATATTTCCCATTTTTATAAATTGGTGTTTGATTATTATCATCTGTTGTGTCTTAATTATTTACTGAATTGGTGTTTTTAAATGCTTTACATACCTGTCTTTGAAATTAAGCCTGCCTGCTCGCAGCCACGTTACCAAGGGTTGAGCATGGGAATAATTTTCTAAGACCAATTCTGAGCCCTATATTGTGTTAGTGATCTTATTGTCTGTGACAGACCTACATTTGCCCCTACCAATAATCCATTTTCCAGCAGGTAGTAAATTGAAAGGTCCTACCTTAAACTGAGACTTAAAGCAAGGGGGGTGGCCCAGCCCAGCCTCCTTCGGGCTCTGATGGGCACAGATAGGTCTACCCTTGGCCTGGGCTTAGCCTGGGCGCAGCCCATGCACATCCTGCACCGCAGGAGCTTGAAGTGCACTATATAGACCTCTGGTCATCACAGGGCTTCTCCTTCTGTCCCTTAGTGGTCACAGAAGGTTTTCCTGGGACTGGTAGTATCACTTCAAACAGCACAGGCTTATTAATAAAAGTACATTTTGCAAAATGTTCACAGGAGAATGGAAACATACATCTAGCACTGAGGCTTTCTTTAATGTAGAAAGCTATTTACAGCAGAATGCATTTGTGCACACAGTGGAAACAACTTGCCAATGCTATGAGGTAAAACAAGGTACTCCCATTGCAAAAGATGGTTCCTAGAGTTATAGAGGAAGAGATAAGTGAATAGGTTCAAGGAAGGTGTAGACATGCTCCTGTGTATAAGTGGGAGTGTAGTAGCATTTGTAATATTCGTCAGGAATCAATTGATACACTAAGAACTTTTCTACATCAATTTGCAAATAGAAATGTGAAGTGGAAAATGTATCTGTTACAAGCATTGGATCTATGCGAAGTGAGGAAATACACTAATTTACAGGGACATTCATTTGTGTGTCTATCCAGAAAAGTGTGCTCAAGCACCTTTCATCATTATCAAATTTTGGCTGTTCATCATTCAAAAATGTGAAATTTAGTTAGAAGACTTTACTTTGTGAAAGCGTCCTGCATTGTGTTTAGGAGATATGGACAAAGCACTTCTGTATGGTACAGTATCAGAGGTTGAAAATATTTGCGTGGATATTCTTTGGTCCTAAAGTGCAGTCTGGGTCAAATGAGGAGTTGGTATGTTCAGGTGTAAAGGAACAAAACACAGATATTAGTACTGATAACTTTATGTGAGAAGTTGCAAAGTATAATGCAGTTTCTATAGAAAAACCAAACTATGTTTGTATTTGTTGTAGGTGCACCCTCTACAAGGGCCTAATTTGAAATGTTGATGTATGCTGAAAAACTGAAGAAGAAAACAGTGAAAAGCGGATAGAATATGCAGTGTATTTATTTGTGGAGGAACGTTTTGATTTGTCAACATGCCCGATCATGTGCAAGTATTGCTATGACAAATTAGAGAACAACAAAAACCTGCCAGAGTAATACAGAATAAGTTAGAGGTGATTGAAATTCCAGAGGAACTTTGACATCTGAAAGTTCATGAAGGAATACTCATACAATGTATACACCCTTTTCAAGCAATAGTTTATATGGAACCAAATACTGGGAAACTACCACCCACTGAGCTTCAGAATGGCCTTAAAGATAGAGTTGTGTGTTTACCTTTAGATTTCAAGCACAATATTGAAACTGTGGGCATAGAGAGAGATTTGGAAGAAGTGTTTGCTATTCTAGTGAATGGTATCCCCACAACAAACAAAATGATCTAGAGGATGTGAATGAGATGAACAAAACTAAAATTGTATCTTAAAGAGAATAATTTGTATTTTAAAGATGTAGATATTGTAGAACATGAAAGTTGCATGGAAGAAGACATGCTATTGAAACCCTCTGTAAGAGGTTATATGCTATTATTATCCAGTCTATGGAACCCTCCTTAATAATTGTAGAAAATGAGAGTGATAGATTTCTGCTCATCAGATTTACATTTAGGATGCTGCATTGGTTACTTGCTTCCACTAGTGGTTGATTAGCATCTGGGTCCTCGGGTCCATGCTGCTGTGATGATGTGTCCCTGCAAGATACCTTACACTTCACTATATTTTGTTGTTATTTTAAATCACCTAGGAAAATGTTCAGTGTTCCATTGTTGAAATCTTGAACTTCTCACAAGTTCAAACTGCTCTTCTGTTTTAACAGCTTTTATCTTATGAACTTGTCATTTTTAAAGTAGTGTGTTTTCAAAAAGCTGCTATGAGTTTTAGGTATACTAGGATTGATTAATATTGTTATATATGATTTTAGAATAGTCCCACTAGTATGATCTGCCGTTGATTAATTGTGTTATATATGGTTTAAGGATATTCTTGGTGTAATGTATATGTGACATGTCAATGTTTTTACTTTTATGGTTCTAATTGTAAGCGAATAAATGATGATGAGTACTAGTATTGTCATCATGGTGAGCTCAAGGGTATGTTGTGAAATTTAGGTGCACCAACTTGGTTTGTGCAGAGTATGCATGGGAAGTTTTACATGAGTTTTTGGGAGAAGCAAACTCTAACATTTATGGCATAGAATTGAAGACACCAGGAGTACTTTGCTCTTTGGATCCTACAAATGTTTGCACATATTTTAACCAAAGATGTCAAGCTATGTTGTTCTTGTTCTATATCTATCTATCTATCTATCTATCTATCTATCTATCTATCTATCTATCTATCTATCTATCTATCTATCTATCTATCTATCTATCTATCTATCTATCTATCTATCTATCTATCTATCTATCTATCTATCTATCTATCTATCTATCTATCTATCTATCTATCTATCTATCTATCTATCTATCTATCTATCTATCTATATAGGTCGCCAGTAGATAGTTATAGTTAGGACCGTGTTTCCATAGGAAATCCGCAACATTCTATTTGGAATAACTTTGGTGCCGATTGACGAATCCTCGCGAAATTCTCAAAATAGGTGGGGCGCTCTGCTCCACTCCTACCCTGAAAGTCTCGGGGGGATTCGTCAAGCGGGGGCTGAGAAAAAGGGGGGGTCCCAAAACGCGTTTTCCCCATGCATTTTTCCATAGGACATTTAGTCCAAGCTACAGCCCGAACGGCTTAACAGAATTAGTTGAAATTTGGCAGAGAGGTAGCCATCAGGTCAGGGATGTGCCTTTTGAAGGTCTCGTGTAAATCTGTTCAGTATTTCCTGAGAAAATAGCATTTAAATCAATATATATATCTATAGGCGCGCTCCGAGCGCGTACCGTAAGCTTACCGTACACGCACGCTGCCGTGCACGAGCGCGATTCTGATTGGTTGTTAGATCTCAGTAAACATTCGAATCGGTCGAAACCAGGAAGTGTCGGCCGCCATTTTGTCTCTCGCAGTCTGAGGGGGTGAAAAACAAAGGTGGAGAACGTGAAAAGGGGGCAGGGTGGACAGTTCCTGACCCCCTAGCTTTTGTCAGGGGGTCCCAAAAGGACCCCCAAGGGCAAAAATTAATTTTATTTTTTTTTCGAAAAATCGCCGAATGCGCGTAGCGTACGCGCACGGCGTAAACGGAGAAATTCCGCGAGAAAAAATTCCGCGAACTTCGCGTAGCGATTACGCGTACCATACGCGCACGGCAAAATTTTTTTTTCAAAAAGGAAAGCTTAAAAAAAAATAAAAAAAATTGTGAGGTGAGGTTGGCTCTTAAAAGAGCCGTTGAGTTAATACAGGGATGGAGGAAAGAAAGAATGGGAATATTATGAGCGTCTACAAACGTGCTGGTCTATCTTATTGTTAATAAGGGAAACACTGGTCTCCCCAAAAACAATAAGACCACAACACGTTGTACACCTCATTGAAACCCTCCGAAATCGAGGGTTAATGTCCAGAGGAGCAGAAGAGGGTGATGCTCCCACCTTAGAGGAAGGGCTCAGCTGAGCTGCCGATGATGTACTCGGCTGAGCTTCTGAGGTTGGGCTCCGGTGACTTACTGAAGAGTTTTCTTCAGTATGTCGAGCAAAGGTCCTGGGATTTTTATCCCTAATGTGTCTCATATAGAGTGATTTCCAAAGGAATACTTCTTCCTTGGATCTCCTCTAGATAAAACACGGTCACAAAGTGTGCAAGTGACCAATGGAGCATTGACCTTTTTCTGCCCCTCTGGAAAAGTAAAATACTCCCACACAAAAGAATCCTTTTGTTTCCTCCTTCTCTGTCTGATGATGGTGCTGCTAGGCTCACTCTCAGAAGAGGTCTGCTGCTCTGCCATTGTATCTCAATGTCAATTCAGCTCCTTCTCCTAGGGGATCTCAAGCAGTAATGAGGGGAATGGGTGTGGTGTGGGAAGTTTCTGGAACTGAAAGTAGTTTCAACCAATGAAAAGTGTTCTTTGTGGATCACATGACCTACCGTGCGCGCTCCGTAAGCTTACGGTACGCGCTCGTAAACAAGTACGCATGCGCAAACATGACGCTTACGGAGCGCTTACGGAGCGCGTACGTAAGACGCACTCGCGCATGCGCATTACACGCCCCTGCGTAACCGCGACGTTGCTTCCGCGCAACGCGCATGTGTGTACGCGTACGTCACATACGTGTCATGTAAGCGCACTGTACTTATGACGTACGGAGCGCGTAGCGTCAGCTTACCGTACACGTATCGTATCACGTAAGCGCACCGTACTTATGATGTACGGAGCGCGTAGCGTCAGCTTACCGTACTCGCACGGCAAAAAATGCATAAAAAAATTTTTTCAAGAGTTGTAGAAGATTCTAACTGTGATGTACAACTGTATGTACACATTAATTTTTTAAAAATTAACCATTCCATAATGCAGGATATAGTACATATATTATTTTATACATAGGTTGGAAATTATTTTTTACCAAAAATCTCAAAAAAAAATTTGCATTTAAAAAACCGTACAAATTCACTGAAAAAACCATAGGTTTCACACACGTTATAGTTAGGAATTAGCATTTAAAAAACCTTGCAAATTCACTGAAAAAAACCATAGGTTTCACACATGTTATAGTTAGCTGGACATTTCACTCGTAAAAAACCAATGAAATTCCCCCGTTATAGTTAGGGCAGGCAACTATAACTCACGCGACCGCAATCCTCTGTTGATGCTAATACTGTATCTTTAGCTATACATATATTACAAATATTTATTTTTCATATAGACACATATGTCATCAGTGATGTAATATTTGACATCATCAGCAGAGGATTGCGGTCGCGTGAGTTATAGTGAATTTATATATATATATATATATATATATATCAAAGTAAACAATCCTACTCCGGAACGAAGAGGCACGTACTCAATGTGTGTAGAAATAGGGCTTCTTTATTAGGTTCAGGTCTCCCACAGCCCCTGCATAAAAAGAGACGCGTTTCGCCTGCCCAGCAGGCTTTGTCAATCTAATTGGCGCCATGAATGTTTTTGAAATAAATAGCCCTCCTCCCTCCATCAGGCTTGCCATGGACATAGAGAGCAGACTGTGTAATCGGAAAATAAGGCTAATGAGATATACTGGTTTTGACAAGTGCACAAAAGCAAGGTATACAGAGTTTCATTAACAAATATGAAAACTACATCCGGCGCCAATGTACAAGTATTGTCAGCTGTTAGGCTTAATTAAATTCCTTATATATACACAGCGCATGTATAATTATGTCTCATAGGTCTGAGTTTAAGCCAGTCTAAATGACGGGCCGAAGTGCTTTAAAGTAATTTAAAAGAAGAATGGCGTCAATGCTCCCAACATCATTTGTCGATTAATTGCAGAAAAAGATTGCAAATCAAACTGCTTCAAATGCAGAAAATGCTTCAACAAGACACTGCGTGTTTAAATTGTCCCTCATTTCCTCGTGACCATACATCACAGAAACTACCCGGTTAGGTAAATGAAAGTATTATTTTAAACGGAACTGAATTTCACTGTAATTTTTACATGCATGCAACAGCGGACATACGGAGTAAAAACATGCAGGGTTGGTAACTAGTCCACGGGGCTCTGGTTGCATATGCTGGGAATAATTATGACAAAATGCCGGCCTCCGGGTGGTAGCTACTCTTCTCGGCGGGACTACGTGCCCCATAGTCCCTTTAGGCAGCTTCGGTGTCCACAAAGAAAAAATGTAGACAGTGTCATTCCGAAAGTGCAAACATAAATGAGATGACAATGTCCTTAACCGGGTGATTGTTGCACAAAGGAATGAAGGAATGAAAGCTCAAATTTCAAATAAGTTCCCTGGAAACATCGCAAATGTCACTGTTGGTTGAACAGCACTTGATCTGTCTTAGTTATCGACGTACACACGGGGTTGGAGGAGACCGATGGAAATAAATAAGAAATGTCCAACACACCTCACCGCTTATGCACTCGCAGTCACAGTGCTCAGTCACCAAAGGGCGTCAGTATTCTGGACAAGGCACTTCTTGCAGTAGAGAACAGACAAACGTGCTGACAGTCGCTGAGACCGCCCCGCTCGGCCATCCAGACTCTCCACAGCTGCCGTCCTTGTTCCTCTTCCCGGCGGACCCTCTGGGGACTCTACCGCATAGCACTCCCATGCTCCTCCAGCAAATTGCGGTCGAAAGTAGAGCCCAAATCGACTGGTGGTACGTGTACAGCGCCGACCACCGACGCTGAATTTTTATCAAAGTAAACAATCCTACTCCGGAACGAAGAGGCACGTACTCAAGGTGTGTAGAAATAGGGCTTCTTTATTAGGTTCAGGTCTCCCACAGCCCCTGCATAAAAAGAGACGCGTTTCGCCTGCCCAGCAGGCTTTGTCAATCTAATTGGCGCCATGAATGTATATATATATATATTAGGGTTTACTATTTTTTGGCTATTATGCACTTTGAATAAATTTAATTGATTTAATTCAATAACGCTGTTTATTTGGGAAGGAGTGCACACGTGTAACGTTGCTTGCATGGCAAAACTTTATGGATGACAGGATGGCCTCGGACCCTGCATAGCACCGCTTTTGTGTCCCGGAACTCTGAGGTGCTGAGAAGACTATATATATTATCTACTGGCGGTCGCCAGTAGATAGTTATAGTTACAACCTAGTTTCCATAGGAAATCTCAAAATTCTATTTTGAATAACTTTGGCGCCGGTTGACAAATCCTCGTGAAATTTTCAAAACTAATGGGGCGCTCCGTTCAGCTCCTACCCTGAAAGTCTCGGGGTGATTCGTCAGGCGGGGGCCGAGAAAAAAGGGGGGGTCCCAAAACGCATTCTCCCCATGCATTTTTCCATAGGACCTTTAGACACAGCTACAGCCAGAACGGCTGAACAGAATTACTTGAAATTTGGCAAAGAGGTAGTCCTCAGGTCAGGCATGTGCCTTTTGCACATATGGTGTAAATCCGTTCAGTAGTTCCTGAGAAAATCAAAAGTAAAATCATATACATATCTGGGCGGAGCCTAACCACACATCTCATTGTGAGATCTGATTGGCTGTCAGCACTTCATCCAAGAAGTGTTGGCAGCCATCTTGGGACCAATTTACATGATAGCACCTCATTAAAAAGCATTGCAGTTAATAGAAGGTTTTAAGACTTTAGTTACATTATAAATCATTTGTTGATGGTACCATACTCATTTTAGGAATTGTAGTATGTTCTAAGGTGATTTTACCATGTGAAAAAGCCTTCTGCTGGGATATCATGAATCATGTTTGAGAGAAAACTATTTTCACATGCTTTTCCCACAGAGGTTTGGAAAGTGATCTATAAGCTAAACTGAGAGCATATTTTCTGTAAATTCACATTATCTTTCTCAGTCATGTGAGAATGAAGTCTGACATTCTCAGTAAAACATGTACATCCAACAAGGGCAGAGACTGTCAGTTGATTCCTTTGTGTTCTACTGCAGCTTCCCAGAGTGTTCCAAAGAACAACTAGAGCGCTAACAGTCTTACTTATGACAAAGGTATGGCACACCTGAAGCCATCTTGATTGGAATAAAGTGGTAACATTTAAAACATTTAATTTAAAAAGGAACAAAATGAGAGGGTTCATTTTGCCACAGAATGTATGATTAGTGCTGCAGAAAGAAAAATTAGGGCACATTTTGAGTGACTTCTCAAATCCTCTTCTATTTCACTAAAGAATTCTGACATGCAGACTGAAACATGCACTTTCAATACCAGCAGCAGACTTCCCTGGTGAGCAGTAGCTTTACTACAGTGTTCTAATGAGCAACTAGAGTGCTAACATTCTGAATTTATGGCAAATGTGTGACACATCTGAATGCCTTCTTCATTGAATCAAAGCAAAAAAACTGACAGTATGCCTACTGAGGAGACTGCAGTAAATGAGGAAATTAGGAAACTTCATAACAAGTCTCCCAAGATGGCCACCAGAGACAAAAGAGCCCAAATGTAGCACAAATATCACCGAGATGTAGCCCAAGTATAGCCCAATGACAGAAATCCCAGAGTGTTTTAAAGAACAACTAGAGCGCTAACAGTCTTACTTATGACAAAGGTATGGCACACCTGCAGCCATCTTGATTGGAATAAAGTGGTAACATTTAAAACATTTAATTTGCAAAGGAACAACATGAGGGGGTTCATTTTGCCATAGAAATTATGACTAGTGCTGCAGAAAGGAAACTTAGGGCACATTTTGACTTCTCAAATCCTATTCGATTTCATTAAAAAGTTCTGACATGCAGACTGAAACATGCACTTTGAATACCAGCAGCAGACTTCCCTGGTGAGCAGTAGCTTTACTACAGTGATCTAATGAGGAACTAGAGTGCTACCATTCAGAATTTATGGCAAATGTGTCACATCTGAATGCCTTCTTGATGGAACCAAAGTAAACAAGCATTGAAAATGCAATAGGTCTCGCCCTCGTTTAAGTTAAAGCAATTCTGTTTGTAATTAGGTGGCTTTTTAGCTTTGCTTTTATTAGTGTTTTTCAAAATTTCATGTAAATAACATGCATATCTGTATATGTATGCATGCATTTATATTTGTATTTATATAGGTATGCAGATTATATATATGTTTATATATGTATGTATATACATATATATACACATACATATATATAAATGCATATATGTGCATATGTGTGCGTGTAGAGAGAGGTAGAGAGAGGTAGAGAGGTAGAGATGTAGAGGTAGAGAGGTAGAGGTAGAGAGGTAGAGGTAGAGAGGTAGAGGTAGAGAGGTAGAGGTAGAGAGGTAGAGAGGTAGAGAGTAGTAGAGAGAGAGGTAGAGAAAGGTAGAGAGGTAGAGAGTAGAGGATGAGTAATAGAGAGTAGAGAGTAGAGAGAGAGTAGTAGAGAGAGTAGTAGAGAATAGTAGAGAGAGTAGCAGAGAGTGAGTAGGAGAGAGCAGTAGTGAGTAGTAGAGAGTGAGTAGTAGAGAGTAGTAGCGAGTGAGAAGTAGAGAGTAGTAGAGAGTAGTAGAGAGTGAGTAGTAGAGGGTGTAGAAGAGAGTAGTAGAGAGTGAGTAGTAGAGGGAGTAGTAGAGAGTGAGTAGTAGAGAGTAGTAGAGAGTGAGTAGTGGAGACTGAGTAGCAGAGAGAGAGTAGTAGAGTGAGTAGTAGAGAGTAGTAGAGAGTGAGTAGTAGAGAGTAGTAGAGTGAGTAGTAGAGAGTAGTAGAGAGTAGTAGAGAGAGTAGTAGAGAGTGAGTAGTAGAGAGTGAGTAGTAGAAAGAGAGTAGTAGAGAGAGTGAGTAGTAGAGAGAGTAGTACAGAGTAGTGCAGAGTGAGTAGTAGAGAGTGATTAGTAGAGAGTAGTGGAGAAGTAGAGAGTGAGTAGTAGAGAGTAGTAGAGAGTGAGTAGTAGAGTGAGTAGTAGGGAGTAGTAGGGAGTAGTAGAGAGTGAGTAGTAGAGTGACTAGTAGAGTGAGTAGTAGAGAGCAAGTAGTAGAGAGTGTGTAGTAGAGAGTAGTAGAGAGTAGTAGAGGGTGAGTAGTAGAGAGTGAGTAGTAGAGAGAGTAGTAGAAAGTAGTAGAGTGAGTAGTAGAGAGTGAGTAGTAGAGAGTGAGTAGTAGAGAGTGAGTAGTAGAGAGTAGTAGAGAGTAGTAGAGTGAGTAGTAGAGAGTGAGTAGTAGAGAGAGAGAGTAGTAGAGAGTGAGTGGTAGAGAGTAGTAGAGTGAGTAGTAGAGTGAGTAGTAGAGAGAGTAGTAGAGTGAGTAGTTGAGAGTGAGTAGTAGAGAGTAGTAGAGAGTAGTAGAGAGTAGTAGAGAGTAGTAGAGAGTGAGTAGTAGAGAGAGTAGTAGAGAGGGAGTAGTAGAGAG
Source organism: Triturus cristatus (assembly GCF_964204655.1). Lineage (NCBI taxonomy): Eukaryota > Metazoa > Chordata > Amphibia > Caudata > Salamandridae > Triturus > Triturus cristatus. The sequence goes on from NC_140593.1 coordinate 974,052,595, forward strand.
AGAGTAGTAGAGAGAGAGTAGTAGAGAGAGAGTAGTAGAGAGAGAGTAGTAGAGTAGTAGAGAGTGAGTGGTAGAGAGTAGTAGAGAGTAGTAGAGAGTGAGTAGTAGAGAGTAGTAGAGTAGTAGAGAGTAGTAGAAAGTGAGTAGTAGAGAGTGAGTAGTAGAAAGTAGTAGCGAGTGAGTAGTAGAGAGTGAGTAGTTTAATTTAAAAGGAACACAATGAGGAGGTTCATTTTGCCATAGAAATTATGATTAGTGAGGAAAAAAGAAAAATTAGGGAACATTTTGAGTGACTTATCAAATCCTCTTCTATTTCATTAAAAAATTCTGACATGCAGACTGAAACATGCACTTTCAATACCAGCATCAGACTTCCCTGGTGAGCAGTAGCTTTACTACAGTGATCTAATGAGCAACTAGAGTGCTACCATTCAGAATTTATGGAAAATGTGGGACACATCTGAATGCCTTCTTGATGGAATCAAAGTAAACAAGCATTGAAAATGCAATAGGTCTCGCCCTCGTTTAAGTTAAAGCAATTCTGTTTGTAATTAGGTGGCTTTTTAGCTTTGCTTGTATTAGAGTTTTTCAAACTTTCATGCACATACCATGCATATGTATGCATATATGTATATGTTTGCATGAATTTATATTTATATAGATATGCAGATTATATTTATATGTTTATATATTCACTGAAAAAACCATAGGTTTCACACACGTTATAGTTACGAATTAGCATTTAAAAAAACCTTGCAAATTCACTTAAAAAACCATAGGTTTCACACATGTTATAGTTAGCTAGACATTTCACTCGTAAAAAACCAATGAAATTCCCCCGTTATAGTTAGTGTAGGCAACTATAACTCACGCGACCGCAATCCTCTGCTGATGACGTCAGATATTACATCACTGTATTTAGACACTTATTTACCCATGTCTTCTTCCATTAATCTTTATCTATACATATATTACAAATATTTATTTTTCATAAAGACACATATGTCATCAGTGATGTAATATCTGACGTCATCAGCAGAGGATTGCGGTCGCGTGAGTTATAGTTGCCTGCACTAACTATAACGGGGGAATTTCATTGGTTTTTTACGAGTGAAATGTCCAGCTAACTACAACATGTGTGAAACCTATGGTTTTTTAAGTGAATATATATATATATATACATATATATATATATACATATATATATATATATATATATATATATATATATATACATATTACCTACTGGCGGTCGCCAGTAGGTAGTTATAGTTAGGACCCCTTTTCCATAGGAAATCCGCAACATTCTATTTTGAATAACTTTGGCGCCGGTCGATGAATCCTCGCGAATTTCTCAAAATAGGTGGGGCGCTACGCTCTGCTCCTACCCTGAAAGTCTCGGGGGGATTCGTCAAGCGGGGGCTGAGATAAAAGGGGGGTCCCAAAACGCGTTTTTCCCATGCATTTTTCCATAGGACCTTTAGAACGAGCTACAGCCCGAACGGCTGAACAGAATTACTAGAAATTTGGCAGAGAGGTAGTCCGTAGGTCAAGGAAGTGCCTTTTGTAGGTTTGGTGTAAATCTGTTCAGTAGATTCTGAGAAAATAGCCTTTAAATCAATATATATATCTGAGCCCGCTTACGGTACGCTTACCGTACGCTTACCGTACGCGTACGGTGGCGTGCGCGAGCGCGATTCTGATTGGCTCTTAGATCTTAGTAAACATTCGAATCGGCCGAAACCAGGAAGCGGCGTCCGCCATTTTGTCTCTCGCACTGAGTGTTATTTATCAAACATGATGCCCAAAAACATGTTACGGGGCTGTTTTGACAACTCCCTCCCACATAGTCATGTTGAGGGAGTCCCCAAACATCCCCCAAGAGCAAAAACGGTTTTATTTTTTTTTCGGCAATTTCGCCGAGTACGCTTACCGTACGCTTACCGTAAGCGTACGGTAAAAAATAGAAATAAAAAAAACACTATCCACACTTACCCCACCCCCTGTGCTTTTGGTGGCCGTAGGCCACCAAATGTACAGGGCTTATTACATCAGTAAAAAAACTATATTTTGGCAACATGAAATTATAAAATCGAAATAAAAAAAACACTATCCACATTGACCCCACCCCCTGTGCTTTTGGTGGCCGAAGGCCACCAAATGTACAGGGCTTATTAAAGTTGATAAAAACCGTGCACGGAACGCACTGCGTTAAGTGGGCGCGCACGCCTCGAATGGCGTAAAGTAACTTAGCATTTAAAAAACCGTACAAATTCACTGAAAAAACCATAGGTTTCACACACGTTATAGTTAGGAATTAGCATTTAAAAAACCTTGCAAATTCACTGAAAAAACCATAGGTTTCACACATGTTATAGTTAGCGGAAATTTTACTGATAAAAAACCAATGAAATTGCCCCGTTATAGTTAGTGCTGGCAACTATAACTCACGCAACCGCAATCTTCTGCTGATGACATATGTGTCTTTATAAAAAAAATATTTGTAATATATGTATAGCTAAAAATGTATGAAAGAAGACATGGGCAAATAAGTGTCTAAATACAGTATTAGCATCAGCAGAGGATTGCGGTCGCGTGAGTTATAGTTGCCAGCACTAACTATAACGGGGCAATTTCATTGGTTTTTTATCAGTAAAATTTCCGCTAACTATAACATGTGTGAAACCTATGGTTTTTTCAGTGAATATATATATATATATATATATATATAGACGAGAACAAAATGGAGCTTTTTTCGTGTGTATATATATATATATATATATATATATATATATATATATATGCAACCAATCCTGTTAAGGAAATACAGACAGGCGTAGACTCCATGAGGATAAAGCAAGGAGTGGTTTTATTTTCACCAAAAGACCATGACGCGTTTCGACGGCAAGCCGCCTTTGTCAATATCACAGGTAACACCATCGACACCCATTATATATATATTGTTTAAACCTTCCTTTGCAGTTGACCTCTGCCTCTTAGCGGTGGTGGGCTGCCGGCAAGGTCGCGACCCTTAAATCCAGCAAACAATCAATCCTTCATTTTCAAAGATTGCGCCGAGCCCCAATTCTTTTCAATCAGCGTGCTTTATTTCATTTTCAAAGCAATGGCAAACACTGCCCGACGCGTTTCGGAACCAGAGTTCCTTGGTCATGGGTCAACCAGACGTTTACGTGTATCACATGATATAGTGCAAAGAAGTGTCAACAATACATACAAAGGACTACATTGCTGCCTTGACTGTGTGACTACTAGCGCCACCATTTTAGAATGGTTGTTTTATACTGGATAATACCTATTTTGATAATATCCTTAACCTGAGCATTTATGATACAGTTCACAACTTTAAATCATTTTCAAAATAATGAAAACAAAATTGTGGTTTCATATGCTGCTGTGGGTTAACAATGCACCTAAATTTGGAACAGACACAGATGGGTTTGTACTTTTTTTCATTGAATAGTATATTACGTGTAGCATTACAAAAGACACTAAGGCTAAAAGCAAGTACTGCATTCCCAATCACATAGATGTCGAAAAGTACTGTTGGCGGAAATACAGAGCAAAAGGAACATTTTACACAACATGTAATTTTGGATTTCCAAGACCTGTAATTCCAAAAGCAAGAGTGAACAGTTTTATGTCTACAGTGAGACACACACTTACTTACTCATCAATCACCAAGAAATACCTACAACCTCAGGAGAACAGAGGCTTTGAAATATATTAATGAGTACTATTCTGTCATTTTGAAAATGTGGAATGCCAATATGGATATGCAATTTATGGCAGACAACTCTAGAGCTTTTGCTCATTATGTTACTTCATACATAACAAAATCTGAGATGACAGAGATGAAAGATGTTTTGGAAGAGATCTTTGCTGAAAAGTCTCTCACAATTTTTTTTTGCAGCAAGAGTTTGAAGATGTTTTCACAGAGGGAAATTGGATCCTATGAATAATGTGATCGTTTGAGTTCTGCTAGTTTATATTCTAAGTCGAAAGGAATTATTTGGGTGAGTCTATGCCTAGCATCAATGTGAAACAGAGTATTAAAATCTTTTCCAGAAATTCAATATCCTGCTGAATTTGACCCAGATAGTACAAATGTCGCTCAAATATGAATTTACCTTGAAAAAACAAAGACAAGAGGTGTTTGACAAAACAGAAACAGTTGGTGCAATCAAGCACTACAGCCAGGAGTGCAGTATATAGAAACAGGTCTGAAGGCTGACTCAAAGTACAATCATTTTGAATGTGTTTTTATACATTTCTTGAAGCATCAATAAACAATTCATAGATCATTTTTCGGGAGTGGAATGCGGGTCTTGTCATGAAGCCCTAAATTACTCTCGCCTGATGAAAAATGCAGGTAGGTCTCAACCTTGTGTGAACTCAATAAGGGCCAGTGGGTATCCAGATGTCCAGATGTCCGGCATGAGGAGTGCTTGATCACTGCATGTGTAGTGTGTGCTGTGTGCTGATTGGCTGAGTGTTCCTAACTTCATGCGGCATCTAACTTTATGGTGTTTTGAGAACGTGCGCCCCTCCGGCCATGTGCATTGTATTGGGGCCAGTGCCTAGAACCACTGTGTTGTCGCTGCCTGCCTGTGGGACTAATCTGGGGTTTTCCTGTTCATGCATTTGTCCTGCTGGTTATGTGCCACCCCATTTGTGATCTGTCAATCAGTAGCCTCTGCATAAAGTGCAGAGCCTGCCTGGCCAGGTATTTCTAACTCTGGGTTGATGGAGAGGTCTTATCAGGGGGTTTTAACAATAGTGATTGGATTTCATTTTTGTACGTACACGTATCTGCGTACATCAACATCAATAATAACACAGACATTGGTAAAACAAACATGTTGAACACTTACTATCCAAAAAGGAGTGTACATCATGAAAATGTTTGTCTTTATGAAGTACTCCAGTACTACACATAGAAACAATGTGACAGAAAATGTAGATGAAGGTAAATTTGCAGTAGTGGGTTGAAATGGGTGTTTGGTGCAACATAGCAAAGGAAGTCTAATTAACCATAGAAAACTGAGTTGCCATACTCCTGAAAAAATATAATTTTACTATTTGATACTTTAGCAACTGTTAAAGTCTTGGTGTTGTGAAAAGAATTACTAGGAGAGTTTGACTCCTATGAAGACTCTTTCAATATTGCAAAGGACGGCACTGAGTACTCAGTATTTGCAAACTACTTGAAAATGTTTAATGATGAAATTCAACAGAAAGATACAATTGCTGCGGAGGTGGCTAAGGAGAGTTTGCAAAGTAGCCAACGTTCAACTCTTCAAAGTCAGGTCCTACTTGGAAAAGTAATATTTGAAAATGAGGCTGTTACTGCAATTAATGAGGTAGAGAATGAAATGGAGCAAGCAAGACAGGAAACATTTGATTTGGCAGTTTTAGTTGCACAGCTGAATGATCAGTAAATGTAAATATATATGGAGGTGAAAGTTACAGTTGAGCATGGATTGCTCTGTGACAAGAAAGAGGGTGAATGCTCTGCATTTAAACCTCTACTGTCGTATGTCAGTAGTCAAGCAGGCACTGGTAAACGTTTCTTAATACAATTTCTTACAGCTTTTCTACAAAAGACAACATAGTGCAATTTATCATGTATGGTTAAAGCACATACTGGTTTGCTACACACGATATCAAATGAATTACTTTGCATCAACTTTTGATGCTGCCTGTGGAACGTGACAACAAACTGGAGTACCAAAGATTATCTGGTGAAGCTTGTCATGAAGTGTCAAGAGTGTTAAAAAAGCTGAAACTTTTAATCATCAATGAGGTGAGCATGGTCTCAGATTTAAAGCTTGCCTTTGTGCATTTGAGAATGCAAGACATTTTGAGAACAGTTATAATGTCGTATTTGAAGAAAAACATTTGATTGGTTTTGGAGATCTACTGCAAATTACTCTTGTGAAGGGTCAGCCTGTGGTCTAAACACTGCTGCATGATGAAACTAGGAATTAATTCGGAAGTATTTGAAATGTGAATATTTGTTTACATTTCAAATACAAAGAATTAATCAGGAATATGCAAAAAGCATCTGATATTGAATATTGTAATATTTGAAATATTATTAGAGTAGGTGTTCTTTCAAAAAAGAGAAGGTGTGCTTTAGAGAGTTCTCTTGTTAAAAAACTGTATCGCACAATGAAGATAGCAGCAGAACTAATGATCAGTATTATACAAGATGGTAAATATATTGTGTGTCTAATGTCTACATTGGAGGAGTGTGCATGCTTCAACAATGAATTGCTGGAATTGGAGAAAGAAGAAATTTCGCAACTGAAGGCCTATTGCCTTTATCCATTATAAAATGGAACAAAAAGGTGTCACTGTATTTCTAATTAAATAGTTACAAGCAAAACTGGATTCACTGGAAAAATCTTCAGGATTGGAGAAATGTTTAAGTCTATGCAAAAACTGTAGAGTGATTTTGCGCCAACATTTAAATGTTGAATAAGGTTTGGTTAATAGTGCTATGGGTAAAGTTGTTGATTTGATAAATTTTCCAGTTTGAAATGAGATGCAATACCTTGTGATTATATGTGAGCAGACTGAGAACACAAAGCAAATTGGACCATGTACTGCATGTTTTCTGCTTGTGAAAGATTTATATGTCAACAAAAATATTTTCCAGTTTGTCTAGCATATGCTGTTACTATTCCTAAATTACAATGCTTACGTTTCGATGCATAATCTATTAACTTAGGTAGTACAGTGTTAAAAGTAGGTATGTCATATGTAGCTTTGGCTCAAGTTAGGATATTGTCTGGTTTTAATCTAGTTGCATTTGATGAGTGCAGAGTAAACGCAGACTCAAGAATACAACCGATTAAAAAGCCTCACTTAGGACAGTACCCAGTTTGCGACAAATGTGATGCTGTTGCAAGGAAGGAAATGAAAGGAAAGAAGGAAGATTTTAAGAAACAAGAAATTGAAAATGAGGGAGATATTGTTTGTTGCCAATTGTCAAACCCCTTTGGTGTGGCCTGCTATGCTAATGTTGTGGTAAATGTATTGTTTGCATTACCTCATGTTGTAGATGCAATTCAAGAGAAACAACATAAGGTATTGTGTTCTACACTGTGTGTGTTGGTGCACCTTCTGTGTAGTGACAGAACTAAAACATATTGTGCATCAGGCATTCAAGACAATATAGTGGATCTGTACATTTTACTCAAAACACTCAAGACGATGCACAGGAGGTTCTAATGGTGATTTTTGATGTTTGAGAACAAGAGGCGATGTCTGTTAATGAGTAGTTTGGACTTAGTTACCTGTGGTATATTGAATGTGAGGATTGCTCATACATATCAGCTACACAAATAGATCGGGGGCATTTTATTTATTTAACATTACCAGATTCCAAAACAGTGCCTTTTGAGACTAATGAGAAAAGCTACACAAAATAATGTATGTCCAAATTGTTGAACAGATATTCTGTTGACATTAAGTGTAGCAAGAACTGGCAAGTATGCCATTTTAATGCAACGATGCAGAGCAGGTGGCAGTAAATTAGATACTGAAGTTACTAACTTTAAAGCAGAACAAATTTCTATTTCTGGTAAAAAATACACTATTATCACTACCATTTTTCATAAAGGAGTTAGTATTAGATCTGGTCATTACACTGTCTATTTAAAAAGTAGAAGTGTCTGGACAGAATGTAAGGATAGGAACCTTAAATTCAGGTGAAGATTCCCTTGGAAGTTACCAAATTCCTGTATTTTGTTTTTGGAACCAAAGCTCTAAGGAGGGTGATAGTTGTAAATTTGGAATAGTCTAGTTATTGTAGATGCATTATTAGGATTTATGACATCTTGTGGCCTTCCAAGGGTGATGTCTTTATAAGGCCTTATATATCTAGTAATGCTACTGTAGCACTTCTAATGATGAAGTTCTCATTTTCAGCATATGTTTCTTTGGATTAATGCTGCTAGGATAAATAAAATTATTGTTTAAAAAATTGTATTGTGTGCAATACGCTGTGTTGCTTATTTGCATTGACATACTGTGCAGTTGTAGGGTTTTCTTATATAGACCACATGATTGTTTTTTCCAATGTTCAAAGATGATTCTTTATACAGTACTTCAGTAATGGTGTATAAGTTTAGGAAATGTGTAGTGATTTATTGCTATTATAAAGTTATGCTTTGCTAAAATTTCTAAGTTTAAACTATCATTTTGCAATACTTATTCATATTTGCTTTTTTCTTTTTTATACTGAAGAATGGCACAACAATGTGATTTAAAAATGTGTTCTTCCATGGTTTTTGCATTAGATTACACTGTGAGGGTGTTCTGGCCTACAATTAAAAAACATATACACCCACTTAGAAAGTAAGACACCCACTTACAGTCCCATACAGCCACCAACATAGCCATACAGGCACTCACACACCAATGCATACACCCACACAGAAACTCAAGCATCCACTCAGACACCCATACAGCAGATGTGTAACACAGACCCCCACAGCCCACATGGTGTGGGGGGTCCCCAAGCTTCAGAAGACCCCCTCAGCACAGTGCTCTGGCTGGCGAGCTCCAGATTTAGTCCAGAGAGGCCCCCTCAAGTTTTGTTATGCAAGTGCCATACAGCCACTCTTACACCCAGTCACAGACCCACACAGCCCAGTCACACACCTACTCACACACCCACTTACACATAGAAATGTATATCCACACTAACACACCCATACAGTCACTCACACAGCTACTGACACTGACACACACCCACTAAGGCTCCCATACAGTCACTCACACACCCACTTACACATGCACACACCGACTCCAGTAGACTCATACACCCATACAGATACTCACAAACTCATTAACACACCCACACGCCCCTTACACACCCACTCATAGACCCACACAGCTACTCACGCACCCAGAGAGCCACCTACAAAAGCACTGATACAGTCACTCACACATCCACTAAAACACCCATACAGCCACTTACACATTCACTAGCATTTTAGTATTCTAGATGACATTGCAAAACATTTGCTAGTGTCTTCTTCAATGCGTTATAGGTTTATTCCCCTTGGTGAATAATAAAGTAGCCAGATGTGCCTCTTTGACTCTACGTATGTGCGGTATTATACATGTATGCATAGAAAAATTCATAAACACTTAAACACACAATTTTACAAAAACATAAAACATAAAGTTAACTCTTTCTTTGACCAGGTGGAGTGGATTTTCTAAAAACAAATTATAATTTATAATCGCTTTTTTCGTATTGAACGCAAATAACAAGGGTAGTAAAAGTTGTAAGGGAAGGCAAATTGGAAGAAGCAACTGGCTTCAGTCTTAAAGAGGAATGGAAGGTGGAATGGTGACGCGGAAATGTTTTTTAGCAATTATGCTCGCTGACAGCATCTATAAACTGGGCAACAGATGACATTTTTAATGCAACTGGCATATGCATTTGCCACAATTAGTCACCACTTCTTGTAGTTTTATTGAAACAGTGGGGATGATAACCATCTGAACAGGTGGTAAGGGTCCCACAGATGGACCAGATTCTGATAATGCTTCTCCACCTTTCCTCTCTCCGATCTTTCTCTCACAAGTCCTTGTATGTATGATTTTCAGATGTTTCCACTTGGAGGATGTGCCAAGCGAGTACCTCTTCACCGTACCTATATATTGCATTGCTCAATTTTTGCAACAAATTTCTTTTCGCCTTAAGGAATGGAGAGGTTTCCAAACATCAATGACCTTTTTGGAAGTGGCAAGTCTACTTCTTCATCCTGCTGTTCCCCTTCTCTTCTTCCTTCGTCAGAAGAATATTGACTTTAAACCTCTCTTTTTTTTAAAGAAAGCCAAAAGAATTATGGAGCTGTAATTTTCAGTCTGTCTCCAGAGAGATGTGAAATCCAAATAACTGATTTAAGGTTTTGGTTACAATGTGCATGGGGGGAGACTTACTGTATCCAATGAAATGTTGAGGTTGGTTGTATTCCTGTAGTGGCTGCAGCTCCACAGTGGTATCATGGCAGACCAGTTGATTTGCCGGACTAGTAAAATAAATAAGTATGTTGTGAAACACAGATAGGCTTCCAAATATTAATATAAGGATATGGTTACTCTGATATCAATGTTAACATTTGTGGGTCCTGAATATGATATTTATATATATTTTTTTAACATTTTACCCGATCCATTGGGATTTAGTCACAGGAATTAGTAACCATGGAGTACTCGGATGGGCTCTCTTCTCTATTTCGTGGTGGCTCCTCAGATCAAACAAAGTAATAAAAAAAGAGAAAAACTTGGTGTACTGCATTTATTATTTATTTATAAAAAAAATTATAATGCAAACTTGACCCTTGCGCGTATCAAGAGCTTTACAAATTTGCAGAGAGCAGCACATTGAAAACAATAAAGTCATATATAAAGGAGAATCATACAGGCTGTAGTTTGCACCCAGAGAAGGAGGGTACGATTTACAATGTTCAGGAGCATAGGGGATAATTTATTAAAAGCCATAGAATCATAGTCAATGAAACTGTAGGAGCAGGCAGTGTCAAGAAATGGGAGGGCCGAGTCAGGACTGTGAAGTTTAAAACACTGAAGTTGACAGTGAGAGTAGTCATGGATATGATTAAGGGAAGACAGATATCTTAGTATCCAGGGAAGAAATGTGTTCATAAGGAGTGCTTTGTTGATGAATTCATTCTGACTTCAGGGGGCAAGGTGTTCTAGATTCTCGGGGCCATCCCAGAGAAAGATCGGTTGTAAGTTTTCTTCTTGTAGAATCGCTTTGGTTTCAGAAGAAAGGTGTTTGAGCTTCTTGATGATCTGGAGCCACCGGAAAGTTTAAGCTTCTGAGCAAGATACCTAAGGGTTTTGAAGTGGAAGGCTGTACGTAGGCAATTTGTAGCCAGATTCTAACTTCGTATGGGAGCCAGTTGAGGGATTTCAGATCAGCGGTGCTGTGGTTGTTTCTTTTTGAGCCTGTGATGAGCCTTGCAGCAGCATTGAGCGAAGTCTTTAGAGGAGCCAATTTTGATCTGGGCAACCCAGAGAGGGTTGCACTTCCATAGTTCAACCTGGGAATCACTAGGGCATGTACTGCATGCTTGAAATTGCTGGGGGGAGGAAGGTTTCTTACAATGTTCAATTGGTGATTTGCCCCTTTGGTGGTGGCCCTGATGCGCTTCTGCATGTTGAGGTTCTTGTCAAAAATTAATCCCAGTGACCTCGCTAAGTCAATGACCTGTTGAATGCAGTTGAGAGCTGTTAGATGTTTCAACCTTTCTTCACTGACCGGTGACTGTTTGGGTAGGGCAATTAGGAGGAATTCGGTTTTATGTATATTTATTTAGGGTGATTGGATGCTAGCCAATTTTGAGCTTTCTGAAGAGTTGTGTTGAGGGAGCTGATGTCTTCTGGGGAGGCAACTTTTAAATAAAGTTGCGTATTGTCAGCATACATGTGGAAGTGGATATTGGATGAGCTCAGAATTTCCAGAGGCTCCATGAACAGGTTGAAGAGAGTGGGTGAAATTGAGGCCCTGAGGGACACCTAATTTGACTGGAGTGGCCTGCAATAGTGAATGATTATTCTTGACTCTTTGAGTCCTGTTTCGGAGATAGGAGGTGAACCAGTTAAGGACTGTTCCTGTTAGCCCCAAATAGTGTTCCAAAAGGTCTAGTAGGTTGTCATGCTTAACCATGTCGAATGCCGATGGTAGGTCAAGGAGGATTAAGAGATAAGATTGGTCCTGATCCTGCATTTTTAGTGCTTCATCCACTATGTGTGTCATAGCTGATTCTGTGCCCTGGACGAAAGCTGGATTCAAATTCGTCTAATAGTCAGAATTGTTTGATGTGGTTACAGAGTTAGATGTGAACTCATTTTTCAAGGAGCTTCACCAGGGTAGGAATATTGGATGTTGGTTGGAAGATGTTTAAGTCAGTTTAATCTACTTTTGGTATCTTAGGATAGGGGAAACCTGGCCGGATGTTAGGCACTATGGGATAGTCCCTTGAAGAAGGGAGGCATTAGCAATCTTGGTCCAAAGTGGGAGTTTTGAGGGTAAGATCTGCTTGAAGAAATTAGGAGGTAGAAGGCCATTGAAGTGGTTTGAGGGTTTCAGGGCTATTAGAGTCTTATGGATGGCACTTTCCTCAAAGGTTTTGAAAGAGTTGTGTGTGTCTTTTCTATGTAGGAGCAAGTAGTTTGACAAATTAGAGAACAACGCTCATTCCTGGTTTGTCTTGATGATAACAGTTCGCAGGGAGAGAGAGAGGGGCTCGGCCTCTGGAAGGCCCATACTTACTTGCTGATGCCTGCCACAGTTTGCCACAGCTTGCGATTGGACCGCACGTCACTGCCGCAGTTTGTTTCCTGGTCCCACGAGGGTGAGGGACCACAACACCCAGCAGCCTGAGCGGCGCGCACGCCATACTCGTCATCTAACGCGCCAGGAGATGCTGAAAAGGAGGCCTGTCAGCAGCCAAACAAGGCTGGGCTGGGCCATTCCCTTTGGTCTTTTCCATGAAGGATTCCATCAACTAGAGTGGTAAGGTGACTCTTCATCTCATTTTGTACCTACGGTGACACTTTCTTATTCATCTCTCTGTTAGAAAAAATTGGTCAGAGGAAGCTACCGCCTTCTGTGGGGAAGCCGCATACAAATAGCACGCCTATTACAAGATATTTCAAATCAGCGGTGGGCATGATCGATAGCGAGATTGTCCTGGTGGAGGAAAAACTGGCAGCTACTAAAACAGCATTAGATGCCGCTTTGAAGGAATCGCTATCACTGGAGGACATGATCTCATGTTTTATCCGTGTAAAGGTAATGAGAAAACACTAGAGACAGAGTTAAAGTCTACAGCGGCTGGCGCGTCACTAGGTGGACGGCGTGTATTGAGTAACGGAACCGACACTATAATTTAGTGTGTACTCCCCCCAGCCTTGTATTCAGCACAACCAAGGAGGGTGTGCTTTTTAACTACGGTACCACACTTTTTTAGGGTGCTGTATGCGTGCTCACTACTCAGTCTCTTATAGACATTGGGCACCACCAAAGAGGTGTAGGTAGCCGCATTAATTCCCTGGTCCTGATGAATTGCCATTTATTATATACAAAGGCAAGAAACATGTTGACCTCTTGATCACGTCAGCACATACACTCACTTAACTATTGGTGTCACATGTGCAGACTGTATATTTTTTAACCAGGATGGTGACCACACTGTATTAAAATTATTTAGTGGATCACCTACCCCTGTTTTAATTGGTTCACTTTAACCCCATTTGCACCTACACTCACATATGTCTTAATACTGTTTCTTCAACCCCACACACACATCACTCACCGGCGTTGGAATAAAAGATCTCCGCTAGGAAGGCCCTATTAGGTGCCTGATCGGGCATTGCACTCGCCGGCCCGATAAGGAGCAAAGACCCGGTGATGAAGCAAGACACCCGCTTGTTGGGTGTGTGAGGGTCTTCTTTTCCAAATAAGGAGCAACCTTTACTCCTGCTTCTCACCATAGTTCCCTGTCACCACTGTGTTACCCACTTGTTATTCTGTCACACCTTGCGTTAACGCTAGGAACTGCATACCTTCTGTTTTCACTATTGCTTGGGCATGTATGCTGGACCTTGATAACAATAAAATTTATTGTTATTTTTTCAAGCCCTCTCCTCCCTCGATTTGTTTAATACAGAGTTAAAGTTGCCAGGTGACAGTGAACACACTAAGGATATAAATCCAAATTTAGATAATCCATGTACCTTGACATCTACTCTGGAGATGTCAGTATTATCCAACAATACAGATTTAGTCTCACCGCCAGCAAAAAAAGCGAAACAATTATCTAAACTGAAGAATGGCACGAGGAAAAGAAGACCGTGAAGTCTAAAGTAAAACAAAAGCTAAAAAAAGGATGTCAATCTGCCAGGGCGTCAAAGGGGGAGAGTAATCCAATAGATAGTGTACAAGGGACTCAAAAGCTCTAAACTTTATTAAACAAACTACATTCTAAAATGGACAGTATTGTGCGATGTGTAATGGCAGAGATAAAGTTGGTTCAAAAAGACGTGAGCTCCTTAAAGGAATTGGTGTTGGGACTTAACATCTCAAAAAAATCGACACAAGCCAATCGTGAGCGTCAATTCGCCAACAATGCCACAAGAGGGTTGTGACGTGATAATAGCAGCAGCTTAATCCAATCAAGAAATTATGTTTTTAAGCCAATTTTGAGGGATAGTACAAACCCTCGATCTATCCAACATCAACAACCGGCCAGGGAATTAAAACCCTCTCTTACAGGACCAGTTGAAATTAATAAGAAAGATAATTTGAGTAGAACTACTCAACGTGGTAATATTTGTGAACAGTCCCTGCATCTCCCCCATAAGTGACACCATATGTTATTATTCTTAAAAATTTACATAGCCTGGAAGATAAGAGTAGTGAATCATATGAAACATTAAAAAACCAAGTGATACACTGGTTTGCTTTAAAAACTAATATTGATACTAATGTACTACAAAACAATATAATAATGTTGAGGGAGTGAACTGGGTGGGTAGATCTAGGAAATATTGTTCAGGAGATTGTATAGTGGTGAACTTCCATAGCAGGGAGTTTGTGATGAATTTGCTGGTCGTATTATTAAACAATGCAACAGCGATAAAATGTAACATGGACAATCCCACAACTGCTGTCCCTTAAGGCTTTTTCTATAGGCCAAGTCATAGAAATGTAAACTTTCGTAACATGTATAAAGAAGTTCCATTTGTCCCTACTTATATCAGGTATGAGTTACTAAGAAGCTGTAGCGAGATTGACTGACACAATGAGGATGTGGGCAGCTTTTTTGATAGACCAATGGAGTCTAATCTTAACGCTAATAAGTTGGATGGGGCGCCTGTGTAGAAACTGTAAGGGAGGTCCGATGCGATCTTGTGGCTAACACTATGGTTGATAGCCCTAATAGCCCCTCCAATGATCTGGAAGAAGACGTACTGAGTATACAAACCCATGAGTCTTCGAATATTATGTCTTGGATCGTGGCAGGAATTAAAAACAAGATAAATAATGAAGGATGGCAAAAAACGATAGAGGGTTGTGCAGTTGTCATGATTCAGGAAACTTGGAAAACTGAGCCCTTTCTTATTAATTGTTTTCAGGTAATCTGTACTAGTGCTACCCCATCTAGAAATGGGAGAGCAAAAGGAGGTTTAACGACCCTGATTGCTCTTACATCGCCAAGTCACAATATTACCAGCTGTTACACCGATATTCGGTAGGGAAACAGACTATTGTCCTGATTAACTTTTATAATAATATTTTTGATAGTACCCTATCTAGGGTTATCAAGGAATTAGAGAATGATTTGGATCATTTTGTAAAGGGTTTGGGGGGGGGAGTACCTCCTTATATGGGCGGGTGATTTTAACTGTGAACTTTGTAATATTGTAGCAGGAGAACAATGTGGTTTCTGTGATTGCTTTGGAGATCGAATCCCACACTTTTCAAATGATACCTATGGGGATGCAATGAATAATACCATTCACAAGTATAATTTAGTGGTCTTGGAACCAGAAGAACTAGATGGAGAAATAGCTATACATTCTTTCGTAGGGATGAGATAATCGTCTAGGATTGATCACTTCGTTGTGTCAGCTAAGTGTAAGGGTTTGGTAGAAACATTTTCAATCTGTGCAAGTCTGTTTAGTGATCACCATCCACTAATCCTGGCCCTGAGGCTTAGTATGATGCCACAACTCAGGGGCAAAGCATCAGACATAGATATTAAGATCCAAGGAAACAATGGAATTTCCATTAAATGGTCTGGTGTAAACCCAACAACCTTTATGGCTAACCTGAAAGGGAAAAAACATTGTGACATTGATATTTGTATGGATAGCTCTTCTATAGACCAGGCAATTATAATTGCTTTTAGTAATATCACCACAGAAATAGCGGGGGATTTCACATATAAAAAGAAGAAAAAAGTCATTGATAATAACCCAAGATGGTTTAACTGAGAATGTTCTAGGTTTAATAGGGAATTAAAAATAGCCCTTAAACCTAGAGATAGTGTTAAAATTAGTACCCTGAGGAAAGATTATAAAAAAACTGTGAACCATAGGAAAAATGAAATTCGTGGGACAATCTAGTGCAGGCTGCAGAAGATGCAGCATTATTTTGGAAGATAATTGATCAGCCTTTCTTTAAAGAAAATACAACAGTGAAAATCGAATATGCTGTGCCATCTGAAGATTGGATTACGCATTTTGAGCAAATTTTTAACCCAGAAGCTGCTAAAGTCACCAATTCAAAAAACATTATATTCATTTTAGTTGAACCCGTAAAATCAGTACCAATTGCGTCTGAGGAAATTAAGTCTGCCTTATAAAAAACGTAGTAATAGAAAAGCGGCTGGACCGGATGGTGTTTTATAAATGTAATATTGATTTTTGGATCCCTATCTTGTCAAATGTTTTTAATGCTGCTTTGGGGGGGGGGGTTCCCGGCCTGCTGGGCAGAAAGTATTATCGTTCCCATATTCAAAAAAAGTGATAGAGAGAAGGCGAGCTGCTACTGCCCCATATCCCTTCTTGATTCCACCTCCAAATTGATGGGCAGAATTTTGCTGGGGAGGTTGGAACAGTGGGTCTATGAGAATAACATTCTCTCAGAAGCGCAGTATGGTTTCAGAAGGGGTATTGGAATAGTGGAACAGTGTTTAAATCTGGAGTTATTAATAGGAAAGTATACCCTAGCTAAGGAAGGAGTTTTACATCTTTGTTTCATAGATCTAACGGGTGCGTTTGATCTTGTTAATCATGCCAAATTGTGGAAAACGCTGAATGTCCTAGAAGCACCTATTGATAATATTATATACTTATCCCAGATTTACACCTTCTTAACATCTAGAGTACGGTTTGGAACGATGGGCGAATGTACAAAGGATTTTAAGGTCACACGCGGAATATGTCAAGGTTGCGTATTGGTGCCTCTCCTCTTTTCTTTATATATTAATAATGTGGAATTTTTTTTATAAAAGCAAACAGTGGGTGCCCCAAAAGTTGGAACACGCACAACACCTATAATACTCTATGCAGACGATGATGTCCTGTTATCCAGGACAGCTAATGGACTACAATGTCTAATAGAAAAATTTGCCCTATACATGTCAGAAAAAGATCTACTTTTAAATCTTAGTAAAACCCATGTTATGACATGTGGGAACAACAGGCTGAAGCATAGATCTCATCCTGTAGGAGGAGTGGTTATAAGTAGAGTTCCATCTTTTTCTTACTTGGGTTTGCCTTTTAATAGCAAAGGCAGCGGGGATACACACATTAAATCGTGTAACAACATTTTTTAGAACTATGGAGAATATTTTCAGATGTTCAGCTAAGTTAGGAAATAAACCCGTAAGGGAAATTCCTACTTTGTATAAAAGTAAATGCGTGACAGGTGCTTTTATGGGGAAGGCATACGGGGAGGGCAAATATCGTGTCTTTACAAACCCAAGAAAATAAAAAACATTTTAAAGTGCTGGCCGTTCCAAATTCCACAGCTAATTTTATAGTTCATAAATTATTGTCCGTATCCTACATAAGTGATTTTATTAATATAGTGGGACCTACCTTCTGGAGACGAATATGGGCGAAAGAAGAGACTAAATTAACTAAAGATTTAATAATGGATTGTCTGACCCTTGACCATAGCCGAAAAATTCCTTGGCTAGAGCATATCCATAAATTACTAACATATTGTAAGATAACATTTGATAAAGCGAGTCTCGTGCTTATTAAGGATGTTAGTAAAAGTGATTTGAAGCTGAGATATAATACTGTCAAGGATTGTGATAGAATGGAATACGCAAGTCGAAAACAAAGTGTTATTGCTTACTGCGAAATTCCCTTCGTGGTGGGTATACCACAGTCGTGGTAAGAAATATTCAGCATAGATTTTATTTAACAAGGCTGAGACTTGGTACATTACATTATATCACAGCATTCTCCAGCATGGAAAAGTGAAAAGTGATCTTATAAATTAGCAAACTGTTCGTGTGATGGAAAAACACCTCAGTCTACGTTGCATTTTTTATTGTTCTGTAGATTTTATAGAAATATCAAGAAAACCGTTTTAATACCATTATTTTTAACTAATAGGCTTTTTCATTACAAACGTGCTTTTAATTTTTTATGTAGTTTGGATAACATGAAAACTGTGTACTCTGTTATCTCTTTCATACAAAGGGCGATTAGGATAAGAAAAGATTTGTCCCATCTAGATGCATTAATATATGAAAAACCTGACGACTGTATCTAGTTTTGTTATTTAATATGCTATGTAAATTCAAACTAATACTCTGATTTCTGTACATTAAACGTACAGTATATCATACAGATTCTATCAATGTCATATACCGTACAAAAAACAATGGTCCTGGACCTTTATTACCAGAAGGGGCTATAGGCCCTTACTCAGTGATATCATTCACTTTAATTAAGAGCCAAAGAAAATAGATTTAGTAGCTCTCGGTATTAAATACAATATTCAACATAAACAAGAAATTGCAACAACCAAAATCATAATCACCATACATTTATTTTATAATCTTTACTTTTGACACTTGTTGTCGTCAAGGTTGCTCCAGAGGGAACGTGCATGTAGCAAGAGTGCTTAAGGGTGAATGAGTGAAAGAAGAAGGAATTCAGAGCGAAGTGACATAGGAAAATGTTGACAAAATTCAAAAGTGGACTGGTTATCAATCACCGTCCTATAAGGCCTGGTCACGTTTCAGAGTATACAAACTGATTTATACATTTTGAAAATGAACTAGAAAACAATTCTTAGTATAGCACGTGGGGGAGTGCTGTGTCCCAGGCAGTTGAACTGGGGGCGTCGACGTTTCAACCCGTCTATATGGCCTTAAGGGTGGTTTAAGCCTTGGCCGTGCGGATCTTCATCAGGACAGAAGGGGCAACCTGGGTAGGTGCTAGACTCGTTCGTGTGCCCGCTATCATTCGTGGGGCGGGGTTCCTTTAATGAAGGACATAAGGGATCAGGATCAAGGTTCCTGTGTCCAAGTGTAATAAACAGCTTGTGAATACATTATGAATCAGTGGCTTCAAGTAGAAGACAGAATCTGTTTGGGACGTGTACGTGTCTCTAAAGGCTGGAAGTCAAGCCAAGCTTGGACCGCTCTATTTCGGCATCCGTGTGGCGTCTCAGTTCGCTGATAAAGATTATAAAATAAATGTATGGTGATTATGATTTTGGTTATTGCAATTTCTTGATTATGTTGAATATTGTATTTAATACAGAGAGCTACTAAATCTATTCTCTTTGGCTCCTAATTAAGTGAATGATATCACTGAGTAAGGGCCTATAGCCCCTTCTGGTAATAAAGGTCCAGAACCATTGTTTTTTGTACCGTAATTACACCCAAGTCCTTGACTATTGGGTTACCCCATTTTTGTAATGGCTAATGTCAAATACCAGCATTTTGCACATTATGCATTCTTTTGCACATAGGCTATTTTTGCACATGTAAAGCGTATATTTGATAATGATAATCAAAATGTTAAGAATCATTGGTATTTTGTTCTTTTAAAATTCTATGTATCTGAAAGCTGTTTTTTTTTTTTAAAATTAGAATATTGTATCTTTGTGTATGCTTTTATGGTTGTAGATTTTTACACCAAATAAAGTTGATTTGATTGATTGAAAGAGTTCCATGATGTGTTGTTTTGGGAGAAGTGCCCAATGGGACATAAGAGAACAGTAGTCCAGGAGGTGGAGAGGATGGGTTGAGGTCCCTGTTCCAAGGCCGTCTGCAGGTCCCATCTCATGCTTTCTGTCTTCTGAAGAAAGAGGTAAAATCCTTATAGTTTGGTAGCGGACTAGATCCAGTGAAAGACAGATTGGGCGTGCAGTTTGATTGTACTTTTATAAGCTCAAAAGGTTGTTGGGGACGGTTACTGGCTTGATCCAGCTGGTTTCTGAAGAAATTTGCTTTTGGATTACTGAAGCTTTTATAACATCTGTTCCTCAATGATCTCAGGCGCTTGAGGTGTTCAAGGGACAGAGCTGATCTCCACCCACGTTCAGCTAGCCTCAAGTTGCACCTCTCTGTATTGAGGCTACCATCATACCAAGGTTTGGAGACTTTTTAGGACATTCTTTTTAGCTGTAGTGGAGAGATAGAGTCAAGGACAGTCTCAATGGAGCATGTATAGTAATTTGTAAGATCATGGACATCTGACATCTCACCAAGAGGAGGCAGAATGATGTGGCAGAGAGAGGTCTTTTCATTGCAGCTGATGTTGTGTATGCTCCTTTTCTGAAGTCTGGGTTTCGATGGTTGAGGTGAGTTGGTTATCACAGTTTGCATGATGAAGAAAGTGATGCGGTGGTGGTCAGTCCAATCACAGGGGAGGAAATATCCCAATTGAATTGATTTAGGCTTCACAATGATAAGATCTAAAGTCGACCCTTTGTTATGTGTGGGCCTTTCACAAAAATGGGTTAGGTTAAGGTCAGCAAGGAAGGTTGAAAAGTTGTTGACCGCAGGATCATTCAGATCATTCCAGTGGAGGTTGAAGTCTCCGAGAAAGATAGGAGTACGCTGTTGTCCAGTGTTACAATGGTTTCCAGAATCTGTTCTATGAAAACCTGATTGTCTCCTGGAGGGAGGTAGATCGGGTGTAGTT
The DNA here is from genome assembly GCF_964204655.1 of Triturus cristatus. Classification (NCBI taxonomy): domain Eukaryota; kingdom Metazoa; phylum Chordata; class Amphibia; order Caudata; family Salamandridae; genus Triturus; species Triturus cristatus. Next base: position 974,073,349 of record NC_140593.1, read on the forward strand.
TGCAAAGAGGCCTGTTGTTGCAAGAGATAACGAGGCAAAGGTATTCAATGGAGGCTAGAGCAGGGTTTGTGCTGGTTTAACTGATAGGTTGATGCTTTGAATGCTGGTGATGCCCCTGCCTCGTCTACTGGGTCTATCCAATCTGGAAATGCCATGGTTAGGAGGGATTAGTACGTGAAGGATAGGAGCAGGGGAGTCCTTTCACCAGATTTCGGTCAGAATAAAAAGCTCAAGATCATGTCTTGCATATCTTGAAGCAGATCTGCAGTTTATTATCATGCATTTCAAATAGGGATTGAGATGTGTTGGGCTAGGCTGTGTGAGGATAACTCGCCAGAGTTTGTGCTTGTTGACCGGCCTAAAGTTGAGCCTAGGAGCTCTATATTGGATCGGTGGGATGATATGGATTTTTCGCTGATTATCATTGTATTATTTGTGGAAGGACTATATAAGTTACCTTAACTTGATTTGTTAATTGCTATTTTTAAAATGTATAATAAGAATACATGTGTGAATAAAATACATTAATAAACTTGTAAACATGTATATTATTATGTTGAAATTATAGGTGAAATTGTAGTACAATTTGTTTGACTGTTCACTAAAACAACAGAGGTTACAGGGACGATATGGTTAGGAAATAGCATTAAAAACATAGAAATTCACTTAAAAACCAAAGGTTAGAGGGACATTATAGCTAGGAAATAGAAGTAAAAAACTTTAGAAATTCACTGAAAAAAACAAAAGTTACAGGGACATTGTAGGTAGGTTCAGATGTGACACACCAAAAAAAATAGAAATCCAGCAGTTATAGTTACCCACAGGGTGCAATATTTACTATGTGCAATATTACTTCCACATTCTCATTTCCACTCCTCGGAATGGGGGATAACATGGCAATAAGGGATGTGTTCCAGTGGCAGCAGGTAAGTACAGCTTAGAGGGGGCAAACACACATGCACACTCACTGACACCCATGCATTCATATGCAGATAAGCACACACACCCATTCTTAACACTCACTCACAAACACACATACATTCATACATACACACATGTACCAGTCAATTAAAACACAACACTTACCTGCTGCACCTTTCAGGGAGCGAAGCCTCGGAGGTTCAAGAGAGTTGGGATCCTAGGTCAGCCAATGAGGGGAGGCAGCAGTCTCTACTTCGTCACAGAGTAGGATGGGGTCACAGAGACTACTTACTCCACCCACTCTGTGACAAGATGTCAGTGATAGACACTCAGCCCTGGGCACTTCGGGGCTTCATTCTGAAGTGGCCAGGTATGAGGCTATTACTGACGCTCTCTCCCACATCACGGGGGGAGGTCCTTGAGGACATTTGCTGTACTGGTGAGGTCACACCCACAGAAGTTGTGACATCCTCAGCCTAGCAAAGTTCAGCTCAGGCGGCCAGAAACCTGTACATTTAGCGCATGTGTAGCTCCTGGCTGCCTGGCCTGAAAATAAAGAGTGTCTGTCAGGCTGAGCAAAGGCCAGCGTGATAGACACTTTTTATGTCCAAGAGGTGCAGGGTGTGGTCCCTCTGCTCTTATGAACGGACCACTGCTGATAAGTTCCCTGTTTCAATCTGCAAAACGTTTTAATGTTTCTGCACAGCAATTCTACCAGCTTTTTCATTGCAGAAACTGTGCAAGGAAAACGTGATGTATTGACCACCGAGGAAATAATATAGCTCTATACCACTAAATTGATAAAAAGTCAAGACTACCATGAGTAATCATTTTATTCCCTTTGAGAAATCCATTTTACACTGCTCTGTTGCAAACAATGGGCAAGGTTTGCTCTCTCTCTGTTCCTAAAAATAAAACATTGACTCAAAGGAATATCGAGTTAACTGAATTCACTTTACGCATGCACATAAAACAGATGCTGGGCTCTCTGGTGCGCCAAGATAGGGCCCTAGAACTTTATTCTTCTCCATTACATCGTAACTTCAGTTGCTTTTGAATCAATAGTGACAGTAAACTTGCCATTATTTTGCAAAAGATAAACTATTTTTCCAGACAACTTGGTAATAATCAGAAGAGAAGGGGCTGTCATGATTACAGCTAGACGAGGCGGGTGAGCATCTATGTGGGGATCCAGCAGCAAAGATGCCCCAGTTACTTTTCTATGGGCTACAAAATCATACTATGTTTTTCTTCAAAAGGAAGATAGGATTAAAAACGGAATGGTGCAAAATACATATAGAAAAAGTGCCAGAATATTCACCGCATTTAGAGTCAGTTAGTGATAATGGAATCAGTCTTCCATTTTTTAATTTTTTTAAAATATATTTTAATAGGATCAGGGTGCATGGTATTTAAAAAGTAGGACATGTTTACTTAAGTTTCATATGGTCTTGCAGGAAAAATCTCAACAAAAGAGGGGGACCATTTATGCCAAAGGGGTAGGGCACCAATAAGTCAAAATATAGAACCCCCTTTGGGCAACTTAGTGATTCAACTCTCATACACACAAGCCCAGGATCTACCAATATCACCAAAACACACATAAAAATGAAAAAATGCATAAATATATACAAAGTGACAATCACTTTTTCCTGGAAAATGTAATATAGATTCATTAAAATCACAATACATAAAAATTAATTGTTAAATTAAACATATCCAACATTGTTTTCTTTAAAACAAATCTTTCTCTGCATGCACACTTTAGAAAAACACAGAAGGAAGACAAATATCACATCATTATTAAAACCTCATTTGACAAAAATCATAGCGGGAGAATACATTAGACAAATCATCATGTCATTGGAAAGACACCAATCTGTAACAAATCATTTGTTGAGACGGAATATTTTCTGGTTTGCTTCTCGTATTCTAAAAATGTTAAAATGATCTAGTGTGTCAAATTATCAAGCATTGATGCATTTCGGTGGGTTTTAGGATTTCACAACCACCTTCTTCAGAAAAAACAATATCTCCCACCACCAATTTTGTATCTAAAACATACACAAACATAAACTTAACCATAATGCACATTTCTAATGACACCCACTATTAAAAAATATGTATACCCTGGTGATATTAGAGAAGTCCTACATAGATACATCTATTCCTTCCATCCATCCACACATTAAAGTCAATTGATTATTTCAAAGAGTAAAAATCATCCTTGGGAGTTGGTATAAAGATACCTTGATTCCTCAAGGGAAGAGACTCCTATGTAGACATAGAGGAATCTGAAAATTCAGAAGTTGAAGATAGACTTTGCTGTATATAGTCCTCTTCATTGGACTCCACCATGATCTACATACAAGGCCATATCATTTAAATAAATCAATTTAGAATAGCCCATAATGCGATATAGCCCAATCCGCCCATTGACAGTAATGAATCATAATAGTTATAACCCTGGTTACCTGAGTTATTCTCACAGGTAACTTCTGCCAAAAGGATATTAAGGGAAGGGAACAACTCCTGTGGAAAGAGAGGGGACCAGAATTCCAATTATTTAACCATCTGGTCTCCTAAAGTTGTCCATACAGAGCGGGTATTCAACAAAAATGACTGCGTATAAAATATTTGAAAGGTTCTACATAGGTGACCCGAAAAGCGGGAACCAATCCAATTTTGGATATATTTATTTTCACAACGAATTTTTATGTATCGTGATTTTAATTAATCTATATTAAATTTTCCAGGAAAAATTGATTGGCACTTTGTATATATTTATAAATGTTTTCATTTTTATTTGTGTTTTGGTGATATTGGTAGATCCGGGGCTTGTGTGCATGATAGTTGAATCGCTAAGTTGCCCAAAGAGGGTTCTATATTTTGACTCTGGCAGGGAAAATCCCATATGGTCGTTTGGCACTGTGGCAAGGCTAGACTCCCATAGACTAACACTGGTTTAGCCTACTACATTTAATTAGGGATAAATTCAGTATGGGGACAGATAGAAAAATACCTTTTCCACCACATTTTCCAGTGGTCATCTGCTGTCATCCTGGAATAGTTGTCCTACTTCTGTACTGGAATTTCTGTCACAATCTGCCTTTGTAGGACTTTAACTTATATTTGAATATGAACAGTGATTTTTATTTCTGGTGTTATGTAATTTATATTTGTGAAAAACGCTGCAACAGTGTTCCTGTCCCATTTTATTGTTATGGGATTCGGGATGTATTCAGACTCAAGCTGAATTTCTTGCCTTGTAGGTCTTTAAAGGTGTCTGCTATATTTTCCAAGGACTTTCTAGTTCAAGATTTCCTGCTGATTGTCTCCTATACTAGGGATCCTAGTACTTCACAATTAAACCCAGATTACAAGTTGTGCAGAGTAGAATTCCCATGTGTAATTCTATTCTGCACAATTGCAAGTGGACTATTGTTCTGGGACCCAGATATCCCAGCTGGTTAAAACACTTTGAAAGATGTGCAATGCAGCCTCTACTCATTTGTTGGTCCCCATTTAACCTCAGCTACAGCATGGTGGAGCATGTCATGCTCTCCCTGCCAAGCAACATCTTCTCCTTCCTTACCCTCCTCTCCTCTACCCAACCCCCTCCCTTCTCCCCTTATGCCTCACTGGAGCTCCCACAGACATTTACCACCTGCTCAAAGCAGTTGCTAAATGTCTGTGTTAAAGGTCTGGGTTAAATACCAAAGAATCAGGATGTCTCCATGGAATAATATTTTGGCAAACTGGCTCTGCACAGTTATTCAGTTATTGTTCATTCTGGGAGGTTTAACTTGTAAGTGCATCTGCACAGCTCTCTTTAGTGGCTTCTGCTCTACGGAAAGATTCAAGGATATGAAATTATACTTTAGCTCACTCAGCTCAGATTTAGCAAGATGTTTTGTCAGATTGCATTCGCACAGTGATGCATTCTCTACTGAACAGGACCTCATCAATTGGTCTGTGTGGCAGGGATGAAGGAGATCTCAAAACACAATACAAAACCCTGAGGTCTAATAGTACAGAGACTAATCAAATAATAACCTCTAGCTTCAGGCTCATTGTTAAGCCGGTTCAGCGACGGAGAGAGCGGTGTTCCTTTCCTGAGCGGTTGCCAGGCGGAGGTTGGTGGCTCACCCAGTCTTGACGGGTGAAGGTGAAACACACCAGTTACAGACACATTTCAAGCGGTTTTTCGTGTGTCTTTTGTATCCTTTATCTGTGTGGTTTCCACACATTTGTGTCTTTGCAGTAGCTTGAGTGGTCCTGAAGAAAGCCCAGCCTTCTTATAGGCGTTATGGCTGAAACATGTCGACCAATATTTGTTAATAATTCACCACAGTCTATGACCTTTTGACTGTGGTGTACACTATTTCAATCCTGGTCATGTACGGCTATTATTGACTACTTTGCTCTTGGGTTTGCCGTCCTTGAACTAGTTTTATTACACTTTTCTCCCCTAACTGTTTTCTGTTCAGCACTGCACTCCTCACTTACATTATCAGCTCATCATTTGTGGATTTAGTTTATCCTCCATTAAAACATCCCTGAGCTCCTCCCTCTCAGAGAGGGGGTTGTAGCCCCCAAAGGAACTAGGTTTTTTCTCTGGGAGGAGAATCCCCAATGATGAAGCATGTCACCTTTTGGTGAGTGAGGGATTACGTCCTAAAAAGGGATTGCCCCAGGAAGTATCCTTCGGGCGTAGTCTGTTTCTACACTTCACCGTATTATTTGATTAGTCTCTGTACTATTAGACCTCAGGGTTTCGTAATTTTTTTTGATCTGAACGTTGGGGAATAAACCCTGTGCGGTCTTTAAAGTTTTCCCTAGGACCCCCTGGCTTTGAACTGTTTTTGTGATTGATGAAGGAGATCTCACCAGCAAGTGCTGTGCAGACAAACTGGCCCAAACCGGCATGTGCAAGGGCACATCCCTCTTCCTCCATCAACATGGCTGGGGTCTCTGTCATGCCAGGTTCCCTAAACCTTTTCATGGATGGCATTGCATGCTCACTGTTTGGTAGGAAAGCTTCCCTGCTCATGACTCTTCACTGCCATTTGTCCTAAACCATTCCTTACAGGAAGTAACAAACTAGCCTAAAGTGGCATCAAGGATACGTGTTAGGCACTATTGGAAAAAATGTAAATACATTGATACTTACAGCAGATATGAAACATATTTAATTGAAAAAGAGATAAAAGCCCATGCTGTCTGTGTATTTCTTCAGAGGGACCTCAGCCACAACTCAGGTGCTAGCATTAACCAGAGATATTTTTTTGAGGATCATTGAACATGGACAAAGTTTTAATATAAAAATTATATGCATTTAATTTGTTTGTACTTTGGAGTTCGTAAGAGTAAGCACAGAGCACTTCACCATAGGTGACCTTTAATGCGTGACCGTGCTGACACTTGTTCAGTAATTTACTTTATGTCTTGTTTGGAAAGCTGTTTAGTTACTACTTGTAAAATAAGAATAAATGGACAGACATGTAGAGCATTCTTACAGTTGCAAATGCTCTGATTGGACGTTTGTCTCTGTAAAAATGATTTTCAGATGAATGAATCCCATTTTTAAAATTTGATCAGAGATGGATAACAATTTGATTATCCATAGGGGGCATGTTTTAGGCATCCTCTACAAATTTAGAATTAGTCTGCTATGTAGCAATGATTTTGCAACCGAAATCCAGTTGTAAAAAAATCAAAAGTTACTGAGATTTCAAAGAAGATGGTAAGCCATTTGGAAATGGGATCGCTTCCCCTTTATGGTTTTAAAAAAAAAAGTATGTTGAGGATGTGCAGTAGTTCGTGATACCAGTGACAACTCTCAAACAAACCAACAACAATAAAGTTTTTCTTTGTAGCGGAGGAAAATGGGCTCCATTGAATAAAGGCTGCTTTCATTAAAAATAATCACACACATGGTGGTCTTCTGATCTCGGCAGGCCACCGTCGTTCCCTATGTCATTAACAGGTTGTTTGGATTGCGGACACACTACGAGTCAGAATTGTAAAAATCTACCTATTAGTACATAGTTTGGTTTATAAAATTCTTTACTGATTTCAAAAATATTGGTTGCAATTTGCTACTAGAATTTTGTGATTAGTTATGCAATGTGTACTAACTCCTGGAAGTGACCCTTTTACAGCAAGCTTTGAATTGTCCTCCTGCAGCAGCAGTTTCAATTCCATTGTCTCCTTTGCAACTAAATTAAGAATTGGTTGCAACAAAGCTCATGCCACAAGAATGTTTCAAAAATATATTTCCTTTGCATACTCCAATGATATTCAAAGTTTATTTTAGCAATATCAAGCCCATACACAACAACTTGTCTAACTGATGGTCTTGGTACTCACCTCAGCTAATTTACTTTATTATCACTGTGCTACATTGCAAACCAAGTGATTCAAGGGAAATCATAGAAGGAACTAACACAGATCCATATGTACAATTGTAAACGAAGCCATGTAGACAGAATTGCCGGCGCTTTTGCCGTTTACCCTGTACTACCTAGTGAGCTTTTATTAATTAACAACTGTTCAACTACACTGGCAGTGTGTATAACTATGTAGGTCATAAACAAGCCCAAGGACTCCAACATCTGGGACATATATTTAGTATGAACACACATATCTAGGGAGCATTACTCTGCTTCCTTAAAGCTGTTACTATTGAACCCATCTGCAGAAGGCTCTGTTTTCTGCTGACAGCCTAAAAGCCATGTACTGGCATGAATATGTGTAATCCTTCTAATTTCGTAGAGAATACATTTAAATACAAACATCAGATAGAAGCCGATTTAACAGCAAACTCTGCATCTGATATTTGCAATTATTAAAAAGATCTCATATAGAGGATATTTCATATTGACAGTGCTCCTCAGAAATGGCTAGATAGTAAAAGTTTGGGTTTATGACAAAAATACCTTGCACTTAAGAAATACTAAATAACGTAACAAAACATAACATAACCAGGGGCGACTCCTCCGCTGTCGCGCATGAGCATTGACCCATTGCTTTCAAGCAGTGCAGAGGCAAAAACATGATATTATATTAACTTTCAGTTATTATCATTTTATGTTTGTGCTGCTTTGAGGGCGGGCGGGGCAGTGGAGAAGTGGTTTGCCCACTCCTGAGTGAGCAGTCACTGTTTGGTCGGCCCTCTCAGGTCGTCCAAACAAGTCATGCGCTCTTTCCCACTTCTCCATGTAGGCTGCATTACAGCCTGCATGCAGAACATGCGTACCCCTCCAGCCCCTGGCTGAGCAGCGTTGTGATTGGCTTAGGGGAGGGAGCCTGGCTTCCTGCATCCTATTCCTGAAGTTGAAAGCAGGAGAGCAGGAATACAGACGCGGGACCCAGCAGCGGCAAGGTAAATGATTTTTTAATTTTTCGCCCTCCCTTCCGCAATCATGACCCCCCTGTGGCACACCGGAACTACCTCCCTCTGGCCTCCCTTCCCGCACTCCTACCCGTGAGCCATGCCGGCCGACACTGAACATATCATAACATAACATAATATACCACTCATGGAACGAGAACCCCACCATCTAAGATTGCTGCCCAACCCCAATAGGAAGTCCATGAATAAACATGTCAATCATTGAGTATACTTTATGTCATTTCAATTATGTATCCTCATCATATGGCACTAATAACTAATAGACAATGGAGAGTTTGAGCATATTATTAGATTTACTGCAGGAGTCTTCAAACTGGTGTGTGGGCCTCCCTAGGTGGGCCTCAAGTGTTCCTGGGGTGGGGGTGCTAGGCTCTGGCCAAAAGAAGCATTATGCTGATAACTGTACTTTGTTTTAAGCACAAAAAAATGAGCGGCAGTAAGTTGCTCTGCAATGGGCCATCACCAACATCTTTTGTCATTTATATCCTAGCTGGGAGTATGTGTTAAAAGGGAAGGGAAACCCCCACTCCAATTTCTGATAATCACACTGTGGCACAGCATTTCAAAAAGTTTGAAGACAACTGATCTACCGTGTAAATGCCCGTACGTTCTAGTAACTCTATTCACTGGCATTTTACACTCCTAACTTGCTGATAGTGATGAATTTAAATATGTGGTACAATATTAGAGAACTAGCCCAGGGAGCAATGGTTTCTTACTAGTTTCCTGGAGTGGCAAGATAAAAGCTTCCAACATATGACTATTGTTACACAAAATCTGTATACTGACAGTACATAATTATCAATCAACATTATGAAATGCTTTCATGTATCGGTGGTTGCAGTTTCTCTTTCTGAAGATGGTTGTCAATCAAAGGCAGGAGCTCTCTTTAGAGAACACAAAATTACTTTAAAGTCTTTAAAGATTATAATCAGTTAAGTACAGTTTAAAATTAAGTTCTGATAATGTTTCAAAACTTTGGCAAATATTTACGTTCTGTGGTGGTATGTTACTAGTACTACTTTCTGCTTCACTCAATATCTGTTAAGATTGTTAGCATTTCTAGTGCTGTAATTTAGGGTAACAAATCATGGAAGTTAAAAGAATATCAATTCATAGAAATTGATGTTTAGTATATCAATTATTATCCTATGTATCTTCTGTGTTAAGTGACCATGTCACTCAGTAGCTGCTTTTATCTAAACATCACCTTTGTTCACCAAAATATTAACTGTTGCAATGAAAGATGAAGAATTATTGACCAATTGGGGAAATGCTTAAGGCTTTATCAGCCTGCATTTCACATTGTAAAGCAAGCAGGTATGCCACACCAAAATGTTTCATTTTCATTGACTGCTAGCCAGTCCATATCTACTCAGTAGGCTAAAGGGCAGAAGCTAAAACAAGCTTCATTAGACACAACACACATATCACCAGTGCTTAATTTCAGCCAGTGGTTCTTGGTGGGGGCCATCAGCACTCATTTTAGGGAACATCACTTATTTCTCCTCATCAGATATTTGCCAAGAGCAACAGAAGGAAAAAGACAACAAGGGGAAATAAAGAGGAAATAAAGAGGAAGAGAAGGACGGCAAAAAACATTCCAAAGTGAGAAAGCAGGAACCTGCAAGTTTAATATAAAGGAGGATGGAGTGTCTGACAGTGGATTAAAGAGGCCTGAAGTGGATTCAAGAATAGGCAGCGTTGACTTTTAACTGCACCGGCCACAGGCGTTTGAGTAAGGCTTTGAGCGCCAGCACTGATTATTTTAGAAAATCAAGCACTGTATATCACTGCACCTTATGTCCAAAATAGCTGCCTGTAAAGGTCTCAGAATTGTAATAAAGAAATAGAATGTTAATCTATTTCACAGAATACTGAGAGATGATGCTGTACAGGCCAGCTTTAAAATATTTCACTTTCCTGTGAAGGAGGCTTAAGGCCTCATTCTAAGTGACCATGATTGGGAAGCGAGGATACCAGGGCCCAATGCTTATAATTCTGGGCTGTATCCCTGCATCTAAATCAATCTATTAACAGTTATTTGACCCCCATGCTGGGAAGAATCCGTCTACTAGTATTTCAGAGTCTAAAACCTCATGCTGAATAATAGGCCCTTTACCTCCACCATGTATTATCTTCCTTGAACAGGTGGAAAATGTGAGGGTTAGGATCGCTGCAGATCAATGGCTAAAGAGTGAAAATGGCATTGAGGGTCAGGGGAGGCTTTTTGCTAGGAAAAGGGGAGAGTTCCAAGTTCCTGATGGAGTGGAGGCATTTAACATGGGCACGCTGTGTTGATGACTGCAGCCACTGTCTGGAGTTTTACCTACTGCATTACATGGTGAAGTTAGGCCCATGGTACCCACACCCAAGATTACAGGGTGCGCAAAATTACACCTAGTAGTCACAGGTGCAACAACACTGGGCACCTAGAACTGTGCAGCACAGTACTGCCTCAGGGCTATACTCTTCTTGGTTACTCATGTGGCCAGATGTCCAAAGCCATTTAGCTGTTGCAAAACCTCCAATTTGCTATATGATAGGATTTACAATTGCTAAATGGCTTTTTTAAAGGTACTAAAAGCATTTTATGATTTAGTAACAGGTTACTGAATCGCAAAATGGATTTAGAAATACTTTCCTAATCGCAGTTTGGAAGGGGTATGTTTAGGGTTTCACTTCCAAATTGCGATCCATAATGCTATGTATCACTGGTTTGCGATTGCAATTTTGGCGGCAAATCATCAATAGGCTATTGACTCCTCAAAAGAGGTAGTAAGTAACCCATTCACAAAGGGCAAGGGATCCCTGTTGAACCCCTTCCCTTGTGTCGGAGTGGTGCGTCACAGACTTGAGTGATGTAGTGCTCGAAACTCATGCTGCTGTGGTTCCTCTAACGCATTGCAATGGAAAGCTGTGGCCTGCGGTAAATGCCCTCGTTGATGCGCCGATCGGAAACCAAGCTTCAGTGCTGCCAGCAGCGATGCGTTGACGTTTGTAGTGATGTGTCGATAAAAGCACATGCTGATAGTTGATGCTTGGATTATATCCTTCAATTCACCAGATTCCACTTCCAAAGGCAACTAGAACTAGATTTGTCACCATTTGGCAAGTCAGGACTCTCAGCAGAAGAACCAAGGCACTGGTAGGTGAAGTCTTTGAAGGTCCTGAGACTTCTTAACAGGAGGCAAGCACACACAAACCCTTGGATAACCTTGGAAGCAGGATACAGAAAGCAAAGTCCATTCCTTTCACTCCCATGACTGAAGCAGGAAGCAGCAGGACAGCACAACAAAGCAACAGAAATAGTGTAAGTTCCTCCTATAGCCACCTGCACTTCTTCCTGACAGAATGTCCTTCAGTCCAGTAGCGTTCTCATCAGAGAGTGTCAGAGGTCCAATACACATACCCCTTTCTGCTTAGTAGAAGGCAAACTTCAAAGGAAAGTCTTTGTAGTGAACCAAACCCCTGTCTTTCCCTGACCTGGCTCCAGACACACTACAGGGAGGTGGAGTCAGCTCTGTGTGAGGACAGGCACAGCACTATTAAGGTGTAAGTGACAAATCCTCCCACCACTCCACCTCATGAAGATCCATCAGCCTGGTGATGGTCCGTCAGGATATGCAAGGCTCACCTCAACCCCTTTTGTGTGACTGTCTAGAGTACATGCACAAGAGCCTAACTGTCATCCTCAGCCAGACATGTATTCTACAGACAGGCAGAGGCACATAATGGGTAAGCAAGAAAACGCCGACTTCTAGATATGTTGTCAGTGACTCTGCCTAACTAAAATTATTTATTGAATTATGAATTAATCCTATTTGACAAGTATCTTCCTTATTTTAAAGTATGCTACATTTAATTTTCTTCCAATGTATTTGTTTGTATGGTGAACACACAAGAACATTGTTATTAACAATATATACATATTTTTAAATGTGTTTTCTCATCTAGTTCCATTTTACTCACAAGAAAATCTTTGAAGCCTGTACACTCTCATACATGTAGATCTGAAAAATAGAAGAGTCTGCGGGACTGAGGTGCTCTTCCTAATCAGACAAACTACTCACTTTACATGTTATATTTATCTGCAAATAACTTCCTGGTCCTATCAAAAAATGAAAGATTATAAAAATCTTATTGGTGTCTTAAAATGTACTCTTTTAACTTAAAGTGACAGGTGGAGTATAATCTCCAGAAACAAATGTAGAAAGAGCAGACTGGATCCCAATAAAAATATATACCATGAATGAGTAAAACGCATACTAAAAATCGAATTTTTGAAACATCTTTTCAATAAACAGGACAATTGAAGGTCTTGTTTACTCATGCAGCCCTCTCTAAACTCAGCAGATCTTTTCCATTATTATGATGTTCAGATGTGCCACAGTTTTGTCATGATTATAAATTGCGGACACTATGGAAGTGTGCGATGAATCTACAGTAAAACAGCATGGAATCACTTTATAGAATGTTATATTCGGAAATATATATTTCACTAAAGCATCCCTCGCTTTTATTTTTTTCCCTAATGTTTGAAGAAGGTATCAGTGAATTTACAGAAAATCAGCCATCATTTTAGCCATAAGAAAACATGAAAGGAATTAATTTTCTCTCAAAGTTGCAACATCATATCTCAGCAGGGTATCAACATTTGTTCAACAGGTACATTTAGACTGCATTAATATGAAATTATTGCCTGCTAATGAAGATCTAGGAAGACTCCGTAAGAATATCCAGTCAAATCTGTAACAGGATGCTTACATATGACACCTTTTACATCTAGATGCCTTCAAAATGGTAGAAAGTTACACATATATACTCCATAGAAGAAGACGAATCTGACTTTCTCATTTTGTGATGTTACCTTGGAAGACACTATTGCTCTAATCAAGTCAGTCACCTATTCATAGTGCCAGGGAGCTCCCTGATTTTGCAAAATAATAAAAAAATACTTTGAAGAAATTGTGTATTTTAATATGGAAATAGTCAACTGCTCCTTTAGATTCAGTGGGATTCCTGGCTCATTTAGAGGTGTCTTACGACTATCCCTTGCTAAAAAAGAATTCTTGTTGATGTGCAGGAACTAAGAACTACCTATGCATTTGACATATTTCACTGTTATATAAAATGTTGGAAAAGACTACTACTGTCCAACTTCAGAAGATCATCAAGCAAAAGAAGATTCTGGGTAGCGGATAGACAGGAACCAATCCATTACAAGGAAACAGAAATTGCCATGGTTGCTACACAGACATTAAAACTCAATATTATAGACTTAGCTGGTAGCACATTACTAAAGTTGTTGATCTTGTCATATGTCTTCAAAACCCTTGAACACCTAACCATCTCAAACTTCAATAGCGTTTGCTGGTAAGGACCTTTTTTCTCAATTTAAAAAGCCAGGCCAATGATTGCTCTGGAAAGTGCAAAAATTCAGACTGTCACCAACGGTGTGTTCCAAGGATCGTGTTCCTATCTATTGCTTTTTAAAATTCAGCAACAATCACTTCACCAGCTTTTACTAGAGATGGAATTTAAATTTCAGAACTATGCCAATGTCCCCAAATTATTGTTCTACGGTTCTGGTTAAGTATGTGATTGAAGAGGTTAGGCCTTTATGAAAATCAACGATTGGCTAAATAAAAATGGCTTGTCCTTAATGAGCAAACGATTCAATTCTTAGCGATTATGACAAATCAGTGGCTACAAGGGAATATATAGATATTGTTTGATAATTGTGAGTAACTCCGAAATTGCAGTACAAAACCATCTGAAGGCTCTCTGATTACATTTTGAATCTTGTCTGACACCGGGCAACCATATTAATAAAATGATATCTCCGCTAAACTACCACTTACCTCTCCTTGACAAAGATATGGAAAAGATTTCTAAAGCTATCAAAGGAGCCAGAATAGAGTAGAGCAAATCTCTGCAGACTGGTACCTGCATATCTAAAGGACGAAACTATCCAGCAAAAGTTGGCCTTCGTGCGAAAAGCGAGCCTATATTGCACCTTCCTCATTGCAGAAGTGGCTTCAAGAGATAAAGTTCAGAGGATGGCAAGCACAAATTATTATGTGGCAATGCCTAGCCTACTTGAAGCAGATTTGAATTCCTTATCAAAGCATCATTGCTTTAGGTCTTAATATCATCAGACAAGCAGGCCATGTCTGTCTCACAATTGTTGTTCCCTCTGGAGTTCACTTCCCAGATATCTCAGTAACTTTGACCCACCGTTGTTATATATAGAGGCCTTTAAGACCAATGTGTTTTAAGCAGATTTCTCCTGCAGATGCTGAATACATACTTGCCTTTTAGTTTGTGGCACTATAAACGTATATCTGATTAATTGATTGATTGATTGATTGATTGATTGATTGATTGATTGATTGATTGACGGAGTCAAATGTTTCCCAGCCTGTCATTCATAACTTAACTACCTCAAGCACCTGGAATGCTAGCAAAAAAAGAAGACTGTTATTTTTTTAAAGGGGCTTGGAAGCCCCACAGTCATGTGACTACATAGCAAGCAGCGCCAAACTAAGCACAATACTGACAAATACCGGATTCAAATGCATTTAAAGTAATTCAAAGCTCAACCCTTGTCAAAAAAAACTAACTCAATGTACGTTTTTTTAAAAAGAGGAGAAACTAAACAGACACTTTAATATATTTAAATTTTTTATCATGTGTATTTAAGTCGTGTTTAAATGCGAACAAAAAACAACTTGAGGGCAAGGACTGATAACATATATTTGAACTGGATCCAGGCAAGTATATACTGGCTGTTGGGTACAGAACTGATCTATGCAATCGATCTGTGTGAATGTCATTATTACACTAATTAGTGTTAATTTTAATATCCAGCATTAATATTTGGAGGAGACATACAACAGGAGGGCCACATTAAATTAAATTAATAATCATATTGAATGAGGTAGAACACCATTTCGTGGTAAAGTTCTCATAAAACGATTGCCATTTATTACCCACAGTCAACATGAAAGATATTTCTATTCCATCACCTTCCTCAAATACAGGTATCTTTATTATCACATACTTCAGGTGTAACACCCAAAATAGTTAGCCATTTTGATACCAGGTTTCAGTTCCACAGAGTTACAGAGATGGCTTTGCTGGATGTCTGGACTTCTATCCTTGACATTCTGGACTGGGAGGTGCAAGCCTTATTGATGCTTCTAGATCTATCACTGGCCTTCAACACCTTTGACTATAATACTCTGATCCAAAGGATGAGAGAGGTTGTGGGGTTGTCAGAGGTGGTCAAGAAGTAAGTCAATCCTTCCACAACTATGCAGCTGACAACCATGTGGGGGTCATTCCTTCTGAGAGAGATGCCAGTAACAAAATCACCGAAATCTGTGTTATTCAAACTTTGATGGATTTCAATTTGCACAGATTAAATTTGGAAACATTTATTTTCTGTTTGGCGTGGAGACACTCAAAGGAAATCAGCAAAGAAACTGTTCTGCAGGTTTCAAGGTCTGCGCAAGGATTATTAGCCTCAAGGAATAAGTTAACATGTTAGGAATTATTTTTGAGAAAATGCCAATGAATAAGAAAGCCAATGAGGGGAACTTTTCTGCTAGTTATCGCCCTATTTTAGCTAAACCTATTTAACTTTTAATTGAGAAGAAGCATAGAGCCATTATACTGAGGGCTACGCTAGCTAGCAAAATTAAATTTACGGCAAAGTCCTCAATATGGGGACCTCAAAATTGACCATTAGAAAACTGCAAGCCATCCAAAATAAGGTATTCAGACACACGAAGGACAGCTTATGCAGGAGCACTGTCTCCTCACTTCTGAGAGACCTGCACTAGCTTCCAGTTAGTGTAAGAATGTAATTCAATTGTTGATGCTGGCACATTACGCTGTCTATGGGTCTTCAATCTAATACCTCAAAGGCAAGGTAAGATCTTTCTTAAATTAACTGCATGGTTTCTTATTTTGTGCTCAGTAGCAAAAATCCAGCTGAATTTTGGTTCAATCCTGGCTGTTCTGCAGGACCCTGAACTCTCTTAATGTAAATAATCTACATCTATAAAATGGCTCATTTACACATTTAACAAAACCTTCAAACAGCATATTCTACAAGTCACTGAAAACATCGTAAAACAATCTACTAACTATTTCAATTCAATAAACTAGTGTAGCCACCAATACATTCTGTGAGAGAATGCCGACACTTGATAAACTGAGACTCAGATGTGTAGGACCTGTCACTTTTAACTTCCTTACACTAAGCTACCAAGTACCCTCCATCTCCCTTCTCCCAAATACAATAATGATCACTTTCCCCTCATTAAAGGTAAGCCTGTTGGCATGTGGATCTCTCTTAAATATGTGCATTGAAGGCGCGTATAACTGCAGAGGACCAAAATACTGACATGAAACAATGTGTTTACGTGCTTATTGCATACATTTAGTAGGAACCAATTCTCATGTTGTCGCACTATGGATAAATAGCAAAGGAGCATATAAATAACCGTGCTTCATCTCATTCCAAATAGGCATTTAAGATGTGCACCTCTTCTTGGCTCAGATGTACTTGAGCACAATTTATTGAACACATTCAGGGCAGGCACTAGCACTGGGGCGTTTTACACGGTGGATAACTTCTCCCACACAACACATTTCTCTGCTTTGTCAAACAGTACCCAGAAGGCTACAAAGCAATAGGAAAAGCAACAGAAAACCAGTTACTAATGGCACTTGGGCGAAATGCCACAGTGAGAAACATTGGTGGGCATGTTAAGTCATAAAAAACAAAAACATAATTTGTGACTTGTGCAGTTATTTTTCTCTAAGCATGTCTTACGCTTGGAAACACATGCATAAATCACACTAACACCTACAATAAGATAAGAGCTCCCTACAAACCTAAGACAGGCCTAAGACATAACTACTCATAAAAAAAGCCTTGGGATGTTGGCCCCCTGCATCTGTTTCCTTACTCCACTTAGGATCGAGCATGGTGACACAGTATATAAATATCAACTTTAAACATTTGAGTATTCGCATGCCATGATTTGCTCTTTGATAGTTCTGTTTATGCATCTATTTTGTATGTCTTTCATATTATGCTAGATTTCGAGTGAAAGGTTTTTGAAATAAAGTTACAATTGAATTCTGCCAGGTATGTTTTGGGATGGGCTGACCCTGCCTTTGCATTCCCAAAGATTTCTTCACATTGCACCTTTGCAGTCACTTTTTCACTCTTGACTTCTTTACCATTAGTTGTTATTCCCCACTGCTAAAAAGTATCCAACATGTTTCAGATATAACAAATATGATAACACTAATTTACCAAGAACAAAATACCAAGATGGCATACGGGGGTGCATCTGAAAGCCAAAGGCTGCAATGATCTCCTATGTAAAACTGGGCACGTCAAATAATTATTTGTGACTAGGGTTGCCATAAAATCGTTTTTTTCAGGCATGACCCGCATTCTTATGTTCCAGCAAGTACAAAAGTTAGGAAAATCACCTAAAGCCGGTATTGTTTACCTTATTAGTCCATATTTTATATATTAAACATAATAAGAAATAACTTAAACTGTGTGCCACAGATGCCTCAGTGATCCCTGACTTCTAATAAAAAATAAACAAAGTCAGAAAGCCCTGTTAACAATGAATACAGTCGTTTTTATATGAAGTTCTATTTAACTAGCATGACCTGGCATTGCAGTCTCTTAAAATTTGAACAAATTACTATTTTTTCTCCTTTGGGAAAACCGGCAATTCTATTTGTGACTTTAAGGAATCTCTCGCACACCCACTTAAATCAATGAGGTCTGTCCACTAACCAGAATGTCTTTAATCTGAAAATGAAGCAGAGGTCTATTCCTCCTTTCCCACTGGCATTAATACGAGGTAAAAATCAAAAAATACCTCAGCAAATTCAGAACTGCAGTGTTTGAGTGGAGACTCAGAAACCGCTAGGCATGCTGCCATCATGGTCGTGGTGCGCTTTTTAACCCCTTCTCTGCGGCGCGAATTCCGCCGCAGCGCTGGGGGGGGGTTGGGGGGTTTGCGGCGCCACCATGCTCATGACGGAACCACGCCGTCATGAGTCACGGGCGAGCTGTGCTCATGACGGCGTGGTTCCGTCATGACTCCACCCACTTGCGCTAATCGCCCGCACAGGCGGGGAATCAGCGCCGCGTGGGAGGAGCGGCCGCCAACGGCCGCAGCATGACGGAACCACTCCGTCATGAGCACAGCGCGCCCGTGGCTCATGACGGAGTGGTTCCGTCAGAAGCATGCAAGGGGTTAATGTGTTCCACACTAGAGCAGAACATGTTTGTGATGGAGGTTCCGGGGGCAGTGCTTAATTTGAGCCGGTGGTTACGGGTGCTGGGCATCCGCACTTAATTGGCAGCACTGGCACATAATTATCAGCACCACCACTTATGACAGTCTGACACATGGTGGCACTGTCTATCTAATTTAGGTATCAGCACAACAACAGCTGCTTATTACTTCAATATTAATTCAATATACATTAAGAATGACTGCCACCTGTCACCCAAGCCATTGTTATAGCTTATGGGGGCCTGGAATAATATGAATTGTCACACCTGTAAGAATGTGACGGTTAGTAGTTGTGTTGGTACCATCACTGGCAGAGCTGGCAGGGGCAATGGAGGTGCAAGCTGCAGTGTCCTCCTGACTAGGGCCCTGGCACTTATTCTTTTACAAATTAAGCACTGCCAGGGAGACTTGGTGGGAAAAACTTGGGAAGGGGTTTCCTACAACCAGCAGCTCTCATCTTTATATCATACTAGTGGACTGTAGCAACTCAGCTGTGTCTCCGATGACAGCAGGTAGGAAAATCTCCTCCGAGCAAGCTTCACCATAAAGCTGCCATAGCTCCCATTCCTCGCATGGCAATAACTAACAGCGCCGATGTGCAGCAAGCCTTTCTGCTGTGAAGCCCAAGCTATCATGGATTACTTTCTTAGGGGCATATTATCAAGGTCCGGCAATAAATATTGCAAAGCGCGCCTAGCGCTTGCATATTTATCGACGGCTATCTTTGGAATTTATCGCCCGGTTAGTGCGTTATCAACAACGCGCATCGCCGAGGCGATAAAAATTTCAGAGATAGTGTGGATATCGCTGTTTTCCATGGTGGAAAATCGCGATATCCTAGATGATAGAGCCTGTGGTCTTAGCCACACAATCCACCCCCCATGTTAGGTATGCCTTAGTCAGGAATTTAACAGACGTTAAATTCCTGCGTTAAGGCATACTTAACATGATTTTAAATATCGCTGACCCTCATTGTCGAAATGGCGAAGCTGGATTAGCGATATTTTCCCAAGGGAGTCTTGTCAGGCACACCTCCTTTGCATTTCATTAGCGATGCGATGGGAGGTGTGCTGACAAGGGGCGCTATTGCAAGTAAACTGTCGCTAACAGCTGTTAGCGACAGCTTGCTGATAGGGCAATAAAAAAATTGCCGCTTTAGAGGCAAGAAGTGCCGCTAAAGCAGCGATATTGCCCCTGAAGATATGCCCCCTTGTTACTGTTCTAGAGTCGTCACCCTACATCTTCACAAATAACATGCCATTTCATTGGAAACTGGTGTGGAAAAATCGCATTTAATTTGCTGTCAAGTGCATTTGTCACAAGATGAATGATATTATTAACTTCAGTTAAGCCAATTTGTTTTTGTGTTAGACTAAACATTAATCAAAACAGTAAATATACTATCAAAAAAATACCACTGAAGCAGATAAGACACAAATTAAATGTACGCAAATTAAAATGCATCATATAGCTTTAAATAAACAATGGATTATTACTTCAGCGCACTGTGGGAAAATATCAACATTATGTAGAATAAATACATTAGAGGAAATACCAAGGCTCTGATTATGTAAGCATTTGTAATGCATCGCTTATGTGATGAATAAAGTACTGTTTTTATCAATCATCGTCCGGGAGAAGTAATGAGTTCTCAGACAAATAACAAAGGAGTGGAGATGACGTGGCGCAGTGGCCAGAACTGCTGACGTGAGAGCTGAGGATCCTGGTTTGAGTCTAGGCCTCAGCAACATCCTGTGATTCTATGCAAATCATTTAATCTCCCCGGTGATAAATTGTTAAATAAATATGCTGCATGAGTAAAAACCCAAAAGGGCAAAACTTTATGAAAAAATTGTTCCAACAAAGAGGATTTTAACAGTATTTTTGCGACAGGTAACTGATAAGAGAAGCAGAAGAGGAACAAGCATTGGTAAATGCAGGAAAATATGCTACAGCCAATAGAAATGGAGGAAAAGTAAGTAGCACACACACGAACCAATGAGAAGCCAGGAAAGAGAGGAGGCGGGATCAAAGTCCCTTTTAAGTTTATAAGAAAAATAATATATTTCTCAAGCTCAACGCAAGCGCTGTGCAGGCAAAACCTAAAAAGGGGGTAAATTCAATTTCCTGCACAGGAGTTTCACAGGGAACGGAATTCCAAGTTAATTGTAAGCTTTCCACTGCTTTCCCCTTGCAAATTCAGCAACGCCAAACCTACTGAATTTTGTCAGGGCGAAACACATAGAAAAAGGAACAAAATGCACAAGTCAAATAGTTAAATATCAATGCCACCTGGTATGCCTCATTTCCTAGTGAACAATTTGGTGTAGGACGTATTTACTGCACATATGTTACACCCTGGCTAATGGTATTTACTGTATGCCGTAAATACCTCTCTCATTTCTGGCCTACTCACATTCAGGGCCTAAACCTCAGTTCCTCAACGAAAACTTGCGATATTTGTTTTTTTGAGCTACACTTGATAAGCACCACTCCCTGGGGTGTTGGTATATACAAAGCTGGTACATATCCCACCCCATCCCTCCACTCTCATAATCAAGGCCAGTGCCTTTCTCTAAACGTGGTTGTTAGATTTGGAGCCCAATATTGCAATGCTGCTCTCAACAATGGAAATGGAACAGATGCTTCTGCCTGCGAAGTGTCAAGAATCACATAGCTCCTTTAATTGTTTACAGTTTATGCTCAGAAACCAAAACAATACTGTTAAATCTGGCTCCTTCGTGTGACTTCCCCCTAACGTTTTGCCTTCAGATCTCCTGTTTTTGCTAACTTTGTTTTGCTGGTCTTGAGACTCTGTACACTTTACAACTGCTAACCAATGCTAAACTGCTTATGCTCTATAGCCAAAACATGAGTACGATGACTTATCCCGGATTGGCATATTTACTATACTTATAAGTCCCTTGTGAACTGGTTTTATACTGCAATTTCGTCCTGGAAAAATAAACGTTTTGCCAGGCCCAAACCTTCCTTTTCAATATATATACATCACCCCTTGGGTATGCTCTGGACATTGCAGAGGGTAGGTTGCAATGTACTTGAAAAATAGGACATCTTCTTTTGAGTTTTACATGTCCTGGTATTAAAAAACTCATACATCCATTTTTTAGTACTACAAGGCCTGTCTCTCCACAGGATAATATTGGGATTTCTTTATTACATTCTGTAAGCGTAATTTCCAAATGGGAAGAGAAAACCAGTTGATGTTTGGTGTCTCTGGATTCACAATTTACAATCCTAACTTATGGTGGTCAGATTTTAAATTGCAATTCTGAAAATGGCACTTTTAGAAAACTAAAAGACACACAATTGATGGACGGAATGCAGAACAAATCAAAACATTCACCCCAGTCAAGAGATCGGGGTTAAATCCATCGTTCTTTTGCTCACCATGCCATCCCAGTTTAGACCTGGCCATATGCAAACAAGTGTTGACTCTGTGCCTCATGGGAACAGTACAGCCCTATCTGCCAAGCCAGGTCCTCCCTGGACCGGAAACAAGCATAATAGGACCAGTTTGGGGGTTTCACCCCTCATCAGCCAGGATAGATTGAACCCAGTGCAAAAAAACGATGGGCTTAGGCCCAGATCTCTGTACTGGGGTGAATCTATGACACTGTTCTACATTCTGTCCATCAATTGTTGTTTTTGCATTTGTCACCCCACGTGGGACGGGTATGCCCAGACGTGTGTCCCGTGCTCTCCATGCCACTGGAGTCAAGCTATCCTGGCTGATGAGCGGTGAAACCCCAAAACCGGTTCTTGGATGCTTGTTTCCAGTCCCGGGAGGACCTGGCCGCGCAGTTTGGGCTGTATTGTTCCCATTGGATGCAGGGTCAAGACTGATTTGCATATGGCTGGGTTCAAAATGGAATGGCATGGGGAGCAAAAAAACGATGGATTTAGGCCCAGATCTCTGTACTGGGGTGAATATATGAAATTTTTCTACATTCTGTCCATTAATTGTTGTCTTTGCACTTTTAGAAAACTGGCATTTTCTTTCCTTATCTATTTGGTGCCTACAGCCTGTCTCTTTTCACTTGGGTTATGTGTATTCCTCCTAGACAACCACACACAATGGGAACTTAGGCTTGACTGGATGGGCCATGACTAACAGGATGGAAGCGAGGAGCTGGGCACAGCCCCACTTACACCTGATTAGGGTAGTAGAAGTCGGGCATCTGTGCACTTCAAAGGCATGCCTCTAGAAGCTTCTACCCACTTCAAAGACACAACTCTGTATAAACGAAGGACCTCAGACACCTTCCACTTCAGTGCACGTCTGGACTTGTGGACCTGCAGGACTGCTGTGCTGCTACAAGGGCTGCCACTCTGCTGGACTGATGTTCTTAAGGAACTGCTGCCCCGCTGTGCTGCCTGGACCAACAACTTCATCTTGAACCCCAAGACCCCAGAGTGACTCAAAGTGTCTCCTGATCTGAGTCCCAGGGGCATAAAAGGCTCCCCAACAGCTCCTGGACCCATCTTCGGAGAGTTTCTGAACCCCAAGTGCTGCATCAGTAACCCTTGGCGTGGCTCTCAAACTCTTAAATTCAACATTTGGGCTCCTTGCAACCATGAATGGGACCGTTTGCATCAGAACCATGCTGTTCACACCGAAATCCAGCGTGAGCCTCCAACAGCCCATTTCTTCATACAGCAGCACCAACGCGAAGTTCCAGTCCGCCCACCCACGATGCCCAGCCTGCTCTTCACAGCACATCGACTTCCAGCTGTGATGCTGTTCTTGCTCCTACCGACCCTCTCCAATGTGAACAGGACCCTTGGCACAAAACGTAAGAAGATAAACTTTTAGTGGGACTAATCTGGGGCTGTATCTGACCCAAGCTCTATTGTGGTTGGCCTGAACCTTTCACTTTGACCTGGTTAGGCACGACCAGATAGCCACAGTTGGTGCTTTATGCGTTTAGGCTCTATTTTATAATGTATTCTTTAAAAATCCATAACTCTGGTTCTACTGACTGGATTTGTTTCATTTTTGTGATGTTGTATTTATTAAACTAAGCTCTATTGTTCCAACAGGAAACTTTTTGTGTGGTGTTTTTACTGTGTTACTGTTTGAAGTGTTGCAAAGAAACTTTACATATTGCCTCTAAGTTTAGCCTGACTGCTCTGTGCCGAGCTACCAAGGGGTTAAGCTCAGGTTAATTTGGGGTTTGGTTGTGCCTTACCCTCACTAGGATTGTGGTTGCTGCTTGACCGGGGCTCACACTCCAGTTAACTAGTAACCCGATGTTAGAACTGGGGTTTCTGGTTGGCTAGGGTATGCACCTAATCCAGGCAGAAACCACCACTCCAGTCAAGGTATGGGAGTAAAACACACAAGATAACCCCTGCTCACCCCCTTGATAGCTTCGGAAAGCAGTCAGGCTTATCCCAGAGGCAATGTGTAAAGCAGTTGCATAACACACACACACACATTAGTGACACAATAGGCACCCCACAAAAAGAAACTCCGCACAAGGTTATATAAAATATCCTTTGTATTGCACATAAAACACATTAGACCATAATCACATAAATCACTGTGCCATTAGGCACTTGTCATGATGTCACATAGATCATATAAATTACCTTGCCAGCCAGGTAATTGTCATAACATCACAATTTAGTGCAATCCAGTAAATACTTGTAGGTTGCACACATTATAAAAATAACACCATACTGCACATATAATCTATACTCTGAAATAATACTCATTATCCTTTCATGGTATGACATAAAACGACTTATACCAGGGAACATGAAATTCAGCATGTAAGGGAACATGAATACACGAATCACCGCTACAATATGCAACAGTACATCAGGGCATAAAATGCAGGTTAGGGAATAAAACGATACATACCCCAACTTTAGAGCATGAAATGCAGCAGAAACCTATGACAGCGCTCCTGCCCTCATCTTACATGTTACACAGTCCTCCTCATAGGGAGACCGGCACAGCAGCATCTGCACGTCTACAACTGGGATTACGGTACTCCCAATAATGTTTCCATAGGCAGAAAGTTCCTAATGCTATGAAGCGGGGGCCTACTCCGAGGTCTCACCCTGCAATCGTCACCAAAACTATACAGGGCCCCCTAGGTATGTGTATGTAAAAAGGGGGAAGTGCACCCTCACCTCAGGGGAATCCTCCCTTGATCATCCCCGCAAGGAGAATGGCCGAAAGGCAGCTGCTTCAACAGTGAGGAGCAGCTGCTGAAACCAATGTAGCTTCGTCCAGTACTCGGGCTGGCATTGCAGCGTGCCCAGGACTCTCCAGGGCCTCCCGGACTGCTGTTCACAAAGGCTCGGCAATGGGGCCAACCACAACCATGCGGACGGTTCCGGGGATACAGGCTGCCTCACCGAGCACCTGTTAATTTGTCCAACGCCCTGTAGGTCTTTGCCGGGCTTGCCAGCTCCCCTGACTTCACAACACCAGCGGACTTTCCTTGCTCAGCTGACGATCTACGCCAGAGGCAGGCGGCAGGGTACACAGGCTGCAGTTGCTAGCGAGGAGAGACCTTGCTGGGTTTGCCCCGCGTGCCAGAGTACAGGGTAGCTGCCTGCGACCATTTGGTGCAGCTGAAGTGCCCCTAGGGCAAAAGCGCTGGGAACCACTGCTGCGAAGGGTGCAGCATGAAGACTTGGGTCATGATCACAGCCGCACGCACGACGTCAGAAATCAGCTGCGGGGAGCACCACGCTCTCCCTCAGAGCACTTGGTGATGGCCCATATCTTCTGCTACTACACCGGGCTCCCCAGGCGGTCATAATGTGCTCAGCACACGCTCCTCTTGGCTGGGTCAAACCGGCCCTTGTGCAGGAAGAATCACTCCACATGCACTTTGTAGTCCCAAGGCAAAGGAAAAATACAGCGCTCACCACGCACTGATGTGGGATAATTCAGGAGCAGTCCACAGGGCTCACCCTGCGCTCGACTGGTCAGAACAAGGGGCCTTCACAGCACTCCTTGGAGAGCACTGGGGTGAACACAAGCAGGAGAGTAGGCAACAGGCCAGCACACAGGATACGTGGCAGGCACACGAGGCAGTTCTTTCAGCAGGGCAGCACAGTTGAGCAAAGTTCAAGTGGTGGTTTTACTGGCTGCACAGCAATCCTCTGGTGCAGTATGTAGAGCCAGTAGCATCTGGTTACAAGTCCCATGCAGTGTCTAAAAATATGGGGTCTCAGCCCTTGTACTTATACTCCAAAAGTCTTTGCTCTGGGGCACTTCACACACTTTTTAAAAGTGCACAACACCCCTATTCAATCCCACGCCCTGGTTCCAGACACACTACAGGGCGGCAGGGACAGCATTGTGAAAGTCAGGCACAGCCCTATTCAGGTGCAAATCCTCCCACCACTCTAAATGTAGCCAAGGTCTATTCAGCCCAGCGCTGAGTCACCCAGGAAATGCACGACACACCTCAACCCCCTTGTGACTGTCTAGAGTGAATGCACAACCCCTTCTCCTGTCAGTCTAAATCAGACGGTGAATACACAACAAGGCAGGGCAGAAAGAGTCATAAACACACAGAAATTCCTACTTTTAAAAGTGGCATTTCTAAAATATTAATAACAAATCCGCTTCCACCAATATGCGGGACTTATCACTACTATTCCAAACATACCAAACATGGACCGCTACCCCTTTTATATTAGAAATTACCACTGAAGCACATATCAGGGAATTCCCAATGCAAACCTATGAGAGGACAGCCTCACAGCAGTGAGAAACCAAAAAGGCTGTTTGTCACTACCAAGACATGCCACACTACAAAGGCACATGTCCTGCCTTTTACCTACACAGCACCCTTCCCATAGGGCTACCTAGGGCCTACCTTAGGGGTGTCCTATATGTAGTAAAAGGGGAGTTTTAGACGTGCCAAACACTTTAAATGCCATGTCACAGCGGCAGTGAACAGCGCGCACAGGCCCTGCAGCGGCACACGCCTGAGACAGGTTTGGAAGGCTATTTCTGTGGGTGGCGCCAGCAGTGCTGCAGGCCCACTAGTAGTATTTAATTTACAGGCCCTGGGTATATGGGACACCACCGTACAAGGGACTTACAAGTACATTAAATATGCTAAACAGGTGTAGGCCAATCTTATCAAGTTTACAAGAGAGAGCAAATGCACTTTAGCACTGAATGGCAGTGGTAAAGTGCCTAGAATCATAAAACCAACAAAAACAGGTCAGAAAAAATACAGGAGGAAGGCAAAAAGTTTGGGGATAACCCTGCAAAAAGGGCCAGTTCCAGCTTCCGATTTCTAACAAATATTTTTTCATTGAATGGAACGAGTGCATCACATGCTGAGTAGCGTAGCCAGTGTGCCATGGGCCCTAGTACCAGCAATGAAATGGGTCTCTGGCCTGCTGTCTGAATTAGAAAATACAGCAATAATCAGTGTTCAGTGAGATCCTCAGGCCCCCGCTGCCACTGTACCCACTGCACCAATGGAAGCTATGCCCCTGAATTCTGACCACACAGAAGAATCAAAATGTAAAGAAACAAACAAATGACTCACCTCAAGCACAAGAAAAGCAGAAAGGCAACGATGAGAGCCAGAACAGATATACAGTGTCCCAGGTAGTTTATGATGAGAGCAATCTTGTAATGCAGTGGATACTTCTGCAGAGAGGAACACAACATGATTAGATCAGCATGCTTCTCTTCTCAGTGACATTAAACAGCATTACATCTGTTTAGAAACAGTAATTACTGTGCTCATCTGGAAGATCTCATTAGAAAAATCCATGGGATGCTATTTTAGGTTTACCAAACCCCTCTTCAAAAACAAAGACTACAATGATCTGCCTTTATAATGATAATGCACTGGCCTTAATGTTTCAAAGTTTAAATGCTTGGGTCTGTCTTTTTACTTTGGCAAGGAGGTATATTACAATACCGAGGGACATAATATTATCCTGTACTGATATTGTATCCAGAATCTTGACTACAACAATATTGTTAAGCAAATGCAAGTACAGATTTACTATTCTTAACTGAACCTCTACATACCTTGAAGATATGTGTAAATATATATATATCCCATACATATATATAATACCATGACCTCATCTAGAACACTAGGCACTGTGGCAACGTGCTGACATGGTGGACTCTCTTTGGAGATGGGAGTGAGGAAGAGCAGTGCCTCTGTGCCCACAACTCATTATAACAGTAATGTTGGCTGATGCAGTTCAACTGCAGAAAGAGCTTGGCTAGCACTAAACAAGTGGGTGCTTCAAAAGGCAGTTCCTGGAACTCAATAGCATCCTGTAGCAATTAGGATTCAATATCAGCACAAGTACAGTTTACATCAAAGAGGCCACTGCTTCTCTCCCCCACTACTTGTCACTTCTTATGGGTTGAGCAGGAAGGGAAGTCAGAACTAACCAAGTAAGTGAAAAACGGGGGCTTAATATGCATTAGTTCCTGCGTTGTCCAGAAGGATGAAATGTAACATTAATTCCAAAGTCATGGAAGTCCCATTAGTCACAACTAATCCTACATTATAGGTAAGCCTTGCTGAGTACTGCACAAATTGTCAATCTAAGCCTTAGCAAAACCCACAAGTCTTCATATGGCTACCAACTGAAAGACAGCGCATAGAAGTCAAATCACCACATTGCGGGCGGTAGCGTAAGGTACATCATACACCAATTGACCTTTATTTTGACTCATATACGCGTGCTTACACATACACATATATTCACACATACACATACTGTCTCACATAAACACACTCTCACTCACAAGCATATACACAGCGGACATTTTTAAAGCAATTTTTACTTACCTCAGCTGCCAGGGATGGTCCCATTCTAGCTGATTGCATTCCATTTTTTATTGGACTAATAGTGAATAGTGTAATATTATTCACTATTAGTGTATTAAACGAAATGACAGAAAACAAGGAAAGTGGTGCCCCAATTGACGTCCATAAGGACGAGCTGTCCCTGTGTTCCTGGCATTATTTTTCAATTCAATCTATATTTGAGTACAAAAGTATCCATGAAAGTGCATACAGAAATAAATATATTTAAAAACATCTATACACTTTTATGTCATCATTCCGTGATAATAAAATCAATAAGATTGCAGCAGCGCTCTATCATTAAAACTAAAAAGTAGTCATTGAAAAACGGGCATGCACAACAGTTTTTAGAAACAAGCCTACATAGACGATACATTAATCGTCGTACAATTGGAGCAGTTCACTATATGCAACTCTTAAATCAATAATGTGATGCCTCTTGATTAAAAGTAATAAAATGCTTTTTGTGTACAAAGAATAAAAACCACATAATAATAAAAAGTGTAACATAGATAAGCCTGATCTACCATTACACAGGCAAGTATCTAAGGGGCATATCATCAAGGCCAGGCGATAATTATCGCTCAGCGCTCTTAGCGCGAGGATAATTATCGCCAGCCAACGCTGAATATTATCGCGGAGATAGTGTGCTATCAGCAACGCTTATCTCCAAAGCGATAAAATTCAACGCGCAAGCTGCCAACTGTGCGATTATCGCTGGAAATCCAGCGATAATCGCACAATGTTTGGCGAAAGCTTGCTGATAGAGCAAGGCAGACTTAGCCATGATATCCACCTTCCATAGGATATCATGGCTAAGTCAGTTGAAAGTCACAACAAGTATCCTAGTGGGAACTATATAACTTATGTGAATGACAAAAAACACATAAACCCACCAAAAAGCATTAGCTTTTAAAGACAAGAACCCTCACTCACCACTAGGGTGACATGCTTCATCATTGGGTTCCTTCTTACACCCAGTACCCGCAAGGTACACTGAGTGGGCTACAACTCTCCCTCTGGAGAGGAGCGTGAGGTGTTTTTTCACTCCAATGTTAGAGGTAAATGAGGGGCAGAGTGCAAAAATAATGTCAAAAGTGCATTAAAACCATCTCATGAAGGGAAAAAGAACTTTAATAACTATCCCCAATGGATGGAGTTAAAACCAGTGTGACGATAGGAGTATAGATATTTCCTATCTAACTAGGTCGACATGTTTCTGCCCAGGGGACCAAAAGTTCCAGGCATTCATCAGGACCATTCAGCTTGTCACTCTGCAATAATGTGAAAAACAAAAACCATACTTATGTAAAATATAAGTATTGCCGAGACCGACTCTTGTCTGGTCTTCTTTGTTGGGGATACACATGCATGTTACCTCTCCCTCGTCTCACAAAATTGCAATCCGGATCCGAGTCATTCGAATCACTCCATTCATCGGAGTTAGAGGTCCATTCATCCGTGTCCCTACGCCATCCCTGTAAACCTCTTTTACCTTTCTTCTTATTAACACTGGTCTGATAATCATCAGAGATATATGGATATACTTTTTCCAAGGTAAATCTATCAAGATCTTTCTTCAATTTATTAACCTTGAATTTAACCAAATCATCCTTAATCTCATTAAGATTTTTTGAAATTTCTTCCAGTCTCTTCTTATAGATGGTAAATTGGATACCTGATTTTAACTGGCTTTCCAATGTTTGGATCTCTATCGCTAGGAGATCGGCCGTTTCTTTAGCTGTGTTAATAATTAAGACAAGCCAATCCCTAGTACAACGCCATGCAATCTTAGACCAATTGGTCACAAAGGTTTTATTATCTAAAAAGAGTCTAGGGGCATTATTTACTATCAAACCTGGGGGTGCTATATTTCCTCTCAAATATTGAGTTAGAATGGCAGCATGCAAAATCGTTCTGACATGCTGTTTCTTAACTAGGCCTGGGCGAAGCACTACGCTACGCTCGCGTAGTTTGCGAAGTTCGCGCTACTTCGCACTACGCGAACTGCACGTAGCACAGTGCGAACACGCGTAGTGTAGTGTTGCGTAGTGCTGCGGTCATTTTTTGCTTGCTCGCGGTCCTCAATGTCAAGTTGGCGACCGCGAGCAAGCAAAATGACATCCCGGCGAGACTTTTTCCTTGTTCGCGATCGCGAGCATGGAAAAAAAACCTCCCGGCGAGATTCCCAACGCGAGGAGGTCAGGTTTCTCATTGCGAGGGGTCGCGTATGCTCGCGACCGCTCGCGATGAGAAACTACCAGTTCGCGTTGAGAAAGCTGCCGCTCGAGTAAAAATCTACTCGAGCAGCAGAAATCTACAGCTCGCACTGTGCAAGATGCCATTTTCAATGATTGCACAGTGCCGGTTGCTTGTCCGCACTGTGCAATCATTGAAAACAACATCTTGCACAGTGCGAACATGTTACTACGCAGTTCGCGAAGTGCTACGCGTAGCTCGCGTATTGCGAACTTCACTTTGCGTAGCTTCGCAAAGTGCTACTTCGCGAACTACGCCCACCCTTATTCTTAACATTACTGAGTTTAGTCCACTCTTCCGTATTAGACAGAGTCTGTGAGATATGTGTATCTAAGATACTTACTCATATGGTTTTCACTTTGGTGGTGACTTTTGGCACTATTGTTCAGGTGATACACGGTTAATATGTTTATACCTGAAAAGAACATGTGAATTACTAATAAGTACATTTATTCATTACAGCAAAGAAGACCAGACAAGAGTCGGTCTCGGCAACACTTATATTTTACATAAGTATGGTTTTTGTTTTTCACATTATTGCAGAGTGACAAGCTGAATGGTCCTAATGAATGCCTGGAACTTTTGGTCCCCTGGGCAGAAACATGTCGACCTAGTTAGATAGGAAATATCTATACTCCTATCGTCACACTGGTTTTAACTCCATCCATTGGGGATAGTTATTAAAGTTCGTTTTCCCTTCATGAGATGGTTTTAATGCACTTTTGACATTATTTTTGCACTCTGCCCCTCATTTACCTCTAACATTGGAGTGAAAAAACACCTCACGCTCCTCTCCAGAGGGAGAGTTGTAGCCCACTCAGTGTACCTTGCGGGCACTGGGTGTAAGAGGGAACCCAATGATGGAGCATGTCACCCTAGTGGTGAGTGAGGGTTCTCGTCTTTAAAAGCTAATGCTTTTTGTTTGGGTTTATGTGCTTTTTGTCATTCACATAAGTTATATAGTTCCCACTAGGATACTTGTTGTGAGTAGCATACGTTGGAGTGGTATTCCTTTGGGTTATATTTTACTCCATTTAAGGACCTTTTTGTGAGATGATAAGTCAGTTGAAAAGCAGGCGTAAGGAAAGTAGCGATAACCGAGGTTATCGCTACTTTTCTTGTCGCTCTGCAGGTTAGTGTGTGGCTAGATAATAAGAGAAATGTCACTTAGCAACATTTCTCCCGTTACCTTGGGGTGGAACGCCCACTTTGCATCTCCTTAGAGATGCGAAGATGGGTGTTGGGGGAAAGGGCGATAAGGCAAGGATGCACGCGATAGCGTGACCTTGCTGATAAGGCGATAAAATTATCGCCGCTTTACGTCCGAAAACGGATGCTAAAGCGGCGATAATTTTATTGCCTGGCCCTGATGATATGCCCCCTAGTGTGCTTGAATGTCATGCCCCGGGACTCGAACTCGGATCCACAGACGAACCAGTATATAAGGAGGCTGGGCGCTTACGATCGCGCTTAGCGTTCTAGCTTAGTGGCCTGGTTTTGTCCGAGTTCCGAATGCCTGACTTCCGGAAAGATTGATTTCCTGTTTCCGGAGTAGCGTTGAACCTTTGCGGGTTTCATCCGAGCGTTTGGCGTGTTTGCAAGACGCCAAAGAGTTGCCGTAGTGAGCTCTCCTGTTTCACCTTTGGAGCTCGCTTGTGTTTTGCAATTGTTTGTCTTTCGTCCCGGGCGGCGTCATTTCGCGTGAGTGCACGCCCTTTCCCTATCCCTGTGCTGCCACTCAGTCGCAGCGCTCGCACCTTGGTGGTGGTGGTCTGTGTGTTAGTATGCTTATTTTCTTTCTTTAACTGTGTCCTCCCCACTCTGTCCATACGTCTAGTTTCCACGCAGTTTTGAGGGTTCAGATATCCCCTGCTCCTTCCGTCCCCTCACCCAACAGCCTACTTACTTGTTTCCCTTTCGAATGGGATTTGCGCGTTCCGACTGCACCTGGAGGGCCGCGAAGTCCCACATCAGTCACTCCCGTATCTCCCAACCCTGATCTATCCCTCCTCCTTGAACCGTGGGATTATTCTCCTAGGAGACTGAAGATTTTACTAACCAAAAGGGGGCTGCTAGCGTGGACCACGATGTAAGAGCCGATGCACGACTGAAACACGGTAACAGCGCAGTGCGCTCCATCTTTCTTGTGTGTTTACAAGTACTTTAAGTGTGAGTAGAACTAATAGTTATCGCCTGGTACTTTCCCATTAGGTCGTAGCCTACATCCGAATAAAGTCCCATTGTTACCTGTCATTGGTAAATACCAGGAAGGGGAGTTGGAGTGGTTACCATGAGTGAGTGAAGGATTTATAAGAAGCTTCTGATGATATTGACTTTACAGTTACAGAATCTCCTCTGACTTGTTTGCTTATGTGGTTTAGGAACACTGGGCCAGCTCATTCTACACCAGTCCTTTCCTGTGTACCTGTATTTCCCAATAGAGGTGATCCCCCTTCATGCAAGAAATCCAGACCCCAGTGGTAGGTGGGCTTGATAATGTTTATGGGTTACTGTTTATGAGCAAGAAAGAAGAGTGATTAGGCTTTTCTATTACAGTGTGTCCGGAAAAGACCTACCTCCTTGGATCCACCACGACACTACCTCTGAAGTCACACCCTCCTTCCCTTGTTTTGTTACCCTGTTTTCCCCTGGCGTGTCATCCGGTTCTCTAGGGTTTGATAGAGACGGAAGGCCGCAGGGGAAGACGGAGACATACTCTTCAAATTCCTGACGCTCCTGCAGAAGATTCTGAGCACCCTTACAGAACGCTAAGCCTTAAACAGTGTATTCTGCCCGAGCGTCATGGATTTGGGTACAGTAACGTTGGCTGATGTAGCCAATATGATAGGCAATTTGCAAGTTGAAACCCAGGCCTTGGCAGCACAAGTTGATGCCCTACAGGGCCAACAAAGAGCGGGGTCTTCAGGAGAAAGAAGTACAGGCCAACAACCGGTTATCCATGTAACTACCCCCCAGTCCATTCCCCTAGCCCCGCCGGAGCGTTTTGCGGGAGACGCGGCCCGATGTGCCGCTTTCCTGAGTCAATGCCAGCTACACTTCTCGTGCAAGGCGGCCTGTTTTCCCTCTGATCAATCTAGGGTGGCGTTCGCCATATCCTATTTAAGTGGGTCCGCTGCTGATTGGGCTATACCCTTAGTAGAAAGAGATGATCCTTTACTATACAATTATGGAGCCTTTAGGAGGGAATTCCGTAAACTGTTCGATAGACATGTGTACACCCATGCAGCTGATACAGAGCTGTTAGCCTTGAAGCAGGGTAGTCATGATTTGGTTCAGTATATCTCTTCCTTTAGGAGACTAGTGGTAGAGGCCAACTGGCCGGAAGAAAAGCGCGGCACACTCTTCTACAGGGGTTTATGGGACGAATTAAAGGATGCCTTATCCCAAATAGTAGACTTACCTGAATCTTGTCCTGACCTCATTGACTTAGTAATTCAAATTGATCACAGGCTGAGAGAGCGAAAAAACGAAAAGGGAAAAGGGGAACCGCGATATGGAGTGTTCAAGGAGAAAAAGAGTGAGCTGCCGAAGTCCTTGGATGAGAGCGAGCCTATGCAAATAGGGATGGTGCGGGGCCCTTTGACGCACGAAGAAAGGCAGAGAAGAAGGGCCGAGAAACTGTGCATGTACTGCGGTAAAGCCGGTCATTTTGTAAGAGCTTGTCCTGTCAAGCCGAGCCCAGTTAACCGACAGGGAAACTAGAAAGTCCGGGGTCCTTCGAGGCCAGGCTCCCGGGCAGTTCAGGTTGTACAGTCTCCCCCGTTGATCAAGACTTGTCCGCCACGGCACATTTCTATGTTTCCGCTTATATTGCTCTTGAACAGCAGGGATTGCACGTAAGGATCATGATTGATTCTGGAGCATCAGGGAATTATATGGATGAGGAATGGGCCCGAAACAACCTAATACCATGTGTAAAGAAAGAGGTCTCCAATAGGGTCTCCACTATCGATGGCAGGCCGCTTGTCTCGGGGCCGGTGACCCATCAAACAGAGCAGTTACACATGAGTATAGGACCTCAGCATCAGGAAGACCTGTCATTTGATCTGATACATTCACCACACATTCCCGTTTTATTAGGAATCCCGTGGCTAAAACTCCACAACCCCGTCATAGATTGGGAAAACTCCCTTTTAGAATTTCGTCCTTCCCGAAGAAAAAAGGGAGTGATAGCTGGCACGCTAGCAGACATAACTTCTGTGGCAGTGGAACAGGCGCCTGAGCTACCTACCTGTTACGATGATTTAAAGGCCGTATTCGACCCCCGAGAAGCAGAATCTCTCCCTCCACATAGGGTGTACGACTGCCGAATAGATTTGGAAGCGGGGGCTAGAATCCCTTGCAGTCGAGTATACTCGCTAACAGAAAAAGAAAACGTGTATCTACGACAGTACCTCGATGACATGCTGGAAAAGGGGTTCATCAGATCTTCGCGCTCTCCTGCCTCTTCTGCATTGTTTTTCATTCCCAAGCGGGAAGGGGGATTGAGATGTTGTATCGACTACCGACGGTTGAATCAAGTCACCATTAAGAATCGTTACCCGTTGCCCCTCATTGCCTCCCTCCTTGACAAAGTGAGAGGCGCACAGTACTTCACAAAATTAGATCTACGTGGTGCTTACCATCTTGTGCGAGTCAAGGAGGGAGATGAGTGGAAGACAGCATTCTGCACCAAATATGGGTTATACGAGTATTTAGCCATGCCCTTTGGGCTTTGTAATGCTCCTGCAGCATTTCAGTTTTTCATTAATGAAGTGCTTAGAGACATGCTAGAAGACTACGTAATAGCCTATATTAACGATCTGTTGATTTTTTCTGCCTCCTTGTCAGATCACATAATGCATGTACGGAAGGTGTTAGAACGCCTACATGACAATAGATTGTACTGTAAACTAGAGAAGTGCACTTTCCACACTCAGGAGGTGCCCTTTCTAGGTTTTGTAGTATCTCCATGGGGTTTGGCAATGGATCCCGGTAAGGTGAAGGCTGTCTTGTCATGGCCAGCGCCTAAAACAGTCAAAGAGTTGCAAAGCTTTTTGGGTTTTGCCAACTTTTACAGGCGGTTTATAAAGAATTTTTCTGATCTGGCATCGCCACTTACGGCCCTCTTGAAGAAAGGGGTCATCTATACCTGGTCTAGAACAGCAGAGAATGCATTCCAACAGTTGCGTCTTTCCTTCACCCGAGCTCCCGTTCTTCACCATCCTGATCCTGCCTTGCCTTTTGTTGTGGAGGTTGATGCTTCTCAAGTGGCCGTGGGGGGGGTTCTCAGCCAAAGAGAACCTGTTAGTGGCCTTAATCACCAAGTGGCCTATTTTTCACACAAATTCACCCCGGCAGAATACAATTACGCGGTAGGAGAAAAGGAGCTTCTCGCTATAAAAAGAGCTTTTGAGGAATGGCGTCAGTATTTGTTGGGGGCTAGGCATCAAACAACAGTCCTGACAGATCACCGCAACCTCCAATATTTGAAGTCCGCCAAAGCCTTGTCCATGCGACAAATACGTTGGTCGCAGTTCTTTTGCGAGTATGATTTCTGTATCCACTACCGTCCAGGGCGGAAGAACGGGAAAGCTGATACCTTGTCTCGCTTAGGGTTTGATCATCCCGAAGTACCCTTGGAGTCCCCGACTATTGTTCCCAAAGAAGCCATTCTAGGTGGGGTTCTCTCTCAGGAAATGTTTCTCACCCAGGTTAGGCAGAGCCAGTCATCAGCGGAAATGGGGGGTGTTGTGGGTTCTCAGACCACTACAATTCAGAACGGTTACGTATGTGTACAAGGGGGAATAGTTTTACCCACTAGGGAACTACAGCAACAGGTGTTGGATTGGTACCACTCCCATACATTGGCAGGCCACCCAGGGATTAAGAAGACTACTCAGGCAGTACGAGAGCGATTCTGGTGGCCGCGCATGCTGAAAGACATTGTTACGTACGTTAAGACGTGTCATGTATGTGCCCAGTCCAAAGTCTCCCGCCAAAACCCAGTGGGCTTACTCTTGCCTCTCCCTGCTCCGCCGGGACCCTGGCATACTGTATCCCTTGATTTTGTTGTCGAGTTGCCATTGACCCAAAACCAGAATACTACCTTGCTAGTGGTGGTGGATATGTTTACAAAGACCGCTCATTTTGTCCCCTTGAGGGGGTTGCCTACCGCCAGTGAACTAGCTTCAGTTTTTCTACGAGAGATTGTCCGTCTACATGGAATTCCCTCCGTACTGGTGTCTGATAGGGGGGCCCAGTTCGTGTCCCGGTTTTGGAAATGTTTGTGTTCCTTGCTTGGTATAGAGGTCAGGTTGTCCTCCAGTCATCACCCTCAATCCGATGGGCAGACTGAGAGGGTCAACCAATGCTTCGAACAGTACATGAGAACACAGGCCCTGCAGAAACCTGTAGAATGGGATGAATGGGTATGGGTGGCAGAAATCGCGTATAACAACAGCCCCCACTCCTCTACAGGCTACACACCCTTCTATAGTTCTCACGGATTCCATCCCAAGTTGTTACCTACTGGAGTGTCCCAGGAAGGCCCTACCCCGGCGGCCAATGAGTTTCTCTCACAGCTACGAGAAATCCATAGTTGCACCCTGGAGAATCTGGAAGCCGCAAAGACAGCGTATAAGGAGGGGGCTGATCTTCATAGACGTTTAGAACCTATCTATGAACCGGGGGATAAGGTGTGGCTTTCCACCAAACATCTGGCACTCCGTGGTCCACGCAAGTTCAACCCTACGTACATAGGCCCATATAAGGTGCATAGTGTGATCAATCCTGTGGCTGTGAAACTAGAATTACCTGCCTCTTTCAAGATACATCCAGTGTTCCACGTCTCCCTGGTAAAGCCTGTGGAATCTGGCACTCAACTCCCGCGTCGTCCAGCTCCAGTCTCTCTTTCGGATCCCTCTGAGTATGAAGTAGAATCCATTGTGGATTTGTGATTGGTGAAGAATACACTCCAGTATCTCATACATTGGAAGGGATATGGAGTGGAGGAACGTACGTGGGAGACGGTCACTAATGTACACGCCCCTCGGCTTGCTCGCCTGTTTCACCTGAAGCATCCTGACAAACCCAAGACGGGGGGAGGCCGTTGTGGGGGGAGTGTGCTGTCATGCCCCGGGACTCGAACTCGGATCCACAGACGAACCAGTATATAAGGAGGCTGGGCGCTTACGATCGCGCTTAGCGTTCTAGCTTAGTGGCCTGGTTTTGTCCGAGTTCCGAATGCCTGACTTCCGGAAAGATTGATTTCCTGTTCCCGGAGTAGCGTTGAACATTTGCGGGTTTCATCCGAGCGTTTGGCGTGTTTGCAAGACGCCAAAGAGTTGCCGTAGTGAGCTCTCCTGTTTCACCTTTGGAGCTCGCTTGTGTTTTGCAATTGTTTGTCTTTCGTCCCGGGTGGCGTCATTTCGCGTGAGTGCACGCCCTTTCCCTATCCCTGTGCTGCCACTCATTCGCAGCGCTCGCACCTTGGTGGTGGTGGTCTGTGTGTTAGTATGCTTATTTTCTTTCTTTAACTGTGTCCTCCCCACTCTGTCCATACGTCTAGTTTCCACGCAGTTTTGAGGGTTCAGATATCCCCTGCTCCTTCCGTCCCCTCACCCAACAGCCTACTTACTTGTTTCCCTTTCGAATGGGATTTGCGCATTCCGACTGCACCTGGAGGGCCGCGAAGTCCCACATCAGTCACTCCCGTATCTCCCAACCCTGATCTATCCCTCCTCCTTGAACCGTGGGATTATTCTCCTAGGAGACTGAAGATTTTACTAACCAAAAGGGGGCTGCTAGCGTGGACCACGATGTAAGAGCCGATGCACGACTGAAATACGGTAACAGCGCAGTGCGCTCCATCTTTCTTGTGTGTTTACAAGTACTTTAAGTGTGAGTAGAACTAATAGTTATCGCCTGGTACTTTCCCATTAGGTCGTAGCCTACATCCGAATAAAGTCCCATTGTTACCTGTCATTGGTAAATACCAGGAAGGGGAGTTGGAGTGGTTACCATGAGTGAGTGAAGGATTTATAAGAAGCTTCTGATGATATTGACTTTACAGTTACAGAATCTCCTCTGACTTGTTTGCTTATGTGGTTTAGGAACACTGGGCCAGCTCATTCTACACCAGTCCTTTCCTGTGTACCTGTATTTCCCAATAGAGGTGATCCCCCTTCATGCAAGAAATCCAGACCCCAGTGGTAGGTGGGCTTGATAATGTTTATGGGTTACTGTTTATGAGCAAGAAAGAAGAGTGATTAGGCTTTTCTATTACAGTGTGTCCGGAAAAGACCTACCTCCTTGGATCCACCACGACACTACCTCTGAAGTCACACCCTCCTTCCCTTGTTTTGTTACCCTGTTTTCCCCTGGCGTGTCATCCGGTTCTCTAGGGTTTGATAGAGACGGAAGGCCGCAGGGGAAGACGGAGACATACTCTTCAAATTCCTGACGCTCCTGCAGAAGATTCTGAGCACCCTTACATTGAAAACCTAGTGGGAAGCTTAGCAAATATTTAACAGTGCCTACCCTGAGACGAAACAACAAACTACGCTCCCATTGCCCCAAGGGACTTTTCAGATAACTTGGGATTAAACTATTTACTCCCATATTTATACTCAAATAAGCTTTCACTATCAGCTTGACAGACTCATTCGTCAGTCTCTCAACCTGTAATAGTTTAAACCAAATAGTCTGTGTTAGAAATGGGATTTCTGGTTGGCTAGGGCTTGCGCCAAAGCCAGGCAGAAACCACCACTCTAGTCAGGGCTGGGGAGTTACACGCCAAAGATAACCCCTGCTCACCCCCTTGGTAGCTTGGCACGAGCAGTCAGGCTTATCTCTGAGGCAATGTGTAAAGCGTTTGCGCGCGCACCCAGCAACAACACCCAAGGCCCACCACAAAGGAACCTCCACACAAGGAATTCTATAAAAATAGCCTTTGTATTATACAAAACACATTAGATATAAACACACACTTTACAATGTGCCAACAGGCACGGGCAGAATTTACAAGGGATTATATATACAGGGGACAGGGCCACATGGACCACTGTCAGGAATTAGCACTTTTAGAACTTAGGAATAATACTTTAGACCATAGCACATACAATCACTGTAGCACTAAAATGGAACATGTAGCACACAACCAGTAACTACTGGTAACAGGTAAGTACCACCTACGCAACCCTAACCACCTTAGGAAAACATTACGCAGGGAATCAGGACCTCACTAGTACCACCTGTACTAGGAGAAAAGCAACCACCTTAGTATCCCAATACCTGTAGGGGTCTGAGCACATAAACACATAATGCATACCACATTCAGAGGTGTAAACACAAGGCACATAACGCATAGAAGCACAAGCTACACTAGGAAAGACCTTCCCCTACGCATAGGTACAGCTAGCAATCAACATAGCATAAAGGCATTGCGCGGGCGCAAAAATACATATGTAAACATCAACAGGTACCCTAGGTGAGGGCACGACACAGCAAAACTGTCCCCAGGCCAACCTGGCCTTTCAGGGGCTCAACCGCCCTTTGTCCACAAAGTCAGGGCTGGACTAGGCAGGCTGCGCAAGCCAATGAGCGCAGGGGCTCAACCTAAACGTGGCAGCTGCCCACTAAGTGCTGGGCAGCTGTGGCACTGAACTTGGGCACCGGCGTGCCTCTGGAGCCCTCTCTGGGCTCTGTTATGCGAATATGCCCTGGGGCAATGGTGGAGCCTCGTGGGCTCTAAACAAACAATGTGCCCCGTTTGGAGTCCCTCTGGACTCTAGACAATGTCGCCCCCCAACGTTGGAGCCTCGTGGGCTCTAGAATGATGTGCCCTCAACGTTGGCGCGCCTAGCGCTCTAAATACTCGTGCCCCCTTGGAGCCTCGTGGCTCAATAACAAAGGTGCCCCGTTAGAGCCTTCAGGCTCTGAAATACACATATGGGGGCCAACGTCGGAGCGGCCCGCTGCCTTCCGGGGCCGCTCTTCCTCAGAATATAAATGCTCCTCTATGCCGGAGCGCCCCTCGGGGCTCGGTAAGCACTGCCCCCTCCTCCTTCGAGGGAGCGTCAGGCGCTCCGAAAACCACCAGGCTGCCCTACTCACCGGTACTCCGGCGTCGCTTCTCTGCTTGGCGCCGGGCTTCTCTGGGATGCAGGGCTCTCCCCTACTTGCGGGAGCCCTGCAGGGGCAGTTGCCGCACGTCCTCACTGGAGCGTGGGGTGGGCTCCCGTCCGCTCCTCTTCCGGGCTCCGGCCCCGCCTCCACGAAGGCTGGACTTCCCTTTGTTTCCGGGTCGCCGCAGGCAGCGCGGCGGCCCCGAGCTCCTGGTGACGGCGGCGATACGGGGTGGGCTCCCGGTTACGATGCAAAATAAAGTCGATAACGGGGTAGGCTCCCGATTCACCAATGACCATAAAAGCGCGGGGTGGCACCCGCTATCAGCAAATCACTCCAGTAGCGGGGTAGGCTCCCGCTTGGTTCTCCTAGCGCCGCGATGCAGGGTGGGCACCTGCTCGGTACTAGACAATAAATCGAGGTGGGCACTCGATATCAGAAATAAAGCGCTCCTAGCGCTAGGGACAAAAAGTGAAAGCGCTCTCAGCGCAAAAGGCCAACAAAAGC
Source organism: Triturus cristatus (assembly GCF_964204655.1). Lineage (NCBI taxonomy): Eukaryota > Metazoa > Chordata > Amphibia > Caudata > Salamandridae > Triturus > Triturus cristatus. The sequence goes on from NC_140593.1 coordinate 974,114,778, forward strand.
TCCCAGGCGCTTTAGGGACACAAGCAAAGCGCTCCCAGTGCTTAGAGGAGAACAAGCACAAAGTCCAGCAAAGTCTCTAGGAAGGTAGGCAGGGGGCAAGGCTGGGCCAGGGGCCAGCTCACTGGGCCCTCCAGGGCAGGAAGGCAGTCCCAAGTGGCGGTTCCTCCTGGCCTCCAGCAGCAGCAGCAGCCCCCCTCAGGATCCTGGAAGAGAACAGTTTCTGTGGGGACACAGCCCCCTTTTTCTACAGCAAAACCCTTTGTTCTGGGTTCAGGGTGAGGGGGAAAACCAGTCGCAGCTGGTTGGGGAGCACCCTTGATGTGCTCAGCCCCTCACTCTATTCACTGGCAGGGCTAGGGTCGTCAGTCGCACCACAGGGGGCGGAGCCAGCATTGTGTGGGGAAAGTCCTGCCCTATTCAGGACCCAGGTGTACTACTCCCACCCATCTAGCTGCTGATCTCCCTATTCACCACCGGGTGACTCCTCCTGACTCTGGGGAATCCCTAGCCCGTCACATGACCTCAACCAGCCAATCGCCCGACAAGGCACACATTTTACACTGCACACCGAAGTGCCCACTTCTAGAAGTGGCACTTCCATACTAGCTACACGCACGCCGCACACATCATCGCGCAGCATTCAACCACACGAGTCCGCACATACCAAACTCGAGCCTGCACACCCCACGCATCAGGAACTACCAGGGACACATACATTCCCCATGCATTCCTATGGGAGGGCAGGCCTATCTCACCACATGCACTCAGAGTGCGCACGCACTTTACCCTGGGACACAGGGAAAGTGCGCAGAAACCAAAAAGTACTATCACCAAGTCACCAATAAAAGCAAAAAAGTTCAGGGGTGAACCTGCCAGAAGGGCCAAGTCCAACACAACCCCCTTCCAGCCAAAACGCAGGGCAGACCAATCACCACCGTGATGGACTTCCCTGCTTGGGGCGATAGAACACGGACGCGGGCCCGCAACTGCAGGGACACCCTCCGGTTCTACGCCACGGTGAACCCATGGAACTCCTTCTAAAACCACTCTCTGGACCAACTGGGCTACCCCACTGGTATTCCCAAGCTGTCCGCGGCCAAGACCAGGCCCTAGGCCACCCAGGTGCCACCGGTCTTTGCCTAATCACAGAGTGGGGGGTAGTAACCCCTGGCACATAGCGGCCATTCTCCACTCTTCCTCTCTGCAAGACAGGACTAGACTGCCACTGGTTCTCCAGCCTAGGGTCTACACCCTCAGGCGGACCAGGAGTCTCAGGGAAGGCTCTCCTCCCCCTACCTCTTCTCCTAGGGTTCCTCCTCCTCTGGCGAGGGGTACACCTAGAACGCCATTCCAACCCAGGGTTTAACCCCTCAGGTTGTACCGGGGCCAGAGGTGGGCTCTCCCACCCTCTGCACCCTCTTTCAGAGCCCTGCTCCCTACCAACTGGGGCGGTACCTCTGGAAGAAGAACCGGTCGGGACGCTGGTTACAGACGTCCCACCCTTCAGGTCAGGCTGATCCCGAACCTGGCCTTCCAACCTCCGGCCTAGAACCTTTGGTGGAATAATTGCCTGGCACTCCAGGACTTCTGGGGACTTACCCTCCATCCCCCTGAGGCTATCAAATGACACATATGTCGAGCGACTGTCTGTCTGGCGCTGATCTCCCGTCCCCTGTCCACCTGACAGTGCGCGGAGATCCCCCAGAACAGAAGTGGTGCCACCCTGGTCACTACACGGGATCCTAGCCCAACTGGGTAGTCCCTGACCCACAGGCTCTTCCACTGGGGAACTCATCCCCCAATCACTGCTCACGCTGGACTCCTGTACCCTCCCTACCGGAGCGGTACTGTCAGACTCTAGAACCACAGGAGCCCTGTTTACGGGCGCTCCAGGTCCTCTACTCACTAAGAGATCTTCCTCAAGTGGACTAACAGGACAGCCTAGGTCCCCAACTTGGTGTTCCCTCATGAAACCATCCAAGTCCTGAGGCAGGGTTTCGGGCGTCTGGGGACCCTTGGTCACCCCCTCACTCCTGCTCCACTGAGCCAGGCAGTGAGCCCCTACACCCTCCTCGCTATCCTGGGACCTAGCTGGGCTACACTGAGCCTCCTCCACCACACTGGGCTGGAGGATCTCTGACCCACTATTGTTGGAATCACTCACGAATGACTCTAGAGAACCTCTGGCCCTTTCCCAGCGGTCTGCTTCCTCTGCAAGTTCAAATGGACAAAAAGAGCCATACCTCAACAGGTGTTGGCGCAACCCTGGAGAACAACTACTGAGCATCTGCTCTTTGATAACCAGTCTATACAGTTTATCAAAATCATCTTCTGTGGTAACTCTTACCCAATCAAACAGTGCATCATCACATTCCCCCAAAAACTCCTCCCAAGAATGGTGAGACAGCTTCCTACTGCCCCTGAATTTCAACCTATACTCCTCTTCTTGGGAAACAGGTACCAGACTGGGTGAACTGGGAATGGGACTCTCTGTACTGCACTCTATATCGCTGCCACCACTGGACTCCGCCCTCACTGGGTAATCCAGAAAACTACCACTGTGCTCAGGGGACAGGGAAAGGGATGGGGCGCTATCTCCTACGCTGGACCCAGCAAGGGACTCCCTACCTACGGGGTCCTCACTCTCTACTGGCGTCCAGGTACTGTCATTTTCTTCTGAATCTTCAGGGCTCCCCACAGACCCACCACCCTCCAGGTGTGAGGCCCGGGCGGGCCCTTTCTTCCTCCCTGCGCTCACGTTCCCATTCACCTGCTTGCCATCCAATCATGTGGTTCCTCAGTTCGTACACAGTGTCTGACTCTCTCACCCCTATGTTTCTCTCTCTACAGAACCTTTCCAACTCCTGCATACTGTAATAAACTAGATCACTGGGATCAAAAGCAGGCTCCATTCTGGCAGACGTTCTAGAGAAAAGATCACACAGGGAACCTAGGGGTCTGCGTTTAACACAGGAGTACACAATTCACAAAGGATTCAGCAAGCTCTCTATCCTAGAGAACTCACACTCACTTGCCTAGTGCCACACACCATTCATCCACACACAAAACCCTCCCCTCGGACTGGTAAGGCAGTTTCTACCACCCCTGATTCCTCAACCTGACCACCACGTGACACAGGTACCAACTCTGGGCGCAGGGCGGGGGACAAATGTACTGGACACTATTACGCTGCCACCACTGGATCCCACCCTCTGGTGAATCCAGAAAACACAATGCACTTGGGGGGATGATCTACCCTCCCGAGCTAGGGACACCTTACTCACAGTGCACAAAAACACATTTCCAAAGAAATGACAATTAAAAACAAACTTAGAACAATAATCCCTATACCATGTGATTTATCTAAATGCAGAGTTTTGTAGTGTGGCCAGTTGCCGCTGCGGTACAGCGCAAACGCAAGTCCAAATCCCACCGCTGCCACCAATGTTAGAAATGGGATTTCTGGTTGGCTAGGGCTTGCGCCAAAGCCAGGCAGAAACCACCACTCTAGTCAGGGCTGGGGAGTTACACGCCAAAGATAACCGCTGCTCACCCCCTTGGTAGCTTGGCACGAGCAGTCAGGCTTATCTCTGAGGCGATGTGTAAAGCGTTTGCGCGCGCACCCAGCAACAACACCCAAGGCCCACCACAAAGGAACCTCCACACAAGGTATTCTATAAAAATAGCCTTTGTATTATACAAAACACATTAGATATAAACACACACTTTACAATGTGCCAACAGGCACGGGCAGAATTTACAAGGGATTATATATACAGGGGACAGGGCCACATGGACCACTCTCAGGAATTAGTACTTTTAGAACTTAGGAATAATACTTTAGACCATAGCACATACAATCACTGTAGCACTAAAATGGAACATGTAGCACACAACCAGTAACTACTGGTAACAGGTAAGTACCACCTACGCAACCCTAACCACCTTAGGAAAATATTACGCAGGGAATCAGGACCTCACTAGTACCACCTGTACTAGGAGAAAAGCAACCACCTTAGTATCCCAATACCTGTAGGGGTCTAAGCACATAAACACATGATGCATACCACATTCAGAGGTGTAAACACAAGGCACATGACGCATAGAAGCACAACCTACACTAGGAAAGACCTTCCCGTACGCATAGGTACAGCTAGCAATCAACATAGCATAAAGGCATTGCGCGGGCACAAAAATACATATGTAAACATCAACAGGTACCCTAGGTGAGGGCACGACACAGCAAAACTGTCCCCAGGCCAACCTGGCCTTTCAGGGGCTCAACCGCCCTTCGTCCACAAAATCAGGGCTGGACTAGGCAGGCTGCGCAAGCCAATGAGCGCAGGGGCTCAACCTAAACGTGGCAGCTGCCCACTAAGTGCTGGGCAGCTGTGTCACTGAACTTGGGCACCGGCGTGCCTCTGGAGCCCTCTCTGGGCTCTGGTATGCGAATATGCCCTGGGGCAATGGTGGAGCCTCGTGGGCTCTAAACAAACAATGTGCCCCGTTTGGAGTCCCTCTGGACTCTAGACAATGTCGCCCCCCAACATTGGAGCCTCGTGGGCTCTAGAACGATGTGCCCTCAACGTTGGAGCGCCTAGCGCTCTAAATACTCGTGCCCCCTTGGAGCCTTGTGGCTCAATAACAAAGGTGCCCCGTTAGAGCCTTCAGGCTCTGAAATACACATATGGGGGCCAACGTCGGAGCGGCCCGCTGCCTTCCGGGGCCACTCTTCCTCAGAAGATAAATGCTCCTCTATGCCGGAGCGCCCCTCGGGGCTCGGTAAGCACTGCCCCCTCCTCCTTCGAGGGAGCGTCAGGCGCTCCGAAAACCACCAGGCTGCCCTACTCACCGGGACTCCGGCGGCGCTTCTCTGCTTGGCGCGGGGCTTCTCCGGGATGCAGGGCTCTCCCCTACTTGCGGGAGCCCTGCAGGGGCAGTCACCGCACGTCCTCACTGGAGCGCGGGGTGGGCTCCCGTCCGCTCCTCTTCCGGGCTCCGGCCCCGCCTCCACGAAGGCTGGACTTCCCTTTGTTTCCGGGTCGCCGCAGGCAGCGGGGCGGCCCCGAGCTCCTGGTGACGGCGACGATACGGGGTGGGCTCCCGGTTACGATGCAAAATAAAGTCGATACCGGGTAGGCTCCCGATTCACCAATGACCATAAAAGCGCGGGGTGGCACCCGCTATCAGCAAATCACTCCAGTAGCGGGGTAGGCTCCCGCTTGGTTCTCCTAGCGCCGCGATGCAGGGTGGGCACCTGCTCGGTACTAGACAATAAATCGAGGTGGGCACTCGATATCAGAAATAAAGCGCTCCTAGCGCTAGGGACAAAAAGTGAAAGCTCTCTCAGCGCAAAAGGCCAACAAAAGCTCCCAGGCGCTTTAGGGACACAAGCAAAGCGCTCCCAGTGCTTAGAGGAGAACAAGCACAAAGTCCAGCAAAGTCTCTAGGAAGGTAGGCAGGGGGCAAGGCTGGGCCGGGGACCAGCTCACTGGGCCCTCCAGGGCAGGAAGGCAGTCCCAAGTGGCGGTTCCTCCTGGCCTCCAGCAGCAGCAGCAGCCCCCCTCAGGATCCTGGAAGAGAACAGTTTCTGTGGGGACACAGCCCCCTTTTTCTACAGCAAAACCCTTTGTTCTGGGTTCAGGGTGAGGGGGAAAACCAGTCGCAGCTGGTTGGGGAGCACCCTTGATGTGCTCAGCCCCTCACTCTATTCACTGGCAGGGCTAGGGTCGTCAGTCGCACCACAGGGGGCGGAGCCAGCATTGTGTGGGGAAAGTCCTGCCCTATTCAGGACCCAGGTGTACTCCTCCCACCCATCTAGCTGCTGATCTCCCTATTCACCACCGGGTGACTCCTCCTGACTCTGGGGAATCCCTAGCCCGTCACATGACCTCAACCAGCCAATCGCCCGACAAGGCACACATTTTACACTGCACACCGAAGTGCCCACTTCTAGAAGTGGCACTTACATACTAGCTACACGCACGCCGCACACATCATCGCGCAGCATTCAACCACACGAGTCCGCACATACCAAACTCGAGCCTGCACACCCCACGCATCAGGAACTACCAGGGACACATACATTCCCCATGCATTCCTATGGGAGGGCAGGCCTATCTCACCACATGCACTCAGAGTGCGCACGCACTTTACCCTGGGACACAGGGAAAGTGCGCAGAAACCAAAAAGTACTATCACCAAGTCACCAATAAAAGCAAAAAAGTTCAGGGGTGAACCTGCCAGAAGGGCCAAGTCCAACAGTCTGCAACAGTTTTTTTGTTAATAGTGTGTGGGCCACCAGGGTTCTCAAACAACTGTTGGCAGCCGCCCTTATTAAGGCTGGAGTCTACGTACACTAGCCAGGGAATGCTTCTGCCTTTATCGCAAGAGAGGTAATCTTTTATGATGTCTCTAGTAAGACCTAGGCGAGCCATAACAACAAAGGGTGAGCACTACGATAATCTTCAACAAATGGAATGTTCAGTTCTCTGTGACATATGAAGTTCGAGGTAGAGATCGGGCCCCTATGATTCTTCTACAGAATCTGTTTTCTTCCATTTGGATTAAGTCGCACCAGGACTTCAGCCCCATAAGTAGCGATTGGGGACACTGCATTTTGAAAATCTTCAGTAGCGGAGGGAGTGCTCCCCCCTTCCTGGGTTGCGGTAAGCTAAACAGTGAACTGATCGCTCTGGAGAATGTATTCCCACTATATGCTGTTGCAGGGATTCTGCACATATACAGAACTATGCACAGGAAAGCAGGACCTCAGTGTGTAGTGGTGTACCAAAATACCCACCTCGGTACCCAGATCCTCTATCCGACTAGCTATAGTGTCTCATTCGTTCTCTGTACTACAGCGAAGCTACCAATGATTAGACATCCTAGAACATGTTAATCCCTCCTCTCTCAGGATACGTGGGAACAAGAACACTTTTTCGTTCAAACTCTCGTACTTGTCCACAACATGAGTAAATAGAGTCAAAGGATAGTTTAAAATGTTTATTTTAACTAACATGCTTTATAATGCAATACACAAGCCAGTACAAATCAGCATAGTTCTAATTCTATATAGAACAAAAGGGGAAATCATATTATAATAACAGTGGAAACGGGACTACAGCGCCTTGCCACCCTCCCCGTGCTAGAAGCTTGTTTATTATAATTATAGAAGACCTCCAGGCTTTGTCAGGGGACCCCATACCTCCGAGTTCAGATGCAGTAATTTACATCTCCGGACAAGCCCAGCTCTTCTATCCTGGAAAGCGTTTTCTCCAAGTGTGTTAACATGCATGCACAGCAATATTAAAAGCACCAGATTTCCAGGATTGCAGCTGTGTTCTATGTTATGGCTAGGGACGTGAGACTGACCAAAGCAATTCAACAGAGCTTATTGTTTTTTAACCTTGAACACGCTGTGCAGACAAGGAGCAGAGTGTTCAACCAAATACATGAAATACAGACAGTTCTCATGTGAAAGCAAGCGAGCAAAGTGTTTGCCAGAAATGGGCCATGTAGTAACGTGAGCAAAAGCGGCAAAATGGCGTCCAACTTATGCTAATTTAGCAATGTCTGTAGGTGTGTCATTATTCTCACTATAATGCTATGTGTGCTCTCCATGATCCGTTATCAGCAAAAGCCATTCCCAGACAGGAAAAGGTGCTTGTGCATTTTAGACTAGATGCGCCCAATGCTAAAGATGCCAAATTATGCTTCTTTTGTCCTCATGTTATAATAAAAGATTTTTTTAAATTAGTGCACAAATCCAGCGATGCCATGAAATTTACGAAACCATGTACTAGCTGATGGAGAGCCTTTGGAGTGCCGGCCATTAACACGGCATCATCAGCATATATTAGCAATGGTAAAAAAGAGCATTTAACTTTAGGGTCATCAGGGGTAGTGGTAAGTAAAAAGGATGAAGGTTGTTTAAATACAGAATAAAAAAAAGCGGGGCTAAAAACATCCTTGTTTCATGCCTCTATAGTTCTCAAGACACCTCCCCCTGAGCATTAATTCTTATTTTAGCCTTCATGCCCCTGTGCAAGTATGCCACAAAATGTAAATACAATCCCCAGCACACGTCTTCAAGTTTAGAAAAAGCAAAAGTGATATGTGATAGTGCACGCAATTCAGAAACACAGTAGTCGTAATCCTTTCTTTCTTTATTCTTTTCCTTTTTTTCCCCGTTATTCAAAGAGTTCTTAGCGAGCCAACACGTGTTTCGTCGCCACACTGGGAAATTGTCTCACGACTTTTTCAAGGCTCAAATATCACTTGTCCAAATTTCTCTTGTGGTGATAATTCCATCCCACAGATTAAATAGGAAGATATTCGCTGTTCAAGTTCGATATCCCAAATCCAAGTCTGATGACGATCCTAATTAAATCCTCCAAGTCTATATTCACTTCATATGTGGACGGACAGAAAAGGTCTCTGAATAGGGCATCCGTCTCCCTAGCTCCAAATGTGTCCTCGAGTGCGAGCATGCCAAAAATGCACCAGTGCTTCATCCATTCCAAGGGATATCAAGATAGACCAAAGCTTCGAACAGTTTACATTGTCGAACGCAGTTGTCAAATCCATGAAAGCTAGATAAATTGATAAACTTTTGGCTAAGGTGTATTTTCCTATTAGCTGGTTAAGGTTGAGACACTGCTTTACTGTGCCATTCTTGGTTCTAAAACTGTACTGACTGGTATAAAATACTGAAAACTCTTCCGCCCATTCCTTTAATCGATTGTATAGGACCTTGCCTAAGATTTTTTAAGTTGTGTCTAATAATAATATGGGCCTATAACAACTGGGCTAAGAGTGATCGTCCTTTTTAAAAATGGCCACTATAATAGATGTTGACCATGCATGAGGTGGACGGTAAAAACAAGACTAATAAAAACATTCAACAGTAAGGGTACCCAGAGCCCAGGGTTATATTTAAAAAGATATATCGGGATCCCATTGCTGATTTAGTCATTCCTTTTTCCTGGCTGTGATAACCCTCTTGTACATCTCACGAGATTCTGCCAGAGCGTGAGGGAACCTCGGAATTGTCTTAAGCGCCCGTTGCAGATGACAATTAGCGATGGAGCACTCTCGGTTAAACCATCTGGGCCTATTAATCAGTGGTTTTATCAGAATCATGAGCTCTTTTATAATATAGTTACAGAGATGAACAAAAGCTACAGCTGCAGGGTAATCAGCGTCAAGCTCAGCAAGGCAGGCCAGCACTACAGGAAAGTTCTCGCTAATCACTTTCTGAAATAGGTGTATGGGTGTGACGGCCCTCCATTTTAATCTTAATCCATCGGATGAAGGATCGAAGTTACTAGTCCCGATCTACCTGGTGTACGAGGGTTTTGGGGCCGGGGTAAGAACAACCTCAATTGGGTTATGATCACAATGACTAGAGGGGATCCCTTTACCAGATGACAAAAGAACTTCGAGAGTGGATGATATGAAGAAATAATTTATTATGAATGTTTCACCTCGGCTCCTGAATGTGGAGAGTGGTTCGGTGCCACTACATACGATATGCATGATATTTTCTAAGTCATGGGCTGCCAGAAACGATGCCAGCTCATGTCCTCTGGCATCAGATCTATTTTGTACGTGGGTGATATCAGTGGTGATGAGGGTGGCATTGTTTGCAAAAACTAAGGTGGTGTTTAAAAGACTCAGTCTTGCATTAAAATCTCCCCCCAAATGAAAACCAGAAAACTGGCCATTGTCAATAACGTTTTTTTTTAGGGGAATATATATATTCAAACAAGGTTAAAAATGTTGTGTTAGGCACATTACTAAAATCATTATCACAAAAATTAATTAAATATAGAGTTGGACCTCTTTTGTACCTCATTACCAAACAATTGGTAGTAAACCTTCACACTGCCCCCTGCTTTAATGCGCCCCCAAATAGCCAACTCTCCCATTGCACGCCCTGACCTAGAGGGAGTTGCTGGGTTGTAACAGCATATGAAACCACCTATATATTTGTCATGCATCAACCAAGTCTCCTAGAGCATTCGGACATCAAACTGACTAATAAAAAAAAGCCGGTCCTGGCATAACAACTCAGATTGTAGCCCTGCAACATTCCAACTCAAGATTCTTAGTGTAGGATCATTAGGGATTTCTATTGTACTCAGACTAGTTTTAGGAGCAGATTCAGGAGCCATCACATTAGACACCGAACTGGACCTGATGATGGGCGCAGGCCTCAGTCAATCCAAACCATCAAGGACCTCTAAAGTAGAAAACGTATTCTATTGAGCAAAGGTTAATGGGAGGGCATGGATTCTCAATGCCAGCGGTTCGTAAAAATAACCACAAAGGAGGCTGCACATATGGGAATTAAGGCCGCTGGTGTGCTCTTGCTGTTTTAGTATATTCTGCACACTCAGTGACCTACGAAAGTACAATGCAGTCGCCCTCAATATTCTTTCCAGAATGACCAAAACCATCAATATATCATTACTGTGAGCATGGTTAATATTTTGTGTTTATTGAGCCCGTTAACGCATTTGTTCCGTTGCTCCTCCCAGGATTCTCGTTGAGGGTCTCTGAAAGATAGTAGGCCAGCTCACCCCAAAACATAAGGACAAGCTGCAGGTGGGAGATCCAGGACATCCATGCTGGACCCGTGCTTTCTCACTTCCATAGGGCGACTTGAATTACTGCAGTTAAGATGGTTTCGTCTGGCTCCTTGATTATTACTAGAAGCTGATTCCTTCTATAAAGATTTGGTGACAGTTATTATGCCATTCCCTTCCGTGCTTTGCTCGACAGGCCGGGCCAGTCTCTGTTGCTTTTGCGGAGTTATAACAGTTAGGTCAGCACCAGAAGATCGCTGCAAAGCTAAAACCTGGGACAAAGGTATCCAATCAGATGGTGTTTAAGAGATAACGTGAATTGTTTGGCCGCCGTCCTTGTAGCTATCAGATAATGTGGGAAAAATGCAAACAGCGCCCAGACACTTCTCCAATCTCACAAGTCGTTCCAGCAATGGCCTAAGGTTTACATCAAGAATATGGCCAAATCTATTACAAATGCTTTCAAGTAATAAGGGATCAGCAAGTAAGTCTTCAGTGGCCACACTGTAATATAAGTATTGGGTAAAGTCTGTGGTTGGTGGGGCTTTAGCCATGAAAGTAGTTGATTGCTATTACTAGCAGCCTGGGTAGGTTGTTTCCTTTCAATAGCTGGCTGTTTGCTAAAAGCTCTTTTTCTTTTTATAGCTGTACATTTAGGGGGATCGGAATCCACAGATGCAGTTGTGGGACATGAATGACAGGGTTACTACTGGCACTCAGAGCAGAATTATTACTCATGTTTGCACAGGCAGTAATAATTTGTGGTGGCGTCGCCTCCTCGTTTTCCCCCATAGGCAAAGATGTTAATAATGCCCTATAACCTAATGATAATCTTTGCTTGGTTAATTCTATTTATTTGGAAACGGTCCCCACGACTCTTTCCAACATGAAGTCAATGGAGAAGAGGAATGGGGGGCGGCGTGCATCCCCCTTCATTCTCTTGCTATCCCATAATTGATTATTGACCTCTCATCTGTCTGGCCGGATTGCTATTTTCCCAAAGTGTTACCACCAAGTTTCAGGAACCAATAGGGCAGGCCCGGCCTCACACAGCCGCGGACGGGCGCCAACGGGCCCGCTCTTGGCCCGGACGTGTCCCACGCTGTGGAACGCTTCAGATGATTATATGGTTCTCCGGCGCTTGCTGAGTGCATTGCGGCCCTCCTCCGGGTCGGGGCTGCTGGGGGATGGAGTCTCTTTCCAGGCTAAATCTCTTTTAGGATAGCAGCCTAATATGGATAATATATCCTAACCCAATTTCTGAAAGCCAACATAACATGAAAATAAAATAGTTGTTAGATCCAAAAGGTAGCCACAGTACTGAAGTAGGCAACACGTTTTTTATGGGATTTCCGCTTCTTTAGGGCTTATTCAATGCATAGAACACAATAACAAATTTCCAAGATAAAAGTCAGTAATGACATTAATCTATTAAGAGATTAAAGTGAGGTACGTCCACAATTAATTTTCATATATAAGTTTGAAGCCTCCTTCATTCATCAACATGTTCCAAAATCAGGTCATGGAAATATGGTCCCATGGAGAAATTGTAGATAAGGAAACAGTACATCCTTCTAGTGTAAAAGCAAAACAGCACGTTCTCACAAGAAGCTTCACATAGTATCTATTCAACCTCCTGTCACTCATTTTGCCTCCTCTGAGGCTAGGGGTCACAAAGGCAGTGTAAGATGTAAGTAAAAGGTCGTTTAACTACCTAGGCCTGTATTGGGGTACATTCGGGAAGATTACGAAGATGGCTGACTGGTGAGGAGCCTGCATCGGGAGCTCCTCTTGCTTGGGATCGAAACTGGCAAAATATCCATGCTAGCCCCAGGTACAATCGGTACGGAATCGGTATCAGACACAGAGATGAAATTATCTGCAGTATCCGTGATTAAAGATTTAATCTCCGGTTTCTCACCTCATCAACCACCGAGTGGGAAGAGCATCCCGGGAACGGCGACGCTGAACTCAGACTCGGAAGACGTCCACAGCGGCAGTTTCAATGCCGATTACCCATTACGATTCCACCGCCGGTCAATAGCCACAATTTGTTCTCCTGCGAGACAACATACTTCATAGTATGCCAAGACGGAGAGGAAAACTTGCGCATCCTGCGAGCAACCGGGAGTTAAGGCGAGGCTGGCCGCAGGCTCTGGAGACCTCCACAGCGGCAGTTCCACCGCCGGTTGCCCCCCATGGCAGTGCTGCCCTGAGCCCGCTGCCGGCTTTGTTTGTCTCCACCGCAGGTCATCCCCTGTGCTCTCTCGCCTGCGAGACTTCGCTTGAGCCCAGGATTAGCGGTGTTGTACACAAGGAGTTGCACGTCCTACTGACCCATCGCCCGGACCAGCGTGGGATAGCTAGACCCTCATTTTTCAGGAGGGTTTTCGCCCCCGCTGGGGTGCCGATTTCGCCATTTGACTCCCACCATGCCTATACTTTCGGATGCAAGCGGATGCTCTTATTCAGGGGAGCTCATCGGCGTATCGAAGAGCACACTAAAGGGATCTTTACATTAATTCGTATTGACTGTTGGCCTCATATCATTATATTTTTCTTTGGAACACATTGGGTGTCTATTTTGGGACCCCCTTCTCGGGGGGAGATGTCGATCACCAGCGGTTGCCACTCTTGACAAGATGGCAGCAAAACAGACATTTAGGGAGAAGGAGCTATCCAGGTCTTATTAAGAAATATTTAATGGACTTCTCTACTTAACACCCGCATTGAATTCAAAGTTAGGACCACCCAATACAGTTAAGGTAAAAACTGAAAGAGGACTCTACCCCAACAAGTCCAAGTTATGGAAAGTGAGAGAGGACTCTTAAAAACAGAGTGTGTAGCAAGCGTAGCAGCCATCTTGGAATGACTCATTAAGAATAGGCTGGTTCCTTGTGAACACAAACAAAACTCCCCCGATACCCCACTCATCAAATCCACAGGTGAGTCTCTCATTCGGACCTATCTCCTCCTCAGCCTCATGCTCACCTCCCCACACACTCCCTGACCCTGCTCTACCCTTATCTTGGCATGGGCATACGATCAACAGCCTTTCCAATCTATTCGGACGAATGTGACCTGATAATCCCCACTGATCAATGGATGGCACAATTTTCTTTGGTTTGTTTTAATTTTCAATTGCTATATTGCCGATCATTTAAGAGGGGACAAGTCCTCACCTAATACAACTACACCACATAAATCGTCCACACCCCAAGGTCCATATACAATGGCGCTATAGCACATTCTTTAGTAGGCCTAGCTCATAGGTCAAACCTTTTTGGGTTCTGTCTACTTATATAGTTCACTATTCTTAATAGACCTACCCTATTTGTGACTAGAACTGACCCAAGAACTCACCGTCTCCTAGCATTCTGCCCTCCACCCACCATGGCTACATCTATTTCCAGTCCTACTGAAGGCTCACTTTCTCAAGTTGGCTTCAATGCCTTTAAGATTACTTATCCTCCTAACCTTACTAAAAATGCAGTTAAGAAATTCAAACACAATATAATCAAAAGTCACCCGGAACTGCTTATATCTGACACCTATTTCTGTCTATCCAATGGCAACATCCTGAATGACCTAATATTTTTCACGAACAGAAGAGCTCAATGGAGGAAAACCCTCATATCCTTATTTCAGGTCAAACAGATAAAGAAAACACCTCATTGTTTCAGTCTTTCCGTTACTTCCTCTCCAACCTTCAAAGCCGATCTCACCATTACCATTTACTATAACGGGATCGTTCTCACTCAAGCATCGGATCGAAATCTAGAACAGTTCGGCAAACTCTTTATGAAGATTAAAACTAGCATCCACAAGGTTTCCCCACAGCGCTGTTCCCAGTTCTTCTTCTGATACACCTCCCTCCTCGCCCTCCTATCGACCCTCGGCCCTGCAGGGTGGCGAGTCGAATGCTCCAACCATTGCACTGCCAGTTACCCTCTCACCATTACCAACCACTCTATCAAGGCTCCCTGGAACACCGCAAATCCTCAGTGACCAACTCTCCCCTCGAGAACCTCTCAATACCGCCACTGACCCATCTGGCAGCCAACGTAACCCTTCCCCCCGCCGATTTTCCCCACACAACCTCTACACCTCCCCCAGCACCCAGACTTGGTGGCACGCCAGGACCAACTCCACCCTCTGGAACCTCTCAATACGGCCACTGACCCATCTGGCACTCAACAAGACTCTTCCTCCCTGCCAGTTTTCCCCTCACAACTTCTACCCCTTCCCCAGCACCTTGACCTGGTGGTGGCATGCCTGGACAATTTATTCCTCCAGCTGCACCTTCTCACCGCCGAACTTCATGAACTAAAAGCCCTCTCATCGGAACATCTTCCCCAGATAAGCTCCCTCCTCTCCTGTACGAATCGGCCCAGAGCCCCTGCTAGCGCTAGCGTCAGAGCTCGCCTTGACCAAATCTCTCCCCTCTCTAGCTCTAAAACCGTGCCCCAACCTAACGCACCCTCCCGCCCCAGAAGATCGTTGGCCCATCTCAAGCTCAACGATATCGATGACTTACTCAACTCTTACTCGCTTATCTTAGACCCCAACAAGAGTCCTATGGGGCAAATCCAAGCCATTCACCCAAACCCGAACAGAGAACCCCCCACAACCTTAGAGTCATAAACAACGACAACCTCATGAGAGTGAACATCATACAGACTCCTCCCCCCCTTACACCGGTACAACTTAAATGCATACTACTCAACTGCAGGTCAGCCAGCAAACACGCCTCTGATAGCTTCGACCTCATCCAACACAATGAGATAGACATCATCATCCTCACTGAAACTTGGCTCAATCCCTCTTCCACTCCTATCCTAGACCTCCTAGTGCCCCCAACCCACAACATAATTCGTCTAGACAGAGCTCTGAAAGTGGGAGGCGACTTAGCCTGTATACACCGGAGCACTCTTGCGGCCTCCCTCTCCGAGTCTTCTATGCCATCATCATGCGAATACCTTTGTCTCAACATCTCCAATAACAATCACCTGGTGTGCAAATTGCAAACATTCTATCACCCCCCTGGGGATAACCTCCCCTTCATCGAACAACAAATGGAAATCATCCCTGCAATGTTGATTCCGCCCTGTCCCACATCTACCTCGGTGATTTCAACCTCCACTGGTCTAACCCTAATGACCAAGCTGTAACATGGCTCAAATCTTTCTTGAGTGATCACAAGCTGATTCAACATTGTGACTGGCCAACACATAATAAAGGTGAAACTCTGGACCTCATCATCACTAATGAACACACCATCACAATGGATACCATCACCCCTTGTGATTGGTCCGACCCCCACAGCATCTTATTCCATATCAACTTGATGGTGTCTCTAAGGAAGGGTCAACCAACGAAATCGAAGAATTGGAAAGGGACCTCAGAGATATCAACACAGCTGATCTAGCAACCCACTGTAAACGTGCCCTCTCTTCCCAAGTCGACATGTCTGAGGTTCATGTACTCACTGACTTTTACAACTCTACTATCTCTAGTATAATGGATTCTGTCGCTCCACTTCAACAAAAAAATGCCTCAACCAAAATATCCAGACCTTGGTTCAACTGCAACTTAAACTCGGAACGTTGCAACCTTAAGGCTATCGAACGATCCTGGAGTTCCAAACCATCCGCGGACCTACTAAAAAATCCTTAGTACGGTTAGGAGCTCCTATAACAAGCAAATCAAGAGAGCTAAGGCGAACTACTTCAGATCCCAACTTAATCAGGCCGCAAATCACACCAAGAAACTTTTTGAACTGGTTAAACAACAATCAGTGGAACATCAAACCGCCCTGACTCAGAAGTCAGCCCCCCCTCTGGCTGCTTTCTTTATGGAGAAATCAAGACTCATCAATATTAAACTGGATACCAAGCGGGCTCTACTGCTATCCAATGGGTCTACTCCCCGCCCGGCCCTAACGGACAAGATCCAACCAAGAAGCCTGGGCATCAAGAACAATGCCTCCTGGGTCACATTTACCCCCCTCACTGAAAGAGACATTAAAAAGGTTCTTCAATGTATCAACCCTTCTAACCACTTCAGCGACCCGTTGCCATCTTCCATCTTCAAAGAAATCAAGGATGTCCTCTCTTCCATCTGGACAAAGATTGTCAATGCGTCTTTGTCACAAGGTACGATCCCGGACTGCCTAAAAGCAGCTCAGGTAACACCCATATTAAAAAAACCTACCGCAGACAGCGCTGACCTTAACAACTTCCGCCCTATCTCTAACATCCCCACCCTCACCAAACTCCTAGAAAAAAGCGTCCAATCGCAACTCTGTGCTCACATCAAAAATTTCAATCTCCTGGACCAACATCAATCTGGCTTTCGCAGCGGGCATAGCACTGAATCGGCTCTCACTCATGTTATGGATGAGATTCTAAAAATGCTTGATCAAAATTAATCGTGCCTCCTTATCCTCCTTGACCTTTCCTCTGCGTTTGACACTGTTAATCACGACAACCTCCTATCCATCCTAGAGCACAGGATGGGCCTGTCTGGTTCGGTGTTGCAATGCTTCTCTTCCTTCCTCCAGCACAGATCCCAAAGAGTGAAGGCAAATCACTCTCTCTCTCAGTCATCTCCAGTACTCATGGGTGTCCCCCAAGGGTCCACCCTATCTCCCATACTCTTCAACTTGTTCTTGGAACCATTAGCTGATGCACTAAATTCCATGGAAATTCTCTTCCACATGTACACGGATGACACCCAACTCTACCTGAAAATCTCCTCCCCGGATATCATCACCTCACTCAACACTATCCTACTGACTACTCAAAACTGGTTAACTGTGAACCACCTCCTGCTCAACACCTCCAAAACAGAATTTCTTCTCATCTCTCCCCCAAATCATACTCTGATGCCAGACCTCTGGATGAAGCACCTCACTGCCTTCAACTGCTCCCGCCTCATCATCGACTCACCTAAATCGCTCGGAATCACTGTGGACAAGCACTTGAACATGAAGACTAATATTAGCAATGTGTGCATGGGAGCTAACCACTTGTTGAGGATACTCAGCAATCTCAAATCTTTCCTCCCACAAGCTGGCTTCAAACATGTGGTCCAAGCGCTTGTTTTGCCAAGGTTAGACTATGGCAGGGCTACGCTCTGTGGTCTTCTCAAATACTCATAAACATATGGATCCACCCGTAGGTTGAGTATATTAGGAAAATTCCTCAAGAAGACGAAATGTATCCCACGGCCGTGGAGAATACAAATCAGTTGTTTAAATACCCCTCACACACCAAAAGGGCCCTTGGTGTCATGCTTCATCATAGGGGTCTTCCCGCCCCTCTACGGGACGGGGCGTGCTGCGACCTACGTCTACGCGGGAGCACTGTTATAAGTGAAACCACTATGTGTGATGCAAGGGTGTGAGAGGAAGGGTCAGGAGTGAGTGGAAAAGTGAGTTAAAAAATACCTGGCTCTTATGGTTGAATGAACTTTATTAAACCGTATGAGCTGGTATTAGTAAAATAGTGGGGGGAGGAGGAAAGTATGCCTCAATGAGCTAGACCTCCTGATGGTGCCGACATGTTTCGAAGCTTCCCCAAGCTTCTTCTTCAGGACCTTAAGGATCCCTTCCTAAGACTCACAGTGATGTATTTACAATGAAAAATTAACGTATTGTGTCCCAAATAAATAGAATAATGTGGGAAGAAAATAACTTCCAATGGTTAGTAATGCCTAAATAGGTCTTATATGGTCCATTTACTTGCTGTAAATGAGAAAATTACTTCATGAGCTCAGGACCTGGTGGGGGGAATGCCAACTCGGCTATGAATCCCTGGGAAATTGTCCCGCCAAAATAACCACCCCGGTCGGCTCCGTCTTCTCAAATACACCTTGGCCCCATTAAGGGCCACATTGAATGCAGCGGCCCGACTAGTTATGGGGACCAAAAGAAATGTGCACATCTCCCCAGTCTTGAAATCCCTAAATTGGCTGCCCTACAAAGCAAGAATACAGCTAACGATTGCTTGCCTATCGCACAAAGCCCTCCATTTCAAAACCCCCAGTTATCTAGCGCAAAAGCTAGAACAATCCGGAGGCGGAAGACCTTCTAGGAGTGCCAACTCTCTCCTCCTGAAACCTCAAATCTTTCGCAAAAAGAGAACATGTCACAAGCTTTCCCAGGCTCAGCTCCGAAGATCTGGAACTCTCTCCCACTTGCTTCCACTGAGGCCTCAATGGTGTTAGAGCATACCTCCTGTGCCCCCATCAAGCAGGGGTGTTCTCCCAGATAGTGGGATCCGCTGTTGGGCAGGATTGTTCAGGATGGATCTGGGGGTATGCAGGAGCTGCTTCGAAACACGGCGGCTCGGGTCATGCCCCCCACATAACAAGTGATTTAACAAAGGCTTAAATATGCCAAATTGTTTGCAAAGTAGATATTTGTGCTAGGGAACAGTACATGCAGGTGAGAGCTCTTCAGAAGGCTCCAAGTTCCCAGAGATCAATGTTCTAGTTATCTAAGAAAAAATGCGACTTCTACAAGCACCAGTGGCTGAGGGTATTTGACCTATTGTCCTACTAAGTAAAAAATGTATGACCTTTGTGTGAAAGAAAAAGCTACCTCCAGATAGGATTGAAAGGTAGGAGAAATCTGGGGACTAGAGTGTTAAAAAAAAAAATGAAAAAAATCTTAAGGATAAAATTAGAACAGGCATTTGTGCAAAGATAAAACACTTGTTGGAATAAAACCAAGTTTCTGTCGCTAGATTCCAGGGCCAAATAAACCCCTTCATTATACGATAGAGGTGACGTGAGCTATGGATCTGTTATCCCTCTGGCTTGACATTACTGGTCTTCTCCCTCCAGATATCGGCCACACACCTGCGGGATATATACTTGTCATTGTGAGTTTATTTCTATGATTAGTAAGATTATAATGAGGTGCCACGTCACACTGTTTAAAATGTGCTATTCAAAATGACTTAATTTATATTCAGAATGAGTAGCTGCATGTTACTTTGCAATCTGCAAAACAAATTGAAATTGGTTCTTCATTCTTGTTTGTTATATGCTCGCAATATTGTTTAGAATATGAAGAATGAGTTTAATAAAATTACATTCCAATGTTAAGCTAATATATAGGGTGTTTGTTTACTCAGAGTCAAGTGTTATGAATGTGTTTTTATTTGTGTCAAGGTCGCAAGATATAGCTTGCTTAGGCACACAGGCAAATGTGAGTTATGCAATTAAATCTTAAAAATATGATATTCCTTTACACTGAGAAATTGTGTTATTAAATGAAATATCTGTTATGTCAGGCACAGATCCAGAGACGTAGGGCATTTATTATATTTGAGAAGTGTCTGTTTTGAAATGTTTTTTTATTAAAGCCAAGATCTTGGGGTATTTGGCACCCAGCACCTATTTAAGGGAGGTTAAAATGGACAATACAGGGTGGCAAAGGAACTGACACCATGAGGGGAACGAGATATGATGGTCATCTTGCTTGGAGAACACAATATCGTTTGTATTTTAGGCTCTAACAAGGTCACACTGTGCCCCAAGACCATGTCACAGAGAACAACATGAAGACGTGAATGCTATAAGGAAGTGTTTCTTAGCCTTTTGACTTTTGTGGGCCTCCAATGAATCACCACTGGAAGATGGGAAAGCCCACCTAAGCAATTTCTATGAATTGACCCTCAAAAATAAATATACAAAATACAGAAACAAGCGCACATCAAACAAATACACAAATTCTGAACAATTTTATTTGTTACAAACAAAAATTAAACAAAATTCAAAATTTTGACTTTAACGGTAAGGAATGAGCTTTTCAAAAAGTGGTTTTATTTCTAAACACTTAGCTATATAAAGTACTCTAGCATATCACCTCATATTTTATTGCTACTAATGAATGCTTTCTTAGTGTCAGAACATACTGATGCATCAATTGAGGCTACAAATTGTCCATATTAAATTGTGTTTGCTACACCCTTAATTCAAGCTAAGGATATTAACTTAATTGTTAACATTTTATTTCAAATCTCTTCAGATTTAAAGAGCATTGCAAATGGTTTCATTTTACAGGTTGCGTTTTATGTATATTGTTGGAAATAAAAGTCTTTTACATGGTATTCTATCAGATTTTTGCCTAAACTCTCTTTGTTGGCCCTAGAACTCCACGCTTTATCCCTGATAACCAGTGGCAAAGTACATGTGCTCCCTCTTTAAACATGATGAAATTGGTATACACCAGATTGGTGCATTTAACATACCTATAAGTCTCTACTGTATAGGACAAAGTGTCAACTGGGCTTGTAAGTTTAGTGTCACCAATGGGCTGCAGTCCCTATTGTGCGTCCTGCTGTTGTGACACAGCAAACAAGACCCCATGGCCTACCACAGTAGCCTGGCAGTGCAGTTTCAGACTGACAATTTGACCTGTAAAAATAAACTCTTTTGACAGGCCTAAATAATCCTTAAAAATATCAAAAAGCCACCCCTTACATAGACCCTAGTGCCCATAATGTAGGGTGGATCCCGTTTAAAAGTAGAACATGTATATTTTTAAGGTTACATATCTTTACAGAGAAAAAACCTAAAAGCAACACTCACTGTAGCACAGCTGGCTGCCTCCATAGGAAAACTCTGGATTACATTAGTCCACCTTATAATGCTAGTTTCCTATTGGTAACAGCTAGAGAATTATTTCAGAAACACTGTTTACTATTGAAACAAAATCTAATTTAAAAGTAAGGTCAAATTTTATAACTATTAAGGAAAAGCTATGTTAGAAAAATGACCTTTTCCCTGTTCAAGCCTCTGTTGCCTTTTCTATAAGCACCACAACTGCCACCTAGCAGCTGATATCTCCCCTGTAGTTAGGTGTGATACCTCTTAGGACAGGAATAAAGGCTTTGGGTGTGTGGAGGTGTTGAACTTCCCTTGAAAGGATGGCCTGAGGGCTGTGCCCATGCACCTGATTTACTTCATAGGAGTCCTACCCTGTCACTGGCAGATGTAGCTCACACCTAGGCATCCCATCTCTATTTACTTCTAGTCAGGCTGGCAACAATCCCTGTGGGAGAGGGAGTTGCAGCAGAACTTTACAGTGACGACAGAGAAGGGGCTGCCTATTTCATAGCCACACGTCTGTGTAAGAGCTGGAAGATCCGACCAGGGTAAGAAAGATTCTGCCATGTTGGATTCAGGTAAAAAGGGGTTCTGTGGGATAGTTGACAGTACAACACACAGGAAGTGCAGATATGTGGGAATGAACTTCTTCTCCATTGGTTAGGAAGTGGCAGGAGTGGCCACACCCACAGACTGGTGCCAGGCATAACTGTGACCCTCACAGCAATCTACTCAGATTCAGAGGAGGACTGTCATATGAAGACCTAAGAAGACTGAACCTGCTTCTCTTGTACCCAAAAGTGACTCCAAGGGTCATAAGGCTGAACTCCTGACAGAGCTACAGAAGAAGCTTCAAGAGGCTGTTTTCTTCCATTCTCAGCTGACCAATTACAACCAAACCTGACTTGGACCCTGGTGCTGGCCTCTGTTGGAGTGAATCTTGACTCCTGAGTGCTGCTTGCAAGTTTTTTTAACACATGGCTGGTGTCAAAGTGTGAAACTGTACTAGTTCTGCCGAACACTAAAACCTTGGGAGTAGATATTTTGTGGCATTTTTTTACTGGAGAACTGTATTGAGATCGGCATCAACCTGCCAAGCAGACCCAACATGTAGTAGTGCTATAGTTTAAGTAGGTATAGTAGCAAAAGGGTATGGTTAGGAGCAAGGGAGATAGAATATATTCAGAGGTGTGGTTCCTATGGTATATGTTGGGGTAGAGGTACTAGGGTATACATAGTGGTAGTGCTAACAAGGTATAGGCAGGGTTAAATGTACATAAAAAAGATAAGTGGAGGGGCTAGTGTACACATTTCAATCCCATAGGTCTGTCCATCACTGGGCTCCTAATCAGACACCAAGTGACACACATGGGACCTCCTCCATTTAATATGATCAACTCTATAAATGTTGTTATAAGTAGCCTCCTAAATCTTACCATCCCAAATCTGATCACCTCCATCTCATTATGATCACTAACACCCATACACTTCTATTTCACTAGTACCTAATAATCCTTTGCATCGCATCAGCAGCAGCAAAAAGCCCCTCTTGATCTGACCTTCAACAGACAAGCTGCTATGTCTGACCATCACAAATATTTGCCCCAGCCCTCAATGCTACCTGATAGCCATCCACCGTAATGGACTGCAATCAGGTATTTCCTGATCAAATGTGATCATATCATACCTCCATCCAACTTTCCCATCAAACACGGCCTCCGACAGGCAGCCCACAGTAGACCTAAGCTTCTCAACGTTTCAGACAGCAACAAGCAGATTGAACCCCTACAAGATAAGCTACTGGCAGACTGACCATTCTGTACACAAATCCGAACACTGCCAGGGAAAAACACAAGAACATAACACACCGGATAGCCTTTGGCGATCTAACCACTGCCATATACCCTTGCCTCATTTTGATCACCACTATAAAGCATCCTCATTCATATCACCTCGAGACAGCCCACCTTTCATTGATTTAAACATCACCTGAGAGGCTATCCCAAGATCAGACTACAAATAAATCGGCCTTCCACAGTCTACAGCTGACAGACCCTTGTACTTACCACCACCTGGCAGGCTTCTACAGATCTACCAATATCAGACATATTTTGTCTGACGTGACCACTGCTATAATTAGGGTCCCCTTATGAACACCTCTAGACAGTCTTCCTGTCAAAGACTTCACTCCATTAGATAGAAACATTACACATCTGCTCATTACCAGACAGTCATCACAGATCTTTACACCATTAAACAAAGAAAACTCAAGCAGGTCAACCAAACCCTCACACAGAAATGCCCAACACATCTGACCAATTGAAAACATACCTCCACCTCCCCTTGCAGAGAAGTATTTTATTCTGTAAAATATGTATTTTCGTCTATACAAGTGAAAACTTTTCTTTAAGGACTGAGTTTTGATATTCTATATATTGTTTCCAGTTTGCATCTGTTCTTTTTCCGGCAATTAGATTGCTGGCAAAAGAATAACTACGAACTGGAAAAAATATATGGAAAATCAAAACTCAAAATCTGACTGCAAGCTCTAAAATATGAAAGGAAAGGAAATTAAGCAGTAGCCACTTAAACCTATTCACGTTGGTAACCTAAAATAAGGTAAATGAAGATAATAACAGACCTGTGGTCTTCCAGACCACATGGCAGTGTGCAAATCCAACGACACAAACAACCGATCAAAATGTTCGCACTCCCATCATTGTCCACTATACCATTCACTTCTTCTCCAGGATAATATGATGAATCTATAAAGAACTAAAAATGAACTTCAACATACCGGAATATTCTGACATAACAGAAGGAACCCTCCCAAAAGGATTAAACTTCGAACAACGTACTTTGCAATCCACTTTGCAGTTTGTATCACCCAATATCCCACTTCTTTGGTCAGGTCTTTGGAACCACATAGTGACCATGTACCCATGCAATTTCAACAGGTTTTTAAAGATGTCAGAAGTGGTTTGACAAAGGTGGGCACATTGCTGAAACAATTATTTTTGGATATGTGGGTCCTTCTTCTGGTGTTGATTTTTTATTTCCCTTTGTTTAATTACATGACATTTTGGGACTATTACGCAAAAGTGCATGAACAGCAAAGTGGCATTTAGCACGAGATGCATCCTTGCATTCGTTTTGGGCATGAGGACCCATTTCGTGCTAAGAAATAGCACTTACCTGCACATTATGCAAACAGCAACCGCTAGCCTCCTGTTAATTCCTGTTGTTCTCTTGCTTCCTCAATAGGAATTTCCCTAAATGGACTGGTTGTATTACGTGGTATAGTGCGGTCATTTCGGGCATATCACATAAATAACGCAACGGCCGGCACTGGGCGGGGAAAGGGGCGGGCACTGAAGGGGTTAAGCTCGAAAGTAAATTCCATCGATGCCAAGTTTTATTTGGAAAGAATTGGCTCTAAAACGCAGTTTGGGTAAATATTCTATATAGCTGGCATGTTTCACATCTCTAAAACCATTGTGCTTCCTTTAACAGAAAGAGTGATGCTTTTATTTAATAATACACATGTGCCATATATGCAGGTTTGTGACGTGATTCTTTGATTTATGATGAGGTGTTGTGGCTTGTGTCATCTAAAGCCAGCTAATGAAAAATTGTTGGAAGCCTTTTGAAGGTGTTCAAAGAAAACAAATGTCTAAGGTCACATGGTAATAAATTCCCAAACAACATAAACGGTATACAGAATGCATTGCCCTCATTAGCTTTTAGTTTGAAATTGAGAATAGAGACTGGACACTTATCCTGCCATCTTAACTTCTGTACTGGACAACATCCTATTACACACGTAGATGTGGGTCATCTTGTTGATACATTAAAAAAATTAGAGAACCTGTGTATAAGAGATAAAGCATAAAACCAGAAAGGTCCGCAACTTTGCAAGTTATTGCTTCAAAAAGTAATTGCTTCTTGTGCAATATTCCCAATGCCTTGGCGCTAGTCACCAATTTGTGCGCAGGCAGAGATGACAGGAATGCACCGCATGTCATTAATATGATGCATTCCTGCCCCTTCCTTTTGACGCAGGGCAGTGCAGCATGGAGACTTGTGGCGCTGCCCTACGTCAAAAAGTATTAAGTGAGGCCCCAAAGTCTTCAGCTTTGCTCACAACGTTCTAAAGATCTGAAACTGGTGAAAAATCCTCTGAGTGTCTTCCACATATGATTGGGCGTTCTCGATGTTGTCCTTGTTAATTAAAAAGAAAGGGGTGAGAAGGATGTTGATCCATAGGGAGCCTGAACGATCCATAAGACCAATGGGATAAGAAGGGGTCCAAAGAGACTTCTAAGCATATTAAAAGAAGGCTCAAACAAGGTGAGAGCATTCGGATCTGTACAGCTTGTTGAGGGCAGTGTTCTCCGCAAAGTAGGGTGCGGCGCTGTAGTAAGTACCGCTGGAAGATCCAGCACGGCCAGCAAGCATCATGACCAGTGAAACAAAGAGCATTGTTGCAGAGCCCAAAATGGCCAGATTCCGTCCCAAACCGGAGTTGGAAACATGCCTCAATGGGTAGGAGACAGTTGTTAAAGCCTAGATACTCCTGTGAGTGGGAGACAATGATTTCTATTGCACCACACATATTTAACCCTGTGCACAGATGCTGGTACTGCATGGAAATCAGTAGTACGGTATGTGTTATAAATATGCAGTGTATTTTCAGTTAGTTCACGAATACAACAAGAAAAGTTAGTGGTGAAATAAAGTCCTGGTGATGGAGTGAAATGAGAGAGAGGGTCGCCATGAGGGATCCTTTAGAAGAGCTGTGTATACTTGGAGCATGGTCTAAAAATGAAGGGGGACAGTCAGAAAAAGTTACCTCACCTACAGCACCAAAATATTTGAGACAGCCCTACTGGGTTTATAAAGGATTTTTCATTACAGTATTGAAAAGTGTATTTTATCTAGACTATTGCCTAATAAAGTATCAAATCCTGATTATTAATACTGTCTATGCCCTAAATTAATGTTATGTTCCTGCGGCTTTCACTGTAATATATCCTACCCCAGTACTGCTACGAAATGCGGAGACGTTTGGTAACGTAGGGGCATATTAACAAGGACCGGCGATAAATATCACAAAGTGCGCTTAGCGCTTGCATATTTATCGCCGGCTATCTCTGGAATTTATCGCCCGGTTAGCGCGTTATCAACAACACGCATCGCCGAGGCGATACAAATTCCAGAGATAGTGTGGAAATAGCCGTTTTCCATGGTGGAAAATGGTGATATCCTAGATAATAGGGCCTGTGCTCTTAGCCACAGAATCCAACCCCCATTTTAAGTATGCCTTAGTCAGGAATTTAACAGACGTTAAATTCCTGCGTTAAGGCATACTTAACGCGATTTCAATCATCGCTACCCTTCCTTGTTAATATCGCGAAGCTGCCTTCACGATATTTTCCCTGGTTGGTTTCACAGCCACGCCTACTTTGTATCTCATCAGCGATGCAAAGTTAGGCATACTGGAAACGGGCGCTAAGTCAGCAAAACACGCAATAGCGCATCTTTGCTGATAAGGCGATAAACGGCTGCGAAAGCAGCAATAATTTTATAGCGCCGCCTTGTTAATATGCCCCTTTATTTGTCCCATTTAAGTTAGTCTGTGTGCTACCTGAAACTGCTTTCAGGTCATGTCATGGTTCCAGTTCTTCCCTGCGATAAAGTTCAAAAGGTCACTGAAGCAACATATGAAGAATTGCAAGTGCAGCCAATTTTATAGTAATTACTGCTGCAAAACGCTGAAAAGGATTTGTCTTGCTGTGAAAACCACATAAACGGCGCAGGCGTTCACTCTTCCAAGGGAGGCTTGTTTATCGAACAGAGAACCATGTTCAGGAGACAGAAGTGGTTTATGATGATGCTCAATCCATGTTATTTTGTGGTAAATCTTTTGATATATCGAAGGAAATCGAATGCTCCGGTGTGACTCATAGGGCCCTTTGAGCCTGGTACACCCCCTTTCTCTTACTTTTACAATTGCAGATTCTTCCACTTTCCTAACTGCTTGGAGTACATTTTGATTTCATATAAAACTCTAATGTAGCTTTAGGCTGCCAATGCTTTAAGGTACTTCATTTTCAAGCGGGAAAACGATTAAATGGCTTAATTTCCCAGCTTGGTAGAAGTCAAGCATTCAGGTAAGTGGTACTGGCAAATAGTGCCAGCTGCTACATGATAATACAGGCCTCAGCTGGCTATGTCTCTTCTCCATTCCTAATTCTTCTGTTATTACTCCTGCTTCACATACATGTTAGTACATTCGTATTGTTTTTAATGAAGTCGCTTATTATAATTTTGCACACTATTAGAATGTATTATATATAAAACATTAAAAAGAGAAACATTCGTACCGGTAGTGCATTGAAGACAGTAAGAGAAGGTGGTATTCAGGGCATGACAAGAAACAATAAAATGAAAACATGAGAACTTGGTAGTTTGGTGAAACAGAAAATGATTTACTGTAAAATAATAAGGAATTGGTTGGTGGATACTAAAAAAACGCAGAAATTTAAAAACTGGTTAAAAAGCACAATTTAATATTATACTGTGAGCCCAAACAGTAAAAACCATAGACTTTTCCAGAATGTATCTACGTATGTGCTTGTAATTGAAAAAAAAAAGTTTTGCATTTTGTATTGCATCTCAGTACATGTTATGTGTCTGTCCGTAGGACTAACACTGATCGTACTCAACCCTAAATCTCGAATCTACAACCCCTGCTGGTCTGGAGCCAGGTGGAGTCCTGTTCCAACAGCTATACGTCTGCTAACTTCCGCTCCTGGTTATGTGAATCATGAGGCAGTGCCACCATCCAGTGCTATAGGAAAAATACACAAGTCACAAGCATCAATGAAGGTCTCACCATTGACTAGAAAACTACGCAAAGCTATGATAGAAGACATTTGGCATGATTCACTAAGGGAGATCTACCTTTGGAGTTCTTTGCACACATAGACTTTCAGCTGTGCCTAGACAGAGATCTCCACCCACAGGGTATTGGTCCATTCGGATGGAAGCATCCAGGGCAGGGCCAGTATGGCCCTAGCAGGCACTTGGCGTTTCCCCAGTGGGCCGGATGGGTTGGGGACGGTTTCGCGGCCATGGGGGCTGGTTTTGTCACTGGGGGGTGTTTTTCTAGCAGTGCCGCAATATCGCCCCCCTGTAACAAAATAAAAGTGGCAGCGGTGCTCGCAACTAGAGCTTCTCAGTGCCATTAGCATCCCCCCAAGGTCTGGCGAGTGGAATTGCCATGGCTGGTTTCGCTTCCCAGTCAGGCCGTGGATGCATCTATGTAGTAGTTCAGTTATGAGTCTCTGTCGCCTCACCCAAGGAGGTGGAGCTTCTACTACTGAAGTACAGACGTAGATTTCTACAGTATGCCTGTTGGGGGAATTCAACACCTAAGCGGAGGAGATCTCTGCCGCTGGGGTGCAAAACTTTGAGTGGAAGGAAATAGAAAAACATCGCACACCTGATCCATTTTTCACATACCAGTCACACATTTACTATGCAACTACATAGATACAGTCCAATCTCTAGGCTCTGCACTCTTCTCCTTGAATTGCCTCACTAACAGGATGCCACACACCAGCTCCAGACTCCAAGATGTAGCCACCACCACTCAAAAGAAATAGAAACTTTACAGAGAAGGAGCTCTCACCACTAGTTACAGTAACTCTACTCATACCATTTTTTTCTTCCCCCACTCTTCACAGAAATGCAGAGAGTAAACTTTTTTAATTGTTCTCAGCACGCATTCCTTTCATTCAAAACAACAAAAGGCTTCCTTCTGTGTTTAAATATATATATATATCCACCAGAGGGCAATCAACGTGATAAATAACGAGCAATAAGTCGGTCCCGGTTAGTTGAGTGCAGCCCCCAGATGCTTGAAGCTCCTCCTCTGAAGAAGGCCAAAGGTTGGCCGAAATGCATTAGGACAACGGAGCTTACGAACAGAGAAAATAAAATCTTGAAACTCACCGCGATGTGTGCGGCTCCTTCTTTCCCTCAGGGAGAGGTTCTTGGAATATATATATATATATATATACACACATATTTTCGTGCGGCTACAGCACAATGGAGCACCCATCCCAGAAGCAGTTAGGCGATTTGTGGCATTCTTGTGGTGTACCTCATGGACTGGGGAATCGCCAAGCCGACGTAGCTTACAGCAACAACCTACCAAGCAATTGGGCCGTGACTGCACGAGGGAACATTACTTCCCGAGGTGGTGTTTCTGGGTTCTAGGTGTGAGTACTACGGCGGGATGAGGGTCCAGGACAGCCGCTTTTCTTCCTCAATAACATCCAGGCATGGGACGAGAGGAAGCAGTCACCGCCCACTTGGGGAGTAATGACGCTGGCCACTGCCTCACAGAGACTCGGAGTGCCGGGTCTCAGGACACTCTCCCATTGGCTGCCTCAGAGTGCCTCAACCAATCGTAATGGGGCACACGGTTTTTAAAGTGGACAGTATTTTGAACATTTATTTTCATGGCATTTGAGAAAGTCAATAGACGAAACGCGTCATGCCGCATTGTTCAAATAAAGCTTGCTTTCCTGATGCACCCGCGTGGGCTCGTTCCTTTCGGTGGAAGGGAGCATGGTTTTGTATATGTATGTATGTATGTATGTATATATATTACCTACTGGCGGTCGCCAGTAGGTAGTTATAGATAGGACCAAGTTTCCATAGGAAGAACATTTTTTGTTTTGCTTATAACTTTGGCGTCGTTTGATGAATCTTCATGAAATTTTCCAAACTAATACTTTGTTCATATCAGCTCCTATGTTGAAAGTTTGGGAGTGATTCGTCAAGGGGGGGCCGAGACAAACATGGGGGTCCCAAAACATGTTTTCTCCATGCAATTTCCATAGGAAACTTTAGACAAGGCTACAGGTCGAACGGGTGAACGGAATTACACCAAATTTGGCTACTTTACAGAGCATGAATATTGATGAAGATGATGGTTGCATGTTGTGTGTAGTGTCAGATATGGGTACATAGCAAAATGGTTTTCAAAAAAGCTCTCTAAGCAGAAGAGGAGTCTCTCATCAAATGCTGTAGAGAGAATGACTAAAATGGGTGGGGTCCTCCAACTGTTGCAATGGGAAATGTTATGAACCAATCAAATGCTTTTTTTTAAGGTCACATGGCAATCGCGCACCGAGTGCGCAAGGAGGCCGCACCCGACGCGATTTTGAGAAAATATATTTACCATAATATAAGTTTATTACAGTTAGAAATATATAAATGTTTAAAATATTTTAGATTATCGCTTGCTTTCATATACACTTTAAACTAATTTAGATATAGTTTTTAGACATAAAAGAAATTAGGGAATGACGTACCCGGCGCGACACCATACGTCTATGACGTAACACAGGGCCTGACAGCGTGCACTCGTAGCATACGCAACGCGCAGTGGGCGCGACCCCATACGTACATGACGTAACGCGCGGCTTGGTACTGCGTACCCGTCGCATACCAAAGTAGCAATACAAAAAACAGTGGTCCTGGACCTTATTTGTACAAGAAACAAATCAATTGCCTGTATGGTCTGTTTAGCAAATTTTTTCCTGAGCTAGCTTGAGAACAGTGTGACAGCTCATATTACTCAATACGTTATTCACAACAGAAGGATGTGCAACAACCTGTAGTTCAGTTCACCATGCATTTTATTCTCATGTCAATTTGTGAAACAGTTATTTATACGTATATTATTCTTATAGGGGAGGTTGCTCCAGAGAGAACGTGTGCAAAAAGAAAGGTGCTCAGGTGTAAAGTAGTGAGGAAGAATAGTCAAGGTAGTGACATAAGGAAAACAAAAACCTTTATTCATTTAAACAGTTGGACCGGTTGTAATTCACCGTCCTATATGGCCTGACCACATTCATATAACATTACATTTTTGTTACAATTCCAATTTACATAGAAATGTATCCTTGTGTGGCACATTGGGGATGGGTTCAGGGTCCAGGCCAGTTAGGGGGGCGTCGACGTTTCGACCCGTCTTATGGCCATATGGGTGATTTAAACCTTGGCCTGCGGGTCTTCCTCAGGACAGGGTGGGGCAACCTGTGAAGGTATGGGGCCGAGTCACATACCCGCCAATTGACATAAGAATAAAATGCATGGTGAACTAAACTACAGGTTGTTGCACATCCTTCTGTTGTGAATAACGTATTGAGTACTATGAGCTGTCACACTGTTCTCAAGCTAGCTTAGGAAATAATTTGCTAAACAGACCATGCAGGCAATTGATGTGTTTCTTGTACAAATAAGGTCCAGGACCACTGTTTTTTGTATTACATTGTACCCAGGTCCACGACCACGATTGGGTTACTCCATTTTTGTAATACATACCAAAGTAGCAGCTGGCGCGACCACATACGTATATGATGTTACGCGGGACGTGGTGCCATGAACCCGTCGGATACGAATTGCGCATCATTTACGAGTTTAGTAATATGGCGGATAGGATTCACGTGCTGATGGAGCTTGGTACACTACCGGTACGGGACTCCAGTTTTTTAAAAAAATAAAAAAAAAGATGTACATACTTTTTTTTGAAGATATAAAACATTACATAATTTTTTTAATTAAAAAAAAGGATAATAGAGTTCCAAAATATTACACACAAAAAATAGAAAAAATATAGGTTTTTTAAATATTAAAATATGAAATTAACATTTAAAAAACCATAGGTTTTACAGAGGTTATAGTTAGGAATTAGCATTTAAAAAACCTTAGAAATTCACTAATAAACCATAGGTTTCAGGGACGTTCTAGTTAGTTGGACATTTGAATCATAAAACCAGAGAAATTCACCCGTTATAGTTAGTTGAGCTAACAATAACTTGTGCGCCCGCAATGCACTGGTGATGACGTCACATATTACATCACTCATGACATGGTCAGTGACATCACTAATGACATCTCAAATGACATCACTGATGACATCACTGATTACATCATCCACGTGATAATTTGATGCACATACTGATGCCCTAATATAAGCTATGATACATGCACTCTAAAATACAGACTACTATTTTTGAAACGATACACACAACAATGCCAGATACTACATACCACCCTCTATTTCGTAGGTCTACACTCACATCCAGTCACTTATACATGCAGTTAATCATCAATACAGTTCTATAATATGCACACATACACCTATACATACAGTCACACTCCGCCACTCATCCATAGTTACTCACACACCTAGTCAGTCATGCAAAGAATCAATCACATATCCATTTACTCATGTATACAGTTATACACACCAACTCTGTTATTTATACACACACCACATCACTTATTTATGCAGATACTAACACATACTTACTATGTTATACAATCACTGATACAAGCAGGCACTCATTTATACACCCACTCTTCAAATAACTTATAGTCATTTATATACTCCAACACTCACATATACTTCCTTAAAACATATGTAGTTACTCACACATATACCACTGAGACATTCATTCACTCAACAACACACCCATACACACACTAACTCACCCATACAGCCCTTCCCAGATGCACTTTTGAACCCATACAACCAGTGAATCACCCACTCAGACCTCTATGCACACCCCCCACCCACCCACACAGAGACTCAGGCACCCATAAAGATACTCAGACAACAAATCAATAACCCATATAGACACTCATGTAGCTACTCACCAACCCATGCAGCTGCTTATACACCAACTGAGAGTCTAATACAGACTTTCACACAGTTTAGTTACTAACCCATGCATTCAGTAAGACACGTTCAATCACTCACTTATACAGTCTGTCACGCACCTACTAAATAATCCATTCAGGCACTTGTAAATCCACTCATTCTTCAATACACCTTGGCATAGATATATATGAAAAATATTTAAACTTTACAGAAACACACATTCACTGGATGATGTCAGCAGTGATTTCATCAGTAATGTCATTTGAGATGTCATCAGTGATGTCACTGACCATGTCATGAGTGATGTAATATGTGACATCATCACCATTGCATTGCGTGCGCACGAGTTATAGTTAGCCCAACTAACTATAACGGGCGAATTTCTCTGGTTTTATATGAGTCAAATGTCCAACTAACTATAAAGTCCCAGAAACCTATGGTTTTTTAGTGAATTTCAAAGGGTTTTTAAATGCTTATTCTAACTATAACGTCTGTAAAACCTATGGTTTTTTCAGTGACTATATATATATATATATGTATATATATTCATTTAAACAAACAAAGGTTAAAGCTCAGTTATAGTTAGGAACACTTCTTTTCTCTATACAAACGACGTTTAATCTACACAAGCTAAAAATTCTAAAGTTATAGTTATAACTTTAATTTACAATGTATCCACCACCTTCAAATTATTAGAAGTGGCAGACCTTGTTACACGCTCTTTTCAGCTCACTAACCTGCAGCCCAGAACTGGTTTAGCCCTAGTTGTTTTTTTGCTTTAGTGGTTCATCCTAAGTGGGATGGGAATGCCCAGATGTGGGTCCTGTGTATACCTTGTCACTGGAACCAAGCTAGACCTGGCTGATGAGTCCATATCAGGGGCAAAACCAGTCCTGGATTGTTTGTGTTCCGGTTCAGTGTGGATGTGGCTTAACAGTTCGGGTTGGACTGCTCCATTGGAGCAGGGTAAAGATTGATTTGTATATAGCTCAGTCCAAACTGAGGTGGCATAGTGTGCAAAATAATGATGTATTTGGACGTGGTCCTGGGAAATTACCAGTTGTTGAGAGTAATTCACGTACTCCATCAATCACTTTTTGGTATACATTTCATTGTTGCCCTAAGTAGAATGGGTATGCCCAGACGTGGGTCTCGTGCACACTGTGTCACTGAAACCAAGCTATACAAGCCTGAAAAGTCCACTACAAGGACAAAACCGGTCCTGAGTTGCTTGTGTTCTTGTTCAGAAACAGCTGCACCCTCCAGGCAGGGGTTCTGCCAGTTCCTAAACCATGTGGGAAGCCAGCTGTGGCTGAGGGGGACCTAGGACTCCCCCCGTTGCCCCCAACAAATAGTTTTAGAGTGACCAGGGTGCACACCGCAGAACCCACCTCTGGCCCTGGGGGATGGGGTCCCCAGAGCACAAGAAGGCTCGGGAAGGGGGGTCTGCACACACCCCTCCCATTAATAATAGAATTCAGCCCCGGGGAAGGAGTCCCTGGGGCCTAACAAGGCTTGGGAGTAGGGCAGCACACCCCCTCCCTTTTTTATGACATCTGGCCCTAGAAGATGGGGTCCCTGGTTTCTATAAAGGCTCAGGTGGGGGGCCACTCCACCCCTTCCACTATTATTATTCTTTGGCCCCAGGGGATGAGGTCCCCAGAGCTCATTTAGGCTCAGAAAGGGAGGCCAACCCCACCCCTAATATAATTGTTTTGGCCACCATGGGATGGAGTCCCCAGGGCCTCCTAAGGCTCGGGAAGGGGGCCACATGCTCCTTCCCTATAGTTAATTTATGGCCTTAGGGTTGAGCTTCTCAGGCCCATTTAGTATTGGGGAGGTGTGCATTACACCCCCTCCCGTCATATAAATTTGTTTGGCACTGGGGGGACAGGGTCCCCGGCATACATTTGGGCTTGGGAAGGAGAGATACATGCCCCCTCCTATATTATTAATGTATGACTCCAGGGGATGGGTCCCTAGGGCCCATTTGGACTCAGGAAGAGAGTCATCCACCCCCACTCCCATATAATTTCTGCATGTCCTGGGGAGTAAGGTCCCTGGGGTCCATTTGGTCTTGGTGATATGGTCCATGTGAGCCCCTTCCCTAATATCAATATCTTTGGCCCTAGAGGATGGGGTCCCCAGGACCTTCTAAGGCTCGGGAATGTGAGAACTGCACCCCTCACCTATAATTACAGTATTACCCTGGGAGATGGGGTCTACAGGGCCCATTTGGTCTCAGGGTGGGGGCTGTACACTCTTTCCTCAAATGTATATGTTTGCAGCCCTAGGAGATGGGGTCCCCAAGGCCAATAGTGGCTTGAGAGGAAACTGAGACCTTATCCCTTGGCAGGAACCTTGTTGCCTGCAGGGGGTTGGGCGCAGGGCTTGGCTGCAGGCAGAATGTGATGCATAATAGGTGATTGGCTTTATGTATGGAAATAAATATAATGTTACTTTATGTAAGAAAAAAACTTCTGGAAATCCACTGAAAAAATAATGGTTAAAGTGATATTATAGTTAGCAATCATACTACAGTTGACTTCTAGTAGACAGAGACATGTTAATACGATAAAGGCAGCTAGTTGTCAAATATGATACTAAATGGCTTGGTCTATCACTCAATTTTTGTGGGGTGGGAGTAGTTGGAAAGGCAACATACGCTCATGTGTGTGCTTCACAAGATGTTGTTTTTACATTTTTGGTTAGGAGTTAAGGGGGTGGGTCATACCGTTCACATCAAGTTGGGGTCGATGTGGCGTGGGTGGGGTAGTTGCATTTATTATTTGTTAAGAACACAGTGACTGTTTTTTTAGCAGCACCTATACCAGTGAGAATAGGCAGAGGGTCACACAGGCTAGGTCTGGCATGGGTAACTTGACTATAGGGTTTTCGCTCTTTTGTAAATGATGCATAGGGACTGCAATGAGGCGAGATTTATCTCCTGAAATATCAGGGGACTTAATAATCATTGAAAAGTATGCAACGTGATTGCATACCTCAAATGGCATACTATAGATGTCGCGCTCCTCCAGGAAACTCACCTACCCCTAGACAGCAAGTTTCTCATGCAAAGGACGCTTCAGGGGCACTTTCACGCAGCTGGATTGTCGACACATGCTAGGGGAGTGCTCACGTGGGTGAATTCAAAATCAGGCATCACATTAGAGCCAATAGTTGCAGATACTAATGGACGCTATACCATCTCTAGATGTAAGGGGAAGGGCCTCGACTTACTAGCGATTACCATTTATGGTTCAAATTATGACAATCCACACTTTTTCCAAGCTCTTTTAACATGCTGGCACATAAAAACTAACATGCCAATCATGATTGGGGGAGACTTAACTTGCATGCTTGATCCTACACTAGACCGATCTGGAGGTCCGCCCAGGCGTGCTTCGTCCTCCGCAAAATATATTGTTGACGCTATGATCCGTCTAGATTTGGTGGATACATGGCACACGCATTTGCCAGGGAAAGGGGGTTTCACACACTATTCAGCGCCACATGCGTTGCACACGAGAATAGATTACTGGTTGCTATCTAGAACATTATACCCAATGATTAGGGAATGCACGATTTTACACCGAACACTCTCCGACCACGCTCCGGTTGTAGTTGGGAGCGGCCTGGGGCAACACTGGCGGCTTTACTCTACAATCGAAGGGAAGCATCTGGGGTCACAAATATCTGTTCAGAATCAGGGAATATGTTGACGGACCCTGAAGATATTGCTAAGCAATTTGGGCAATATTACTCTGACCTGTATCGCTCTGGACAGTCATTAAACGAGAACACTGTCTTAGACTATCTTGCACACATTAAATTACCTTGGCTGACTAATCAACACCGTGAATATTTTATGAGGCCACTTGAGCCCTGGGAAATACATGAGGCTTTGAAAAGTATGAAATCGGCGGCTGCCCCAGGATAGGATGGACTCACGGTTGACTTTTACAAGGAATTTATAGATCTCCTGGTACCACATCTAGTGACATTAATTGAAGAAATCAGCTAGAGGGGAGCCCTGATAGTTACAATCTTGAAGCCAGGTAAGCCAGCACACGAGTGTTCCTCATTTCGGCCATTATTGTTATTGAATGTAGATACCAAAATCTATGCAAAGGTGCTTGCTAATTGCCTAGCCTCCCCGGTTCCGAAACTAGCCAGCACTGAGCAGGCAGGATTGGTCCTGAGTCACAATTTAACTTACAATTTGCAAACTTTCTTTGGTACAGTACTGCACACTAACCTGGTAGTCAAGGCGGCAGCTGTGTTTTTGGACGCAGAAATAGCCTTTGGCTCTGTGGAGTGGTCGTTTATGAATATGGTCCTGAGGCGAATGAGGGTGGGGGATCTATTCATTTAACTGGTAAATGTACCTTACACTTCCCCAATGGCAAGGGTAAAAATTGGTGACATGATAACTGCCCCTATCAAAATTTCCAGGGGTACCAGGCAGGGTTGCCCGTTATCTCCGCTTCTTTATGCTATAGTGGCTGAACCCCTGGCCAGTGCACTTAGGGAGTACCATGGATGGAGAGAAATATGTTTCCCAATAATAATTTTATTAGATCTTCTTACGCAGATGACATGCTGCTATATATAAGACACCCAAAAAATAATCTGTCACCTGTGCTCAGAGAGGTCATCCAGTTTGGGGAATTCTCTGGTTTAAAGATAAACTGGACTAAATCAATAATATTCCCCTTGACTGTGAGTACTGTTCCTTTCTAAATGGACTTCCCCCTGACGTGGTCAACTGATCCGGTGCGATATTTAGGCATTCAGATACATACTGACCCAGAGACGATTATTAAAGAGAACTATGGCAGTGCAGTTTCCGCGCTAGAGGAACAGTTTGAACACTGGATTCGCCTTCCACTATCTTTGATAGGCCGTATTTCATTAATGAAAATGGTGATTTTACCCAGGTTCCTGTTCCTGTTTTTGAATATCCCAATGGTTCTCCCATCACGCTTCTTTAAAACTATAAAAAGTATATTGATAAAACTGGCGTGGGCAGGGAAAGAACAACGGGTTCTTACTCTTCCCTATGCATTGGGTGGCATGGGTGCACCAGACCTGGAACTTTATTATTGAGCTGAGGGATGGACTCATGCGTTTCATTAGATACATCTGCTAATAGACCCTCCTCATCTTCATATAGAGAAGTTATCAGTATCTCCTGACATGCTCCCAGCTAGACTGTTTCACGCTCCCGATCATCTTACTAGTATCCTAGACTTGATTAATGCTACGGTAAATGCGTGGTATGATTTGGTTAAGAGACAGGGCTTTACTATATTATATTCACAGCGCACTCCATTGGAGTGGTGTGACTGGCTACCCATTGTTGGGGAGAAGGAAGTGTCTAAAGCATTCAAGATAATTGGCGTACTTGGGATAAGACTGGAGCTGAAACCCAAAATGTCACGCCTTTGGTGCGTTTTAATTTTTATAATGTTCACCACACTTTACAGGAACTTCTTGGAGAGGACATGGCGGAGCCGCCAGAGGTCACTCCCTTTTCGTTATTACTAAAAGCCGACTCACCCAGCGGACTGGTATCTAATATTTATAGTACAGTTCAAGACTACCGGAAACATTTCTATACTAGATCGAGATTGGAGTGGCAGACGGATCTTGATATAGTTATAGATGTCAGGTCCCCAACTAAGAGGTCTCACATCAGGAAAGGTATGATGGTTGCCGTGTTGTCCAAACTGTGTAAAAGGCATTGGGTGCAAGGGCGATTGCAACATGGCGGCTGTGTGTTCCATAATAGGAAACGGGTCAGCGCTCTAGTCAGATTGGCAGATTGGAGAGTTACCGGAGAGGCGCGCGGAGAGCTGCGCACTTCACCTGAACCGTAGGAGGAGTAGGAGGTGTCTTCATAGCGTCGCGTTAGTTTAGGGAAAAGAAGCTACGTGTCGCAAGAGTCCTGAGGAAGTATTTGAGTTAGTGTACAGCCAGCTATCCTAAGCAAGACAATTCCAATTTTACCTGAGAAACGGTCCGTTAAAACTGGTAACAACGCATGCTTGCCAGAAGCTCCGCTTCCTAAGGGCGAGTGCGCAGTTTCTTCCGAAGTAGATTTCAAGTGCGAGGTTAGAGTCAGCACAAGTCTTGAACAACAATAGTACTAGGTATTTCGACGAGGGTTCTGAGAGGCGACGGCTTTTTCGCTTGAAGCGAATGCCGTTTCCTAACAGTATTTTTTCACACAACTTAGAGAGTAGAAACCCGCATGAGGTAGAAATCATATGACAACGAAAAAGTGAGAGAATAAAATACCACAGCGAAGCAACAGAAGTTACATAATAAGATATACATACACATAGGAGAAGAAGAAAGAGTATACTTAACGAGGCTTCAGTTCTCTGTCCAGTAAGTGAGCACCAGTGAAGAGAAACTGAGATTAGAGATAAGAGAAAGAATACCAATAACACAAGCCCATTATATTACATTGAATAATACTAAGAACAGAAGAACAAGTAGCCTAAGAAGAGAAGCAAAGGCACACAGCTCCTGGGTGGGTTATCAATCGAATGAGAAGAATAAGATTAGAAGGAGAAGAGGAGTCAGAGAGTGATTTACATGTAATTTATTTTTCAGCATACAAGAACAGTAGAGCAGAAGAAAAGAATAGACAACATAAGAAGAAGAAGAAAGGAAGACTACACGTGTGTGCATTCTCTTCTCTGTCCAATTCCCCTTTCCCCCTTGGGGCTTTTCTGGCTACGCATTTAAGACTGTGCGTGGCTGGGGAGTTTGGAGGAGGAATTGGGAGCTTAGGTCATTCTGCTCCTGTGTCACCCACCAGCGAAAGAGAAGAGCTGGTTCTGACAGAGTGAAGTGCCCACGAGGTATAGGCACCTGAGCAGAATGGCGGAAGGTTTGGATTTAAAGAAGTTGGGGAACATTTTGGATGAGATACAAAGAGAATTAATTACAGTTCAATCAATCAATCAAAGCATTTATATAGCGCGCTACTCACCCAGAGAGTCTCAAGGCGCTGGGGGAGGGGGGTCCGCTACTGCTCGAACAGCCAGGTCTTGAGTTGCTTCCTGAAGGCGAGGTGGTCCTGGGTCAGGCGGAGGTGGGTCGGGAGGGAGTTCCATGTCTTGGCGGCGAGGAAGGAGAAGGACCGTCCCCCTGTGGTGGCTCTTCGGATGCGGGGGACGGCGGCGCGGGCGTGGCCGGTCGATCGAAGCTGGCGTTTGGGGGCGTAGAAGTTGAGGCGGCTGTTGAGGTATCCTGGGCCTTGGTTGTGTAGGGCTTTGTGTGCGTGGGTGAGGAGTCGGAAGGTGATTCTCTTGTTGACCGGGAGCCAGTGCAGGTCTCTCAAGTGACCGGAGATGTGGCTGCGACGGGGGATGTCCAGGATGAGTCGTGCTGAGGCATTCTGGATCCGCTGGAGTCTCTTCTGGAGTTTGGCGGTGGTTCTGGCGTAGAGGGAGTTGCCGTAGTCCAGACGGCTGGTGACGAGGGCCTGGGTGACCGTCTTCCTGGTCTCGGTGGGGATCCACCGGAAGATCTTACGTAGCATGCGCAGGATGTTGAAGCACGACGAGGAGACGGCGTTGACTTGTCTGGTCATGGAGAGGGAGGAGTCCAGGATGAAGCCCAGGTTGCGTGCGTGGTCTGTTGGTTTGGGTGCGTTGCCTAGGGCGGGGGGCCACCAGGAGTCGTCCCAGGCGGAGGGTGAGGATCCCAGGATGAGGACTTCCGTCTTGTCCGAGTTCAGTTTCAGGCGGCTGCTCTTCATCCATTCGGCTACCTCATTCATCCCTTCGTGAAGGTTGGCTCTGGCGGTGGCGGGGTCGTTGGTGAGGGAGAGGATCAGCTGGGTGTCGTCGGCGTAGGAGATGATGTTGAGGTTGTGCTGGCGTGCGATGTCTGTGAGGGGGCTCATGTAGACGTTGAAGAGGGTTGGACTGAGCGAGGAGCCTTGAGGAACGCCGCAGGTGACTTCGGTGGCTTCAGATCTGAACGGGGGGAGGCGGACTCTCTGTGTCCTTCCGGCGAGGAAGGAGATGATCCACTCCAGTGCCTTCTCCTGGATTCCGACGTTGCTGAGTCGCTGCACTAGTGTACGGTGGCAGACAGTGTCGAAGGCCGCGGAGAGGTCTAGGAGGATGAGGGCCGCTGTTTCTCCGTTGTCGAGCAGCGCTCGGATGTCATCGGTGGCTGCGATCAGGGCGGTCTCGGTGCTGTGGTTGGCCCTGAAGCCAGACTGCGAGGGGTCGAGGGATCCGTTCGTCTCGAGGAAGGCGGCCAGCTGTTTGTTGACGGTCTTCTCGATGACTTTAGCAGGAAACGGGAGCAGCGAGATGGGGCGGTAGTTTTTGAGTTCGGTAGGGTCGGCTGAAGGCTTCTTCAGTAGAGCGCTGAGTTCGGCGTGCTTCCAGCTCTCCGGGAAGGTGGCGGTGTCGAAGGAGGTGGTGATGATGTCCCGCAGGTGGGGTGCGATGATAGCGTCGGCCTTGTTGAAGACGTGGTGAGGGCAGGGGTCGGTCGGAGATCCGGAGTGGATGGAGTTCATCGTGCGGACGGTGTCTTCGGTGCTGATCGGGGTCCAGGCGCGGAGGGTGGTGGTGGGGGGCGGAGGTTTGGCCGTGGCATGCGTCGGTTGAGTGCTGAAGCTGTTGTGTATGTCCGCGATCTTGTTGTGGAAGTAGGAGGCGAGGGAGTTGCAGAGGTCTTGCGAAGGGGTGATGTCGTTGTTTCCGGCGTTGGGGTTGGAGAGCTCTTTGACGATGTTGAAGAGTTCCTTGCTGTTGTGTGCGTTGTTGTCCAGTCGGTCCTTGAATGCAGTTTTCTTGGTGGTGCGGATGAGTTGGTGGTGCTTTCGGGTGACGAGCTTGAGGGCCGCCATGTTGTCCGGGGTTGGGTCTCTGCGCCAGGTTCTCTCGAGGGCTCGGCAGTGCTTCTTGGAGCTCTTGATTTCATCGGTGAACCATGGGGCCTTCTTGCTGCCGTGTCTGCTAGGCGGGGTCCTCAGGGGGGCGAGGTCATCTGCGCAGTCGCTGATCCACTTCGTGAGGTTGGTGGCCGCCTGGCTTGGGTCCGTTGTGCTGGTGGGGGGGTTCATGCTCAGGGAGGACGCGAGCTGATTGGCTGTGATCTTGTTCCAGC
Source organism: Triturus cristatus (assembly GCF_964204655.1). Classification (NCBI taxonomy): domain Eukaryota; kingdom Metazoa; phylum Chordata; class Amphibia; order Caudata; family Salamandridae; genus Triturus; species Triturus cristatus. The sequence goes on from NC_140593.1 coordinate 974,156,883, forward strand.
TTCTGCGTGCAACCTGTTGCTGTTGGTGGTGGATCGTGGTCCTTCTGAAGCTGAAATGGACGCAGCTGTGTTCCGTCCAGTGGAGTCCGGTGGTGTGGCTGAAGGCGATGTCCTTGCTGGATGAGAAGACGGGGTCGAGTGTGTGTCTGGCGTAGTGGGTGGGGGTGGTCACCAGCTGCTTGAGTCCGAGGTTAGCGAGGTTGTCCAGCAGGGTGGTGGTGTTGCGGTCGTTGTTGTTCTCTAGGTGGAAGTTGAGGTCCCCGAGGAGGATGTAGTCAGCGGAGAGGAGTGTGTGCGGGCTGATGAAGTCGGTGATGTCTTCGCTGAATTGTGTGCGTGGTCCCGGGGGTCTGTAGATGAGGGTGCCTCTGAGGGTGGTCTTGGGGTTGATGTGGACCTGGAAGTGCAGGTGCTCGGCGGGTGCGAGGGTGTCGTCGGTGTTGGTCGTGATGCGGATGGTGTTCCTGTGGATGATGGTGATGCCTCCTCCGGTCTGGTTGATGCAGTCCCTTCGGATGATCTTGTAGCCGTCTGGGATGGCGATGGCGATATCGGGCGCTGAAGAGGCGTTCATCCAGGTTTCCGTGAGGAAGGCGACGTCTGGGGCTGTAGTGTCGAGCAGGTTCCAGAGCTCGATGGCGTGCCTGTGGACGGAGCGGGTGTTGAGCAGGATGCATTTCAGATGGCTGCTGCTGTTGCTCGTCTTAGTCTTGGTTGATGCTGGAGTAGTGCAGTTACGGATGCAGGTGAACTTGCAGGAGTTGCAGCAGAAGGGTCCGTGGGTGCGTCTCGGAGTGGCTTGGTAGCAGCCCGGGAGTCGGCCGGCGTTGAGTGCGTTGAGGGTGGCGGTGTCGTACGTCAGGCGGGTGGGTTGGGGTCTGCGGGGGCCAGGGGTCCTGGCACTGGACACGGTCCAGGCGCGGACGGGCGCAGACGGGCTTACCTTTGGCACGCCTTCGGCGCACAATCGGCGCGCCCGCTGCGCGTGACCACTGCGCGTTATCCACTCTGCCATAAGTGGAGAGTGGGGGGGGCGGAGCGAGGGAGGGGCAGCTGGGAGGCGGGAGCGGGGAGGGCACAGAAAGGAAGAGGGCTTGGCCGCGAGAATGGTGGCGGGAAGCGGGGAGCGGGGCGGGGAGGGCACAGGGGGAACGAGCACCAGGGAAACGTGCAGAAAAACCGCAGTCACAAGTCACAAAAATAGAACTGAACTAGACAATAGCGCAGAAAGACAAACCGGGCAGCAGGGTGCTACCAGATCCGGCGGAGCCGAGTTTGAGGTGGAGAGCGCTCACGGAGTGCGAGCATTGCCTAGCAGCAGAGCACGCCGCAGGGGGAGGCGGGTCAGCTGGGCGGAGCTGGGCGGAGGACTGAGCGAGGCTGTGCAGCGAAGGGAGAGGGCACCGGCACGGCTGGTGGCCATGCGGCGCTGGAGTGTCCTGCGAGCAGGTCACGCAGGTCAGTGCCGCGCGGTCACCTTATATGCACCTGTGGGAGGGAGGGGCAGCTGGGAGGCGGGAGCGGGGAGGGCACAGAAAGGAAGAGGGCGTGGCCACGGGAACGGCCTGTGGGACCTGTGGGAGGGAGGGGAAGCGGGGAGCGGGGCGGGGAGGGCACAGGGGGAACGAGCACCAGGGAAACGTGCAGAAGAGAACAGTTAGAGAAGAAAATAGAGAACTCAAAAAAGATACCACAGAATTGGCATAAAGAATAGGGAGTTTAGTTTCAGAAGAAGGGTTTAAGATATCTTCCCCAGTTTTGGGTTCATTTGGGGAATCAGCTTCATCCCAGTCAAAAGTAAACACACAAGTAATACATTCACTATCTCCGGTGATTCCCCTAGCACCCCCAGAACGCTTTAGTGGAGACCCCCAGAAGGCTCAAGTCTTTTTAACACAATGTTCCTTGCACTTTATGTGCAGACCTGCCCTGTTTCCTGATGCGCAGTCTTGTGTGGCATTTATCCTATCTTACCTAAGTGGGGACGCCGCAGCTTGGTCAATGCCCTTGGTCACCAGAAACGACCCTGTGCTATTTAATTTAGATGACTTCAAGAAAGAGTTTATGCGAATTTTTGATCGTCTAAAGGTGTCTCAAGCTACAGATTATGAACTTTTGGAGATCCGACAAGGAAACAGAGAGTTAGTGGCATACTTGGCACAATTCAATAAGTTGGTGTTAGAGACGGAATGGCCAGAGAACAAACGAGCAGCAGTATTTTATCGGGGGCTAAAGGATGAATTAAAGGATGCCTTAGCGCAAGTTCCCAATCGTCCTACTGACATCTCTGCTTTGGTGGATCTAGTATTGGAGATTGATTTTCGACAGAGCGAGAGAAGGGGCGAGAAGAAACGAGATTATCGACCCTGTGTTCCGCGTTTTGATAGAGCCAGATATGAACCTCACAAAGAACATGATACCAATCGCGGAATCGAGCCCATGCAAATAGGAACTATTCGTGGACCTCTTAGAAAGGAGGAGAAGGAAAAGAGGCGGAACAATAAATTGTGTCTCTATTGTGGAGGAAGCGGGCATTTTGTTCGGGATTGCCCCAAAAAGCCCAAGAGACAGTCGGCGGAAAACGCCACGCGCCACCAGTAGATGGAGTTGGACTGGTGGTTGCCGAAACAAATTCAGCTCCAAAGAATCATGCTTTGGCGAATACCTTGCAAGCAGCCGCTCCTCATTTGGTGATATCTGTAACTCTGAGCTATCGAGAAAATAGAGGGAAACAGGTTGCTGTGATGATAGACTCAGGAGCAACAGGTAATTTCTGCGATTTACGATTTGCAGAGAGAATTGGATTACAAGCAATCCGGAAAGAGAAGAGTGAGCCAGTCAGAGCCGTAGACGGTACCAATCTGTCATCAGGCCCCATCATGAGCCACACAGAACCAGTGCAACTAGAAACAACTGAAGGCCATCGCAAAATTTTACAATTCAATTCAATTGACGCCCCACAGTTTCAAATGATTTTAGGGTTACCTTGGCTCACCGAGCATAACCCCACCATAGATTGGGCAGCAAGAACGATAACCTTGAACTCAAACTACTGCAAGGAGAATTGTCTCAAAGACTGTAAAATCAGAACAGAAAAACCTCCTGCCTATCATTTAAATGAAAATGAAAATTCGGTCTGTCTGATAGACACAGTAACCTTACCTGAAAAATATCAAGAATTTCAGGATGTCTTTAATGAAGTCGAAGCAAAGAAATTACCTCCTCACAGGGAGTATGATTGTAAAATAGATTTGGAACCTGGAGAGAATTTACCCTGCAGTAGAATCTATGCTTTGACCGAACAAGAGGATAAACATTTAAAGGATTATCTGGCAGAATATCTAGAGAATGGTTTCATTCGGCCTTCGCAGTCTCCAGTTTCTTCCCCCTTGTTTTTTATTCCAAAGAAAAGTGGAGAATTACGCTTGTGCATAGACTACAGGGCAATAAACCGGATAACAATCAAGAACCGTTACCCTTTACCTCTGATTTCCACTCTTCTGGACCAGGTGAAAGAAGCTAAAATCTATACAAAACTTGATTTGCAAGGAGCATACCACCTGGTCCGAATCAGAGAAGGAGATGAGTGGAAGACGGCATTTAGAACTAAGCAAGGTTTATTTGAATACCAGGTGATGCCGTATGGGCTATGCAATGCACCAGCAGCATTTCAACATTTTATAAATGATGTGTTGAAGGATTGCATAGATCAGATAGCGATTGTATATATTGATGATATCCTGATTTACTCGACGGAAGTAAAGACACATGCAGAACATGTCAAGAAAGTACTACAAAGACTTCGTGAGAACGGGTTATTTGTCAAATTGGACAAATGCGCCTTTGATGTAACCTCAGTCGAGTTTTTGGGATTTGTACTTGCTCCAGGAGGAATCACCATGGATGAACACAAGATAAAGGCGGTGATTGCGTGGAAGTCCCCTACATCAGTTAAGGAAATCCAAAGTTTCATAGGATTTGCCAACTTCTATAGGAGATTTATCCAAGACTTCTCAAAAAAGTTAATCCCAATCACACGTTTATTGAAGAAGGGAGTTCCTTTCCAGTGGAATGCGGAAGCTGAGGCAGCATTTGTGCAACTAAAAAAAGATTTCACCACAGCGCCTATTCTGTTGCATCCAGATCCTGTGGAACCATTCTTTGTTGAAACGGATGCATCGAATCTGGCCTTGGGAGGAGTGTTATCACAGAGACACAAAACTACGGGCCAACTCCATCCAGTGGCCTTCCGCTCTCGAAAATTAACACCCTCAGAAATCAATTATACTATCACAGAAAAAGAATTACTGGCCATTAAGGATGCTTTCAAGGAATGGAGGCATTATCTGATGGGAGCTCGGCACGTAGTAACAATGTATACTGATCACCGAAATTTGAAATTTTAAAAATCAGCTAGAACTTTAACTCCCAGACAGCTACGCTGGTCCTTGTATTTCTCTGAATATGACTTTGTAATTACTTATCGACCCGGAACCCAGAATGGAAAGGCGGATGCCCTATCCAGATTAGAGACAGAAGGAGTTACGGAAAAGATTCTAGATCAGGCAATTATTCCAGCAGAAAAGGTAATCAACGCCGTATTACAAGAAACAGTAGAGAATCGAGAGAAAACTGATACTCTGAGTTGTGAAGAAATGAGGAGTTGGTTAAAGGAAGATTCCAGGAGAGAAATTCGAGAAGGTCTACCCTATCACAATGGAGCATTATACTTGCCCACTCCAGAGATGCAATTAAAGGCCTTAAAAGAATGTCATGACAGTATCCTAGCAGGACACAAAGGCATAAACAAGACTAAGGAATTGGTGCGCAGACGATTCTGGTGGCCAAACATGATCAAGGACATACATCAGTATGTGGCAACTTGTGAGACTTGCGCAAGAGGAAAATCAGAAAGAAGACGTCCACAAGGCCTGTTACAGCCTTTACCAACCCCTCCTTTTCCTTGGCACACTGTAACCTTAGATCTCATAGTAGATTTACCCTCTAGCCATGGTTATGATACCATTTTAGTTTGTGTGGACGCCTTTACAAAGATGGCGCATTTTGTACCTTTAAAGGGGGTGCCATCTGCCAAGATTTTAGCGGATGCTTTCAGCCAGCATGTAGTTCGCGCACATGGCATACCTAAGGTTTTGGTGTCAGATAGGGGCTCTCAGTTTCTGTCACATTTCTGGAAGGCATTCACTAAGCGTTTGAACATAGAGAACAGGTACACCACTAGTATCCACCCAGAGTCTGATGGACAAACAGAACGCACCAATCAGGAACTGGAACAGTATCTAAGAATGTGTCTATTAGAACAGGAAGGAGACTGGCCAGATTATTTATGGGCGGCAGAATTTGCACATAACAACACTACAAATGTTTCTACAGGTTACACTCCGTTCTTCCTGAATGCTGGTAGACACCCACAACATTCATTAAACTTTCAAGAAGTTGATGTTCCCGCAGTATCTGATCTGGTAGAACAACTGACACAAGTACATAGTAGAGCTATCCAAAATTTAACAGTAGCAAAGGCAAATTACAAACACTATGCAGACAAAAAGAGAAGAAAAGAACCTGAGTTGGTATTGCGAGACAAAGTTTGGTTATATACAAGAAATCTCAGAATAAAAGGGGTTAGAAAGTTTCAACCACGATTTATTGGACCTTATCCAATAGAGAAAAAGTTAAGCACATTAAATTATCAGTTAAAATTACCCAAGAGGTTACGTATACACCCAGTCTTTCATGTTTCCTTACTAAAAAAGGCAGTACCAGAAGTTAGACTGAGTCAGACCCCAAAGCCAATTCAATCTGAGAAAGGAGAGGAGTTTGAAATTCAACAGATTTTAGACTCTAAGCTACAAAAAGGAAAGTTATATTACTTACTAGACTGGAAAGGTTATGGTCCAGAGGAGAGATCTTGGGAGCCAGAATCTGAAGTAAATGCTCCACGACTAATAGCCGACTTTCATAGAAGATATCCAAACAAGATCCAGAAGGAAGGAAGATCTTTGAGGGAGGGTACTGTCAGGTCCCCAACTAAGAGGTCTCACATCAGGAAAGGAATGATGGCTGCCGTGTTGTCCAAACTGTGTAAAAGGCATTGGGTGCAAGGGCGATTGCAACATGGCGGCTGTGTGTTCCAAAATAGGAAACGGGTCAGCGCTCTAGTCAGATTGGCAGATTGGAGAGTTACCGGTGAGACGCACGGAGAGCTGCGCACTTCACCTGAACCGTAGGAGGAGTAGGAGGTGTCTTCATCGCGTCTTAGTTTAGGGAAAAGAAGCTACGCGTCGCGAGAGTCCTGAGGAAGTATTTGAGTTTGTGTACAGCCAGCTATCCTAAGTAAGACAATTCCAATTTTACCTGAGAAACGGTCCGTTAAAACTGGTAACAACGCATGCTTGCCAGAAGCTCCGCTTCCTAAGGGGGAGTGCGCAGTTTCTTCTGAAGTAGATTTCAAGTGCGAGGTTAGAGTCAGCACAAGTCTTGAACAACAATAGTACTAGGTATTTCGACGAGGGTTCTGAGAGGCGACGGCTTTTTCACTTGAAGCGAATGCCGTTTCCTAACAGTATTTTTTCACACAACTTAGAGATTAGAAACCCGCATGAGGTAGAAATCATATGACAGCGAAAAAGTGAGAGAATAAAATACCACAGCGAAGCAGCAGAAGTTACATAATAAGATATACATACACATAGGAGAAGAAGAAAGAGTATACTTAACGAGGCTTCAGTTCTCTGTCCAGTAAGTGAGCACCAGTGAAGAGAAACTGAGATTAGAGATAAGAGAAAGAATACCAATAACACAATCCCATTATATTACAGTGAATAATACTAAGAACAGAAGAACAAGTAGCCTAAGAAGAGAAGCAAAGGCACACAGCTCCTGGGTGGGTTATCAATCGAATGAGAAGAATAAGATTAGAAGGAGAAGAGGAGTCAGAGAGTGATTTACATGTAATTTATTTTTCAGCATACAAGAACAGTAGAGCAGAAGAAAAGAATAGACAACATAAGAAGAAGAAGAAAGGAAGACTACACGTGTGTGCATTCTCTTCTCTGTCCAATTCCACTTTCCCCCTTGGGGCTTTTCTGGCTACGCATTTAAGACTGTGCGTGGCTGGGGAGTTCGGAGGAGGAATTGGGAGCTTACGTCGTTCTGCTCCTGTGTCACCCACCAGCGAAAGAGAAGAGCTGGTTCTGACAAGAGATGACAATACATGGAAATATTGCTGCGAGGCATAGGCTTATTCACTTTAAGTTTTTACATAAAGTGTACTATAAGCCTGCCCGACTACATAGGTACGGGCAACGCGAATAGGTGGAGTGTGATAGATGTAGTGCCTCCCCAGCGGATTTCACACATACTGCTTGGTTATGCCCGAATATTGCAGACTTTTGGAAATCGTTTTTTCACAAATAAAGTTACATTGTAGTAACCCCAATCACACCGGATCCTTTAATGGCTTTGCTGGGTTACTCAAAAGAGCTAAAGAAAAATATACGTCGTTTGGTTGAGGTGGGACTGTCGATTACCAAATGGAGAGTTGCAATGAGTTGGGGAGCGGTATCTCCTACTTTGACTGAATGGGCTAGAGATATGCTCTCTTGCAATATGCAATATGCAAACTGAGGCCTAGAATGAATTACTTCCTCCCCAGAGTCGTCCCAAAAATTTCTGGGGACTGTATCAAAGTTACATAGCCGGTAGAGTGTCTAATGACCCGGAATAGACTATTTATACAAATTGGTACTGTATAAGCTATGGATAATACCTAATGTAAATACGGGGTAGATTGCCTATTAATCCAAAACATGTTGATGTAATTTGGTCCCCCTCATAGATATGCTGATAGACATGTGAAGCAAAAGAGACTACCCTAATGTTCTATACCATTTAATCCTAGTGTTTATCAGCAAGGGGATTGTAATTGGAGACATGAATATATATTAAGGTTCCAGGAACTAGACGCTGCCATGAGCTGTCATTAATGCCTGTTGGTTGAGGTTTAATCTTACTGTGAGGAAAAATTCATAAGGTGTTCAAGATAAGATGTAACGGTCACTGATGTGGTTTGTTATGTTTTCTTCCTTTTTTTGTTTTTTGATTGCTTTTGTATTTGTGTTCTATTATCTCAATTGTATTGAATCACGTATAGATTGTATATCCTTTAGATATAGATTTGATACTTCGAGGTATGTTTGTATTCTATGATGAAAAATTCAAGACAAAGCTGAGTGTGTTTAGCGAATGAATAAGTGCCTCGTTCAATGTGTGACTAGGTGTATTAGTGGCTCAATCTTTTTACACATAGGTATGTGAGTTCCAGTATGGGTTATAGACTGGATCGATATGTGTGTCTACAAGTACGTATGTAACTCAATCAACCTTCAAACAACTTGTCTACAGCTCTCTGCCCTGTAGCCTACCTACGGCCTATCTCAGGGGTGACTTTTATGTAATAATAGAGGAGTTTATAGTTTTCTAAATATGTATCTCAGTGAGTGCATAGATAGAATGGCAGATGTATAACTGGGTATATTGATTTGTAAATGTTTCGAACACACTAAAAATTCAAACTACATATTTTGCCATTCAAACCAATACCTTCCTACCTTATTACCTACCTACAATTTAGGTTAGGGATTTTTTTTACTATGAATGGAAAGTTTAAGACTTTGAAATGGATTGTAAATGTCAATTCAACATAGTAGTGCATACTGCAAACAGTTTGTCGTGGGTCCATAAGTGTCTGAATTGGTTTGTGAGTGGGTGTGTACATGTCTGAGTGGGTCTGTGAGTAGGTACATGAGTCTCTGAGTAGGTCTGTGAGTGGGTGTGAGAGTGTCTGAGTGGGTATGAAGTGGCTGCATGAACCTCTGTGTAGGTTGGTAAGTGGGTGCATAAGTGTCTGAGTGGGTCTGTAAGTGTGTGGGTTATTGTCTGAGTGACTCTGTCATTGGGTGTGTGAGTATATTAGTGGGTCTGTGAGTGGATGATGGAGTCTCTAAGTGGGTCAGTAATTGGTGGATAAGTGTCTGAGTGGGTCGCTAAGTGGGTTATTGAGTCTGAGTGGGTGCATGATTCGCTCAGTGACTCTGTGAGTGGGTGCATGAGTGTTTGAGTAGGTCTTTGGCTGGGTGCATGAGTCTGTGACTGGATCTATAAGTGGGTGGATAAGTATCTGAGTGGGTTTGTCGGTGGGTGCATTAGGGTCTGAGTGGGTCTGTGAGTGGGTGCATGAGTCTCTGAGTGGGTCTATCAGTGGGTGTCTGAGTGGGTTTGTGAGTGGGTGCATAAGTCTTTCAGTGGATCTGTAAGTACGTAAGTGGGTCTCTGAGTGGGAAAGTGAGTTGTTGCGTGAGTCTCTGAGTGGGTCTGTGAATGGGTTTATGAGCCTCTGAGTGGGTCTGTGAGTGGGTGCATAAGTGTCTGAGTGGGCCTGTAAGTATGTGCATTATTGTTTGAATGGGTCTGTGAGTGGGTATGTGAGCATATTAGTGGATGTGTGTGAGTGTCTGAGTAGGACAGTAATTGGTAGGGGAGTATCTGAGTGGGTCTCTGAGTAGTTGCTTGAATCTGTGACTGGGTGCATGAGTCTCTAAGTGGCTCTGTGAATAGGTGCATGAGAACCTTAGTGGGTCTGCGAGTGGGTGTGTGAGTGGTTCTGTGAGTGTATACATGAGTATCTTAGTGGGTCTCTGAGTGGGTGTGTGTGTATCTAAGTGGGTTCATGAGTATCTGTGCAGGTCTGTGAGTGCATGAGTCTTTGAGTGAGTATATGAGTTGGTGCATGAGTCTGTAACTAGATCTATGAGTGAGTGAATAAGTGTTTGAATGAGTTTGTGAGTAGGTGCATAAGTGTCTGATTAGGTCTGTGAGTGGGTATGTGAGTGTCTGAGTGAATCTGTCAGTGGGCGCCTCAGTGTTTGAGTGGGCCTGTAAGTGTGTGTATTATTCTTTGTCAGTCTGTGAATGGGTATGTGAGTGTATGAGTGGGTGTGTGAGTCTCTGAGTAGGACAGTAATCGGTAGGTGAGTGTCTGATTAGGACTCTGAGTAGGTGCTTGAGTTTGTGACTGGGTGCTTGAGTCTCTCAGTGGCTCTGTGAGTAGGTGCATGAGAACGTTAGTGGGTCTGTGAGTGGGTGAGCGAGTGTCTGAATGGTTGTGGGAGTGGGTACATGAGTGTTTTAGTGGGGCTCTGAGTGGGTGTGTGGGTATCTAAGTAGGTCTATGATTAGGTGCATGAGTATCTGTGAGTGCAGGAGTCTGAGTGAGTGTATAAGTGGGTGGTGCATGAGTCTGTAACTAGATCTATGAGTGGGTGCATACTTGTTTGAGTGGGTTTGTGAGTAGGTGCGTAAGTGTCTGAGTGGGTCAGTGATTGAGAATGTGTGTCTAAGTGAATCTGTGAGTGGGCACATGAGTGTCTTAGTGGACCTCGGTGGGTCTGTGAGTGGGTGCATAAATGTCTGAGTGGGCATGTAGTGTGTGCATTATTGTGTGAGTGGGTCTACGAGTGGTTGTGTAAGCATATGAGTGGGTCTGTGAGTGGATATGTAAGTCTCTGAGTAGGACAGTAATCAGTAGGTGAGTTTCTGAGTGGGTCTCTGAGTAGGTGCTTGAATCTGTGACTGGGTGCATGAGTCTCTCAGTGGCTCTTGAGTAGGTGTATGAGAAACTTAGTGAGTCTCTGAGTGAGTGTATAAATGGGTGCATGAGTCTGTGACTGGATCTATTGGTGGGTACATAAGTGAGTAGGTTTGTGAATGGGTGCTTAAGTGTCTGAGGGTGTCTGTCAGTGAGTCTGTGAGTAGGTTTATGAGTGGGTGCAAGAGTGTCTGAATAGGTTTGTGAATGGGTGAATGAGTGTCTGAGTTGGTCTGTGAGTGGATGCATTGATATCTGAGTTGTCTATGAGTAGGTGTATGAGTGTCTGAGTGGGACTATAAGTGGGTGCATCATTATCTCACCAGATCTCTGAGTGAGTGCATGAACTTGTGACTGGATCTCTGAATGGGTATGTGAGTCTCTGAGTAGGTTCGTGAGTAGATTCATGAGTGTCTGATTGTTCTATGAGTGTGTGTGATAATGTCTGAGTGGCCCTGTCAGTGGGTGTGTGAGTATATGAGTGGGTCTGTAAATGTGTGTGAGTCTGTGAGTGGGTGCATAAGTCTCTCAGTATGCCAGTGAGTGGGTCCATGAGTCTCTCAGTGAGTCTCTGAGTGAGTGCATAAGAATATAAGTGGGTCTGTGAGTGAGTGCATGAGTGAATGGGCCTATGAATGAGTGTGTCAGTCTGTGAGTTGGTCTCTACGTGTGTCATGAGTGACTGTATGAATGGGTCATTGAATGGCTGCATGAGTCTCTGAGTGGGTCTGTAATTAGTGGATGCGTGACTGGCTGGGTCTTCCACTGGGTGCATGCATCTGTGAGTTGGTCTGTGAGTCTCTCAGTGGGTCTGTGAGTAGGTCAAGGAGTCTCTGAGTGAGTTTCTGAGTGAGTGCATAAGAATATAAGTGGGTCTGTTAGTGAGTGCGTGAGTATCTGAGTGGGCCTGTGAGTGAGTGCATGAGAATATGATTGGTTCCATGCATGAGTGTGTGAGTGGGTCTGTGAGTAGTCTCTGAATATGACTGTGAGTGGGTATGTGAGCCTCTGCATTGGTCTGTGAGTGCATGCACTATTGTGCAAGTTAGTGTGTGAATAAATGTATATATATATTTTTCAGATAGATTCGCATCACAACTCCACTGCAAAGCTACATAAGGGACCATGCTGACCACGGCGATGGGTCTGTGACTTCAGCCATGTGAAATAAAATTGGTTTTCGGCATTTTAAAACTCATAAGGGCTCCTTATACACCTCTACAATACACCAATGTGTCCAGAGTACCCCCACCATGACTTCTTCTGCACTTTCTAAGCTTTATTTCCATCCCTGGGACCATATCCCACTTTATAAATTGACAGCCTCAACTTTCTACACAGGTGGCAGCCAGCCAATCACAGCACTGCTGCTTGGGCATGGATTCATGAAAGTCTGCATAGATGAAGCGAAGGGTTCGCGCCTCTTGATATACACATTTGGATTGACTTTAATATCTCTAAAACTACAGAACAGATTTACACCAAATGACAAAAAAAGTCGCTTTCTGAATTAACAACTACCTTTCTGCCAAATTTTGTGTAATTCCATTCAGCAGTTAAGGCTGTAGAAGTGTGTAAAATCTCTAGGGGAAATAAACTGGGAAACACACTTTTTTGACAATTCATTTTTCTCTGTACCCTCTTGACGGATTGCCCAGAAACTTTTCATGCTTGACTGGAATCACTGGCACACTTTTTGGGAAAATTTTCATGAAGATTCCCCAAACAGCGCCAAAGATATAGGCAAGTTATAAAAACTGTTTCCCTATGAAAACATGGTTCCTACCAATAACTATCTACTGAAGACCTGTCAGTAGGTATTATATACCATTAAATATATAGTGAGAGAGAGAGAGCAGCGTACAGTGGATTGATGTACAGTGGAGTGGCACAGAGTGGAGTGGTATAGTGAGGAATAGCGTAGAGTGGAGTGGTGTAGAGTAGGGTGAAGTACAATGGAATTTCATAGAATGGAGTGGCATAGAGTGGAGCTGTGTAGAGCGAAGTGGCGTATAGTTGAAGAACATATAGTGCAGTGGCATAGACTGGAGTGGTGTATAGTGGAGTTGTGTGTCATAGAGTAGAGTGGAGAGGTATAGAGTGGAGTGTCATGCCATACAGTAGAGTACCCTAAGGCACTCCACTCTACTCTATTAATCAAGTGTTTATAGGGAGGGTAAAATATAAAACCTACTACTTACCTATATCTACGGCCCTAAACCAGAACACAACCAAAATGTGGGTAAAGCAACATGGCTGCCTTTTACTTTTGTAACATCAAAGGTAGCCATTACCCACTCATATATTTTTTTATTTTATTTTATTTATTTTTATTTTAGCGACCTATATAGCGCGCAAATACCCTGGGGTGTCTCGGTGCTGTGGAGTGCATGAGGAAACGGACCTGGAGCTGATGACTACTGGTTGAAAAGCCAGGTTTTTACCTGTTTCCTGAAAGCTAGCAGGGTGGGACTAATTTTAATATGTATTGGGACAGTATTCCACAGTCTAGCCGTGGCGATTGTGAATCGTCTATCACCCCATGATGTTTTCTTAGTCCGGGGAATGTTCAGGAGGTGGGCTGATGAGGAGCGCAAGGGACTATTAGTGCTTTTTTTAGGAACTCGGGTCCTGTGTTGTGAATTGCTTTGTATGCAATGCATAGTGCCTTAAATTTAGTTCGACTTCTGATAGGCAGCCAGTGAAGTTGTCTCACTACTCTGGAAATCGGTTTGAACTTAGTAGTGCCGGGCAGGATCATGGTAGCCGAATTCTGAACTAGTTGTAATTTGTTGAGGACTTTTTCCTGAGCATTCAGTAGGAGTCCATTACAGTAGTCAACTTTTGACATTAGCAGTGTACCTATAAGTGTTCTGCTGATGCTAGGCGGGAGAAATGGTAGGAGTTTCTTTATCATCTTAAGAATGTTGAAGGATGGCGAGACAACTACATTGGCATGATGTATGAAAGACCGCTTGTCGTCAAACATTACACCCAGGGTTCTGACCTTTGTGACGGGGGAGGGAGGTGATCCCAGCTTGGTTGGCCACCATGTGGGGGACCAGCCAGGGGCTAGATGGTTAAAGGTCATTACCTCCATTTTATCGGAGTTTAACTTTAGGCAACTGTTTGCCATCCATGAGCTGATGGCTAGCATTCCCTCTTGGAAACTGGCAGCAACTGCTCCTCCATCGTTGTGTACTGCAAGCATCAGTTGTGTATCATTGGCGTATGATGTTAATCTCATCCCGTGTGCTATGATGACCCTGGCCAAGTCCGACACATAGTGGTTAAATAAGGTCGAACTTAGGGAAGAGCCTTGCGGCACACCACAAGGGAGGGTAAATGATGGAGAGTAGAAGTCGCCGAATTTAACTGACAGGGTGCGGTTGGAAAGAAAGGAGGTTATGAGGGCCTTAGCCCTGTGCCTAATGCCGATGGAGGAGACACGGTTGATCAGAGTAGCGTGATCAACAGTGTCAAAGGCAGCTGATAAGTCTAATAGCACTAGTACTGCAGCGCCGCCTTGGTCTAGTACTATCCTAATTTCATGAGTAGCTTTGATGAGGGCCGTCTCGGTACCGTGACCCTTCCTAAAACCAAATTGTGTGTCATCCAAAAGGTTGTTTTCATCAATGAACTGTGCTAATTGAGTGTTCATGATTTTTTCAAAGATTTTTGATGGAAAAGGAAGACATGCAATTGGTCTATCGTTTTTGGAATCTGCGGGGTCGAGATTGTACTTTTTTAGCAGAGGTTTAATAATGGCCTTTTTCCAAGTTGAATGGTAGGAGCCTGTGCGGAATATAGAGTTACAGATGTTAGTTAGGCAGTGGCGTAACGAAAGTTGAGGGGGCCCCCCTGCAAAGTACACGGAGGGGGCCCCCTCCCCGGGCCACCACCTACCACTTTTGCAGAGGAGGTCCCCTGGAGCTTGAGGGCCCACCCTGCACCGAGGGGGCTGCGGGGGCTTATTTTACGCCACTGTGAAGATGCCAGACATGCCTCTTATTTCAGTTATGGACCTATCTTATTAGAAAAACAACAGACCTACAACTTCGGGCCACAAGACATCCACTTTCACACCAGGTAAAAAACAGAACAAATTCATTTTGCACTGACATAGCAACAATAATTAGCCCATAGTAAGATTATTCTATTTTGGCCACAGCCCAAAAATAGAAAAACGTTCTCATATGCCCCGGCAGTGAGGTCTGTGGGACTAGCAGGTTTCTGTGCCCGGGGAGGTCTGTGGGGACTGGCAGGTTTCTCTGCCTGGGGAGGTCTTTGGGACTGGCAGGTTTCTGTGCCCAGAGAGGTCTGTGAGACTGGCATGTTTCTGTGCCCGGGGAGGTTTGTGGGACTGGCAGGTATCTGTGCCCAGAGAGGTCTGTGGGACTGGCAGGGTTCTGTGCCCGGAGAGGTCTGTGGGACTGGCAGGTTTCTCTGCCTGGGGAGGTCTGTGGGTCTAGCAGGTTTCTCTGCCTGGGGAGGTCTGTGGGGCTGGCAGGTTTCTCTGCCTGGGGAGGTCTGTGGGGCTGGCAGGTTTCTGTGCTTGGGGAGGTATGTGGGGCTGGCAGGTTTCTGTGCCCGGGGAGGTCTGTGGGGCTGGCAGGTTTCCGTGCCCGGGGAGGTTAATGGAACTGCCAGGTTTCTGTGCTTGGGGAGGTCTGTGGGACTGGCAGGATTCTGTGCCTGGGGAGGTCTGTGTGGCTGGCAGGTTTCTCTGCCTGTGGAGGTCTGTGGGACTGGCAGGTTTCTCTGCCTGGGGAGGTCTGTGGGGCTGGCAAGATTCTATGCTTGGGGAGGTCTGTGGAGCTGGCAGGTTTCTCTGCCTGGAGTGGTCTGTGGAGATGGCAGATTCTGTGCCTGTGGAGGTCTGTGGGACTGGCAGGTTTCTGTGCTCGGGGAGGTCTCTGGGGCTGGCAGGTTTCTGTGCCCGGGGAGGTCTGTGGGACTGGCAGGTTTCTGTACCGTGGGAGGTCTGTGGGGCTAACAGGTTTCTGTGCCTGGGGAGGTCTGTGGGACTGGCTGGTTTTTGTGCCTGGGGAGGTGTATGGCAATGGCAGGTTTCTCTGGCTGGGGAGGTCTGTGGGACTGGCAGGTTTCTCTGCCTGGGGAGGTCTGTGGGGCTGGCAGGATTCTGTGCTTGGGGAGGTCTGTGGGGCTGGCAGGTTTCTCTGCCTGGAGAGGTCTGTGGGGCTGGCAGGTTTCTGTGCTAGGTGAGGTCTGTGGGGCTGCAGGTTTCTGTGCCTGGGGAGGTCTGTGGGGCTGGCAGGTTTCTATGCTTGATTAGGTCTGTGGGGCTGGCAGATTCTGTGCCTGTGGATGTCTGTGGGACTGCCAGGTTTTTGTGCTGGGGGAGGTCTGTGGGGCTGGCAGATTCTGTGCCTGTGGAGGTCTGTGGGACTGGCAGGTGTCTGTGCTTGGGGATGTCTGTGGGGCTGGCAGGTTTTTCTGCTTGGTGTGGTCTGTGGGGCTGGTAGGTTTCTGTGCCCGGGGAGGTCTGAGAATTATGCTGCAGGTACTCAATTATGGAGCAGGAAAAGGCAAATTATGCGGTCTAATGCTGCACATTTTGTGATACTTATACTTAATTTTTTGTAATTGCACCTTTTAAGACTGTTCTGGCAAATGTTTCAACTCAGTCTCAGTTTAACAACCAAACAACAAGGAGTAACTGAAAGATGGCCTGTCAATTTTAGCGAAGGGCATTCAACTGTTCAGTAATGCATGTTGCTGTATTTTAGTAACTTTTAACTGTTTCAGCTAGAAACCATTTTATCTGCAAGCTGCAATTTATGTAGCACCACTGCCACCACAGCCCCAATCCTCCCCCTCTCTGCCCCACTCACACCCTGATGTCCAGTTCAGCTGGACCTGCCCCTTCAGAACCGACATCACTTGACAACTAGAAATCAGCGACAAGAAATCGGGTCAGTTTTGGGGGGAAATGGATATCACTTTGCCTTGACAAAGTCGGGCGAAACCGGGAAACTTCTCCCAAAGTCACAGACTAAGGTGTAAATTCATAGGTGAAGGGTATATTTTCTTGCGCCCACAAACTTCAATGACGATTTTTGGGGAGGTTAATGGAACTGCCAGGTTTCTGTGCTTGGGGAGGTCTGTGGGACTGGCAGGATTCGGTGCCTGGGGAGGTCTGGTGGCTGGCAGGTTTCTCTGCCTGTGGAGGTCTGTGGGACTGGCAGGTTTCTCTGCCTGGGGAGGTCTGTGGGGCTGGCAAGATTCTATGCTTGGGGAGGTCTGTGGGGCTGGCAGGTTTCTCTGCCTGGAGTGGTCTGTGGAGATGGCAGATTCTGTGCCTGTGGAGGTCTGTGGGACTGGCAGGTTTCTGTGCTCGGGGAGGTCTCTGGGGCTGGCAGGTTTCTGTGCCCGGGGAGGTTTGTGGGACTGGCAGGTTTCTGTGCCCGGAGAGGTCTGTGGGACTGGCAGGTTTCTCTGCCTGGGGAGGTCTGTGGGTCTAGCAGGTTTCTCTGCCTGGGGAGGTCTGTGGGGCTGGCAGGTTTCTCTGCCTGGGGAGGTCTGTGGGACTGGCAGGTTTCTGTGCTTGGGGAGGTCTGTGGGGCTGGCAGGTTTCTGTGCCTGGTGGGGTCTGTGGGGCTGGCAGGATTCTGTGCTTGGGGAGGTCTGTGGGGCTGGCAGGTTTCTCTGCCTGGAGTAGTCTGTGGAGATGGCAGATTCTGTGCCTGTGGAGGTCTGTGGGACTGGCAGGTTTCTGTGCTCGGGGAGGTCTCTGGGGCTGGCAGGTTTCTGTGCCCGGGGAGGTCTGTGGGACTGGCAGGTTTCTGTACCCTGGGAGGTCTGTGGGGCTAACAGGTTTCTGTGCCTGGGGAGGTCTGTGGGACTGGCTGGTTTTTGTGCATGGGGAGGTCTATGGCACTGGCAGGTTTCTCTGCCTGGGGAGGTCTGTGGGACTGGCAGGTTTCTCTGCCTGGGGAGGTCTGTGGGGCTGGCAGCATTCTGTGCTTGGGGAGGTCTGTGGGGCTGGCAGGTTTCTGTGCTAGGTGAGGTCTGTGGGGCTGCAGGTTTCTGTGCCTGGGGAGGTCTCTGGGGCTGGCAGGTTTCTCTGCCTGGAGTGGTCTGTGGGGATGACAGATTCTGTGCCTGGAGTGGTCAGTGGGGCTGGCAGGTTTCTGTGCCCGGAGAGGTCTGTTGGACTGGCAGGTCTCTGTGCCTGGGGAGGTCTGTGGGGCTGGCTGGTTGCTCTGCTTGGGGAGGTCTGTGAGTCTGGCAGGTTTCAGTGCCAGTAGAAGTCTGTGGGGCTGGCAGGTTTCTGTGCCCGGAGATGTCTGTGGGGCTGGCAGGTTTCTGTGGCCGGAGAGGTCTGTGGGGCTGGCAGGTTTCTGTGGCCGGAGAGGTCTGTGGGGCTGGCAGGTTTCTGTGGCCGGAGAAGTCTGTGCGGCTGGCAGGTTTCTGTGCCCGGAGATGTCTGTGGGGCTGGCAGGTTTCTGTGGCCGGAGAGGTCTGTGGGGCTGGCAGGTTTCTCTGCCTGGAGAGGTCTGTGGGGCTGGCAGGTGTTTGGGGCAGGATGCTGGGTGATCTTGTCACACCCACAGAGTCAGGGATTTGGAGCCATTTATGGACCAGAAACATTGATCCTTTTACTGCTACTGAGTGGAGTACGACGGCTTCAGGGCGGAAAAGTGCACGGAGCGCCCCACAGTTCAAAGGTCGCAAGTGAGGTAGGTTGTGCTGGTGTTAAAAAAAAAGTCCAGAAAGAGAAGAGAGTTACAAACGCTGGTGCCTGTTTCCACGAAAGTCACGTGCAACCTCTGGTAGAACATGCTTCGTAACATAGAAAGGCTGTAAATGTTATTTTTTTCCTTTCATATCAATGGGGTAGGATTGGTGGCTCTTTGTGACAGCAGTAAACAGAGGGGAAGTACATGGTATGCAGTGCCATGAGAATTATGCTACAGGTATTCAATTATGCAGCAGGAAAAGGCAAATTATGCGGTCTAATGCCGCACATTTTGTGATACTTATACTTATTTTTTTGTAATTGCACCTTTTAAGACTGTTCTGGCAAATGTTTCAACTCAGTCTCAGTTTAACAACCAAACAACAAGGAGTAACTGAAAGATGGCCTGTCAATTTTAGCGAAGGGCATTCGACTGTGCAGCAATGCATGTTGCTGTATTTTAGTAACTTTTAACTGTTTCAGCTAGAAACCATTTTATCTGCAAGCTGCAATTTATGTAGCACCACTGCCACCACAGCCCCAATCCTCCCCCTCTCTGCCCCACTCACACCCTGATGTCCAGTTCAGCTGGACCTGCCCCTTCAGAACCGACATCACTTGACAACTAGAAATCAGCGACAAGAAATCGGGTCAGTTTTGGGGGGAAATGGATATCACTTTGCCTTGACAAAGTCGGGCGAAACCGGGAAACTTCTCCCAAAGTCACAGACTAAGGTGTAAATTCATAGGTGAAGGGTATATTTTCTTGCGCCCACAAACTTCAATGACGATTTTTGTGTTTTCTGTAAAATCCGCAAATCAATATAAATCGCAGGTGAAACTGATGACACGCACTTTTAATCTTTAATGTGTAACATAACCCCACCCCCATATTTTCCAAACAACCTTCATGTACCAAAGGCGCCTTTCTTTTACTAAATGCCTTCACACTAAACTGGAGACCTTACGCACACAAGTCGTGGTCGCAATTAATTTTGGGTGTGGTGCACTTGTCTGCGGGGGGTGGCATAGACTGGGCAAACAGACAGACTCACCTGCGCCAGCCGCAGAAGACAGGGCAAACAAGGCTAGCCAGAGAAATAATTAAATGATGGCAGGTAGTCGCCGCCGCACGTTACCTCTCAATTGTCTCCACTCTGGCCTCTGGGATGACTCCTCGCTTCACCAGTCAGCAATGCGCATGACAATTGGTCACCAGCCCCACCCTAAGGGTGAAGAGTAAGACCGCGCAGATGCGGCGACGGAGACATCTGCACGCTGCGCAGTGTGCACCATTACCATTTTTTAAATGTTACCATTTAATTTACAAAGAAAAGTCTAGAGCAAGCATAAGTTACATAACCTACCTATATTAATTAATTACCTATCCCAGACAGTCACGGATTTGTGGTGCTTGCTGGCACCGCTGAGGGGGCCTCTGGAGCGCTGGGGCCCCCCCGCAACACGGGAGCTGTGGGGGCCTGTGTTACGCCCCTGGGGCCTGTGTTACGCCCCTGCTTATAAATCCACACTGCACAATTCAACTATAAATAATTTAACCCTACAACATTCCATACCACATAATTACAATCCAAAAAATACACATATTTCCACTTCACTCCATACCACATAATTCCACATCACAGAATCACATTCCACAAAACTTAATACCACTCCCAACCACATAATTACACTCCACACAACATATTTACACTCAACTCTAAAACACATAATTATCCTTCACAAAATACAACTCTGCAACATGTTGCATAATTCCACTGCGCATAATTATACACCACACCATGCCACATAATTCCACACGTCACACAATTCCACAATTCATCCCCATACAATTTATCACACAGCATAATAACACTCCACACAATACCACTCAGCTCCACATAATTAACCTCCACATAATTATGCTCTACTCCATACTGCATACATACACTCCACATAAATCCAGTCTATGCCACGTAGCAACACTCCACATAGCTACACTTCACACCATGCCTCATAATACCACTCAACATAATTTCACTCAACACCGCAACTTCCACGTCACACAATTCAACTCTACACATTTCCATTCCACACCACATAATTCACAACAAACTACATAATTCAGACTGACACCACAAATGCACAACACACTACATACATCCAATCTACACTACAAATTCCACATCATGCTATAATATTTTAACAGCACACCACATAAGGAAACTCCACTACATACCACTCCACAACACAAAATACCATTCCAGATAATCCCACTCCAAGACACACAATCCCACTCCACTCAATACCACATAATTGCACTGCACACCATGCCACATTATTTCACTACACAGATCCAACCCACGCAACACAATTCCACAACCAACAATTCCAATCCAAACCATATATGTCCAATTGACACCACACACATTCCCTCCACTCCAAACAGACAACGCATAGATAAAATACATTGTCCATTACAACATCAATAGCTCCAACTCTCACCTTCTGATGTGTCCCAGCAGATCCTGTTTCTGGAGCTGCAAACTTGCTGGCTGAAGTCAGGTCTGTGCTGCCTCAGAGGAGCAGTGCCCTGTGGTGAATGCTGTCTCTGGGGCCCCCACCCCCATCCATTCCCCTGTCAGCTCTCCTCTGTGCTGCCTCCTGCCTGCTGTCTCTGGGGCCCCCCACCCCCATCCTTGTCCTCTCCCTTCTCAGAGGCAGTGCCCTGTGGGGAATGCTGCGCTGCCTCCTGCTCTCTCTGGGGGGCCCCATCCTTGTTCCGGGACTGGCTCGTGGCTCTGACTGAAGAGAAACAATGTAACTTGTTACATTGTTTCTCTTCAGTCCTGGGTCAGCGCAGGAGCTCGAGCTCCGTGCAAGCTGCTTTGTTAGAGAGAGGAGGCTTGATTTAGAGCAAGCCTCTCTCTCACAGCTCTCTACGGAAGAGCTGAGGGGGCCCCCTTCATTTACTGAAGAGTGGGGGCCCCCCCGCACCGCGGGGGCTGCGGGGGTGTTTGTTACGCCCCTGTAGTTAGGATGGGGCCTATTACGTCGGGAATAAGTTTTAAAATGGAAGGGGGGCAAGGGTCATGTGGGGATCCAGATTTAATGGTGAAGATTAGTTTTGTTATCTGCTCGAGTGAGACCTGACCGAATTTGGAGAGGGTAGGGATCGTTGCATCATTGCTGATGTTGCAAGTGTGATGGTCGGCTTTAGCATGGGTTGAAAAGTTGGAGTAAATTTGGCTGACCTTATCTTTGAAGAAGTTGGCAAGAGAATTGCAAAGTGTTTGGCTGGCGTCAATGGGTGAGTTAGTCGACGGCACGGATAGTTTAGTCACTACCTGAAATAACTGTTTGACTGAGTCTTGGGCAGTTTCTATTTTTTTTAGATAGAACTTGCTTTTCTCTGCAATGATGAGCTTTCTATATTTAGCCATAGCATTCTTATATGCTGTTTTGTCACCGTTGTCGTTTTTGCGCCAACGTCTTTCTAGGTTTCTGCAGCGTCGTTTCTCGAGTCTGAGCATCTCTGAGAACCATGGGGTGGAAGGAGCACTTCTGTTTTTGGAGACATTCGTTAGTGGTACTAAGGTGCTAAACGCATTGTAAAACCATACTGAGTAGTTATTGGAAGCAAGTGTGATGTCGTATTGAGTAGAAGATAGGTGTGTTTTTACAAGATGCATGTCAATGCTCCTCCAAGCTCTGAACTGTTTAGGGGAGAAGGAGCTATTGTGAGGGAGGTTGATTTTGCTAGTCTGAATATCGAACAGTATAGCACAGTGATCTGTCCATGTTAGATGGAGGACGTTAGTTAGAGAGATGTGCCTGTTGGAGAAAAGACTGGCCAGTGTATGGCCAGCTAAGTGAGTAGATTTTGTCACTAGGTGTGAAAGGCCTACTGCCTGTAGGTAGGTTATAAGAGAGGAAGTATCCTTGTCTTCCATAGTCTCTAAATGAAAATTGAAATCTCCCAGGATGGTATAGTTGGGTGTTCCTGCTAATATATTGCCTTGTCGTTGGCAGGTGCCCCAAAATTCTATGGTAATTATGCAGGATTTCACAGTATTTCACGGCCTGAGACATTGCTACGTTTTAATGCCTTATAACTTTAAAACTACTTATCCTACTTACTTCTACTACCAAAAAGGGTGAACTTTACAACATAAAGCATATTGCTGTCAAATTTCATTTAAATCCGGCCTGTGTACACAGTCCATAGAAAATGCATTGGAGGAAAATAGCGCTTTGGGACTCGCTTTTTTCTCTGCATTCCCACAACTAATCTCTACAAAACTTTGCATCACCTGCCAATGTAAAAAGTAATAGGTCTGCAAAATTTCGTGGAGCTTCGTCAACCGGTGTCAAAGTTATTAGTGATCAAAAACCCATTGACTTCCTATCTCTGGGAATCTAATCCATAACTATCACCACTCTCTAATAAATGCAAATATATAGATATATATTATATATACACATACATACATATATATATATATACTTTTCTAAAATATATACATATATATGTATACATTTATATATATATAATACGTACTGGCTAGTTATAGATAGGACCTAGATTCCATGGAGAAAAAAACATTTTTTTAGATCTTCCTATTTCTTTGGCGCCATTTGACGAATCTTTGCGAAGATTTCCGAGGAAAGTGCCCTACTGTTTCTATTTGTGCATGGAAAGCTTTGGGGTGATCCAGCAAGCGGAGGCCAAGAAAAGGGGCGGTAAAAAAATGTGTTTCCCATGTTAATTCCATAGAGATTTTAGGCATGACTACAACACGAACCGCTGGACGGAATTACACTAAATTTGTAAGAAAGGTAGCTTCAGTTCAGTAAGTGCCCTTTTTGTTATATGGTGTAGATCCATTCAGTAGTTTTGGCAATATTAAAGAAAATCCAAATTTGTATATTTAGGGACATATCTCGAATCCACCCGCAGTGGCTCCGCGACACCATGCGCCAAAGCAAGATCCTGCCTAGCTGAGCAGCACTATTGCAGCCACCATTTTTTATATTGTGAAACGGTCCTCGGGGATGGAGTCACCCACTAACTTACCCATTCAGAAACTCAAGTGCCAAGTCATAGATCCACACAGGGACTCATGCACTCACTTACCGACCCACTCGGGCACTCTTGCACCCACTCAAAGACCCACACAGGCACTGGTGCATCCACTCAAAGACCCACTCATACACTCACAGTCCCACACAGACACTCATTGACCCACTCACAGGCCCACTCAGACACTCACACACCCACTCACAGACCCACTCAGACAGACACACACACACACAAACGCACACTCTCAAAGGTTACAGCTAGGAAATAAAATGAATAAAAAGCCTTTGAAATTCACTAAAAAAACTAATAATTTACATGGACGTTATCATTAGGAAATAACATTAAAACAACTAGAAATGCACTTAAAAACCAAAGGTTACAGGAAAGTTATAGTTAGGAACTAGAATTTAAAAAAACTTAGAAATTCACTGTAAAATACAAAGGTTACAGGGACATTATTGTTAGGCTCAGATTTCACTCATACAAAACCATTGAAATTCAGTAGTTATAGTTACCTGAGCTAACTATAACTTACGCCCCGCAATGCACTGCTTCTGACCTCGCATATTACTTCACTCATGATATGGTCAGTGACATCTCAAATGACATCACTGATTACATCATTCAGTGTGTGTAAGTGTTACCAGGCTGTGAATATTCCATCATTTTGAGGCACATGTCCATTGTATTCTTGCCTGCCTAGTAATTATAGGAGTTTATATCTTACAGCAACTTATACAGATTCAAATTTCTGAACTCCGTTTTCTTTTTTAAGAGAGGAGGTGTTGGAGAAGAAACTTTTTACACACTAGTTCCCCCCCAGTCTCACTTTGACTATTCTCATTACTTGAATGCTCACGATGTCTCAACTACCAAGCAGCTACTATGGCAGTTCAGGCTGTTTATTTTGGCTTTTTATTCTTAATAAATGGTGTCTTCTGTTGACCTGAATTCATTTTTTAGAAGACACAATGTTGCTTGTGGTATATTCTTGCTTGTGTCTGGTCTACAAATCTGAAATGTCCTTTTATTGTGCCTGAAGACTATTCTGAAGGGCATACTTAGAGTAT
Organism: Triturus cristatus; assembly: GCF_964204655.1. Classification (NCBI taxonomy): domain Eukaryota; kingdom Metazoa; phylum Chordata; class Amphibia; order Caudata; family Salamandridae; genus Triturus; species Triturus cristatus. Next base: position 974,181,404 of record NC_140593.1, read on the forward strand.
CCTCACACTTTGACCCTGATTATGAGTACCCTTTTAACTGTAACAGGGTTGGCAACTCCTGCTCTACGCCCCACTAAAATTACCAAGGTATGCTGACCTGTAGTTTTCCTCTGAGATATCACCTGGTGGAATTGGATATGGTATTGCTGATTCCTTCAGTAATTCCATATGTCTTAGAGGACCTTCAGAGTCGTACTTATTCTGAGCTGGATTTTCCCCACTTATGGAGTTACAGTATCCCTGGTAACAGTTCAAAAATGTGAAGTAATAATACCTCATTTTCCAGGCCATCTGTAATGATGTCCTTTGTCTTGAGAATAATCTTGTAAAAAAAACATACCTTTGTTTAGAATCATTTTCTTTAAAATAAAGTCAATTAAAATCATCTTTTGACAGTACATACATTAAAGCTAGGGAGTTTGACACTACTCCTTGAAGGAATGTAAATCTCCTACTGCGCCAGAATACACTGCAGGTTTACCAGTTTTCTTCCAGGCATGGATCCACAACAGCCCTTTTTTAAGAACCTTTAATTAGTACATTTTTTGAAGTAATTTTTGGTTCTATACTGTATGATTTTCAGGTATGTTTTGGTGATGCAAAAGATATGACCCTCACACCCCACATAGAGAGTTTTCAGTCACTATGCTCACTCTCTTCAAGTAAATGTCCTAGCTGTGGTGGATACAGTTAAAAAAGTTTTGAGGCTTGCTTTCAAGATGCTCATGCCACTAAGGACTGCCAATCAAGAACATAGCATATTGGAGGTTTGAAGAGGAGGGGGCACACTGGCTGAACTCACTCAGCTAGGTAAGAAGAACAGGTAGCTTCACGTTCTACTCTAGCAAAATGGCCAGGTGAGACGATTTCTCTGGCTCCCTGCTTGGAGAATCCCATTCAGAAAGCCTGTGCCAATCTTCAGAAATTATGCCAGAGGCACCTATGACCAGACTAGATTGCTACTTTCTAGACCCGCCCTGGACTTCTCCGTTCTTTCCCTCAAATAGTCGTTCAGTGGCGGATGCTTTCTCTGAAGCTTTCTCTCTGTCCAGACAATCAGATTTGGGAACTTGATTTCTTCAAGAATATGTATGATCAATAGTGTGGGAAAGTGGAGTATAAAGTGGTGATGCTGGTTAGGCTTCACCATGAATAAATCCTTAGTTTAGTCCTGGTAGAGTGGCAATGAGCAGTCAGGTTTACCAGAGGAACATGTGTTAAGCACTTCAGAGTTCCAACTTGTCTGATAAGTAATTTGCACAACTCAATAGAAATTCGACACTGATTTATAAAAAATAAAGCTGAATTTTATATTAATTTAGACACCAAAACAAATGTGATCAGATTTATATAACCAGAGTTGTGGATTTTAGAAGAAAACATAAATTTCAGCAATTCAATTCTTCAGAACTTTTGCATTGTGGTCAGTGGGAAAAAGTTGTTGTTACAATTGGTCACTTGCAGGTTGAGCTGCCTGGGACCCAAGGACCAAGTCACAAGACGTTCAATTTTACCTGGCCTGTAGAGCCCGGTGTAGAGTTGTCCTAGCTGTCCCTGATGCTGAACGTGAGCAGAGGGAGAGCTGCTTTTACCGCTTACACAGTGCTGTGGGGGAACAGGTTGCAAAATATCAACTACAAGGGCCACTGCTTACGTTGGATGAAAGGTGTATGGAGCTCCCTCTAGATGCACCATTGAGTGAAGAGGTCAGTTGCTGGACTAGTGACCAACAAGCCTTGGCAGTGGTAAGCACAGCAGATGGGTACTTTGAAGTCCGGAGGTCTCGGGGAACATGGAAGTTGCCTGAAACGTTGTGGAGGGCAGGGCTACACTTCCCACAATGCACTGGATCATCTCAATTTGGGCAATCCATCGGAGGGCCCAAAGGCCAGTGATTTTTCAGATCTGGTGCATTGTTATGCTTGTAGTTTGCAGGGGCTAGGCCACTAGTCCAGTGCAGTCTGAGGTTGCTTTTGGCTTTTAAAGGAGTCACACTGTCGGAGGGAACCCAGCTTTAGTCTAAGACGAGTATCGGTCTTGCAGTTCCAGAAGTGTTGCCACAGGTGCAGATTATCTCTCTATTGGTTTGTGCAAGTCCTGTTGCTTCAGACCCAGGTCTCCTCTTTGTTCTCTTTGATGCAATTTGGGTCAGAACTGAGGTTCTGGTATCAGGGGTAGCTCTTAAATCATAGATTTAGGGGCTTTAAGAGTGTGGGTGCAAGTGACCAATGAGTTACTGGCCCCAGTGACTTAATTCACCCTGAGGTGACCTCATATGGGGTTGTAGGTCACCTTTTCTATCCAAAACCCACTATTCATTCACTTTGAAAAATTGCAAAAATCTTTCTTAGCTGTATGACCAGGTAGCCCACCTTGGAGGTCCTGCTAGTCTTCAGGAGCAGAAAAATCAGTGATCTGGAGGTTACATGGAAAACTCTGCAACTGGCACATTAACCTCCAAAGCAGATTTATAATTATTCTAACCTGTGACCAGTGAACTACAGATTCTTACAACAAGTCCACCAGGCACCTTAAATAGCTTCACCAATAAGATGCCCAGTAAATTGCATGATACACATACAGACCAACAGCAGGTGCCTTAACAGTGTGATCTGTCAGATCTGATTGACAGATGCAAGACAGATCAGCCTTACTAGTGCATTTTAATTTGTTGTCAATTTCTTGAAGACTTTGGGCCATATTTATACAATTGTATGCAGCGTAGTGAGTCACCTCACAATGCGGCACACTCCAGCCTTTTCCCAGCACTGGCTCATAATGTGCTGCCTAGCACTAATGCATGCACTCATGCACTGTGATGCAAAGGTGCCTGTGTTGTAAGCAGGTTTGTTTTGGTGCAGGAAGGGGCAGCTTCCTGCACAATAACAATCCCCTGAAACATTTTCCTCTTCCTATGTATGCTATAAATTGCAGCACACATAGAAAGAGGAAAAACAAAGAGAAATGAAGATATTTGCCTTACTATGCCTCCCTGTGAAGGTGTAGCATTTTGGAACATTCCCAAGTCTACCAGTAATAGTCAATCTGGAAATGCATCAAAATCCACTGGTTTTGTGTGGGACCACCCACGCTTCACCCATGGTACACATCCCTGGGGCAGAGTAACGCAACAAAGCAATTTCTTCTGCGTTGCGTCACTCTGGATTTATCAAGCTACTCAGGGCCACGCAGGGGGGCCTTGCTTTGCTTGTGAAATCGCATCTTAGGGGTTGCATCACTTTTGCACCATGTTGCGTGGTGCACAAGCAATGGAATCCCTCGATAAATATGGCCTAGTTAGTAAAACTAATCTAATTTAGCGGGATGCCTGAGGCTGACAATAACTATCTCTTCTACTCATGACTCCACTCCTCAGCCCTCACCTCTTTATGACCTCAACCCTCAATGTCCCTAAATGAATTCCATTTCCAGCACAAACTATACCCATTTTCATAATTTCTTCTCCCTTTTTTGTGTTTTCCTGTGCATCGTTCTACTCCTCTGTGATCCGCTCCATGTTGGCAATCACTCCCTGCGTTGAGTAATGCTGCAGCTCTCTGCAATCGGTGCAATTTACACTGATTTGCCCATAAAAAAGGCACGTGCTGAGACAGAGTGGAGTCATTGATTGCATTCAAGGCCCTGGCATGACGACAGGCCGTGGAGACAGTATTTGTCAAGATTCCCTCGCTCTGGACAACAGATACAGGAACAGAATCAGCAGTTAGTTCAGATATGTTAACAGTGGAGGAATGACGGCCGCGGATCGCCACGCCGTGCAGCCGTAGGTGATCCAAGCCCCGCCCCCTCCTCCGGCAATGGCGGATTGAATCGGACCGAGGTCGGGAGTAGGACGCCAGCGCTCTCGCTCCTGTTTCGGAGAGAAACGGGCTGAAAAGCGGATTGAAGCAGGCAATCCGGGGCCAGAGAGAGATGTTATGCTCTTTTTCTTTTTTTGAGCTAAAATCGTAGCTGCTGACAGAAACGGACTACAACTGAGCTTTCCAGACTCTCTTTTCCATCTGAACTCTGCTCGAATGGAGGCTACCAGGTGTGGATGATGGCCAGCTGGAGGTAAGGGGAGGAAGGCAATACGTCTGGCAGTGGTGGATGTCCATTTTATGCTTGCAAGCGTATTTTTGCAGCAATAGCAACAGCAATATTATATTGATTTATACTGATCCTGGACAATTTTTTTTTTCTCTTTCATTTTTTTTACTGCCTCTCTGTCCCCCCTGTGCCTCTCTATCCCCTGGTCATTGCCGGTAATATTCTAGCCTCATCAGCAAGAGAGTAACCTGAGCCCCTAGCAAAATAGAGACGTTTTTTCAAAAAAATAAAAGGGGACCCGCTGCTTTCTCTGCTAGAAAAGGATTATCGCTACTTTACCAAAATCAGCCCCTCTCTGCCATATCAACGCTAAGTTTTGGGGGGGAAAGACTCTGCCCTCTGACTGCTGGTTACTGGTTGCTGGCGTTGGTGGAAGAGTAAGAGCTATCGCTCTTGTTGTATCAATTAAAGCAGAGGCCAGTAAAGCCAAGAAGGCAAGAAGAGGAGAATGGGTAAACCCCTAAAAAATGTCAGCGAGATGGCTAAAATCGACAATGTAGCCCGTCAAAAAACTAAAACTCGTCTAGCTCGGGTTAAGGAAGCAAAACAAGCTGCTAGCCTGGCTCGAAAGGGAGAGGAGCTTGCGTCCACTCCAGTCTTAGACAGTACCTTTGAGAGCTCTGAAGAGGAGCTGTCTACGTCCCTAAAAGCCAAGGAGCCTTATGTGGAAGACGAACTAGGGCAGGCTTGTGAGACCGTTAGAGTGGACCTGGATGGTCCTAATGATAAAATCAACTCTTCCAAACAGTTCCCGCTATTCTTTAAAAAAGCAACTCTGCCACCTCCGGACTCCAGCTTTAGCCCACCTACAAGTACTATAACAGCTGAAGGCAATATAGTGGGTAGAAGCCAGACAATTAGACCCCCAGGACAGGAAATAGGGGGTAAAAATTTGGAGTCCACCCAAGTACAAGGCAAAGATCTAAATCTAAATCAGAATATGAGCGGGGGCCACGAGATATTAATCCCAGTAGCTGTTGAGACATTGGATGCAGGTCCATTAATCTCATTAGCCTCATCGTCTCATGATTGTTTAGGGTCTGTAAGTCCACTTGAAGCATTAGGACAAGAGGAAATTACAACTGCAATTATGTCTCCCGAGCCTATTGGGTCTCAGCTTAAATCCATCATAAGCTTGGAGAAAGGGGAGACAAGCGACGCAAGGCAATTGGACATTAAGGACCTTCTCAATCTTATTCTAGATGAAATTCCTGAGATGAAGAGGGCCCAGAAAATCGAAACTGCTATATTGTATCAACGTCTGGGGAAAATTGAAGAGGCGATGCAGGGCTTCCCTATCAGACTCCAGGAGGCCGAAGCCAGAGTCTCGCTCCTGGAAGACCAGATGTCTACCGTGACTAAAGACATGAAAGCAGCCACAATTAAAGAGAGACATCTTGAAAGCAAGATTGAGGATCTTGAGAACCACTCACGGAGATCCAATCTACGGATAGTCGGAGTTCCTGAGGGAATTGAAAAGTCCCAGCCACTCCAATGGGTGGAATCCTTTATTAAACAGACAGTTCTTCCTGAGTTCGAAGGAGACCTCACAATTGCAAGGGCACATCGTGTACCAGCACAACCTTTCCCAAACTCTCCAATGCCACGAACACTTTTGATAAACTTTATGGACTTCCGAATTAAAGAAAGAATAATTACAAGAGCAATTCAGCAGAGGCAGTTTTCTGTAAATGCTACCACCAAATGTCGTATCTATTCTGACATGAGTGCCTCTGCTGCGCGTAAAAGGAAAGAATTTGTCAAACTCTTGCAACTCTATAAATCTCATGGCGCCCAAGCATCAATTGCGCAACAATCCAAACTAAAAGTTCTTGTCAAGGGCAAGTTCTTATTGTTTTCAGATCCGGATGAAGCCCAGGCATTATTAAAAGAAATTTCAAAGGGGAACTAAGCTTAACAGGAGGTTTTCATGGAAAGAAGGAGAGAAAGATAAAAAAAGCTGTGGCCTAGTTTGATTTTCATACATAACTCTTAATTTTTAAGGTTCTTAGTCAATTCACAAAAGTTGGGGGTGGGGCGGGGTCGCGGGTCACGAAGTGTGTAAGGTCAAGACACCCCAGGGTGTAGTAGGGTGGGTAGTAATGTGGTCAGCGTGGCTGGTAGGGGATATTCCACATTCTAGGGAGGGGGGTCTTTTAGGGGTTGGGGGTAGGGGGGACTGGGTGTTCACTCATGGCAAAGGGGGGAAAAACAGAGCAAGAGGTTTTCGGAATAAGGTTACTAGTAGAATTTATATTAAAAGGCAAGGCAGAAAATTGATCATGAATAGATCGATAGATGGTTAGGGAATTGAATAGATGTAAGATTCTATCAGCCAACGTAAATGGTATACTGAATAAAAAGAAGTATGGTGCTTTAATTAGATGGCTAACTTCATTAAACCCTCAAATCCTTTTCCTCCAAGAAACTCATCTTAAGTCTAACTCCCCTAAGCTATTTATACCCAGAACTTTCTCGAAAGTATTTTTTGCATCCTCAGGCTCAGCCACGAGGGGTGTCGCAATTTATCTTTCAAATAAGCTTCCTTGGGAGATCGTAGAAGTTCATAGGGATATGCAGGGGAGATGGATATGGGTAGCAGTAAAGCTTTATGGGAAAAGGCTTAATCTAATTAATTACTATGGCCCGATAATTGATGATGAGGCTCCATTGATCCAAATATATACTTTATTATCTGGTGGCCTGGGGCAGATGATACTTGGAGGAGATTTTAATTTTATATTGGATTTAAGAAAAGATACATCAAATAAACAGAGGGGACAATTAAAACCGAGTACTAAAAAGGCTTTGGAAGCTATTATTAAGGGATTTCAATTGGTGGATGGCTGGAGGGAAAGGAATACGGAGAAGGAATTTTTTACTTTTTATTCACATCGCTTTCAAACCGCACCCAGAATTGATTTTTTCCTTAGCTCCAGGTCCCTTCAGATTTTAGAAGTAGGTATAGGATGTAACCCCTTTTCAGACCACGCCTATGTTAATCTGGAGATTAAAATCAAGGGCGAGGATAAGGAACGGCCTAGGTGGCAGCTCGACCGTCTCCTATTGCAGAATGAGGAATGGGTAAAGGATTTTAGGGTCTGGATCGGGGAATACTTTAGGATCAACGAGAATACCGCTACCCCCTTTTCTGTTTGGGGAGGGTTCAAAACGACAGCTCGGGGTCTAATAATAGCTTTTACAACTGCTCAGCGTAAGGTTCGAAGGGATAAGATAGCCCATTTACAGATAGAACTGGAGCAGGAGTATGCCCTTCAACTTCAGTTTCTACCTAATAAATATGACCAGGCAAAAATGGCATTGAAAGATTTCTTTACCATGGAAGAGGTCTGTAACTCTCAACTATTTCAACAGAGGGTCTACGAGGAGAGCCAATTAATTGGCAAACTCCTGGCAAACTCTACAAGGAAGAAACAGGAATCTGCCTCAATAATTAAAATATTGGATCCCTCCACTGGTTTAGATGTAGTCGATAGCTGCAGAATTTCCCAACTCTTCCTGGATCACTATGCCTGGTTATACTCCACCGAATACAAGATACAGGAAAACTCGATTAAAGAGTATTTTTCAACTTTGAATCTCAACTATCCTTGGAGCGGGTCCATAACTTAGAAAAACAAGTTGAGGTAGGTGAAATTTTAGCAGCTATCAAATCAACTGCGGGTTCCAAAGCTTGTGGGCAAGATGGCTTCCTAATTAAGTTTTTTAAGGTTTTTTCAGAGGAATTACTTGTTCCTCTGAAAAATTTGTTTAATTTTATTAGAGAAGGGGGCCCGGTCCCAAGCGAGTTTAAAGAGGCAATTATTGTTTCATTCGTTAAAAAAGATAAGAATCCCGATGATATGAATTCGTATCGGCCCATAAGTCTTTTAAATTCTGACTATAAATTATTAATGAAGGTTTGGGGCGAGCGTTTGTTACCAGCTGCCCAGGAAGTAATTCACAAGGATCAAACTGGTTTTATTGCGGGTAGATCAATGGCTGCCAATACTCAATTTTTAATACAGGCTTTAGACTATATTAATGCAAATCATATCCCAGCAAGCATTGTAATGGTCGATGCAGAAAAAGCATTCGACCTTGTAAATTGGAAACCCTTATTTATCACTCTGGCTCAATTTGGTTTTCCGTTGAATGTTGTAGGGATGCTAAATAATATTTATCAGGACGCTACAGCAAAGCTTGTAATAAATGCCAGCTGCGCAGGAACAATAAAAATCAGGCGTGGAATGAGACAAGGCTGTCCACTCTCTCCCCTACTTTTTACTTTTTTTATCGAACCCTTGGTTTTAAGAATTCGAAACAATGCTGCTATTCACCCCCCAATCTTTGATATGCCTAAACTTAAATTATTTGCCGACGATATTATCCTGTACCTGGCCCCAAATAGGATTAATTTCGAAGAGGTCTTGGGAGAATTTTTGCAGTTTGAGAGAATAGGCGGCTATAAAATTAATGCAAATAAAACAGAAGTTCTCGCCATGAATGCTGATATTGACGCATTTCCCTGTTCTTTAAAATCACAGGCATTAACCTCTTCTGTGCCCATGACGAGATGGTCTCGTCATGGAGCACAGTCGCGATGTGCCCATGACGAGACTATCTCGTCATGACACCCACCCACTAGGGAAGCGCCAGGCACAGGAGGGGGAAAAGGCCTGGCACCCAAGTGGTTAAGAACTGACCCTATAAGATATCTTGGGATTTATGTCTCCTCACAGTTTTCTCAATTATTTGAGTTAAATTATTTAAGGATGAAGACAAAAATAAGTAAATTATTGGAGCAATGGTCATTGCTTCCATTATCAATAGTAGGGCGAGTATCATTAATAAAAATGTCTATATTACCCCTATTGATTTTTCTATTTTCTAATGTTCCTATCAAAATTAATCAGGTATTTTTCAGGGAAATGGATACGCTTTTCAGACAATTCATTTGGGAGAAGAAAGCCCCCAGAGTTAAATTGAATACTTTACAACTACCAATATATCAGGGGGGGCTGGCGCTCCCACATGTAAGATCATATTATGAAGCTGCCCTTCTTGATTTAGTATCCGGGCTGTTAGGATCTAGCTCTTGTAGAGATACTTTTTTTATCAATAGAATGCTGCTAGAAATTGGTTCATCCACTTCAGTGTTTTTAAAAACTGCTAAGCTTCCTAAGAAAACACGATATAAAACTTTAAAAGACTTTCTTATCAGACTTCAAACCGTTTCTAGGGAAATGAATCTGATGGGCTTTCAATACCTCAATATAAGAGAATGTGCCAGCCTCGGTTTCCAGATACAAGTTAGTCACATCAATGTTTGGGAGAATTCTGGATTTACCGAATTGAGACATTTTATAGTTCAGAATAAGCTGATTTCCTGGCAGGAAATATTGGCCAGGATAGGGACTCATCGGAAACCGGCCTTTTTTGAATATCTGCGGTTAGTCTCCTGGTTGAGAAGTACCGGTGGTATAACTGAACCCCCCAATCATTCGACAGTTGCCCTCTACGGGGCTAAACTACGAGGAATAGGCAACTGGTATAAGTTGCTACATAAAACAAAATATTCTTTGGTGATCCACAACCATTTGGAAAAAATAAATCGGGAAACTGACTGCAGATTATCCGAAAGGGAGTGGGAGTGGATCTGCTACTCAGGAAGTAGAGCATTGCGTGCTGCTAATTATAAGAGGATGGCCTTTTTTCAAGGTGGCTGGCCTATTTAACACCTTCTACTCTAAATAAAAGGTTTCCAGATGTGGAAGATAAATGCTTTCGGTGCTCTAAACATGGGGAAGGTGGTTGGCACCATATTTTCTTTGTGTGTCCCGGCCTAAGGTCTTGTTGGGAAGTCGTATTTTCAGACATCGAGCGTGCAATCGGAAATAGAATCCCGATCGAAGCCGAGGTTGTGCTATTTGGCTACTGCAAGGGAGGGTTACAATTGTCTAAACCAGAAAGAGTTTTTATTTTTATTGCTAGTGCGGTAGCACGCTCATTAATCTTGCAAAATTGGAGATCTATAGAAGCCCCCTCTAATTTGAAATGGATTAATAAAATAAAAGGAGTAAAAAAAATTGAGGAGGCCTATGCTAGGAGGGTAGGAGCTGTAAAAAAGTTTGAGCGAAACTGGAAGTTTTTTTAAATACTGGAGAAGACTTAATAGAAAATGTAATATTGGAAGTGATATACCTAGAAGTCTTCTCCTAATGTGGTTTTTGTATGGAAGTGAACCTCCTTTTTGATTGTTTTCTGTTAAGAGTGCATTAGCACTTTATAGATATTACATTTTAAATACTGGAAGTGGTGAATTGTTTCGAAGCATGTCTTTTTTATTGATGTTTTATGCTAATGAATTCCCTTTATTGTAACATTACTGCAATTACTTATGTCTTGCACTTGCACTTTAGTGGCTTCGAGGATTTGTATCTATGCTGTTTTTGTACATGGCACATTGCACTTTCAATTAGTGCCTTTTTTTACACTTTCGCGCTTTAATATTATACTCTATGATAAGATTGTGGAAGTGAATTTCCTTTCTGACGGTTTTTCGTAAAGAATGCATCAGCACTTTATAGATATTATATTCTAAATACTTAAGTGGGGAATTGATCCCTTTGCACCTGCACTTTAGTAGTTTTTGAGCATTAGTATTTTTGCTGTTTTGCACAAGGCACATTGCACATTCGGTTAGTGCTCTCTTTTCTTCATACTATTTCATTTTAATGCCATATTATCAACAATATAAATGTTAAATTTATTCTGTAATGTATTCTTGAACCTCTTGCTCTGAAATAAAAAAAAGAAAAAAAAAAAAAGATTCCCTCGCTCTGGGAACCCAAACTTTAAGCTTCTCAGCCTGAGGTAGGGAAGCACAAGCATTCTATAGGGACACGACTGATGTTCTAACAAAACAATCCATATTGGATAAAAACGTTCAAGACCATCTCGCCACAAAAGGATGCACTCATGGCTGCTTGAAACCATGCATCCTGTGTAGGAGAATGATGGAGGGGGCTTTTAACCAGGGAAGATAACACCTGAAGAAGATCACGAGAGTTTCACCAAAACGACAGCAGCTATTGTCAACATAAAATTCAATACCAACTGTTAGATATAGAGATTAACAAATGTAGAAAAATAAATACGGCGTAAACGTAATGTTGAGCGATAATAGCAGTGGTAGACGTAGATGGATGCTTTGCCTTCGAAGCTGAGCAAAGTTAAAAAAAAAAAGTCAATTTTTAAATACAATTTTTCGATCGCTTGTATTAAAACGTCTCAGGAGTTGCACGTGACGTCGCCCACCTGGCGAACTTGAACAAATAAATGACTCAAACTCTTTGAAACTTCAAACACCTCTAGCAGGGGTAAAGTCTGAACAAAGATGTTCTTGAAACAATGGGATTTCTTCTTCTTTCCTTCTTAACTTTGCAAACTGAAAATGTAAAGCAGCTGAATTGTTTTGGGGTTGGCAGTCAGTGTGGTATTGCGAGGCGTAGAAATATCTGTGGGTAGCGGGTGCTTTATTCCGTCAGGGTTGTGTTATGATAAGATCTTGGCTGATTAAGCATCAATAATAAGACACTTGCATTTATAATCCAGGTTTCAAACATGTAGCATAATGGTAACATAATATTTAAACAATATGTCTACATAGTAAATAATGAGCTACGTGTTAGTTCCTGATTATTCACCCGCCACCCTTCCCCATCCTTTCCCACCCCCTGTGAGACCACTGTGGTGGTTTGTGCTGGATGAATTAGAGCCTGTTATTCAGGACTTCGGCGAACCTCTTACAAGCACTTCACTAGACTTTTGAGGGGTTTTTCAACAATAATCAAACACCCCTTTGCTTACATAACGCGGCAGTAAAAGTATATTTTTGTTCTATTTTCAGATTTACTCGCTCTTTACTGCGTTCTGGATGGGAAGTGGGTGAGATTAGAGAATGTTAACTCGCAAAGCAAATGGCTAAACTAAACTGTGACTGGAAATGTTTGTCACAGGCACTTGCGGAGCTTCCCTAAGGAAACTGACTTATTCCTGAAATAAAACAATGGATGGCAGCATTGCATTTTGCCATTTGCATCAAATGTTTTAATGCATTTGAAATGCACGTGATTCCCGAAGTGAATAAATAGACTGACATTGCACAGCATTGTTGAAGTAGCAGAGTTTTAAGGAACAGTTGAGAAGATATTCAAGTCTGTGAAGAGAAGCCAATAAGCGCGCTGAACAGCAGTTACTTAACTCATGATCACGCTCTGATGGCCAACACTGTCCTAGGAGGGTCAGATCCATGCCACCTTTTCAAGACAACCACTAACAATGTAAACGTGTTTCATTTAAATGCACTGTATGCACATTTGCCTTAAATAATGTCACAAAAAGGATGTGCCCACACATGTTGTGCTGGGCATGATTATCTGTTCTTATACACGAAGGAATAAATAAGGTACACTTGGGCCGAAGCTGAACACCCTTTTAATAAAAAAAAAAATAACTCTCCATGTATTGTGGAAATGTGGCTCTCCCACATCAGCCTGTCCTCAGTGGCGTCAATTAGCTGGGGCTGCTGATGCCTCATGTCAGTAAGTTAGGCTGTATTGGGTGTGGACCGACAACCGCGCTTTCTATGGAGAAGCAACTTTACTAGAGAGGGAGGCCCAGAAATATGTAAGTATAGTCAAATTTTGATAGGGCCAACTTGGACATTGCCTGTGCTCCATATGTGAAACTAAGGACAGAGAATACTTCCATCAATCTCGGCCAGATGTGCGAAATTGCGTGTTTGCGATTTCATAATAGTGGATTTTAGCTATTCTCTATTAGGAAATCACAAACTGCGCTGTACAACAGTGTGTTTGACATTGTTAGCGAATTGCAGAGGGTCCCAAATGGACCTGCCTCATCAATATTCATGACGCAGGTCACAATTTGCGACTCATAGTGAATGGATACAATCACAGGGATGGTGGCCTGCTGGGGGTTAGCAGACCACCATGTCTGTGATTGCTTTTTAAATAAAGCAATATTTTTTGGGTGTAATGGAAAACAGGATGCATTCCAAAAATACAAATTAAAAAATACCTTTTTATTTTTCAAGAGGAGGCATTGGTCTAGTTACCAAGCCGCATTTAGCCTTCTGTACATGGCAAAATGCATTTTATCGATCTCAGACAGCCTGATGGGCCGTTTGCAACTGGTAAAATCTTCCTACATCTGGCCCTGTGTTCTGATTAAAGAAAATCCTCAAAGAAACCACTGCACTTTGGAGGAGAGCAGATTCATGTTAGTATCTATTATCACCAAGATCTGGAGAGGCCTTTCTGATACATCAGAATCCCTTCATCTTAAACTTCATCCATGTACATATCACGGGCCGTATTACAGTAAGTGGGCATTTGCGCATGCTTGGCATGCCACCAGGTGACAGAAGGGGGTGCAGATGCTTGTGTTTCCCCTTCAGTAATGCTGAGAGCGAAGGCGCACTTAAAGTGCCAGAGCTATCTTCAGAGGGCGTTCCCTCGTTTGCATGGGTGAGTGCCCAATGCAAATGAGGGAATTCCTTTGCCTTTGCGCCCACGCCGTATTACCGATGCAGGTGCAGAGGCAAAGACCCTCTCAGGGGGACGCACTCCCAAAAGATGGTGCACTCTGAGTGCGCCCCCTGAGAGCAGTCCTCTGGGGAAAAGGGGTTCTATGGAGCCCCCCAGACATTCCCTTGCAGGGAGGTGCAGTCCCCTGAAAGGGGATCTCTAATCCCCTTTAAAAGTGCAGGTGGGTGCCCCCTGCACTATGAAAACATGGAGCGTCCAAGCAGCCGCTCCGTGTTTTTACATGAATGCGTTGCCCCAGGGCAGCACGAGTTCATGGCTGCCCTGGGGGCAGCGCATTCACTGCAATAGAGTGCACTTTCATTGTTTGCACCGGACGCACCTTTTAATAGGTGCGCCCGGCGCAAACAATGAAAATGCACAATACGGCCCCAGGAGGAAATTAATTTCTAGTGCAAGTCCTCTTATAGATTTCTGAAAAACCAGTGTAGGATATGCATTGCCCAAGGTAATTGCTCAGGCATCGAGACCCTTTGATTTGAGTACTATCCCAGGACGCCTGTATCTAAGAAGATGCCCCCGGTGAGAATTAGAATTTGAAAGTCCACTGAAAAGATAAACGCCACCAAGAACCAGACAAGAAATATGTATGTAAATCAGTGGACTACATCAGCAAGGTTTCCTACATGATAATTGCTATAAGAAAAATCATCTTTGAGTTATTCATGAAAAATAGAACCAATAGGTGAGAGAAATCGGTATCTGTGAACCTAATTTAACATTTTCTGTATTAATTTAAAAACAATTGCTTTATGGAAATCAAATTTGCAATTTTCTCCTCATTCTGATACTGCTAATCAGTGGCTAATTCCATGCAAAACACCCACTTAACCACGCCTTACCATTACCACACCCACTTAACCACGCCTTACCATTACCAAAATTTAATGAGATTTAGATGTTTCCATGCAGTTTTGGTAATGAGTTTAGTGATGCCAAAATAAGAGCAGTTAAGAAGCGGTAAGGTCCTATCCAAAATAAGACATGATGCCATTGTTCTAACAAGACTCCCCCCCCCCCCCTCTCCCCCCGGTATTGCGACCCGAGCAACAACTTCTGGAAATTTATGGATCTTTGCCCAGAAACCTTCTCATACCAAACATGAAGAAAAAGCAAATGATCCCCTTCCACACTTACTTCGGTATGTCTGGAGGACTTTATCTAAAATGTCAAACATCACCTCTTGCAAATCACTTTATGATATTTCTGCTGCTTATGCCTATTTATTTTTATATAATCGAACACCTCGCTTAGGTTCCATCCTACTAAACCCCTTCCTCATCCGACTTCCACTCACCAGAACTTTGTATTATGCTCCGAATTACTCCAACCCTTTGCCCAGGAACTCCTAAAAAAACTGCGAATGCTGCCATAAAGTCCTTAATCAGCACAAACTCTTTTAGTAGGCTGCTCGCATGCAACAGTTTCAAGAAATAAAACATCAGTTTCTGCTTTCAGTCATTCCTCCGGGTCTAATCCTTCCAGTGAAAACTATGATAGATCAACTTGATTACCCATTCACATGTGCAGACTGCTATGATTCATGAGATGTGATTGAATGCATATATATGTATTTTTATATATGGAAGAAAAGGTTTGCCCCTAGGTGGGACGCACTCACAGAGGCTCCGTAAAGGTCAGGGAAGGTCCGGTTTGAGCCCCACCCCAGCACTCCTGACGCGTTTCGGGCCAACGCCCTTTATCAAAGGTGAGCTGCTTGAAAGGAATACAAACAGGGCTTCCAGTATTTTCCCTCTTTTATTCACAAAATTTTTGCCACAGGTGTGTGTTCTTCGCATAGCATCCTGGGACTGGAAGTCCAAAATTTTTTCCCATGTGGGCTGCATTCTCTTCCAGGGCACTTTCACAGCAATCCATCGTGAGCACAGCACCAGTCACCTCCCCCAGTGCAAACAACCATCCTCTGTTCCGTTTTGTGCAGCCTACAGAAGCCGCAGCGGATCCACGTGTATCGTGGCGGTGTCGTATATATATTAATCTTTACCCGATTGTATTGTTTAAATGTTTTTTGAGGTTTTCGAGTGTTCACTTTTAACTACTTGCAGACAGTCAGAAAAACAGAAATATAATATGATTCTAAGGCAAGATGAATTAATTTCGTTTTCAAAACACTTGTGTCTCTAACAACATGTTTCCAATTAAGTACAACATTATGGCCCTCATTACGAGTGCCTGGTGTCGGCATTTATCGGGTCCGATAAATATGTCTTAATTAGGAATTTGTCTGCAAAAAGGGGAATAACCTGCGGATAAAGGTGCAAAATACACAAACCATGATAGATAATAATTGGCCATTTTTCACCTTACAAAATTCACGCACTATATCGGGGGGGGGGGGGGGGGCTGGAAAATAGTGGGAATCGTTTTTTAGTCGAGCAGTAACATGAGTTAGTGCCCATATCTCTGTGAAACAAGGCACTCGTAAAGAGTGCAAAAGTGTGTGTAAAAGCGGGTCGTCAGATTTACATCACTTATTTATAAACTGTACTTTAGCAGAAGAAACACCACATTTTCACATTCTGCTTACAACTCCATTAGGAGTTCAGCAATTCTTTCAAATTTGCGTTTGCTTTTTACTTTACTTCTTCACATTAAGACTAATATGTTTACGTTATTATTTTTTTACAAAGAACGCCAGCCTGTAATATGATGAAGGTGTAAACAAGGTACATACAGCGGACATCCCCTTTGTATTCATATATATCACACATTTTGATGAAGGTGAAAGGAAGGTACATACAGCTGACATCCCTTTGTATTCCAATATATGACACATTTGAACCTAACCACCCGACCTCAAATTCACTCTAGGACTTCGGAACTATTTCATAATAGTATGTTTCCGATTTATAAAGAACGTTGTTGGAAAGCAAAGCCGGTCTCCTGTGCATCTAACAATTCTTACATGTATTTTGACATACGCTGTCGCCTCTGCCCTTCAACTAAGTCTCAAGGCTTCACTTTTGTCTTTTTCAACTTGATGTGAACATGTACTTCATTCTTAACACAGGTGAAAGGTCGAATAGCTTTCTGTGGCAGCTGGATCCAAAGTTGACATCACTGCAAAGGACTGTCACCAGGAACCTGCCTTTTTCATGAAAGCAGTCCAGGACATTTATGAAACCCAACAACATATAAAAACACCCCTCTGTGTTGTGTTGCTTTTCTCAGCTAGACAATGTGGGGAAAGTGCCTGAGCTTGATTTATTGAACATCGTGTAGAGGCCTCATTGAAAGTGGTCCTAAATAGCCTCTGTGTTTCTTGGGAAAAAGTGACAGTCCCAAGATCACCCATGATTGCTCAATGAACAAAGCTCACATTATGCTCCCATCCCCACTCCTTATTGTGTGTGAAGGTGTCAGAGACATTTGAAGTAATGGAGGTGTAATGAGGCTGCTATAAAGACTTAAATGACACTTCTTTGCCTCTCTCAAAGATGAATGCGTTATTGTTTGACACAGATCGTGAATAGTCCGCGGGGGACGCACAGTTTCACATGGCAGATGCTTCTTACCTGAGCCCTAATATTGGAGGAGGTAAGTTACACGATCGCAATGATCAATGGGAGGCGCTTTTGACTATCCTGGTATTTACCATACCTCCCAAGATAGCTCATTCTGCTCCCAAAAAAACTTCATAGGGCGGATTACGAGTTTGAAAATTCCACCAATCCAGACTGTGTCTCCTAGAAATACGCAAAATGTGCATCCCATAAACTAAATCCCTGTGAAGGTCTGACTCCTCTCTGCAAACAGCTGTGAGAACTGTGAAAGCCCATGATAAGACCTGCTTGTCTTTAGACTGAATAGACTTGGAATTTAAATCCAAGAGATCTTTCTTAATTCTATCTGGGTGATTTTCCTGTGGATTTGAAATAGGTGAATACGTCAGGAGAGATTGGTGGCATTATCCTTGTTCACAAAACTACTGCACCCCCTGGGATCATGGGCCAGTCATGGTGGACCACCTCTGGTGCTCCTGGAAGCTATGAACATGCAAACACCCCAGCTCTGAGTCATGACCGACACAATGCACTTCTTGTTCCTCCCCCCCTGCTATTGGTGTAAGGTTGGTAAAGGTTTTTTGGAAAATGCAATTTTGGGTTACAAATTATTTGTGCAAATTTGTCATTTTAATGATGCATTTGACTTTAACCAATGAATTGTTGATTTGCTTTTAAAACAATATGATTATCTCATAAGTGTGATTAATAATGAACTATAGTTGTGCCTAATTTTTTTGTAAGAGTCCAATAGTTTTAAAATGGATGCAGCTTTTGGTATTCTGTTTATTCCCCCTCCCAATCAGATACCTGTTGCAAGTCTTCTCTTACTACAGTTTCCGCGGAACATGGAGAGCAATGACGTCAATGTACTGTGGTGTTAGGAAGCATATATTGTGAGTGAAACTTTCTATTGTGTGCCTAATCTATCATTTTGAAGTATTTCCGCTGGAAGGTATTATGTAAGCATGAAGGACATGATTCTATGGGTTACTGTTTAGAAATGTTTCATATTGAGTTGTACATGTCTGCGGTGCAGTTGCTGAGGAAGTAAGCGGAAGATTTCTCTTACCTTAATAAATGGGTAGTGTTAAGAGCCCTTTAAATTTACGCATGTTTTCAAATTGCCATTGCAACATAACCATAATCATGCTATGTTGAATTTGCAGTTGTATTTAATATGCATAAATTGTGTATAAAAAACCCTGGTTTTCAAGGATCGAAGGCAACTTTTTATTTTCCTCCAGAACTTTGTCTGATTAGTACGAGATTTTCCTCACGGAGGATGCTGTCAGTACGCCTTATGAGTTTGACACTTAGAATTTGATGGTAATGATTTGTGATTCTATATCTGGGCCTTCACGGTATAATATGCATATTTCTCTGTAATGCTTATTTCAACAATTCTGTATTGAACCTTTTGTACTTAATGTTGACCTAGAACTCAGTTCTTGAGTTGTCCTAGTTTCTAATTATGATTTACTCTGCTACATTTGTGCAATTGATGTGGAGGGTAGTCTCTTGCCACTAGATCAAAGAAAAGTCTAGTGGAGCTGAACTGCCTAAGGCAACGTTTGGGGTTCATTAGATATTGGGTTCATGAGATTACTGAAGTTTGGCTCCCACAGACTCTGTGACTTGAAATAGAACCACTACACATATTTCTGCACTGGTGATCTTCAATGAATGCCACCCAGATGCTTCTCTCTTTACTCCAATGACTGTTTACTACTCCCCCATCATGTCCTCTTTTTGGAACCTCTTATTTCTTCGCAAAACACACACATTCTTAAAGAATGTGCCCAGAGCGCAGAAAAAGTTAGAAACCTTTGTGACGTCAAACAGGTATCAGTTTGGGGCTTTTTAGCACTCACAATGGTTTTCAAGAGTATTCATTTAAACATGCAGAAGAATATCTCGACATGGCAAACCTTTGCAAAATACAATATAAGACTAGCAGAGGCTTTTCCACTTGTGCAGTTACAGAAAGTGTATAATTAATATCCATCGGCCCAATTTCACTTTTCTCCACAGGACCTTTTTTCCCTCATTTCTTTCCTTACAACCCCCACCGAATTGGGTACTGTTTCGTTCCTATTCCTATCCTAGAGATTTCATCTTTCTTTTGTTCAGAATACATTTTGACCATTTCAAGCGTGGGAACGGGTTATGAAAAAAGATTGTAAATATTCAAGAACTTAATTTGCTTGTAGGTGTGCACAAACTTTCATGTTATTCTCACAATGAAACGCCTTCCTGGTCACACAAAACTTTTGTGATGAACTACATTTTTTTAATAGTAAAAGTGACTTTACTCTCATGGAAAGCCTATTTATTCATGTAAGCTAAATTTACACATGCAAATAGCAGTGTGAATGAGATCCAGTGGGCCTGAACGGTTTTACTCAATTCTAAGTGAACTACTGGAGGTCTTTGGCTGTGGAGAACCTCGCCTCCACGTAGCCTCAGGTGACCGATGCTCCTCCGCTCAGGAGTCAGGCATGGCATACACTAGCGTTTCGTGTTCGGACGCGAGTAGTTTCCCCTAATGAACGTGTGGAAGAAACTAAGGGGGCACTGCGGTGGAGTGTGGCGCTATGGGAGGCGCTTTGTACTCGGCTAGTCTGGACCAGAGAAGTGCAACAATGTAAGGCGAAGGCGAAAGGTGCAGATTCCAGAACGCTTGGAGCAATTCAAAGAAGCTGCCGTTATCGCTGAAGGAGAGGTGGTGAGTTGGGGAGGTGGCGGCATGGCAGAAGCGGACTGAAAGGTGCAGGTGAGCGTTGAACTCTCGCTAATGGTCTAGAGTGGAAATGGTGCAGGCGGTGGAGGCAGTGGCTGCGCTGCTGCAACATTGTATCTTTGGGGCAAAAAAGGATTTGGGTGAAAAGAGGTAAAGTGACTGTAGGGCTGCCTATTGACTGCAGAAAAGCATCTATTAAATACTTTAAAACTGAGAGCAGAACGGAGATGGGGAAACATTTAAAAATCGCATCATCTGCTAAACCGGATGCCGCTATCACGGTAAAGGCTAAGAAACGCTTAGCTCAAGCGAAACTCAATCAGCCATTGACCAAAGCCAGGAGTAAAATGCTCAATGCTGAGATAAGCTCTAGTCCTGAAAGCTCGGAGATAGATCTGTCTGAAACAAAGCAAGGGGTGGAAGACCCTAACAAATCAATTGCTATTGAGGGTTCAGAAACAGAGGAGAAGGATAAGGAGCAGGCAACAATGCTAGGGGGTCTCTCAGGGATGAAGAAACAAGAGTTAAAAAACTCCAGAGACTTTCCTCTTTTTATAAAAAAGAATCTCCTACCTATCACCAACCAAGTCCTTGCGAAGTCAATTCAAGATTCATCAGGGGAGGCAATTCTTGAGCCATCTGTAAACTCAACGCTGTTCCCCATCATGTTACCCTCACCATTAGGGTCTCTATCACCACCCTCGCTGTCTCCCCCAGGTGTTGTAGCTCAGGCTTCTGGAGCAGGAGAGACATTGATAGAAGAAGCCAGTCCGGTTCATGTTCAAACAAAGCCAGCGATTTTAGTAGCCCGCTCTCGTCCACCTGTGAAAAACTATTGCAACTACAGTTTGAGGGCTATTCCCAGCCACAGAAAACTCCTTCAGTTGCGATCAAAGATAAGGGTAGTGCAGAGCCACCCGCACAAAAAGATACATTTGTGACCCAGTCAAGGTTTGAAGAACCCGAGTGTGAGACTCAAATTGATATGGCTAACACGCACCAGATAGACATCAAGACCATGTTAAATTTAATACTGGAAGAGATTCGAGATATGAAGAAATCTCAAGAAATCGAGATAGCAGCACTACACCACCGATTGGGAAAAATTGAAGAGGCAGTCGCTAGCTTTCCCATCAGAATCCAAGAAGCCGAAATGAGGATATCCCAACTAGAGGACCAAATAAATGCCATTCTCCAGCAAGTCAATTCGGCAGCACAAGATAAAATAACCCTGGAGAATAAAATTGAAGAACTCGAAAATCATTCTCGTCGCTCTAATTTGCGGATTGTGGGGGTTCCAGAGGGGAGTGAGGGGACCAACACGCTGCAATGGGTGGAATCATTCATCAAGCAAAAGGTGCTCCCAGACTTCTCCAGTGATTTGACATTGACCAGGGCACATCGTGTTCCAGCCCATCTTCCACCAAATTTGAAGTTCACCCGCACAATATTAATCAACTTCGTGGACTTTTGTGTGAAGGAGAAAATATTGACCAAGGCAATTCAATTGAGACAATTCGATATCAATGAGGGGACAAAATGCAGAATCTTTGCAGATATGTCTGTAGCAGCTGCACAAAGACATAAGGAATTTGTAAAACTTTTATATCTTTTCAAAGCTCAAGGAGCACGAGCCTCCATTGCACAACAAATCAAACTTAAAGTCCAAGTGCAGGGGAAGTTTCATATGTTTACACGAATTGAGGAGGCTCAGGAACTTTTGAAAGTGATCTCTATTGTGAAGTGAAACAGCCATTGCTTCCCCCCCCCCCTTTTTGCTCTTATTGTTAATGTTTATGATTATGCTCAAGGTCTAGTTTTGTCTGAGGGGAGGACAGGCCATCAGGTCACCCTTGGTACAGTATCAGGGCACCACATAGTGAGTAGGGGGGTAAAATGCGGATAGCGGGAAAGACCACATTTCTAGGGAGGGTGGGAGGTCATGGGGTCTGGGGAAGGGGAATGGGTGAAAAAGTTAAAAAAGCAAGCAGAAGCAAACAGGGAAAAAAGTACAGAATAGAAAAAGGAATGGTATGAATTATTTTCAATTTTGGAAGTATGAGTACTACTAGTAGATGCCGTATTATATCGGTACACGTTAATGGCATACTGAATAGACAAAAATATGGGGGGTTAATAAGATGGCTTGCTACATTAAAACCCCAAATTCTTTTTATTCAAGAAACACATCTCAAAACAAATTTACCAAAACTCTTTATCCCGGGAATGTTTTCCAGAGTCTTTTTTGCTTCGGCAGGAGTTGCGATGAGAGGGGTCGCTATTTATTTTTCTAGAGAAATGGATTGAGAATTTGTTCAAGAAAAACGAGATCCCCAGGGTAGGTGGATCTGGGTGATGGTTAAAATTAATGGGAATAGCTTAAATTTTATTAATTATTATGGGCCTATAACGGATGATCCAGCCACATTATCTACAATACATAGGCTTCTGATTGGGGTTCCTGGTAAAAGTATTCTAGGTGGAGATTTTAATTTTATACAAGATTTGAGAACAGGCACCTCAAACAAGAATAAGAAACAGTTGAAGCCCAAGACAAAACAAGTTTTAGATGCCTTGATTCAGGATCTGCAATTAATTGATGCCTGGCGTAGAGTTAATCAGGCTGCTAGGGGATATACTTGCAATTCGAGCCAATTTCACAACGCTTCACGTATTGACTTTGTATTGATATCACGATCTCTGGCACTTATAGCTGCAGAAATTGGGGTGAATCCTCTCTCGGATCATTCCTATGTTCAAGTTGAATTAGAAATTGGTGTAGCGAGGAAGAGGAGGTCCAGGTGGCAAATGGATCACCTCCTTCTCCATGATCCTTTGTGTGTCGAGAGATTCAAGGAATGGATACTAGAGTTTTTTAATACTAATGAAGGAACAGCTGAAATCTTTGCAGTTTGGGGTGGGTTTAAAGCCTCAGCCCGGGGTGAAATGGTTGCAGCATCAGCAGGAAAGGCGAGAAAATGTTCAGAAGAAATTGCAGAACGTCAGTTATCTCTCGAAAGCGCCTCTAGATTATGCAATTCCCCATCTCGAGGCCAGTGGGAAGTAGCAAAGAAGACGTTAAGAGATTATTTCATTCTGGAGGAAATAAATTGCTTGCATACTTATTTACAACGGGTGTATGACGAGAGTCAAATGGTGGGGAAAATGTTAGCTTGGTAGACAACAGCACGACAGGAGTCAGCTTGTATTTAAGAGGTAATAGACCCTAAATCTAATATATCAGCAACTGACAGAGCAGAAATTGCTCGGATCTTTGCTGAACATTATCAACAACTATACACTACTAAATATATGGTCAGCCGGGAAGCAATTCAGGAATATTTTACAGAAGTAGAATTTCCCAGGATATCTACGAATTTGATTGCACAGGTACAAAACGTAATAGCAGCCTCAGAGATTTTGGTAGTTATCAAATCCATGGCAGGGGCAAAAGCCTGTGGGGAAGACAGATTACCCATAGAATTGTATAAAATCTTTGCTAAAGAGCTGACTCCTTTTCTTAAGAAATTATTTAATTGTATACAAACTGGTGGAGTGGTTCCTCCGGAGTTTAAGAGGGCAATTGTGGTCAGTTTTACGAAAAAGGGTAAAGATCCCATTAATGTGAACTCATACAGACCGATCAGCCTCTTAAACGCCAATTATAAGATCTTGATGAAGATATGGGCACAGCGATTTACGCTTGTGGCTCAGCAAGTAATCCATGTCGACTAAACAGGCTTTGTCGCAGGACGAACAATGGCCTTGAATACAGGGTTTCTGATTCAAGCACTAGATTATGTTAATGTCAATAAGACATCAGCCTGCATCATGATGGTTGATGTGGAAAAAGCTTTTGATTTAGTTAATTAGGATGCTTTATTTTTGGGGCTCGAAAAGTTTGGTTTTCCGATTCAAGTTATCTCCATGTTACAAAACATTTATCAAGGGGCTCAGGCACAGCTTGTCATCAATGGCAATCAAATAGGGTTAGTGGATGTTAACTGGGGGACCAGGCAAGGGTGCCCCTTATCTCCCTTATTATTGACTTTTTTCATAGAACCCCCAGCTATTAAAATACGAGTTAATATGAATATTCCAGCCCCGATTTCAGATATGGCCAAACTAAAGCTCTTTGCAGATGACGCCATTGTATATCTCTGTCCCGAAAAGCCCAACATAGATCGGATTCTGGCAGAGTTCAGACAATTTGAACTAGTTAGGGGATACAGAATTAATCCAACTAAAACAGAGATTATAATAGTAAATACGGATGCCGAGTTTTTGCCAGAAAATTTGAAACAGCAGGCTCTTCATACTGATCCTGTATGTCACCTTGGGCTATTTGTTACAGGGTAATATGGCCAGCTCGTTAAACTGAACTATGATTCAACTAGTAATAAAATGCATAAATTGCTGGAAAAATGGGCAAGCCCTCCGTTAACTCTGATAGGTTGAGTGGCGCTTATTAAGATGTCCATATTACCTCTTTTCATTTTTCTTTTTTCTAACATTACTATTAAGATTAATGCTAGTTATTTTAACGGGCTTGATTCTATGATAAGATCATTTATTTGGAATAAGATGGTTTCTAGAGTTAAACTCTCAGTTTTACAACTGGATACAAACTTCGGTGGCTTAGCACTACCTCATATTCGTACGTATTACGAGTCAGCATTTTTGGACTTAGTAGCTTGCTTACTGTCCAATACAGGACGTTTAGATAATTTTTTTGTTAAAAAGATGATTCAAGAA
Organism: Triturus cristatus; assembly: GCF_964204655.1. Taxonomy (NCBI): domain Eukaryota; kingdom Metazoa; phylum Chordata; class Amphibia; order Caudata; family Salamandridae; genus Triturus; species Triturus cristatus. The sequence continues at coordinate 974,206,168 of NC_140593.1, forward strand.
GCAGGAACTCAGATGCCCACTTTTCTTAAAAGTTCTAAACTCCCCCAAAAAACTAGGTACAAAATGCTTCTGGATCTGTCAAGTAGATTGCAGTTTTTTTTAAAACAGAACGGGATTTCTGGCTTCCATACCTTAACAATAAGTGAGTGTAAAGACCTAGGTCTTCATATTCATTCGTCTCATCTTAGACCCTGGAAGGATTCTGGGATGGGGGTAGTGAGTCAGTTTTTTATTCAGGATAGGATGATCACTTAGGAAGAAGTCCAGACTAGATGTCTTGATCGGAACAAGCTATTGTTTTCTAAATAAATATAATTTAATATTAAGTTATCCCCCTTCTAAGGCAGCTATCGCCCTATTTTCCGTAAATGTTAGTGGGGTAGGTAACTGGTATCGCCTGCTATGAGCCCAAAGCGAATCTCCTTTGGTGGGTGAGTTTCTGGAGAAAGTTGCTTTAGAAACCCAATGATCCTTTTCCAGTCAAGAATGGCAAACAATATCCATCACTGGAAATAAGGCTTTGAGAGCCACCAATTTTAAAAGAATGGCCTTTCTTTTTCATTGGATGGCCTACTATACTCCAAAGGCCATAAATAGAATTTATCCTGAGGTGGAAAACAGGTTTTTCCGCTGTCTTACCCCAACTGAAGGGGGATGGCGGCATATATTTTTTACCTGTCCTAAACTAGGTTCGTTTTGGGAAAGAATTTTTGGGCACTTTAGTCGGGCAATTCAGAAACCGTTTGCTCCAATAGCAGAGGATGCCCTTTTTGGTATAACAAGTCGCGGGGATACGCTGTCTAAATTTGAGGGGTACTTTTTAGCTATTTCAATGTTGGTCGCTCGCTCTTTAATTTTACAAAATTGGAAATTACCGGAAGCTTCGCTTCATGAGAAATAGTTTAGCAAAATGAGGCGTACTTAAAAGTTTGAAGAAGCTTATGCTAAACGCGTGTGGGCTCCTACAAAAATGTCCGCGATTTGGAAATATTTTGCGGACTGCTGAACTTAACTTTTTTGACATTTTTAATGGATGATATAAGCATTATTAGGTAAAGATTAGGATTTAGGTTCATAAACTTTTTGTATTATGTTTAACAAACTGAATAATGAGGTATATCAAAGGATGATTTTTTTCGAAATGTATTCAACGAGTTTAATCTGGTCATTCTTTTTATTCGTTTTCGTTACTGTATTATCTAACCATGAATTGCCTTTCCTATATGCTCTGCTCAATAAAATCTTTTTTTTAAAAGAGATCCAGTGTTTTTTCTTCGACCCTACTAAACTAAAAACTTCACTCTCATGTGGAATCCTGACATACATCTGTTATTAGCCTTTCCTATGTATTTTTCTACCCCCTCGCCTAAGCTCAGGCAAATAGATAAAGTACCAGGCAAATAGATAGTGTACCATTTCAAAGACAGCATGTACTGTTGTGAAATTCTGTATCACAAAGCTTCAGGGCCCTGGTGGGGTCTCGCAAGGGTAGAGAGGTCCTCGCTGTGGAGGTGGGAAGGGATATATCCTCCCTATGTATACTTGGTATTACAAATAGATATCTCTCCTAGAACCAGAATGGCTCAAAGTGACAAGAAAAAGAGAGGGAAAAAATCAACAGATGAAAGAGGGGGTGCTTTAAGTGGGGAAAAACACCTAACACAGTCTATGCATCCCTTATTTAGTGACCCCTCTTGACTAAAGGGTGGGATGGGAGAAAGACCCTTTTGTTATTATAGCCCTCACTCACTCTAATAGTGACATGCTTCATCATCGGGCTCACCCCGACTCCTAAAGGTCAGGGTGGGCTCAACCGTGTTTCAGGGAGCACTTATAAAGATATTGTCTAATGGGGCGTAACGTTGAGATAAAATTCCTCCCCCGCTCCTAAAGTATCCTTTATTAATGGAAAGGGAAGGTTAAAAACTGACCATAGTGGGGTGGAGCACATGATGGTCCTATGACCCTAAACTAAACACCAACATGTTTCAACCCTTGCTACTGGCCTATTTAATGGTCCAGGGCTTTCGTCAGGGTGGGATGTGAAGAGGTCACTTCCCCCAAAGACGTGAGTGCAGAGTGGTCATGCAATTAACATGTATCACACAAAAAATATTTTTTAAAGGGACAAGTCTAATACCTGCAGCTGTTTTCTTAGAGGAATTACCCTGGCTAAAACAGGGCGTCAGCTCCCAAGGGGGGGCTTTGAGGGGGAGGCCTTGTAGTCACACGTTTGTCAAAGGTTCATCCCCATAAGAGACCCACTGTGCTCTGCTCCCCTGCTTGTCCGAGGTTGTGAAATTCACCATGAAACGCAAAATGAAAAAAAAAAAGTTATGTTGTGTTTGTTTTTTCACTAGGAATCTTCACAATCAATAATCCTGTAAAGTGATAAAGTGAAAGCACATATTTGATGGGTGCATCCACGGCATTCACAATGTGCATGCCCTTCACAAGCAGCAGCTGTGGGTCACACACATGTGCTGAGATTTGGTTTGGAAAAATATAGCACATTCAACACTTAAATGGAAATATAATGGCATACGCACCTTGTTAACCAAGATAGGCACACAATGAGAGTAGTTCATCCGGGAGGCCCAGGTCCCGTTTTCCAGACATTCCCTGTAAACATTTCCTGAAACAGAGATGAAATATGTTAAAATTACATTTGCACCATATACCTCACGAGTCAGCTTTCTGAATATAAAAATAATTCGAATATATTACTGAGTGACGACATTTTATGAAGAGCCCAATGAAGGCAAACATTTGCAAATAATCCTACGGTAATAAGTTTCAATGCCTAAGAGCAGGTCATTAACCAGGTTTAAAAAAACGTAAGGTCGAATAACAAGGCGTTAGAATCATGAAGAAAATACAAGTACCCAAAATACAAATATGAACAAACACTCTCCTTTCAAGCCGATATATTGTGTGTCATTGAAATAAGTAATAATAAGACCTATTATTTACAGTGCCTAGGAAAAGGAAAACTGCTGCATTAAGCACTGTAAAAAGAAACACATTATTGTTATTAGCGATTAAGATGCCCTTGGGTTATTCTACAAAGACATCATTTACTTTGCTTCCGGTGCAAACAGGGCTCAAACCGGATTGCGTTAAGTGCCATTATTTTGTACAAGCTCCAAAGCGATCCAGAAACTCATAATATAGTGTTGAGTCAAAGTGCAAGAGGCAACGAATAAAAATCCCTTTTGATAGCCTTCTACCGTGACATGGAACAGTCATTTTAAATGTCAAGTAACTGCAGTCTAAAGGCCACGACGCTCATTTTCTTTCCTAACGCGTTTCTACAGTAAATTAGACAAGGATTGGGTGCGCACACAAGGGTCTAAACTAATTATAGTCAAATTAAATACACACAGAAGTAACAGGAATGCCACAGCGTCACCCTGAAGCAACACACGGAGTAATGGCTTTAATATGGTATAAATCAGCGCCTGGACCGCCCTTGTTTATCAAACTGTCTTACATCTATTATTTATCATAGCAGAGTCACTGTAAAACCATTTAAAGTGAGTGAGTGAGAGGGCTCGCGAGTGAGTGAGTTGCCCTATTTACATTTTCCTGAAAAAGGACCAAACAGCCTTGCGGCGATGACCGTTAAGGGAGAAAACAGAGGAAGAAAACCTAGACAACAGAAATGAGTTTTTAACATTTTTTCTTTTAAAGGGGAAATGGCAATTATCCACACCTGTTTCCTAGCAGAACGAAATTCTATAACTTGTTACCTTGACTTAAAAGGGTCTGCCTCCTATGCGGTTTAGACACAATTAAAGTGAACAGATTGCAAAGAGGTTACTAGTAGGCCAGGCGTCTGACTTTATATACGCAAGTGCAATTCACATCATTTTCCCATTTTGCATTACTTAAAATGTCTTTACTTTTTACATTAAGCAATCTTGTGTAATGTTTGCTAGCAAGAGCCTCGTTCACACAGAAAATAGGAGGAACTTTCCATTTAATGAGGTGTGAAAACTGCTGCCAGGGCAGAGACAATGTCTTAGACAATTCTTTAGGCCTCTTTTGGCAGAGAGGCCTGATTGTGAGGTATGTGCCTCCTCTCAGCTCAGAAAGGGTAGGGTTCAGGAACTTTATTAACTGAAAGGAACCACATTCATATGTAAGTGCTTAGTGAGACATGGGGGATGACATGTCTTTTGATCCTAGAATACAGTGTAGCCAATTTGGCGCCATCACAGTGGGAGTGAGATCTGGTTTCTGAACCAGTTTGGTGTGGCTGTGGATGATGAGACTAGACATTTCCTTCAACACACCAGTGGCTGGTCCACCAGCCTGCTCCCAGAGCAAAAGAGTTCTGCCAAGTAGGAATTTTTTTCAGAATAATGCACAATAGGATAGCTTGGTTAGTGAGTGTCCAGGAGTCACCCCACCCTCTGGCTTGAGTTCTACAAAAATAGTGCATCACTCCATAGCTCAAGAGAACACTTTCTGGACCTGTAGAAGAAGGAAGACGACTGAACATGCTGTTTTTGATCTATGTGGAAATTTGAGGGAAGGGCCTGTTTCCACTGTGTGAGAAATCAGGACCTGTTTGCAGAGTCCCTCCACTTTTTGCTTCCATTTTGACTACGAGGTGCTGGTTTTCGGACTCTGACTGTGGCCTGGGCTCTGCTAACCAGGGCCAGTGCTAGTATATGGCAATTAGCTATAATTACAATTGGCAATGACAGACTGCTGTAAGTCCCTTGTATATAATACGGCAAGGGGGATTCAAACTACCTATAAGTCTCTAGTATATAATAGAGCAAATAGGCTTGGGGGCCCAGTAGGTTTCCTGCACTAGTGTGTGCACTGCAGTGGTGCTTGCTGTCATTTTAAAAGCCAGCCCTGCCTTGCAGGCTGCTTTTAAACTTAAATTATAAGCAAATTTGACTTTGGAATTAAAGGTACTTCCAAAAAACCAACTCCCTAATTTGTATATATAGGTCACCCATAAGGTCTCCCCTAGGTGCCTGAGGGGTAGGGTGCCTTGTAACTATAAGCAAGGAAATTATAAAGTATGTTTTATTTACTCTGGTGAGGAAAATACTGCCAATTTTGTTTTTCCACATTGTAGCACAATGGATCTATAGGCGAACATGGGAATACTTTCATTAAAGAATAAGTATTGAAAGAAAGGAGCTAAACATATACTTCAAAGTATCAAAATGATAGAATAAATACAACAACTTCCCACTGTTAAATTAATTATAACTGTCAAAGAAAATACGTTATAGAACTTTCTTTTCAGTAAGCCGAAATCCAATTTTCCAGCAGCCCTGCTCTAATTGGCCAGACCCCGCCAGGCTGAGCCAAAATGTCCTAATGAGGTGTGAAGTGGCCTGACTAGAGACAAAGGATTTCCTGTGAACTGCTAGCTGCAGAGTAAAAGGCAGGATGGGGTGGAGTTGCCAAATTGGTCTTCAAAGAGGGAATGACAGTTTAGGGCAGCACAGGCGCACCCCCACATCGTGAACCCCCCAGCCAGACAGGATCCCCTGTATTTTGACTAGCCGAGGGGTTGGGAAGGGAGTGTTAAGGAAACTTAGCCATGCCAGTGGGGCGGCTTAGCCATTTCGTAACCGTCAAGAGAAAGTTTCACTATTTTGGAAGGATATGTCTTTCTGGGACACAAATATGCCACACTTTGGAGGAAGTTGTCATACGTCTGGCTGTCACACTGTACGCCATTGGTCAGGGGTCCCCCCCTGCTTGTCGCCCAAGAACAGTAGAAACAAGCATTGGCATAACCAATAGGTCTCCCCTTTGGGAGCTTATAAGTGTTTAGCCATTCAACTGTTGATGTTGTTGCACCAAGGATATTGTGCTGGATAACTAAAAACTTATAAGGTCCCAAGGGCGAGACCTATTGGCTATGCCAATGCTTGTCATTGCTTGCATTAGGGGCCATGATACCTTACCAAGCATCTTCTCAACGTGTGTTCTCAGATACCGATTTATTTTTTTTGTCTTTCAATTCTTTAATACATTTTTAACAATTGTAAGCAAACGATCATTTATCAATTATCTGCACAAAAATATCAAATGCTAAAAATACAATATGAATTATAAGCAGGTAAAACACAAAAAAATGAGAAGGAAAACAGCATAAGAAAAAAACTGATACATCAAATTTAATGAATTATTACAAGAAAGAGAAACATTCCCCATGACATCCTGTGGGTCGCAGCAGGCAGCTTGCCATTTTTTTAAAACAAAATGTCGTCACTTTGGAGCTACGTTCTTTTTGTGTATTTCCCTTTTCCTTCCACTTCTCTCGGACCGTGTCCTCTCTTTCCATCTCCTCTCCCCTCTCTCTCCTGTCCCTCCGCCCCCTCCCTCCTCCCTCTGCCCCACTCCATTTGCTGTTAATCCCGGGGCTGCGGCTGCTATTTATTTTCCCTCAGATCTGGCCTCAGTGATCACTTTTGCAGTTTGAAATCGCCTGAAGCTGAAGCAGAGCCGTCAATGGGCCGCCGACACGATTCAATTAACGGCGAGCTGTGGGCAGCGGCAGGAGAGCGGGGAGGCAGCCGGGGAGACGGAGGCGCTCAAGGGACTGGGTCTGTGAAGGGGTAAAGTACACAGTGCAACAGCAGCGGGTGCAGCAGAAAGCGACAAAGGGACGATGAGATAAAACGGCCAGAGCCCCCACACTCTCTGGGCAAAAGAGGGCTGTGTCCTTCTGGGAGGTATGGCTGAAAAGAGCAGCAAAAAAGAGGTTCAAGGGAGTCAGACATGGCAAAAAATATATGCAAGACTGGCAGGCATGACAAAAAGTTACCCAGGTTGTTTGATGTGTCAAACCGAGCAACAAAATAACCCAAAAACAGGCGACTACTGATAAGGATGACAACAAGCGCTCGCATGACGTATTTGCTCTGCTTTTTCTGCTGTCCCACTTGGACGGCCTCGCCTGCTAAAAGGTTTCTTATCTTTTTGGGGCCATGTGTTTGGCCCCATAAAGATAAGAAACCTTTCACAACAAAAGGAAGGCAGATGAGCCCGTCCAAATGGGACGGCTCAGAAAGCAGAGCAAATACGTCACCAATAGCTCTTTTCCAATTGCTGGCCACCCTTTAGCATAAACGGTGACGCCAGCAAATGGAAAAGAGGGGCGTGGCTTAATGCCCTTTACTAAAAAATCCCTGTATCATTAAATCTCACCAGCGAGACTGCGCATGTGCGCAGCCTACACCAGGCGAGACCAAAAACGGAAGAGCTGCCTAGCAGCTCAGATCTACTGCCTGAAACTACAAGAAGAACTACTCTGCTGGAAACCTGATATGCACCTCAAAGGTCTAAACTCTGAAGAACTGCACCTGCTTCACATTCTGGGACTACAGCCCCAGGGACTTTTCCTTGCTCCAATAAGGATTAAGGAGTGGACTCCCTGCAAGCTACAGGTTAACAGAGCCCACCTGCACCATCCCCACCAAGACGTCCCCATCCGGAATGCGTCCAGCGGACTTTTTAGGATTTGGCCAGGTGCATTGTAGGATCTGTATCCCAGCATCCTAAGGACCATCTCAGAAATCTAGACCCTTGGTTGGTATTGTGAATAATTTGAACCCTCAAGGAGACCTTCTGGAAGAAGATCCAGAAGTTTGGTGACTTTTGGGAACTTTACAGCAGAAAGGTCCATCAGGTGACCAAATCTATGTAGAGGTCAAGCTAGCGACCTCGCACAGTGACCCAGCCTGGATTTCAAGTTCGTCCCACTGAAAGCTCTGAAGCTCCAGACTGCCAGGATTTCACTGAGGCCTCCCAGAAACCCAAACCCATGACGTTGAAGTAAATCTAGCATGAAGAGGAGCCTCGCTTGACATCGACAGAAAAAGCTCCAGAAAAATGACTGAGTGCAAAGTTACAATTGTGACTGAGATCTCCCGGTTAGTGTATCCATCCACGGCCCTTTCGCAGTCTTCCTCAAACTTTGTCTGTGTTCCACTCAAGCGTGACCAGATGTCCCAAATTGGCACTATAGGTTTTCAAGCACTACAAAGTGTTTATTATTTAAAAATTCATATCTCTGGTTCTGTACATTGGATTTGTGTCATTTTGGTATCTATTTGCTCATATGACTATAGTTAATTTTTAATTAATTGCTGTTGGATTTTTATTGTGTGCTGTTTGGTACTTTTTTTTTATGTATTAGTGTTTTTAAATGCTTTAGCTACCTGTCTCCTAAGCTACGCCTGCCTGCTTGCTGCCAGCTACCAAGCGTTGAGCAATGGGATAATTATTACTAAAGGTAAGTCCCTACTTATCACTGCTAGTAACCCACTTTCTAACACACTTGTTCTCATGACTAAGAAATGGACTTCAAGGGTCAGTTGGCTCACCTCTATGTCTACAGGGACACAACAACTTCCACAAGACCTTTTACCTGCAATAGCAAGTTTACCAGTAACAACTGGACCTGACTGGACCCTGCTGGTTTTGTTTGTTTTTATGAAACCTGGCAGCTAAGTGATTTCTCTACAGTCTCAGAAGCCTTAGAAAAGGCAAAAAGGAACTGATCTGGAGAATGTAGGAAAAGTTGTGACTCAGATCATTTTTGGACTAAGAAGACCTCCGGAACTTCACTGGGAACTCGTGGCAAATGTGTCCCGTCTGAAGAGGAATTCACTGGATACAGCTCTATGCTTGCCCTGTCTGAGTGTATTGAGCACCAAAAAAGACACTAAGTCTGAAAGTAGAAATATTTACTGGTCGAAAGAATGAAAGGTATCCCACTGACGAGAGGAATTCAGCAGATGCAAAATTTGAGTTTTTCTGCTCTGAGCTTTTCCCACCAAACCCCAAGGATCCAATGGGAGCACATGGAAGGCTAATCCAACTTTGAAAGTCCTTCACTAGATTCAACATGTAAACGTGCCACACTGGAGCATTTGGGCATCCAAAACATAGACTAAGGGACAGAATTAGATCTTTGTGGGCAGATATCCCGTCTGCCGAAATATAAATCCCATAGGATATAATGGGATATATATTTCGGCGGAGTAACCCATCTGCCAAGATCTAAATCAGGCCCTAAGTCAGAAGGTAAACTCTTTGACCGGGATGACCCACTTTGTGTAGCTGCCCTCCGCTTCTTCATGGTCATCCTAAAATCATGCCTAGGTCCCTTTCAGCCATGAACAGAGACTTCTGATTTGCACTTTACTTTACATTTCTTGTTACTTGCTCTAAAACTTTGAAAATCCATATCGCCTGTAACACTGATTTTGATTGGATTCTAATAATTTTGCATCCCTTTCTTATTATTTTTTTATTTTTATACAAATGTAGTATTTCTATAGTGTTTTGACTTTTTATTTTGGATCTGCAAAATGCTTAATTAATTTTCCCTAAGTTAAGCTTGTCTGCTCTGTGCTGCAACTTCCTGGGGATGATCCCAGATTTATTTATTGAACTTGTGTGTTTGACCTGACAAGTTTTTGGTTTGATAACTAGGAAAGCACTCCCTATTGCTGCCTTCACTGCACGCTGGGATTCTTCTATTGACAACACTGAGGTGCAATTTGTTTATCGGCACTGATGAATCTGTTTTGCCCAGATGCAGGTGGATCACTCCTTTATGCAGAAGTTTGACAATCTCAGTTTGAGTCAATGCTCCTAAGATCTGCAAGAGAGAATCCATCCAAGTTGTAGTAGTATGGGCCATCTGACAAAAAGAAATGCTGAAACTCTTCTGGCCAAGTGTTTATGAGCGTTACTGCAAAATGTTTATTCTGTTTATCCTTTTAATGTATTTCATTTTATGAACATTGGTAAAACATACCTTTTATCATTTATCTTTTATATTATAATATTTTTTTAATTAATTTAATTAATGTATTTACATTTTTAAGAGAAGAGGTATTGTTTATATTTTTTGACTGGAAACAATTAATTTTGATCTGTCAATAAATGTTGAACGTTGGACTCCCTTTTAATAAAAAAAAACATTTTCACTCAGGGCTATATATCTATTTACATTTCACTCTACACTACCAATGCATAGACATTATCAGCAAAGTACAACAAGTAAAGGATGGAAAGGGAAGAAGTCATGCAGTCCCAGAGAATGCCCAAATAAAATACCTTGGCCATCCAACACTAAATTCTAATTGTAAGAAAGGACTCCACACAAGTGGAATATATACACATTGATATAAAATCTCTACAAAATGAAACATTATTTAATACAGTAGGTCAACTCACACAAAAATATCAGGTTAAGTAATCGTGTGATAAACCAAACATTATTTCTGTTTGCAGGTGAGACTAAGCTTCAACGATGAAGCATGTCAGCTAAGGTGGTTGAGAGATTGGTGTCCTTTTCAGAAAATACTTCTAAGAAACTAAATATCTTTATGCAACAATATACGCAATTCTATTATGAGACTTTGCAAATCTGTGTTTCCAGAAGAGAATATCAATAAATGAGTCAGTCGCGGCTGGCATGGCTCTCGGGTGGGGGGGCAGACGCGGGAAGGGGGCGTTGCAGGGGAGGTCGCATGGGGCGGTTTAATTTAATAATTAAAAAAATAATAATTTAAACACACCTTTCCGCCGGCCGGGTCCCGTGTCTTCTCGGTTGCTGCTTTCCTGCCTTCGGCAGGAACAGAAAGCAGGCAGCTAGGCTCCCTCCCCAAAGCCAATCACAATGCTGCAAGCAGCATTGTGATTGGTTGGGACGGCGCCCAGCCAGGCGCTTATGGGGAGGCCATGTTCTCCATGTAGGCTGCATTGCAGCCTGCATGAGGAAGGGCAGAGTGTGCATGACTGGTTTTAGTGGCCCCAGAGGGCCCAGCAAACAGTCTTTGTGCACTTGGGGCAGGAGTGGGCACACCACTCCCCTCCCCTGCTCGCAGAGCAGCCCTGACCACCCGCCCGCCCGCCCGCTACCAAGCATAAAATGGTAATAACTGAAAGTTATTACCATTTTATCTTTCTGCTTCTCGAACTGTGAGAAAGCATTGGGGCGACGCTCCTCCGCCTTAGTAGAGACCTGCCCCTGTCAAGAGTGCGCTGACAACCATTAAGCTTCCTTTTCGCCCGTCTTTTTGAGCAAAAAGAAACTGCTCAGCAGGAGAGAGGCATATGATGTTCTTCCCTCCTGAGAGGTTCAAAGCGCTTTTTGGCACAGCCAATATTCTGGCACGCATTTATAAGATACGACTGTGCTTCTCAAGAGCAAGGATTAGACTAACAAATACTGCTCCATGTTTTATTTTTATTTGCCTTCCAATCGTTGGGACTGTAACGCCAAAAGGAATTATAGTACAGACAGTGTAAGGTGCAGGGCTTACATGTATGGTAGACAATTCCTTTCTTATTAGGCCCTCCTGTCGCTGCAGACAGCTGTCGTCAAAGGCAATTGTGTGGTTGTCAGTCAACTTTCCATTTGTTACAGACACTGCTCATCCCTTCCACATCATGTAATGGAGAATGCCATACAGCTGGGTGGAAACCCATTACTACCCTTTTTGCTCTGAAAAGCATGCTCTCTTTGTTGAAGCAGAAGTTTAAATATGCTTAATTTAGAACTTCATAGAAGGAAGATTAGCGTGCACCAAGTTGGCTTAGTAAACAGTAAACTGTATGATAGTATGGTGGTCAGGATAAATGAAATCAGATTTCAGTACATTAGTCACCGTTAGAAAAGGGAAAATTAGACCAGTTTTATTTGTGTTAGTTAGAGTGAGTTTGTGGTAAATAAGAAGAACCAATTTACAGAAAGGCAGAATAAATTTGTATTGGATTTGGAATAAACTATTACGTGAAAATTCCTTTCCTGAATGCAGTCGGACTAGAGCAGTTTCACTCTCCTCTGAGGTCATTCTTCAATCTCAATTTGTTTATCCTAGCCTGGCAGTGTGGCAAATTCATATTCTCCAGAGAATGTTTTAATTACCAACCCTTCACCTATAAGCCTGGTGCTGGATATATGTATCATGGACGTAATCCCTAAATACCTGAGTTGTCTCTACTTCATTCTCTCTATTGTTCTCCTCCCTAAATTTTCCATTATAACTATCTACCTGAATGCCTATTCATGAGTGTCAGCTGTGCTATCGGCTTTGCAAGCTGTCTTGTAAATTGTGTTTTTGCTGGAGAGTGGTGCAGCATAGTGGCCTGCATGAGGGGCCACAAATTCAGAGATCAGTCCCCATTCAGTGTATTGGCAGCCCATCTTCTATTTCTACAAACTATAAAAGGTTATGAAAGAAGGACTATTTTCAGCTTCTTGGACTATGTGCACACTGAACCTACAAGTTGCAAGCTATCAGAAGTGGTCGTTGGCTCTGGCAGGTAGTATTGCTGCAGTTTCTAATCACCAAGTGAGGAAAAAACTGCCTATTTCTGTTTTTTGGAGATCAGCACTTACCTTTTGAGAAATTAAAGTTTTTCTGTGATCCTTTAACTAGCATCGGCAGGGCAGACATGTGTCTCTCTGCAGCCAGAATAATAGTCTCAAGTTCTAAGACTTTCATGGTCCATCGCTGGACTTTAAAAAGTGACGGAATTCAATGCCTGTCCGCAAAGTACTTATTTGTACACCTCCCTTTAAAGTGGAATCCAATGAGGTCCTAGTCGGTTGATAGAAAAGAGTAGCTATTATGGAAAGTTGGTCAGATATAAAGTGATTGTGAAGTTTCAAGGCATTTGGCTTGTATGTATTCCCCACCCCCATGGAGGCATTTCCAAGCATTCTCAAAAGAGGCAGCTGGTGTGGCATTCCTCTAGCAAGAAATTCTATACATTTGATGGGGAGATGGACTATATGGGGAATAAAGGCATAGGCTATTCTTAAGAATATGTGACATGCACATAGATTAGAAAGTGTTGTCTGGCTTCCCCATGTTATGGGCACCACACATCCCTAGAGCTCATTGCAAACACATTTTGCCAGTTCCACAGCAGGGTCATCAAGTGCACCTAAGTGTACTCAACATATTCCTGCTACTGATCAGTCTTAGCCCAGGCTCAAGATTTTTACTTTAATCCATACAACGTGTCCACACTTAGAAGAAAATTTGTGAAAATGCTATAGCATCCACTATGCAAAGATTCTTCACTGGAAGTCTAAGTTAGACCTTGGAGCAAAAAGATGTCCAAACTTGGAAACATAAACCAGAAGCACATGGTAGCATTGTCGAAGCTGTGGATTCTTCGTTGGACAATTTCTGCATTGTTATCTGTTTGAAAAATTGCTTGTGATCTTAATCAATGTTACAGGTAAATGCAACCATTCTGAGCACACTTCATCTTCTCTGGATACATTCAAGCCTCAACCCCTGCTCTAAGTAACTATACATCAGAAAATTATCAAATTGGAAGGGAAGATGATGAATAATCCTTTGTGCTTTACACTACAATGGATTGGTGTCAAATATGTCCATTCGACATTGATGGCCTCGAGCGTCAAAATTCTCAGCAACCTCACACCGAGGAGCCCTCCACATGTCTAAATAAGTTTTCTTCCCTAGAGCTTCCAATTCACTTTGTCTGTCTTGCTCTTCCATTACTTAAGGATTCTGGTAGTTAAGGCTTAATTCGCTTGACTTGAACAAAGTGGGCTAGCGCACCTCAAATAAATAATCCTTAACAAAAGCCAGTACTGGGAAAGGTTTTTAGTAAACATAAAGTTAGCAGTCAAGGCTGTTATGATCATCGGACTCTGTTGAAATTCATCTGCCTTTCCTTGAAAAATTCACATTTTGAACCACATATTTTTACATCTGTCTACAATCAGAGCATTTGCTTGATTCTTTCGCAGCCGGGTGGTGGGCGATTTCCAAGTAATAATTTGTATACCGGCAGAAAATACCTAATCATGGTCTGTGGAGGAGGATGAAGGTGACATGTATATGGAGATTGGACAGCTCTATTTTTTCTAATACATACTTGTGTGGCCTTCTTGGCAGTAGTAAAGGAGGGAATGACAATACTGAAGATCAGAATAAAGAAGTACCTGTTTATTAAAATGTACATAGCATTTCGCCAGAACCTCTCACCACCACAAGGGGTAGGTGTGTCAAACTTTTGCTAAGCTTCCAACACCCAGATAATAGCAGGCCCTAAACAGTGAGACACCGGTTTATATTAGGGTGAGCCAGAAAGCATTCTTTCACCCCTGAGTATTTTCAGCAGCACAGCAGCAATTAACAACGCAACCTGCTTGGAGAATGTTAAGTTGTGTAATGAGAAGGCAGCTTAGTCTCTCTATTAGTCATTATTGTAATGAAGGCAAATCTTCCACTCAGGCTAGTTAAGAGAGATCCCCTGCCAAGCTGAACATTTGGAATATAGTTGGATTGTTGTTTTTCTTTCCAATTAGGTTTAATGACCGCAATTACAATAGAATAAATTGCTAACAACTGAATTAAAGGAATGCCTGCTCAGTTGGTTGCAAAGGGAGCAGACAGCAATTAGATAAAAATGAAAACAAATACAAAACAAAATGTAACATTTAATGTGGTAATTGATTAAATCACCAGGCATCTCCACCGAAGGCGATAAACCAAGAAGAATAATGTTTATATAGGACATTAAATGAGAAATGTGCCACTTGCAAGAGCTTGTCCTGTTTGCTTCACATAGGTTGACTGACCTACAGGAGTTGGAGAGGTCCCAAGATGTCAGTCTCTTTGGTAGCCCTTGGAAGGTATTTTTACCACCTAAGCCTATCAAGTTATTAATGACCGTACCCCCCTCAAATTTCATCTATATAACTTCACCATTAAATCACAGAGGGTGGCACAGTTGCAAAATGTTCTGAATCCACAGGGAAAAATGTGGATGATTACTGTAATTCAATTGACATTTAAATAGACTGTTTAAGAAAAGTGCTTAGCTATATGTTTCCTTGGCAGCTTCAAATTTGTGTGATCTTCATTTAGATACAACAATGTTATGGGCACTGGGAAAAATGTTTGTCCCCTTTAGAAAATTTTCTGTGGGTTGATCACTTTTTTAATCTCTGCAGTTACTTAGGGACTTGTTACGAGAACCCAAAATCAATACCCAGTAGATCCTCCGAAGGACTTACCAATACCAGCGCACTTGTTTTTAGCAGTTGGAGTTTCTGGGTGAAATACCCCCAATCTGAGGATCTCATACTCTAGTCTTGATTTGATAGATAGCTCCTATTAACTGCTTAATCACGATTACTGGAGACCTTGTGATCCAGTCCCAAAACTAAATTCCCAATACATTCATACTCTCACCCAAGGCTTGTCCAGTAGAAGAATGCTGATCATTTACCACTCCAGGAGTCAATGTATGGGTGACTGAACCTTTTCAATCATGGCACCATGACTTGCAATAACCTTTTGACTGATCAATGGAAAACCTCTAGCCTCTTACGTTTCATAATTCCCCGAAAACGTGGCACTTGATGAAATGCGTTCAAGACTGAACACTGTTCTGTCTATACTGCTCAGTTCAAACAAGATCATGGACTACTAGAATGAATCAATAATGGCTCAGTTTGTTCTACAGACAATAACAAATGGACCAGAAACCTCACTCAGATCAACATGACTGACCTGGAGGAAAGGGTTAACTCCCTCCTCACTACCTCCGCGGATGATCTATCCACTACAGAACTCACTGCCCATTATAACACAACCTTGACATCCATTCTAGACTAAGTAGCCCCCCTGAAACTAGAAAAAAACTAGGAACATCCCATCTAGATCCTGGTTCAACACGGACATTAACAACGAAAGGAGACAACTTTGAGCTACAGAAAGACTATGGAGGAGCAACCTCTCCACAAGCCTACTCGAACAACTCAAAGCAGCTCGAAGGAAGTACAAAAAACACACCAGCAGCAAAAAATCCACCTTTTTCTGCTTTGCCCTGGAAAACGCAAAAACCAGACCCAACAAACTGTTTAAGATCATCAAGCAACAAATCTCCAAGCCCCCTGAATCCTCTATGCAGGCCTCCAAGGAATTGTGCGAAAACTTCACCAACTTCTTCGAAGAAAAAAATCACCAAGATTGAGCTCTCACTAGACATCAACGTAAACCCCGCCTGCAAAAGCCTGCCCCCAGTGACAATAGAAAGCACGTGCATGCACCCCACGAAAACATGGAAGTCCTTCAACCCCATCCCGGAAGCCGAGCTCCTCAAGCTGATCTCCACCTCCAATCCCGCCTCTCACGTCCTTGACCCTATACCCACCCAATTGATCAAAAAACTAAAACTCTCCATAGCCCCGTTCTGGTGCAGGATCATTGACAGCTCCCTGAGAACCGGCATCATACCTGAATGCCTTAAAGTTGGCCAAGTCACGGCACTAATAAAAAACCAGGCCTTGACTTCAAGGACCTGAATAACTTCAGACCTGTCTCCAACCTCTCCCTCCTATCCAACATCCTCGAAAAATGCGTCCTCTTACAACTGACTCAGCCAGGTACTATAGTTTAAACAAAATAAATGACTACGGGCACTATGACAGGGCTGCCATGTGCGTTAGTGAGAGTATGGTCTTTGGGTGTGAGTATCAATGGAATATATGTGTATGGGTGACTGAGAGCTTGTGTCGTATACACTCGTATCCCAGGAAATACTTTTTACCACATGTGGCACTGTACATGTATAACACAAACATACAGCACATTTATTTAAGTGGGAAAATGAAAAAATGCAGAAAATGTTCTGCAGAAATGTTCATAATATAGAACATTTTTCTATACTTTAAATTTCTCCCTTTCAAAAATGTCTGTATTTGTTTGTTAGAAATATGGTGTGTATCTACCAGCCACTGTGAGCAAGATGCCTGCCGTGTGTTAATGTGATACTCGGAAATGGGTGAAAATTAAATGACCGAGGAATTTGGTCTTCCACTTCATCAAGCAACAAATTATAGACAACTCCATTTTTGCCTTAACAAATTCTAGGACCACAACCATGGTCACTTCAAACTTCACCAATAGTCTCTTACCTTTACACTTGGGGGGCACATAAAGGGGTTATATCTGGTTTATACAAACTATTTACATCACAACCATTCTCCCAACCCTTATCATGTGCTCTTCGTCTCAAATGGCAAACACGTCTATCGGTTACTTATGATAATGATGAATGGATTGAACTTCTGGAAAATCTAAATAGAGGAGCTAGAGACGCACGACTGAAGTTTTGCTTATTCAAAATTTTACATGATAGGCATTGGGTCTCCAGTAAAATTAAATAAAGCTGGACTTCTACCTCATACCAATTGTTGGAGATGTGATGCCCCTGGTTGCGATATAATCCACATTATATGTACCTGCCCAATGGTTCAATCCTATTGGTCCTACATAGGTCAGGTTTTACAACATACTCTGCCTCTAGGTTCACCGTTAACATCAGCTACCTTCCTCTTGCATGATTTACGATCTTCACCACATCTTTCCAAACCACAATGCCTTCTTTTACATACTGCCCTAGCTGCAGCTAAAATATGTATTCTAAGACAATGGAAATCTCCGACTCCACCTTCTCAAGAGTCTTGGCTGGTGACTATGATTCAAACTGCCTCCTATGAAAAAGTCATTTATACTTTGCAGGACCAGACAGACGTATTTAATCAAGTATGGAACCCCATTTTACAAATCAATATTGACTCTGTGATAGACAATGTTGCTCATCCTATAGTGGATATTACAGTATCATAATTCGTTTCTCCTTCCTATATCTCTTATTTCTCTTTCTCTTATTCTCTTGCAATTATCTCTATGCTTTCTTCTATCTCTCAACTTTATTATTACCTGCTTGTGTAATAACACTGAAGAGGCATGATGCCTATCTCATATTTCATATCTTGTATCTCATATTTGTCTATTTCTTTCATAGAGTATTGTATACTAAATTTGATTTAATGACATATATATCTTTGTGAATTAATATATTGAAATATTATACCATTATTGCAATGTATTTCCTCTTTTTGTATTAAACACGCTTGTATTATATTATATCTATAAAATGCAATAAACAATTTCAACACAAAAGAAAATTAAAGGAAAGGGTTAACATTGTTTGCAAGGATTCCATAATAGTCATCATTGTAACCTTCTCCTGTTTCAAAGTGTTTTGTTTACAGACAGCATGCCTCCTGCTCCTAGTGGTCTCTGAACAGGTGCCTTATCTATAACAGGAAAATACAGCTATTTGTTTATGGGAGGAATTGAAAGTGAAGAGACATGCTTCATAAAACATTGAGATGTAATTGGCTTAGCTGAACGTGGAGAAAAGCATTAAGACTTAATGTTTAATTGAAGCATTATTCTTCACTTTAAATTTCACCCATAAAACAAAAAATGACTGTATTTTTAAGTTACCAATATGGCACAGTGTCTGCTGGCCACTGGGAGCAAGATGCCTGATGTGTGTAAATGCAACACTGTGAAACTGGAGCAAATCAAAATTAACATTTAAATCGATCATTAAGTTAACTCTTTGTTTTAATTTTCTCCCATTTGAAAGCATTCAGAAACATCATTTTGCTCTCACCTCCAATATTGTGTGGAAAATGACTTTTAAAAAAAGATAAATACCACAGTGCTTCAGTTCATCACTCATGAGCCCCACTCTGGGTCATAACGCGGAGTGGGGCACTGTTCATTATCGAAGCCTGCTATCTGCAGCCTGACAATTATGTAAAATAAACACAGCCTTCTGTTAACTTCAAGAGGGAAACACAGCACTTATTTATTGGCCCAGTGCTTATTTAAAAATTAACTCAAGGCTGCTTTTACGTGTTTGCAAGCTATTGGTAGCTTGTGATCAACAGGTTGGAGAAACCTGCTGTATACGTGTCCATCATTAAATAGGTCTGTGCTCTTAGACATTGTAGATAGTTATAAGCTGAAGCTTGCTTTTCAGGAGTGCTCTATAACTCACAGTAGGCAGCTCAAAGTTTGTTGTTTCAACCCCTTTTATGTACTGGAATGGTAACAATACCCTAAAAAGAGTCAATTATTTTTCTATACATTCCAGGAGAGGCTGAAAGGCCTTGTCCGATTGTTTGAGGATTCACCCCCACACAATAAATGGAACCCCAATATGAACCGTGGGCCTTAGAGGGATTAGCCATCATGATGTAGCTATATTTTGGTGTTAAAAATACTTCTCTATGAGCATTGTTCTAATCCAATTTGTGTGATGTGTTTTCCTCATTTGGAACATTCCATTTAAGAATGTCTCCTCAGTTATGTTGGCACAGATTTCAGAGATGTAAAGACACATCTCAATATTCTTGACATATCAAATTATGATGAGCAATCTACTGTTTCCAGACTATGCATCATTTATCAATTTGGCACTTAGCCAACCTTAAATCTTCTTAGGAGATTACAAAAAACAATGAGTTGCATTTTCCATGAGTAATATAATTAAAAACATGTAATGAACTGGTAAGGAGAGCATAGTGAAATTAAACACAATTGGCTTAAAACTGTGAATTCTCTCAAAATTCATGTAGAGTATACCGTAAGAGCCAAATTACCTCCAGGTGCCTCCTGCAAGCTAACAATGAACATGTGTTAGAATAAAGGCTTAGGAAAAATGGGGAGATATTGATAATAAAAGCAAGATGCTTTTAGTAGTTTCAGAAAGTATATCAGAGATGCTGCAGATTAGAAATTTGTAGCAAAGAATTTGGAAAGGAAGAGCCAGACGATTTACATGGAACACAATTATTAGGTTTAATATGTTTACCACTTGTGATCATCTTACAGGCAATATAAAACAATAAGTGAGTGCAACATTTCTTATCAATTTCTTCTCAATACTCTGTTTTCCACACACACTGCAAATAATATTCCACAGTTTTTGTCACTTTTGTACTATGCAGCCCCTGCCATTTAAAGGGACATACGTTGCTATAACGGAACAAGCATTGTCATGTTGTGAAGGGCATTGGGGTAAGCATGCAACGGTCCCTTGGTCCACTATATGCTCATAACAATGCCCAAAGTCCACCTTAACAGGATGAAACCTGTCCCGCATGAACAGTTTCCACTTTGTGAATGGATTTCACCCTCTTCAGATGTCAATATCCAAATACCAGTTTACAATAGCAATTGAGGCCTCAAAGCATTGAAACATTCAATTGAAATTTGCATATGCAAGGGAGGGTGGCTGCCTTTTTCATGCTACCCTTTTCTAACAATAGGTAATGAGTTGCAAAGTGTCTAATGCAAACACATTGGCAGCTTTTGCAAATAGTGGCTTTCAATTTTTTAATTGCAATGCCTATAATTTTGCAACTTGCAGGCTTTGGAACGGCTTAATCCTTTTGTTCATTGGACAAGTTCAATAGTGAGGTCTACTATGTCAAAGACATGCTGAAAAAATGTATATCATACATCAACAAAGGCATGTGAAAATTGACGAAGGCAAATGGAAAGTATGCCAAAAATCTCAAAAGGGATCTAATAATACCAAGGCATATTCAATAAACCCTGCCAAAACCAATGACCCAACAGGTCAGAAACAGCATCCATGTAAGATTAGATGAAGACAACATATCTACATCAGTAGACAATTGGTGCTAATATATGGAGAACTCGAGCACTATCAGTAGCCGTGGATGTCACCTGGCAGCAGACATATTAATTATTTTTAAATCTATTGATTTGAGTCAGCAAGTAGACAAAATACAAATATATGTACACATGATCTACACCACATTTTTTAAAAAACAAAGCTAATTTAGTAAATGGAATTTACATCTACCAATTATTGATGCCTTTTTAAAACTTCCACATAATTTCACAAGCTTTTACAAATGTCTTTGTAGGATGAATGTTTCTTACAACCTCATACTCTTCTTCATTTCCCACTCCCATTTTCCATATATAGATGATTTCTCCATTTCTGGGTGATTAAGGGGCCGACAATTGTGATCCAAAAAAAGGGGTAAATAAAAAAGAGGTAAGATTCTTTTTCCGGGAGACGATAATTAGGTCACTTATCTTGCTAATTAGGGCATCAAAAGAATTGTCTTCTAGCTGTGGATGTGGCAAATGTACCAGATGTTTATACACCTATGACCAGAAACGTTTAATTAACATACATTCCTAGAACATATGCCTCCAGGTATCCACCAACAAGCCATATCTGGTACATTGATCACTAGATTCTACTGAGATCTTACATAATTATTCCTTACTATAGTATAAACCAGGTCCGCTGAAATTATGTGACGAGGAGATACAAATTAGGCATCAGGTTTGACTAAATGACTTGTGAAGAAAAGGCAATTTAGGCGGCTTAGTGCTTTGCATTTTGTGATAATATTACTTCAATATTTTGTCATCATTATGCTTATTAACACTTTCTGGGCAATAGTGTGACCTCATTAGTACAAGTTGAACACCCAAATACAGCAATAAGCAGGTGAAAGATGACCAGTCAACCTTTGTGATAGGCCCTCCATTGTGTAACAACAGGTGTTGCCTAATTTTAATATCTTTTGACCAGTTTGAGCTAGAAACTATTTTTTTTATAAACTTTGCTAATTATGCAGCAAATTATCGATTTATAATTATGCTAATTATGCAGAAAAATACATTGTCACAGAAGCACATAATTACAGTGCCCCTGATCTTATCTCAGTGTACTCATCTACTGGAGTTTGTAGATCTTGCTGTCACTTCCACAAAAGGTTATTGTAATCAGGGATGTCTAAATCCAACAAAAGATTATACACTCTATCTATGTACCCCCGATTCACAGGGACCGAACAACTTTAGCAAATAATCCCTTATGTCTCTTCCACCCACCCAAAAAATCTGTAATTGCAAATATTTAGAAGCACACTGTAGCCTCAATATTACATTTTGGATTTCAATGAAGGGCATAAAACCCTCTATATCTATTTGCTTCTCTATCTTCCAGATTCCTTAGTTATGCCGCCTTTTGCAACTCTGCAAGCACAGCTGTGTTGTCCAAATAGGTACAAAGACTATTACTTCCACTTTAATTTGGCATTCCATAATGTTTATTCCTGACAAAGTACTAGTAATGTCTTCAATTTTACATACTTAAAACAATTTGAGCCATGGAATTTGACTGTGAAGCCTGCTACCTAATGTTTGAGGGGTATCTTTACAAAATGGCTAACAAGAATGAGGAATCAGGCGACTTTGAAGCTGCTAAATAAAATAGTTAAAATTCTGTAATTGTCCAGCTTCTGTTAATCAGGGAAGTACAAAGCTTCCTACTAGCTACCCTAGGAGCTTTACCGGATAGGTTCAAAGGAGCATATCTTAACATATTTCTCAGACACAAAAACACTTAGGGCCTGATTAGGATGTCGGCGGGACCGCCACCAACAGGCCTCCAGTGACAGTCCCACCGACATCCAGCTGAGCGGTCCACCTTCATATTATGATGTGGTTGGTTAGACTGCATCGGTTGGAGGGACCGACCGTTGCTTTGAGCCCATCAGACTGTCGGTCGGATCATAGTCCCTACAATAGAGGCGGTGCCTGCTCAGGCACCACTGATGGGATTAGGATGTCCTAATCAAACAGCTTTTTCATGGTGGTCCGACTGCCATAGAAAGACTGTCAGAAAGGGACTTTGGGGCCCCTAGCAGAGCCCAGTCACCCCTGGGCCACTGCAATGAGGCACCCCAAGCATCCATGCCCCATGTGACCTGGCACATGGTGCAGGGTTGTTTGTAAACATGCCCTCTGCCATTGGGGCTTGTGCTGTGGCCATTTTCTGGGCTGCAGCACTAGCCTCAATGGCAAAAGGCATGTTTCCATCCACCAACACAGTAGTTGGATCATAATTTGGTAGGCTGTACCACCGACTACCTGTCGGCCGTTCCCGTTTCCACAATGATGGCAGTCGGACGCTCATCCGACTGCCATCGTAATCAGCCCCTTAGTTATAATATTCAAGTTCTGGGATTACCCAGAAAAATAGCCTCACATTGCTCATCATGATAAATGCAGATAAACTGTACTTGACAAGGGATCCCTACAGAGGGCATGGGGATCCAGCACCAAAATTGTACCAGTGCTTGCAGGTGGTGGGCATCCACACATTTTTAGGACTAGGGTGCATTTTCATCAGTCTTTAAATGATAGCAAGTGAGAGAAATGACAAAAAAGGAGAACTAAGGTAAAAGAGAATGACAGAAATTAAGTGGTAAAAGCATAATAAAGCATTGAAAACCTTCAAGAATTTCAGAAAGTTATAGGAAGTGGAAGGTGGTGGAAGAAAGAACCATGAGAGAGAATCAAAGCTAAGAAGTTTTGACAGCCTAACCATTATTCAGTGTTGGTAGTTGGCTTTTAAGAAAAACTTTTGACCCGTGTTCTGTGTTTTTTTTTTTTTTGTTTTTAAATTAAGCACAGTTGGTAATATTAGACAAACTTGACATTGGCTAAGTCAGTGAGTTCAAACTGAAATGCAAACCATTCAAGACTATGGGGACTTCCAAAGAACATCATCATGGGAAAAAAAGGTATTTCAATGACTTGCATGCTTTTAAAAACTAAATAAGTATACGAGGGATCCTGAATAGCAAAGCAAAAGTAATAACATGAGAGGAAAACTAAGCTATTTGTAAGATCAGAATTAGCATTACTGTAAAATTTAGGTTGAGGAGGATGTGTGAAGGTTCTAGGAGTGATTTGCTGGCCTCTTTACTTGTTCTTTTATTTTTCTTAGTAGACCAAACTGTCAGAACCTCCACTACCATAATTATTTATAGCCATACCCATTATGCCGAATGGATTTCACAAAAATCACATTTAGACAATGTCCTAAATTGTCAGCATATGTTAACTTTACATTGGGTCACCTCAATTCAGAAAAAGCAGCAAAAAAGGCTATTCATTCTCATTACTAGAACAAGCAATTTCTTTTTGGAATATATTCATTACTGGCCTGCTGATTTTCATCTGCACAAGTATAGAAGAAGGTGCTGCTGAAAAGAACAGCAGAGCGGAACCCTGTTGTTCCTCTTTACATGTAACCCCACTTACTCTGATCTGCTTCTTTATTCCCCTCTGTGTGGGGTTCACACATTGTGCAGAGGCTTACACAGCCTGCTGTCTTTTCTCCTTTCATAATACTTTATGAACAATGTGGGACTAAGTCATTGTCTACGGGCATTGATTCATTTCTACAGTCAAGGCGAAAAATCTTGCAGGTGCTGTAAGTCTGATAAGTAATGCCTCACTTTTGAGTGATAATACCACTTAGGAAAAATAATCTCAGTGAGGAAAATTGTGCTGAAGAACTGATCGTCAGAAGTGTTTATACCTTTAAATACTATATATTGATGTGACTATTGTGTTACTAGCAAAGGTGGGTAAAATAATGACCAGTGCAACACAAAGTTTAATCATATATTCCATTGTTATGTTAAAATGTGCAATAACACGGATCTATTTGATCCCAATCTGGGCACCTGCACAGTACAATAGAACGGAATGCTCAAGACTTCAACCATGAATTAATGTGGTTTCTTCAATTTTCACCCCAGTACCAGTACCAGTTCTCTGGACCATATGAACTACTGTTCTGGGGAAAAGCAATGTACTAAGATTCCATTTGTTAAGACTTACATCAATATCTCAGTACCCATGACTTTAGATGAAGAAAAATGCACATCTCCAAAAGAGTCGGACTATGATTTGTTTAATAATGAGTGTATGACTAGAATAAGTAACAGAGGCGTAGCAAGAGGGGGGTGGGGGCGGTCCGACACTGGCGGCACTAGTTTTGGAAGCGGCGGCCTGCCCCAGATCTCACCTGCTGTTTCAGAGCGGCATTCACCAGCACCCCCTAGACCCCCTACCCTGCTTTTCAGTGCGGCGCCGTCGGGGGGTGGCAATCCATGGATTCGCCTGCACCCCAACCCCCGCTCTTCAATGAGTCCTGCCGAGGGGTGGAACACTCAGGTACCGCCCCAGGCAGTCTCAGGTCTAGCTATGCCACTGATACGTAAAATAATGCACTGTTATCAAGAATAAAAATATGTGCATTCATTATGGATTTATAATGTGTAAATATAACTACAGCAGTTACTGGACATGACTACTTTCAGCAATAAAGAGGAAGACCCCTACTTCAAAATAATATATTTCCTTAAAAATGCGCCTGTGACTTTAAAGGGCGGTAAAAAAACAATGGTTCAGGTGTGGCCAAAAGGTCCAATAATAAAGTGATCCTAAGGAGAGCACTTAAGGTTAGAGAGTTGAAGATTAATTATTTTGAAGGAGCAAAAAAATCAATAATGTACATAGGGACATAATTCAGTTCATGTGAAACATTTATTTCCACAACAATAGAATTCAGGTGCTCACACAATAAGTGAAAGAGGCGGGACGTGCAGGGTGATGGTGAAGTTTAAAATAACGGCATCGCATTGACAACAATAGGGTAAAACTCCTCAAGCAACTTTATAGAATAGGAAGAGTTTTGTTGTAAAGGGTCAACGGCGTTTCGATCTCAACTGTTCGTGATCATCATCAGGACATATAACGGGTGAGCAAGCTGAATCTAAAATGAGGAAAACGGGCAAATAAATAAGCTATAGTTTGATCCCTACATGTAGTATAATTAATACAATCAGAGGCTCCTTTTTACAAAAAACATAATGACATATATAAATGTATATTACTCCTGAATTATTCTGTATAACATGTCTAGGGGTCAAGGTAGGTGTGGAAATACATGAATTAAGGCAAATACAGAAGCAAAATACATGATTTAAAGGCAATTCGAAAGCAAAAGTCAACGATGTAAATTACAAGTGGTGAAAGTATTTAAACGGTGGAAAAGAGAAGATAAATAGTAGCGATTCAGAAGCAAAAGACCAGTAATGGTGAAAATGCTGCATGTGAATACGCAAGCATAGGTGGGAGTACAACGAATAATTTGTGCTAGTAGGAAGGAAGAGTTGAGAGCGCAGATGAAGCTGGGTAGCAACCCGCTAAATGAGAGAAGGGGGAGAGGGAGACGACTCAGAGTAGACTTACTGATGCAATTATTTGTAGCGCAAGGAAGAGCAATTGAGGGCTTCAGAAAACAGCTGAGGGTAGACAAGTTCACCCAGATCAATTCGCTGAAGGTACGAGCGTGAGAATATCACATGCTGTAAAGGTGTTAGAGCAGTAATTAGAAACTGGTGTGCATCTGTGAAGGGCGCTTGCAAGGAAAGTGGTGAAAGGAAACACTTACTGTGTAAACTTGAAAGGCAGGGACAGCTGTATAAATTGCGCTTAATGATTTGCTGCCAATAAGTTTCTGTTAAGGGCAAAAGGAGGGTGGGGGGTCAGAAACTCCAAGGTAAAGATTAAATGATGGTAAAAGTGTATGCGCAGTCATAGTACTTACAGTTAAAGTCACTCCCAGTTCATATTTGGAAAGTCTTGGGAGAGGAGCTCAGCGTGTCATGCTGCTTGGGCTGTTCATGTTTAGTGAGAGAGGGAGACAGAGTGAGCCAGGAAGTACTTAAGGGCTGTGTCAGCTGTGAAACCAGCAGCAGGGCGGAGCTAATTAGCACACACCTGCGAACGGTTGTGTGCAAGGGAGCATGCTGAAGGGAAATGGCTGTCAGTAGGAATCAAGTAAGGGAACCAGGGAAAAGTACTAACTCAGCAGAGTAAGAAAAGAGAAGAAAGTCATAGGAAAAAATAAATCAATGTGTGTGCAAAAACTGTTTCAGGCACATGATAGCAGAATTAATTCTTAAGCAACCTAATGTGTTGTACCTACTGAGGTGGTTGCTATATGAATTAAAAACAAACCACAAAATCAGTTATGGCATATAGTCTAGCAATGTACTCACTGATATTCAATTACTGTGGCAACATATAAACTAGACATGAACCAATGGGTAGCACATGGACCAATGGGTAGCAAGAGGTTCAAACATAAGGAAGTGTGTATACATCTGTTAGGAAAACACTAAGCAAGAAGTACATAGCGCTATCAGGTGGCTGAGGTCAAAATGTGCAGATATGAATAGTCAAATGTTTATAGTATGGAATTCCATTCATCAATCGTGTTGAGACCATGTTCAATAGTGCGGAAATTAAAAATCCATTTGCATTCCAATCGGTTGAGGATCTGTTGTTGGTTTCCTCCCCTAACATTGGAGTGAAGGGTTTCAATGACCTGCCAAGTGAAGTCTGTTTCAGAGTGTCCTTTTGATATAAAGTGTTCCACGAGGGGCGCTGTCGTGATCTTACATCGGATAATGTTCCTGTGTTGGGCGATTCTTGCCTTGATCTTTTGTGTGGTTTGGCCGATGTACCTCAGTTTGCATGGACACTCAATACAGTAGATTACATTTTGTGAATTGCAATTTGAAAAAGACTGTAAAGTATACTTAGAGTTCTCAAATTCAAATACTTTGGTGTTAGTAGTGGACTCGCATGCCATGCAGTTGTTACATTTGTAGTACCCTTGCAGTAGAGGAAGATTGAGGTAGGGGTGTATAGTCTGATCTCTTTTTGTAGATTTGTAGGCCCTAACCAAATGGTCTTTTATGTTGCGACCTCTTTTGAGTGAAAAAAGTGGGGTGCCTGTTGCGAGATTTAGTGGCGCTAGGACTGTCCAATGTTTTTTGATAATTTTTGTCAGTTTGTTACTCACAGGACAAAATGTGGTCACACATGTAATTCTGAATAATGGTGTTTTGACTTTGGGCTGAAGCAGGTGTTCACGGTGTGAGTACCAGGCCCGTTTCATGGAACGTTTTACTAGGCGTTTGGGATAGCCTCTGTCAGTGAGCTTCTTGCATAGTGTGTTGGCTTCTAAGAAGAAATCTTCTTTGAATTTACAGTATCTTCTGATTCTGAGGAACTGGCCATACGGTAGTCTATCTCTCAGTGCCCTGGGATGTGCACTGCTGTATTGGAGGAGGGTATTTCTTTCAGTAGGCTTTCTGAACAAAGTGGTATAAAGTTCACCATTGTGATTTTTGATGGTGACATCCAAGTAGTCAATATTGGTATTGTCATAGCTGTAGGTGAATTTAAGGTCAGGTTGTGCATTGTTCGAGCCAGGAGCAAAAGGCTTCAAGTTCAGAGTTAGTGCCACCCCAGATCATGAACACATCATCTATGTATCTGCGCCATACACGAATGTTTTGAAGGAATGGGTTCATCATATTGAGGATGATATTAGTCTCAATGTCGTCTACAAACAGAATTGCAAAATTGGGGGCGAAAACTGCCCACATAGATGTACCTTTGCATTGTCTGTAATATTTCTCTTGGAAAAGGAAGTAGTTTTTAGTCAATGCTATTTCCAGGAGTGATGTGATGAAGTCTGTAGGTACCTGATGTGGGGAGGGACGGAGGTTGAGATGCTTTTTGATGACTTCTATGCCTCTATCTTGAAGGGATGTTTGTGTATAACGATTCAATGTCAAGAGTAACCAAGAGTTCTGATTGAGGATTAAAGGGTTGTGATTCTATCAAATTGATGAAGTGAGTGGTATCCTTTACATATGTGGTGGTGTCTTGTACCATACCATTTATGAAGTAGTCAATGTATCTACCAAGGGGCTCCAGAATTGAGCCGCAGCTGGATAGAATAGGCCTACCTGGTGGTACCTCTAGATTTTTGTGTATTTTGGGAAGGGTGTTCAGTACTGGTGTCCGTGGGGTTTTATTATTGAGGAACAAGAATTCATTCTTGCTAACGTAGCCTTCATCTAAACCCTTTTTGGTCACATTAAGAATCAGGTCGCTGATTTCTCTCAAAGGGTGGTGTGCCAGGGGTTCGTAGTGTAAGGTGTTGCTAAGCTGTCTATGGATCTCGTTGTCGTATGAGGTTTTGTCCTGTAAGACTATACCTCCTTCTTTGTCACATGGTTTTATAACAATATCATCCATTTCTTTGAGTCTCTTGAGACTGTTTTTTTCATCTAGGTTCACATTGAAAGGGGTAAACCTGTATTCTTGTTGTATTTTATGTAGGTCTTTTAGTACAAGGTATTCAAAAGTAATGACTTCAGGGGGCATGGATCCACTGGGGGGATTGAAAGTAGATTTGGGACGTAGTCCTGTCGCATCAGTTTTGGGAGGAGTATCTTTGTTATGAAAAAAGGCATTCAGTCTAACTTTTCTGAAAAACTGGAAGATCTCAGATTGTATTGTGAACCAGTTGGGTTTTTCCGTTATTACATATGAAAGACCTCTGCTCAGTAGGGCGATATCTGTGGAAGCCAGTTGGTGTTTTGACAGATTGAAAATAGGCATGAGGTCTGCTTCCTGTGTTGTGGAGAAAGGTACCATGTCTAGTACAGGTACCCCCATTGGTAGAATTTGCGTCTTGTCTGGCGCTCGCCTGGGGGAAAGTTGTACCTTGTCCTCCCTCTGCTCCTGCCCCTCGGTCTGTCCCCTCCAAATGGTTGGCCTCTCCCTAAAAATTTGGGGTTGTTGGAAGACGTACTAGGGCCTGCGCCGGGGTCTGAAGAGTCTGAGTCTAAGGAGGAGTCAGAGAAAGTAACTGGTTGTCTGTTTCTAAACCTACCCCAGGTGCTAGTGATGTTTCTTTGTTCTAGGGTGTTTGAGGTGAAAAAATGGTCTTGGAGGTAAGGGTAAGTTTTATCTTTGTTGTAGTTTCTTATGTCCTTTGACATCTTATTGGATTTTTTGTGATGTTCAAAAGCTTGGAATTCTAGGATAGTGCGTTCTAGTTTCTCTAAAGCTGCTTTTGCATCTGCTAGGCTATTCAGCTCTAGGATTGCATTTTCCAGTTCTAGAATCTCCTCCAATTCCTTTTTACTGTGTTCTAGGGCTGTGTCAATTCCTAACACCATCCAATGACGGGAACAGGTGGTACCAATGTGTGAAAAGCCTGTCTTGAATTTTTTGTCTTGCAGAAAAATGGCGGGTATATTGCGCACTTGTAGGCCCACCGGAATAATATCTGCCTTGAGATATTCGGTGAGCATGGGAGCATGAAGTTCTGTGCGTATATGTTTCTTTTCCAATCTTTCTAGAGCTATCAATTTTTCACTGGCTACGTCTGTAGTTGTGTTGCTACTCGGTACTGGTGTATGAAAGAGTGAAGGTCCACTAATGATTCTGGCAATATATTCCTCTGAATAAGTGGGAATATTAGATATATTGTGGTATCTAGTACTTAAGGGTATGATGTCTACCCTGCTGTCATGCCCCGTGGTTCGGATCGACAGACGATCCAGTATATAAGGATCCTATGCTCGTACGAACGCGCTTAGCGTTCTAGCCTGGAGTCCTGTTTCCGTCCTTGGTCTGTGTGCCTGACTTCCGGTTGGAGACTTCCTGCTTCCGGAGTCACGTTAGTTGTGCCTTGAGTATTTCGTGGGTTCTGCCCGCGTTCTTGGCGTTTTTGTGAAGACGCTTAACTGACCATAGTAGCGAGTCTTCTACTCTCGTGCGGCTTGCTCTGCTTTGGTCGTGTTGGCATTCGCCACGTGTGGCGGCATCAAGTGTGAGTGTATGTTAACTCCTTTCCCTGGTGCAGCTCCTTATCTAGTTGCACTCACTCCTGGGTGGCGGTGTTTTGTATGAATGTTACTTTTTTCTCCCGTTTACTTTGTCCAACCCATTTCCTTCGTCCCCTTATTCCTAGATTCCCATCTCTGTAGTTAACGGTTACGGAGATTTCCTTACGAACTCGTTATACCCCACGATACCCTGAACCTCAGCTTCCTATCACTGCTGGATAGTCGCGCCTCGTTAGCGCTTGGCTCACAGCTTGGGCCACATACCAGTCACTCCCACACAGCCTCAGTTCCGTAATAATAATACCCCCTTCGCAGTGGTGCGAGTCTCCCGTGAGACAGAAGAACATACGTAGTCCGAAGGGGACACTAGCGTGGACCACGCTACAGGGGCCAGTGTACATCTGAAGCACGGTAACAGCGCTGTGCGCTACACTTTTCTTTTACTTGCGAACACATTACATGGTGGGTGGACGTAATTGTTATTGTTCTGTTTTTTCCCTCCAGCTCTTAACCTACGCCTGAATAGATTCTCGTTGTTACCTGTCATTTGGACCTAAGAGGGGAATGTATGTTACCATTAGTGAGTAATAGGACTAGTTGATATTGTCCGGAGAGTTTTATGTTACAGGAAAGAATATTCCCTGAATTGTTTACTTTGTGTGGTGTAGGAATTCCTGGCCTGCTTGTCCCACGCCTGCCCTTTCCAGAGTTTCATCATTTTCCCAGTAGAGGTGACTCCCATCTTAGAAAAAGGCAAGACCCCAGCGGTAGGTGGGCTTGGTAATGTCTATAGTTTTCAGTGAATGGGGTGATGATTAAAAGTGATTAGGCCTTTCTATTGCAGCACAGAGAAGAGCTACATCCTTGGTTCCACCACTGCCAAACCACCGACGTCACACCTACCTTCCCTTGTTTTGTTACCCTGTTTTCCCCTGGCGTGTCATCCGGTTCTCTAGTGTTTGATAGAGACGGAAGGCCGTAGGGGAGGACTGAGACCTACTCTTCAGATTCCTGACACTTCTGCAGAAAACTCTGAGAACCCTTACAGAACGCTAAGCCTAACAGTGTGTTCTGCCCGAGCGTTATGGAATTGGGAACGGTAACGTTGCCAGACGTAGCCAACATGATAGGCAATTTGCAGGCCGAGACCCAGGCCCTGGCCGCCCGAGTAGACGCCCTTCAGGGTCAACAGGGAGTAGCTTCCTCGAGAGAGAGAAACATAGTCCAACAACCAGTTATACAGGTTACTACCCCCCAGTCTATTCCCCTAGCTCCGCCGGAGCATTTTGCGGGAGACGCTGCTAGATGCGCCGCTTTCCTCAGTCAATGCCAGTTGCACTTTTCGTGCAAGGCGAACTGTTTTCCCTCGGATCAATCCCGGGTAGCATTCGCAATATCCTATTTAAGTGTGTCCGCAGCTGATTGGGCCATACCCTTGGTGGATAGAGACGACCCTTTACTGTACAATTATGGAGCCTTTAGGAGGGAATTTCGTAAGCTATTTGACAGACACATGTACACCCATGCAGCTGATACTGAACTGTTAGCATTGAAGCAAGGCAGTCACGACTTGGTACAGTACATCACTTCATTTCGGAGACTAGTGGTAGAAGCCAACTGGCCGGAAGAAAAGCGTAGCACCCTCTTTTACAGGGGTTTACGGGACGACTTAAAGGATGCATTATCACAAATAGTCGACTTGCCTGACTCCTGTCCTGATCTTATTGATTTAGTAGTTCAGATAGACCACAGGCTACGAGAGCGGAAACAAGAAAGGGGAAAAGGGAAACCCCGATATGTGTTTTCCAAGGAGAAAAAGAGTGACCTACCGAAGGCTGTGGAAGAAAGTGAGCCTATGCAGATAGGAATGGTGCGGGGCCCTTTGACGCCCGAAAAAAGGCAAAGAAGGCGAACCGAGAAACTCTGCACGTATTGCGGTAAAGCAGGTCATTTCGTGAGAGCCTGCCCGGTCAAGCCAAGTCCAGTAAATCGACAGGGAAACTAGAGAGTCCGGGGTCTTCCGAGACCAGGCTCCCGGGCAGTACAGGATGTACGGTCTCCCCCGCCGATCAAGACATATCTTCCACCTCACATTTTTCTGTCACAGCATATATCGCACTTGGGCAGCACGGTCTGCACGTAAGGATTATGATTGATTCTGGGGCTTCAGGGAATTACATGGATATCGATTGGGCTAAAACCAATCTAATACCATGTCAAAAGAAAGACGTCACCAATAAGGTCACCACTATCGATGGCAGGCCTCTTATCTCAGGGCCCTAACACATCAAACAGAGCAGCTCCACATGAGTATTGAACCCCAACATCAGGAAGACTTGTCGTTTGATCTGATTCATTCTCCACACATTCCCGTTTTATTAGGAATCCCGTGGTTAAAGCTCCACAACCCCATCATAGATTGGGAGAACTCCACTCTGGAGTTTCGACCTTCCCATAGGCAAAACGTTGTGATAGCAAGCACTCTGGGGAACAGAGCTTCTGAGACCATAGAACAGTTGCCTGAGTTGCCTACCTGTTATGACGATCTAAAAGCAGTATTCGACCCCCGAGAGGCAGAAACCCTACCCCCGCATAGGGCTTATGACTGCCGTATAGACCTTGAGGCTGGAGCTAGAATACCTTGCAGTCGAGTCTACTCCCTTACAGAAAAAGAAAATGTGTATCTAAGACAATACCTTGATGACATGCTGGAAAAGGGGTTCATCAGACCCTCACGTTCTCCCGCCTCTTCTTCATTGTTTTTTATTCCCAAGCGGGAGGGAGGTTTGAGATGCTGCATAGATTACAGGAGGCTAAATCAAGTTACCATTAAGAATCGTTATCCGT
This sequence comes from Triturus cristatus, assembly GCF_964204655.1. NCBI lineage: Eukaryota > Metazoa > Chordata > Amphibia > Caudata > Salamandridae > Triturus > Triturus cristatus. Next base: position 974,239,505 of record NC_140593.1, read on the forward strand.
TACCCCTCATCACCTCTCTCCTTGACAAGGTACGGGGCGCACAATACTTCACGAAACTAGACCTACGTGGAGCCTACCATCTTGTGCGACTCAAGGAGGAAGATGAGTGGAAGACAGCATTTTGTACCAAATACGGGTTGTATGAGTATCTAGTCATGCCCTTTGGGCTTTGTAATGCTCCTGCAGCATTTCAGTTTTTTATCAATGAGGTGCTGAGAGACATGCTCGAAGAGTATGTGATAGCCTATATTGACGATCTGCTGATTTTTTCTGTCTCCCTGTCTGATCATGTGTTGCATGTGCGGAAGGTATTAGAACGCCTCCATGAAAACAGATTGTACTGCAAACTGGAGAAGTGCACTTTCCACACTCAAGAGGTGCCCTTTCTGGGCTTTGTTGTATCTCCATGGGGTCTGGCAATGGATCCCGGTAAGGTGAAGGCTGTCCTTTCTTGGCCGGCACCCAATACAGTCAAAGAGTTGCAAAGTTTTTTGGGCTTTGCCAACTTTTACAGGCGGTTCATAAAAAAAAATTCGGATTTGGCATCGCCGCTTACGGCCCTATTAAAGAAAGGAGTCTTACATACATGGTCTAGAGAAGCTGAGAATGCATTCCAACAGTTGCGTCTTGCCTTCACCAGAGCTCCTGTTCTACACCACCCAGATCCCGCCTTGCCTTTTGTTGTGGAGGTCGATGCTTCACAAGTGGCTGTGGGGGGCCTTCTCAGCCAAACAGACCCTGTCAGTGGCCTGAATCATCCTGTGGCCTATTTTTCACACAAGTTCACCCCGGCAGAATACAATTACGCGGTAGGTGAAAAAGAGCTTCTTGCTATAAAAAAGGCCTTTGAGGAGTGGCGACAGTATTTATTGGGGGCCAGGCATCAAACAACAGTTCTAACGGATCACCGCAACCTCCAATATCTGAAGTCCGCCAAGGCCTTGTCCATGCGACAGATACGTTGGTCACAATTCTTTCGTGAATACGATTTCTGTATCCACTACCGCCCAGGACGGAAGAACGGGAAGGCCGATACTTTGTCCCGCTTAGGTTTTGATCATCCCGTGGTACCCCTGGAGTCCCCGAATATTGTACCCAGAGAGGCCATCCTAGGGGGGTACTCACGGAGGAAATGTTTCTCACTCGGGTTCGACAGAGCCAGTTATCATCTGAGATGGGGGGAATAGTGGGATCACATGCAACTACCGTCCAGGACGGTTGTGTATGTATACAAGGGGGAGTAGTAGTTACCCACTAAAGAACTGCAGAAACAGGTCTTAGATTGGTACCACTCCCACACATTGGCAGACCATCCAGGGATAAAAAAGACTACACAAGTAGTACGTGAGCAGTTCTGGTGGCCGGGCATGCTTAAAGACATAGTTACGTACGTAAAAACTTGTCATGTATGTGCTCAAACCAAGGTCTCCCGCCAAAACCCCGTGGGCTTACTCTTGCCTCTCCCTGCTCCACCTGGACCCTGGCATGACCCAAAACCAGAATAATACCTTGCTGGTGGTGGTGGATATGTTTACTAAAACCGCTCATTTTGTCCCCTTGTGTGGGTTGCCTACTGCCAGTGAACTAGCTTCAGTGTTTTTACGTGAGATTGTCCGTTTCCATGGGTTTCCTTCTGTGTTGGTGTCTGATAGGGGGGCCCAGTTCGTGTCTCGGTTTTGGAGGTGTTTGTGCTCCTTGCTCGGAATAGACGCCAGGTTGTCCTCAAGTCATCACCCGCAGTCAGATGGGCAGACCGAGAGGGTCAATCAATGTTTCGAACAATACATACGAACACAAGCCTTACATAAACCTGCAGAATGGGATGAGTGGGTGTGGGTAGCAGAGATTGCATATAACAACAACCCCCATTCATCTACGGGTTACTCACCCTTCTATTGTGCTAATGGGTTTCATCCCAAGTTGTTACCTACAGGGGTGTCCCCGGGAGGCCAATGAGTTTATTTCACAGATGCAGGACATCCATAGCAGCACCCTAGTGAACCTGGAAGCCGCAAAGACAAGATACAAGGAAGGGGCCGATCTACACCGACGGTACTTAGAACCTATCTGTGAACCAGGGGATAAGGTGTGGCTTTCCACCAAGCATCTGGCACTCCGTGGTCCACGCAAGTTTAACACTACGTACATAGGCCCTTACAAGGTACACAGTGTGATAAATCCAGTGGCCTTGAAACTAGAACTACCTGCCTCTATAAAGATACACCCGGTGTTCCATGTCTCCTTGGTAAAACCAGTAGAACCTGGTACCCGACTCCCGCAACGTCCGGCTCCGATCTCTCTTTCAGATGCCTCAGAGTACGAAGTGGAATCCATTGTGGATTCGCGCTTGGTACGAAATACTCTCCAATATCTAATACATTGGAAGGGATATGGAGTGGAGGAACGTACGTGGGAGCCGGCTACCAATGTGCATGCCCTTCGACTTGTTTGTTTGTTTCACCTGAGACATCCGGACAAGCCCAAAGCGGCGGGGGACTGTTGTGGGGGGAGTGTGCTGTCATGCCCCGTGGTTCGGATCGACAGACGATCCAGTATATAAGGATCCTATGCTCGTACGAACGCGCTTAGCGTTCTAGCCTGGAGTCCTGTTTCCGTCCTTGGTCTGTGTGCCTGACTTCCGGTTGGAGACTTCCTGCTTCCGGAGTCGCGTTAGTTGTGCCTGGAGTATTTCGCGGGTTCTGCCCGCGTTCTTGGCGTTTTTGTGAAGACGCTTAACTGACCATAGTAGCGAGTCTTCTACTCTCGTGCGGCTTGCTCTGCTTTGGTCGTGTTGGCATTCGCCACGTGTGGCGGCATCAAGTGTGAGTGTATGTTAACTCCTTTCCCTGGTGCAGCTCCTTATCTAGTTGCACTCACTCCTGGGTGGCGGTGTTTTGTATGAATGTTACTTTTTTCTCCAGTTTACTTTGTCCAATCCATTTCCTTCGTCCCCTTATTCCTAGATTCCCATCTCTGTAGTTAACGGTTACGGAGATTTCCTTACCAACTCGTTATACCCCACGATACCCTGAACCTCAGCTTCCTATCACTGCTAGATAGTCGCGCCTCGTTAGCGCTTGGCTCACAGCTTGGGCCACATACCAGTCACTCCCACACAGCCTCAGTTCCGTAATAATAATACCCCCTTCGCAGTGGTGCGAGTCTCCCGTGAGACAGAAGAACATACGTAGTCCGAAGGGGACACTAGCGTGGACCACGCTACAGGGGCCGGTGTACATCTGAAGCACGGTAACAGCGCTGTGCGCTACACTTTTCTTTTACTTGCGAACACATTACATGGTGGGTGGACGTAATTGTTATTGTTCTGTTTTTTCCCTCCAGCTCTTAACCTACGCCTGAATAGATTCTCGCTGTTACCTGTCATTTGGACCTAAGAGGGGAATGTATGTTACCATTTGTGAGTAATAGGACTAGTTGATATTGTCCGGAGAGTTTTATGTTGCAGGAAAGAATATTCCCTGAATTGTTTACTTTGTGTGGTGTAGGAATTCCTGGCCTGCTTGTCCCACGCCTGCCCTTTCCAGAGTTTCATCATTTTCCCAGTAGAGGTGACTCCCATCTTAGAAAAAGGCAAGACCCCAGCGGTAGGTGGGCTTGGTAATGGCTATAGTTTTCAGTGAATGGGGTGATGATTAAAAGTGATTAGGCCTTTCTATTGCAGCACAGAGAAGAGCTACATCCTTGGTTCCACCACTGCCAAACCACCGACGTCACACCCACCTTCCCTTGTTTTGTTACCCTGTTTTCCCCTGGCGTGTCATCCGGTTCTCTAGTGTCGGAAGGCCGTAGGGGAGGACTGAGACCTACTCTTCAGATTCCTGACGCTTCTGCAGAAAACTCTGAGAACCCTTACACCTATGTCTATTCTGGTATGCATAAATGATTTATAGGATTATCAATATAGCCACTTCTTTAAGTGGAACCCTTGTAATGTAGCCACTGCGCTTAAATTTTTTTAGGAAAAACAAGGGTACCCCAATACGTGAACCTGGGGTGAAATATGCGGTAAAAAAACAATGGTTCCGGTGTGGCCAAAAGGTCCAATAATAAAGTGATCCTAAGGAGAGCACTTATGGTTAGAGAGTTGAAGATTAATTATTTTGAAGGAGCAAAACAATTAATAATGTACATAGGGACATAAGTCAGTTCATGTGAAACATTTATTTCCACAACAATAGAATTCAGGTGCTCACACAATAAGTGCAGAGTGATGGTGAAGTTTAAAATAACGGCAGCGCATTGACAACAATAGTGTAAAACTCCTCAAGCAAATTTATAGAATAGGAAGAGTTTTGTTGTAAAGTGTCAATGGCGTTTCGATCTCAAATGTTCGAGATCATCATCAGGACATATAATGGGTGAGCAAGCTGAATCTAAAATGAGGAAAAAAGGGCAAATAAATAAGCTATAGTTTGATCCCTACATGTAGTATAATTAATACAATCAGAGGCTCCTTTTTATAAAAAACATAATGACATATATAAATATATATCACTCCTGAATTATTCTGTATAACATGTCTAGGGGTCAAGGTAGGTGTGGAAATACATGAATTAAGGCAAATATAGAAGCAAAAGACATGATTTAAAGGCAATTCGGAAGCGAAAGTCAACGATGTAAATTACAAGTGGTGAAAGTATTTAAACGGTGGAAAAGAGAAGATAAATAGTAGCGATTCAGAAGCAAAAGACCAGTAATGGTGAAAATGCTGCATGTGAATACGCAAGCATAGGTGGGAGTACAAGGAATAATTTGTGCTAGTAGGAAGGTAGAGTTGAGAGCGCAGATGAAGCTGGGTAGCAACCCGCTAAATGAGAGAAGGGGGGAGAGGGAGAACACTCAGAGTAAACTTACTGATGCAATTATTCGTAGCGCAAGGAAGAGCAATTGACGGCTTCAGAAAACAGCTGAGGGTAGACGTGTTCACCCAGATTAATTCGCTGAAGGTACTAGCGTGAGAATATCACTTGCTGTAAAGGAGTTACAGCAGTAATTAGAAACTGGTGTGCATCCGTGAAGGGCGCTTGCAAGGAAAGTGGTGAAAGGAAACACTTACTGTGTAAACTTGAAAGGCAGGGACAGCTGTATAAATTGCGCTTAATGATTTGCTGCCAATAAGTTTCTGTTAAGGGCAAAAGGAGGGTGGGGGGTCAGAAACTCCAAGGTAAAGATTAAATGATGGTAAAAGTGTATGCGCAGTCATAGTACTTACAGTTAAAGTCACTCCCAGTTCATATTTGGAAAGTCTTGGGAGAGGAGCTCAGCGTGTCATGCTGCTTGGGCTGTTCATGTTTAGTGAGAGAGGGAGACAGAGTGAGCCAGGAAGTACTTAAGGGCTGTGTCAGCTGTGAAACCAGCAGCAGGGCGGAGCTAATTAGCACACACCTGCGAACGATTGTGTGCAAGGGAGCATGCTGAAGGGAAATGGCTGTCAGTAGGAATCAAGTAAGGGAACCAGGGAAAAGTACTAACTCAGCAGAGTAAGAAAAGAGAAGAAAGTCATAGGAAAAAATAAATCAATGTGTGTGCAACACCTGTTTCAGGCACATGATAGCAGAATTAATTCTTAAGCAACCTAATGTGTTGTACCTACTGAGGTGGTTGCTATATGAATTAAAAACAAACCACAAAATCAGTTAAGGCATATAGTCTAGCAATGTACTCACTGATATTCAATTACTGTGGCAACACATAAACTAGACATGAACCAATGGGTAGCACATGAACCAATAGGTAGCAAGAGGTTCAAACATAAGGAAGTGTGTATACATCTGTTAGGAAAACACTAAGCAAGAAGCACATAGTGGTATCAGGTGGCTGAGGTCAAAATGTGCATATATGAATAGTCAAATGTTTATAGTATGGCATTCCATTCATCAATCGTGTTGAGACCATGTTCAATAGTGCGGCAATTAAAAATCCATTTGCATTCCAATCGGTTGAGGATCTGTTGTTGGTTTCCTCCCCTAACATTGGAGTGAAGGGTTTCAATGACCTGCCAAGTGAAGTCTGTTTCAGAGTGTCCTTTTGATATAAAGTGTTCCACGAGGGGCGCCGTTGTGATCTTACATCGGATTCTGCTCCTGTATTGGGCGATTTTTGCCTTGATCTATTGTGTGGTTTGGCCGATGTACCTCAGTTTGCATGGACACTCAATACAGTAGATTACATTTTGTGAATTGCAATTTGAAAAAGACTGTAAAGTATACTTAGAGTTCTCAAATTCAAATACTTTGGTGTTAGTAGTGGACTCGCATGCCATGCAGTTGTTACATTTGTAGTGTCCTTGCAGTGGAGGAAGATTGAGGTAGGGGTGTATAGTCTGATCTCTTTTTGTAGTTTTGTAGGCCCTAACCAAATGGTCTTTTATGTTGCGACCTCTTTTGAATGAAAAAAGTGGGGTGCCTGTTGCGAGATTTAGTGGCGCTAGGACTGTCCAATCTTTTTTGATCATTTTCGTCAGTTTGTTACTCACAGGACAAAATGTGGTCACACATGTAATTCTGGATAATGGTGTTTTGACTTTGCGCTGAAGCAGGTGTTCACGGTGTGAGTACCAGGCCCGTTTCATGGAACGTTTTACTAGGCGTTTGGGATAGCCTTTGTCAGTGAGCTTCTTGCATAGTGTGTTGGCTTCTAAGAAGAATTCTTCTTTGAATTTAAAGTTTCTTCTGATTCTGAGAAACTGGCCATACGGTAGTCCATCTCTCAGTGCCCTGGGATGTGCACTGCTGTATCGGAGGAGGGTATTTCTTTCAGTAGGCTTTCTGAACAAGGTGGTATAAAGTTCACCATTGTGATTTTTGATGGTGACATCCAAGTAGTCCTTGCAAGCGCCCTTCACGGATGCACACCAGTTTCTAATTACTGCTCTAACACCTTCACAGCATGTGATATTCTCACGCTCGTACCTTCAGCGAATTAATCTGGGTGAACACGTCTACCCTCAGCTGTTTTCTGAAGCCCTCAATTGCTCTTCCTTGCGCTACGAATAATTGCATCAGTAAGTCTACTCTGAGTGTTCTCCCTCTCCCCCCTTCTCTCATTTAGCGGGTTGCTACCCAGCTTCATCTGCGCTCTCAACTCTACCTTCCTACTAGCGCAAATTATTCCTTGTACTCCCACCTATACTTGCGTATTCACATGCAGCATTTTCACCATTACTGGTCTTTTGCTTCTGAATCGCTACTATTTATCTTCTCTTTTCCACTTGTAATTTACATCGTTGACTTTCGCTTCTGAATTGCCTTTAAATCATGTCTTTCGCTTCTGTATTTGCCTTAATTCATGTATTTCCACACCTACCTTGACCCCTAGACATGTTATACAGAAAAATTCAGGAGTAATATATATTTATATATGTCATCATGTTTTTTATAAAAAGGAGCCTAAGATTGTATTAATTATACTACATGTAGGGATCAAACTATAGCTTATTTATTTGCCCGTTTTTCCTCATTTTAGATTCAGCTTGCTCACCCGTTATATGTCCTGATGATGATCTCGAATAGTTGAGATCAAAACACCGTTTACCCTTTACAACAAAACTCTTCCTATTCTATAAAGTTGCTTGAGGAGTTTTACACTATTGTTGTCAATGCAATGCCGTTATTTTAAACTTCACCATCACTCTGCACGTCACGCCTCTTTCACTTATTGTGTGAGCACCTGAATTCTATTGTTGTGGAAATAAATGTTTCACATGAACTGACTTATGTCCCTATGTACATTATTAATTTTTTTGCTCCTTCAAAATAATTAATCTTCAACTCTCTAACCATAAGTGCTCTCCTTAGGATCACTTTATTATTGGACCTTTTGGCCACACCAGAACCATTGTTTTTTTACCATATATTTCACCCCAGGTTCACGTATTGGGGTACCGTTGTTTTTCTTAAAACTTGTGACTTTAAAGGGTCAGAAAAAACTTCTCCTCAGGCTACATGCATTGTTAGGCCTCAGGCTATTTTGGGGTTGGTGGGGCTACAGGCTCCCCAATTAGTCCATCGTACAGATGAAATGAAGAAGGAACTGCATTAGGGCTTGTCTATTAGCTACTTTTGAGACCACAAGCCAAGGTGGTCATTATTCCCTCCCTGGAGTTCAGATTAACTTGTTAGAAAACTCCTTCCTAGATTTGTCAAATCATTGAAACAGGATTGTCTGTAAAATCTATCTTTAAAAACATGTATCTGGCAGGTTGATTTTATCAGTGTCCTAAATGACAGTTTTTTATTTGGGCTTCGGCTGTGGATCTGCCTGCCTGCGGATGCACTAGCGTATTTGGTTGGCTTTGACGCAATTCAAGTAATTTCAATTGCAGAAATGTTGTGAAACTCCCATAAACTTGTACACAATTATGCATTATTGTGTGAAATAAGGGATGCAATAGTTTTTCTCAGTTTTTTAGTGCAAAATCGTCCTTCTAACGATTTTTATCACAAGAGAGTGTTTCACAGTAAAAGAAAATAGACAAACAGTGCATTCGGAGAACAACAGCCACTCACATTTGGTTAATTTGCACTCCTTCCATGCTCTTCGGATAGGATTTGTACCTGAATGAACACTCATTTGGCGAAAACTCAGGCATAATAGAAAAGCTTGAAATTATATGAGGTTATGCAGCCTAAAGGAAAATTTGCCTGGGCCTAGTACTGCTTAGTGAAGACCTGAACTGAAATCACTGTGTATGTGTGTTGGGGGGGGGGGGGTGGAAAAGGGGTGCAGAATTTCACTTTATAGACTTTTGCATTTTTTGTAGTAAGAGAGGTGGCATTTGTACATACCCCGGCCCAACATTTCTGATCATGACTTCTGAAAAAGATTGAGGCGAGCGGTGGTGAGACGTGACCACGTCAGACTAATGGGTGGGAAGGACATCTGTAAAAGAGCCGGAAGAATGGCATGACACTAAGTATTCTGTAAGGCAGTTGATACCCACATCTTAAGTGTTGAAAGCTGGTGGATGGAGAGCAGAAGAGAGTTAACTCAACTGCCCACCGCCCCACAATGGACACCAGTGGTGGTATGGATGGGTGACTATGGGGAAAGAAGCCGATGACACCATAACAAGATCTACTTAAATGTCATAGTATTTTAATGGTTTTTCATACAAGATAGGTAGTAAGAAACAGAGTCAAAAGATCACTTCTTCTAACACTGCAGTCTTTGAAAAAAGAGTTCTCTTTAAATCTTTTATTGCTCTAGCATCACTGAGGAAGGGTGCAGTGGAATGTTGGTGACAGGGAGAGGGAGGAACCAATAGGAGGAGAAAGGGAGGGGGGAAAGGAACGTACCAAGTAGAAAGATTACAACACTCTACATGCTGACCTCACTTTGAATATAGAGGACATTGCAATGTCCCCTATGCCACTCGACGGTGTTTACTTTTCCCCGCACCCAACTCAGTCTACCATTGCTTTTCCATGCATACCCCATCAGGTCTTTTTTGAAACGTTTTCTTTTCTTTTTTGGAGAAGCCAGTAACAGAAATTTGCTACTGGGTAATTCTTTTTTGAGGTAGGACTTTTAAAAAATTCGTAACTTTAAAAATAAATGTCTCTCTCCAAGACTGGTGTATGCCAACTTTGAACGGTAAATAAAATATATTTATATATATAGTGGCTGCATTATTCTGCATGTGCATGCTTGTCTGCTGACACATGATCAGGCATATGTCATAACACTGGGCCATCAATTCATAAGGCATAGGTGTGCATGCATGCTGACCCATGTGCGTGTACACATCATCAAGCTTTTTTTTCTTCTTTTTGCTATTGCTTAACAGCATTGGGAGAAAGCTTTCCAAATTGAAGAAGTCTGCATTGACAAAGTCAAAAGATGAGAAGTATTGGCTTTACCTCTGCTTGGTCTTCATGGTATTTTTTAATAGCTTTTCTCTGTTTTTGCTCTCATTAAAACACTTGAAAACTAAAAAAAATTATTTGAATGCTCACAAGCAGAAAAAATACCTTTTTGCTAGTTGTGAGAATGATTTTTTGCAATTTGGATTTCCTTCTTCATGACAGATGTCACTAGGATGATCTGAGGGGTTCTTCAGAGGAGGAGGCTGGAACAGATTAGATGTGGAACAGGCATTGCAAACACTGTAATATAGATGCGACTCTCTAGTTATTTGCCCGTAAGAGGGATCACTGTGAGGTTTCTCACATCACCAGGTGACTCTGTTAGGTCATCCCTGGATAATGGTACATGGATTATTGCTAGTTCCTCCATGGCCTTAGCGCACCTCCTGATCAATCTGCATTTTTCTCCTAAGACGTCACAGGTTGGAGGTATTTTGAGTGTCCTCTCGACAAGGTCTGTTTATCCATTTCCCAACCATCCCGCTCTCTTGGTCACAGGATCCGGGCTCTGCAAGGGATGGGAGGTAACGTCAGAGCACCTCACCAGTTCAATTGCAGCTCAAAACTGCTTTTTTACTGATCTTAACATTGTATGACCTACTCTTGACGAGAAGTACATAGAATGGGGGTACAAAGGTGGCGGAAAATATTTTTCAAAACAAAGATAAGTCAGACAGAGGTTTTTTTTTGTTTTTTTTAGAAACCTGCCAAAATCCACTTCATAGGCTAACTAGAAAATATGGAGGAATTTGTTGCCAAACTTTCTGTTAAAACTGATACGACTAGTATTGCAAGCAAACCTCCAGCAAGCCCCCACCACTACCAATGCATTCAACAGCCCATGGAAACAGAAGGGTAATGCTAAAGGCCATCCTAATACTTTTTATCTCTGTAAAAAGGCATACTCCCCCCAAGTACTGTCAACATCAAAATCAGCAACCAAAAAATGCTGTGTTTATCTGCTGACTGCTGTTTTTGGTAAGATATTTTGCTTTTGGTTTATTTCATTTATGTTTGGAAGGTTTAGACAGTGGCATAGGAAGGGGGGTGCGGTCAGTGCGGGCCGCCCCGGGTGTCATCAGAGGGATGACAAAATGGCAAAAAAATGTGTTTTAAAACACATATTTTTGCCATTCTGTCAAGCCGGGGGTGATAAGAAATCACTGAGGGGGGGTGACAAAATGGCAAAAATATGTGTTTTAAACACATATGTGTAGTAATCCACTCCAAGGCGGTTTCTTTTGAAGGGTGGATTTATTGTTAGAGAGACTACACAGCTGAAGGTTGACATCTGCCATGAGCAGCCTGGCACCAGCATCTGACAAAAGTTACAGAGTCTAACCTTTGAATAGCAACATTCTCAGCATGCATCATACACTATGACATCACTGCTTCAGCAGAGCAGAGACATCGAATACAACATACCTCCCCTTCTCCAACAGAATAAATAAAATTAATAAACAACATTAAAAACAAGAGATAATGTGCAAAAGGAACAAGACACAATGTAAAATGTGAGGAACAAAGATCATTCGCGAAATCTTCTGGGTGTTACAATGATCCTAGAACTGCTTCTGGACGCAGGAGGAGTTCTAGGATCATTGTTACACCCAGAAGATTTCACGAATGATTTTGCCATTTTGTCAAGCCGGATGTGACAAGAAATTTTCCACACCGGGTACCACCTGACCTTGCTACGCCACTGAGTTTAGAAGATTGTCCTCTAACACTGAAGTACAGTTTAAATGGTGTAAATGTGTCAGTATTTCATGTACTTCACTGATGATTTATATTGATCTAGGTTCTATTTGTATTGCTATAAATGTATTTTTCGATCGTATTGTTGCTTTGTTTGATTGAAGTCACTTTCCTGCATCATAATATGTCTTTCATAAAAAAAAATAATAACGATATATGTTTACTTGAAGGCACTACCTGCAATAATTTTTATTTGATCGATCTGCCGGAGGGCCTCTCTGAAAGGTCCTTAGAGTTCAAGAAGTTGATACAATTATTTTAATGCATCAACTGGTGGCCATACTATGGAAACAAATAGTTTATACAGGTGGTATTGTAATCATGTGTATCAGCTAAAATGCAATAAAGTAAGAGGTGCATACATGTGCAAATCTCTGTACGACACTTCTGTAATACGCACATGCACAGATATGTTAAGCATACAGAAAGTATGTATATGTGGAGAAAATGCAGAACGCTTACTTGTACATGCACTGTACATCAAAGTAACAAGAGGTATGGAAGCCTAAACATATGAAAAACATAATCGCGCTTCACACCAACACATGGATCCGCATAAAACTTGGGGATGGATCATATACCTCAAGAAAAATACAAACATCACGCGGAGTGAAACAAGGTTGTGTGTTGGTGCCCCTTATTTTCAACTTCCTCATTTCCGACCTGTCGGAGTCACTCGATGAAGTTAATTCTCATCCACCAAAACTCGCTGGGGTAAGAGTTAGTAATCTGTTGTACGCGGATGATTTAGTCCTGCTAAGCCACACCAGGGTCGGCTTGCAGAGACTTCTTGATCGATTGTCCCTTTATACCACCGGAAACAAACTGGAATTGAATTTAACAAAGACAAGGGCAATCACATTTGGGTCAAGGAAATACCGAGGCGGTGGTTGGTTATACAACGTTAAAAGTGTTGATAGAGCCGTCTCATATAAGTACCTGGGGGTCCACATGGACAGAAGGGGCTCATTCTCTAAACATAGAGATGAGGTAGAAGCCAAAGCCTTGACAATCCAGGTGGCATTTAAGACCATTGCCAGGCAAGTGTCTGGGCCCAGCCTGACCCCACTCATAACAGTTATGAAGGCAACAATTATCAACTCCCTTACCTACAGCCAGGAGATCATGCAAGGGAAGGACAACAGCCTTGTGAATAAAATATCAACAAGAATATTCAAACAAGTGTTGAGCCTTCCGAAATCTTCATCTCCTGCTTAAATACGTCTGGAGTTTGGCCTTCAAGACCATCAAGCAGTAGGAGCCGGAGCATTCATCAGGCTGTGTAATAAGTTGCGTACCTCCAGAAAAGGAAGCCTGGAGGCCCTCCTGTGGCAGGAAATCTCAGCCGGTCAACTTGGTAGATCATACTGGCGTCATCTGCAAGACTCCATACAACTCCTGGATTCACAAGAAATCTGGAGCTCCAAACCATCACAGCAGGCACTCAAAATCCACATCAAAAGGAATGCCCGCCTTTGGTCCTTCCACTCGGATAGAGCCTAACTGGCCCAACGTAAGCACGCCTGGACAATTGTATCACGGTTCAAGCCAGGGACCATGGCCCCATATCTGTCATGCACCTACTCCGTGCTGTGGAAAAAAAGATTCATGGCCCTCAGAATGGGCGAATGGCCATTCTTGTACAATCTGCCGAGCTGGCAACGTGTAAACACCAATGTAATGTGCAGAGGGTGCGGGAGTAGCAAGGAAACAATTGAGAATGCGGCATGTCTCTGTCCTACATTACTTAATGACCGGAAGATCTTGTTAAAGAGCGAATGGAATAAACTTGGCATTCGCACGTGCCGACAAGCTATCCTTGCATAAATGAACCCGGACAACTCACTGCTCAACATCCGGTTCACAAAGTTTTTGACAAGAGCATCAAGAAGGTTCATAATCAGAGAGAGCCAGCAAGCAAACAACGGTCAACCACAAAAGGGAAGATTAAGTCCTCTGCTCCACTAAACAGCAGTTGACCATGGCCGCCTTCATACGGATCACTTCTTGCCCTCCTGTGCGCCCCAGGATCATTCAAACCACCATATGCAGGGATTTTCCAATATTAATGGAACAGCGCTACCAGTGGTATTAATCACTAACTTTTAATGACTAGGGTCCTGTTCTGTGGCCCTAGTAGACGTTAAACCAGAAGGGCCAACCACGGCCCCTAACTGCTTTTTATTTGTTCCCAATGAAGTTGTATTGCCTAGTTGAAGTCAATATTTTATTATATCAACAAACATAGATTTCTTGATTATTTTTAATCATTTATAGATGAACTCTATCTTTCAATTCACTCTGACGATGCAAACGGACTAATTGGCCACTCCTGGGAAGATTCTTAAATAAGAAAAAATAAAGAAAAAGGGGGGCTTTGTAACCAAAACATAGTACTGAGATAAAACACGTCTCCTGCACCATGTGTAAATATTTTAGCAATATCGATACATGTTTTTATTATTATTGATGCATGTTTACCAATGTAATGATTTTTATTAATCAAACAATAAAGTTCCTACCAACCACCCCTATTGGGATTGATTCACAAACATTTTGCCATGGGTAGGTGTGGATTGCGCTTAATATAGTTCTGAATTCCAGATGTAAGTCAGGCTCTAGGTAAATAAATCTAATTTACCAAAAGCAAACTTGCTGTTCATGAGGCGAGCAAAAAAACACAAAAAAAAACAAAGGACTATTCAAGCATCGGAATCAATTCAGGCGCTAAATCATTAAACTGATCAAACCAAAGTCTAGATTGTAATACGAATTTGTGTGCTTTTATGGCTTTGGCAGAATAAAGACTTGTTTGAGTGACTGAATATGTCATCTTAACTCTAAATGATGTTTTGCACAAGTGATTTTTGACAGGCCCCATCTCGGAGCTCCATCATTAGCGCACAGCTGATACAGAGATCCTACAATTTCCCCTCAATAACACTGATTCTGCGCTTCCCCAGCGCACGGCCTTGCAAATCGTGTGTCGAAGGGCAGTCAAGTGAAGAGTGCACAGCTGTTGGAACAGCATCAGAAGAACTGGCGCGAGTCAGCACAGCTGGCGGAGGGCGTCTTATTGAAATGCATGGATGGCGCACTTGCAATGAACCGATTCTGAAGAGATATCTCTTCGTGCTCTTCGTTCGTTGTTGTTTTACATGCAAACATGCGGGTATCATTGCTTTAAAATGATACTAGAGATACGACAGAGTAAACAACAGAACGCATAATGGCGCTCCTTTGTAATGGAGAAAGAAACAATACAGTTGCTCAAATTCAGAAAGTCTGCAAAATGGCATCGCGATTGTGTTTGGATCACAACATTACATGGGCTGTATCACGATAATTTGCAGACAGGCCAAAAAGACCTTTTCAGCTGCTATTTTAAGATAGCCGTGCCACCAAATAGGGTTGCACTCTCGTGCTTTCTCTTTGGGTTAGCGCCTGCGCTGCTTCCAGCAGAACAGACAAGCACTGGTAAAACCTATAGATTGCGGCAATCCCCAAGCTATTACCCTTCTCAATGTGAATGTGTTTGACCATATTGTCTAGCAGCACATAACTGTTTCTGAAAGCCCAGAATCGCAGGATGTTGAGCCGACGTCGATTATCTTCACCCCCAATGTTGACTTTATTGTCCTGCCCCGCCTAACACAAAAAAGTGCTATGATGTGGTCTGCGCTGGCCGCATCATAGTGCTTTTTCAGTGACTTACAACCATGCTGAACAGCAGATGTGCTGCTAGACAAAATGGCTTAAAGACATTCACATTGACAACGCCAATAGCTCAATCATTGCCTAGATCTATTGGCTTTGCCAATGCTTGTTCGGTGTTGATGGGCCTTGCTGAATAAATGTGGAAGTGATAGTCAGAAACAGTTGAGGAGCGCTGAAGTGCAGTGAGTATATAGCATAACGGCCAGAGCAGCAGACTTGGGAACTGGAGAACCAACTCGAATCTCGGGGTCGGCTGAACAATTTGTGTTTCTCGGCAAATCACTTATGCTTCTCCCTGCCTACGACAATGAATGTGTCATTGTGCAATGTAATCGGTGAGCACTCAAAGCGCTTCAATACCATCATCTGGTGTTAGCACTATGGCAAGAGGGAACAAGTGCTTCAATACCATTGGATCGTGCAAAATAAAAGCAGCAGTGACGGGGGAGGTAGTGAAGGGGCAGGTCAACCAGGGAAGCAGGAGGAGATGGGGAGATGAGCAAGTAACATTGGGAAAAAAACCTAATTGAAGCAGGATCTGGAATGAAAAGGAATGTGACATTGTATAATGTAAGTGGTGAGCACTAAAAGTGCTCCAATACCATCGGCTTGTGTTCAGGCTATGGCAAGACGGACAACGAAGCAAGCGCTCCAAAACTATCAGATCCTGCAACAACAAAAATAAACTATTCATGTTTTAACAACTTTTTAAGAAATTCATTTGTTTATGTACATTCGCATGCATTTTAGTGGTATGTGTGTATGTGTACCAGGAAGATGGCCAGAGAAAACAAGTACTCCTATGGAGTGCTTGAAGGCAAAGAAAACAAACCGTAAGCAGTGTAAGGAGACGTATACTTGGTCCATGAGCTATGGGAGGGCCAAACACAAGACGAGGGCATGATGCATGACATGATGATTGGCATTAAAGATAATTAGAGTAGTGCTGAAGTTTATCAATGGTAAAAGATGGACAGCCTGTGAGCCCACAGATAGAACACAGTGCGTTTTTGTTTGATGATGCTTGTTTCTCTATTTTTTGTGGGGTTTTTTGCAGTTGAAATCATCGAAAATTCTTAGCCTTTGAATAATGACTCAGTTGGGGTCCCCAGAATCCAATAATGATTCTGCGGGTGTCCCCGACTACAAATAATGATTATGTGGGGGTTCACAGGAGTCACAAATTTAAGAACCACTGATCTTGAGGAAACAGTCTGTGGAGAAACATTGTGGTGTGAAACAAGAAAAGACAACCTTTCACACATGAGATATGCACAGTTAAAAATGATTTTTTTTGTGTGGTGCTCCTCCATAGTTCTGCCTTTTTTTGCCAAACCCATTTTTGTTGGCCATACGACTCTGTGCACTTTACTCTTGCTAACCAGTGGTAATGTGCTTGAGCGCTCCCCTTTAAACCTGGTGAAATTGGCATGCACCCAATTGGCATTTTAAGTTTGCAGATACATTGCAAATTAATGGTACTACCTGTACCTAGGGCATGTAAATTAAATGCTAGTAGTGGGCTGAGCAATAATTGTGCCAGCCACTAAAGTAGCATTGTAAAATGTGTCATCAGGCCTCAGTGGCAGCTCGTCCGATATGGTGGAGGAGCATTGCCCAACTAAAAAAGAAAAAATAAAATGATAATAACGAAGCGTTATTATCATTTTATTTTTCCTACTGCAGTGGCTCAGTTGGAGAGGAGCTGTGCTCCTTGACGTCAGAACACTGCAGGGGGAATTCACTCTGTAATTGCGCAGATGCTTTGGCCGGCCCTCGGGGTGGGGGCCAAAGCGTCATGCGCACTTTGCAAGTTAAACAAAATTCAAATTACATCAGGCAGCCAAGAGAGGCCGCACTGCCCAATTCTTCACATAATTGTATGACCAAGTACTTATCAGTAATGTTGCGCACCTCAATGGTCCGCTGCTCATAAACCATACAATACAACAAACAATTCATAAACAGAGAGGCAACAATAGCAACAAGACAATAAGAGATTTTTTTTTCTTGAGCCTTCAGTGTTGGAGCTGTAGCCTTCTTTAATATGTGGAGTCAAAAAAACAGCACAGTCAACGCGTTTCACTCTCAACAGGACTTCACCAGGGCCAAATTGATCGCACTTAGTTTATCATAGGGTTTAGCACAACGTCTTTCGAGAGCACAAGTGGCAAATTTGTGTAACCACTCCTTGCAACTAAAAACATCACATCTAAACTCCAGAAGTGATTTGACCGGTGCATGGTCCTAAGTTTCAGGGATAAGCAATTAAATCCCATCTAGTAGTGAAGAACAGTCTGTCCTACCCAATCGTCCTAATATTCCTCGAGTTAGGGGGGATAGAGTTTGTTACACCAGGCGTGTGAAGCCAAGGAGCATCACTCTAACGGATCTGGAATGCCCTCGATCCGTTAGAGTAATGCTCCTTGGCCGTACACACCATTAAGGATAATGGGGCAACCCAGTAACCCTCAGAACCTGGGCGTAATAGTGAAATTGAAGAACAATGGTTCTGTCGGGAAGTGAGCAAACTAACTTAGACGTGTACTGAATACACTTTAGAACTGTACAGAACACACACAGACCCAAAGAAACAGAACTGAATTTGTGTTACTTGATGGAATAATATTAATTATTGCAATGAAAACACCAAAGTGTTTACAGGGTAAACCAACCAGATTACACATACAAAATGAAACAATTTGTGAAACAGTGATTACTTGAACAAAAAAATCACATATAACAGATATGTACAATGGACAATACATAGAAATAATAAACAAACAGATCCGGCTTGAAGTACATAGGCCACTATAGGTTGTGATTTCCTTGTTCTATATGTGGATTTGCACGGACGCATAGGACAGGTAACGTCGACGTTTCGACCCAATATGGTTGTGCCAATTAGTATGCATCAAAGGGGGTCTTCATCAGGACAAGAAATAGGTTGGGGACCTGGGAAAGCGATTTAATTAATTGGAAATAAATTCCTCGTGTCTCTTATGCAGGGGGCCGACATCAACTTTGAGAGTAAATTCTGTTCAAATTCTGTAGGACGGTAAATTTGATTTGAAAAGAGGAGTGGTGCTGTCTCAACAATCGCCACGTATTCAAGTCCGCGAATTGGACGTCTTGATCCGTCAAAGGCTCAGCTGCAACTGACCTCAGTCAATTTACCGTCCTACAGAATTTGAACAGAATTTACTCTCAAAGTTGATGTCGGCCCCCTGCATAAGAGACACGAGGAATTTATTTCCAATTAATTAAATCGCTTTCCCAGGTCCCCAACCTATTTCTTGTCCTGATGAAGACCCCCTTTGATGCATACTAATTGGCACAACCATATTGGGTCGAAACGTCGACGTTACCTGTCCTATGCGTCCGTGCAAATCCACATATAGAACAAGGAAATCACAACCTATAGTGGCCTATGTACTTCAAGCCGGATCTGTTTGTTTATTATTTCTATGTATTGTCCATTGTACATATCTGTTATATGTGATTTTTTTGTTCAAGTAATCACTGTTTCACAAATTGTTTCATTTTGTATGTGTAATCTGGTTGGTTTACCCTGTAAACACTTTGGTGTTTTCATTGCAATAATTAATATTATTCCATCAAGTAACACAAATTCAGTTCTGTTTCTTTGGGTCTGTGTGTGTTCTGTACAGTTCTAAAGTGTATTCAGTACACGTCTAAGTTAGTTTGCTCACTTCCCGACAGAACCATTGTTCTTCAATTTCCTTGGCCGTACACAGCAGTGTAACAAACTCTATCCCCCTGACTCGACGATGTGGTAGGACAGACTGATTGGCATTGCAGGGTTGTGATTGGCTGTCGGGAGCCTGGGAGCCCGGGTGCTTCCTGCTGCCGGACTCGAGGAAGAAGAAGAGGACCCATAGAGGTGGCAGCGCTTCCCACCCCCCGACTCCCATCCGGTAGCACCTGCCCCTGTAGCCTGAGGATGCAGTTTATAAACTGTCATTCCAACCCAGCAAATCAAACTTTTTTCCAGCCCTAAACTTTTGTTAGTGCTCATAAGTCACCCCTACGGTATGCCCCAAATGCCCATCCTACAGGGTACATGATATTTAAAAATAGGGCATGAAAGTTTTATATTTCACATGCCCTGACAGTGAAAACCCTCCAACGTTCCCACTGTGGCAAGTCCGGCTGTTCCATAGTAAAACACCAGGTTGAACAATGACAACTTTTAGGGGAAAAATGTACAATTACACTTTTAGAAAAATGAAATTTTCCTGCCTAAGCAAAAAGGGGCCTTTTTCCCAGTGCCTATTGTCACCTGACTGCCTATGGCTCTCCTGTGGTCAGAGATGAATTGCTCCCAGACAGTGGACATAGGGCTCTGGGTATGGAGAGGTGTTTTTCCTTCCTTGGGCAGAATGGCATGAGGAACTTTGTCCTGCCCCTTCCTGATCTTCAAACAATGCCTACTCTGTCACTGGCAGTTGTAGCTCAATCCTAGGCCTGCCTCTATGTTGTCATGCTTGTCAGCCAGGCCCCAAACTCAGTTGGAGTGGGGCTGCTCAAGTACTAGTTTGGAGTGACCACATGGGAGTGTAGCCATACCTCTGGGTTTGCACAGGGAGCTCTGACCATGGCAAGAAGATTTCTGTCATGTTGGATTTAGAGAGAGAAGGACACAGGGGAATAGTTTACAGTAAAACACGCAGGAAGTGCTTCAGAAGTGGGTAAGGACACCACTCTGAACTTTTACCCCATTAGCTAAGGGGTGACCAGGAATTTTCCCTACCCACAGGCTGGTACTGTTCATAAATGTGGCATACCCAGTACTCTCCTCAGAGAACTCCTGGACCTGTGGAGAACAGGGGAAAGACTGCCATGCTGTCTGAAACCTAAAGGAAGTCTGGACCTGCTTACCTTGAACCCAAGGCCACATGACTCCAAGGATCAGTTGGCTGACATCCACCTTCTGATTGGGCTACTGGGACACAACAAGCTTCCAGCGGCCTTTCTTGCCACTGCCCAGCAGACCTGTACAAATGTCACCTGCCCTGGACCCCGATGTTGGCCTCTGTTGTAGTGATTTGTAACTACTGAGTGGTTCCCCCAAAGCCTTGGGCCCTTGGCTGGTGTTGGAGTGTACACACCCTGACCTCAAAATGCAAGAATAAGGCCTTAGTAACTTTTTGTCAACTTTCTGGTTGGAGGACCATCAAACACCAGAACAGCTGTTGAAGCTTCAGCCATCAACATTGAATTATTGGTCAGTCTTAGCGTGGAGTTCTGACTTCCAGAAAATGTCTAAATCCGAGTGTAGAGAGCTTCATCAGGAATGCGCAAAGCTGACCTCATTGCCAAACCCACTCAAAACTAGTCCATTTCTCCTGGTGTGCAATGGGAGAGGAGGGGAGAAAGGGAGTTGTTTGTCAAGATATGGGGCCTCATTTACAAAATTTTAGGGTAGGGTAGCGCCACAAGCCTCAATGCTGAGCTGCCATATGTCAAAACAAAAGGGCAGGAATGCACCGTATATATAAGTTAGGGCGCATTCCTGTTCTATTCCAAAGAGCTGGCGCACAAATGGCTGCCATGCTCCAACGCAGGCACCCTTGCACCATGAAGCAAAGGAGTCTGCTTTGAAGTCAGGTTGTGTTTGTGGGAGAAGAAATACATTCCCTCATAAAAAAACTATAATGCCACCCTTGGGGGGGCGTAGGCTTTTGATGCATTCCGAGGTTTGCAGCTTGTTGTAAATCTTGGAATGTGTCAAATGCCATGGGTGTTACATGGGAACACCCACTGTAATGCCCATTGCACGCCTCCCCATTGCAGTGTGAGGCAACGCAGCGGCTTGCGCTGCATTGCCTCATACCTTATCTAAAAGGTTATAAAAAGCCACGCAGGGTGCCTTTATGTGGTCCCATAGGTCTGGATAAGCCCATCTGTGCTGCCGGAACATCATTAAAATTGACGTTACGGAGGCGCACTGGGCTTGTAAATAAGCCCCTTCCATTGCTTGACTAAAAGTTCTTTCAACATTTATGTAGAAACTGTTTGATGTATTTTCCATGTCTGGTGATAGTTGTTTGATGGTACAAAATCAATAAAATCTGTTTACAAAAATAAATAAATCAGGAATTACTCCAAGCAGCAATCCATCAAAGTTGAGGCCTACTTGGACACAGACTTCGAACTTCGCCTGCTGAGAGCTTCAGTCACCCACCATCGTCAAGCCTGCTTCGAATCCAGCTTGCAGTTTATCCCTCTGACATCTAGTTAGTGGCCACTCGTTCTCCATAACAGGTACTTGTATGTTTTGCATGTCCTGGTAGTGACAAGCAGCCAATTTCGTTTTTCAATACTGTGTAGTGAACCCCCTCATAGGCCAGCATTAGGAATTCCTTAACACACTTTAAAACTGTAAATCCTGATCAGAGAGGAGTAACTTTTTTATGTTTCATATGTTTGGCATAGTTAACGATTTAACATTACTGTATTAGCAATGCCACTTTTAGAAAGTGCACATTTCTCTGTACTTACTGCTCTTTGTTCCTGACAGTCTTCCTCCAATACATGTCTGGGTTAGGTGCCAGCAACATTGTGTGCATTCCCTCTAGACAGTCACAAACACAGGAGGGTGAGGCTCATTTGCATTCTGAGCACTCATCTGCATTCATCTGCATTTTGATGGGTCTTCCAGGGAAGGGAGGAATGGGAGGGGCTGCCAAATACTTCAATGGGTAGGGTCCTGTCCACATACAAAACACTGATTTATCCCCCCCCTCCTGGGTTAGCCTGACATACATGAATGGGTTGAAACTTGAAAGGGATCCTTGTGAACTTATGAGAGTTCTTTTGAAGTCACCCTCTACTTCAAAGCCACTTTTGGGCATAAGTACTGGGTTTCTGACCCTTTCTATTCAGACACTTTTGGACCTGTAACCAGATATCGTTGGCTCTACATCGGAACATTTCCAGAGGGACTGCTGTGCCACTTTGCTAACTGCACTGTTGTGTTCGCCTGCTCCTTGATGAGCTGCAGGAGGGACTATCACTTTGCTACCCACCTTGCTGTGCTGGCCTACTGCCTGCTACCTCTACATTGTGACTTCAAGTGCTCTCCAAGGACTTGTTGGCTTGCCCCCTGTTCCCTGAAGTTTCAGGCTATCCAAAGTTTTCATTTTTCTGTTTTTGTTACTACCACTGTAAGAGTCATTGAGAGAGAACCAGCCCTGCTCTGCATAGAAAAGAGAACTCCGTGTGGTGGAGATGACCAATTTAACCTCCAACAGAAAAGTGCTCCGCGTGCCACCAGAAGATCAGCATTTCTTGCCAACCTACGGCGGAGTCCGGGCTAGCTGCCACATGTTAGCCCAGTTTGCCGCTTTCTTGTTGCTGGGGGCTGCCAAGGAAATGCTGAGCCCCACCTTCAGATGCACCTGAGAGAAGCCACCTCGCTAGCTCGCTACACACCAGCACTGTATGAAAATGGCTCGCCATACCCTCCAGGCAGGAGATTGCTACCTGAGGATCCCCATCCTCAAGATAGCCATTACCGGCAGCCTGCCTGCAACTCACTGGCCAGTACAAAAAGAGGTATAGTGTTCGTAAGGACCCATGTGGTCCCTGGAGCTGCACTGCATGCCCGCAGGTGGTGGGATTTGACAGTAGTTTCAAACAGGCAGTTTCCTGTTTCATTTTTGAGACTGCTGCAGTCATAAGTTTAAGACTTATGCAAACAGTCTGTATCTTAAAGTATACTGTGCACACTATCTTCCTTTGTCTCAAGGAGAGCTGCAAAAGATAAGGCAGATAATTTTAGGGTGCCTTATATACCCTTGCATTGGAGCAAACTTAAATTGCAGGTTGGTGGGTAGTCGAATTCAGCCAATTGCTGGAAGGGGCAAGACAGTTCTTCCATACAACACCAAAGAGGAATTTATTTGTTCTTAAAGACTGCTATCTTTAAAGAAAGACCCTGTAAATAGAAGGTAATCACTGACGCAAGACACAAGCTGAATTTGTGCAAACTCTAATGTCTGTAGAGAGAGAGAGCAGGCTCAGTGGCATTACGTAAAATGATGGGGATCCTCTGCAGAATGAGGTGAGGTACCCCCAAGTCTCCAGTATCTTACAGATATTCATTGATCATGGGCTTAATTGATCCCTCTTAAATAGTTGGGGCTCCCTGGAGTGTTAAGTTCCCCTCTACTCCACAGGGGCCAGCGTTACAACTCTGAGCAGACTATAATCCTGTTTCCATATAGCCTAAAGTCCCCTGCTGGTTCCGGCTGATTCACTGCAGAAACTGACATTCCTCCTGTCTAGCATCATTTAAGGTTCAAATGCATTTGTATTTTCAAGGTTGCATTTGGCCTCATGCCTTCTATGCTGCAGCTCTTCCCTCCCATTTACCTAAAGCTGTGTTATGTTTTAGATTGGTTTATCATTTACAATTATACATCGGAAGGTATGTAAAGCATTTTATTCCTTGGCTTACTCGCCTCACAGGGGAGAAGGCAACGTTATTTCGAAGATATTATTAGACAAAGATTTAAGTGCCATTTATTTACTCTATTGGCTTCTTCCTGCCCTTCCTTTTCTCACATGAGCCCAGTTGTTGGTTGTGCAGTGAGTAACTGGAATTGGCTGCATCAAAACTGCAAGCAAAATCTGTGACAGTCTTATCCAATCACCTCAACAGCAATGGCACCAAAAGAAGCACACAGATTCAGCAGCAGGTGATAAGCAGGTTATTGATAAGACACTTAGGGGCAGATTCACAAAATCTTTACATAATGTAACGCAGCAGAGGCAGGAGGCGTAAATGCACCATATCTACTACGTTCTTTTCTTAAGCGGGTGCACTTTTGGCTGCCTAGCACCCATTGTGCCACAACGCAATTGTGCCTGCGTTGTGGTCAGGATAGTTTTTGTGCAGAAAGGTACCTCTTCCTATACAACAAATATTCTTAGGGGTGTATTCATCTTTGTATGTGTTCTGCAGAATGAACAACACATCCAACGAGGAAATAAGGAGGAGAAATAAAGATATTTCTACACCAGCCTCTGGTAAGCCCACAAATATGGCCCAATTCTATGTTTACTGATTTTAGTAAATATGGGTGAGTGTCAAAATATGCAGGTGGAAGCACGGAAATGCCTAAGATCTTACCCTTGTAATATCTCCATGACACAGGGTACTGCAAGGCAGCACCATGCACTGCATTGTGTTACTTTTATTTTACAAAGTCTTGAAAAGCCACGAAATTGGGCTTTGTGCAGCCTTGTAAATACCAAAATGGATTTTATGTTGAGTCTGCACCAAAAAAAGTCATTCAACATCTGGACCAAGTTTCTGTGATGTACAGCTTACAGCACACGTAATAATACACAAAATTAGCACAATGCCGCAAGGACCACACAAAGTACCATTTCTTGGAATACAATCTTTCCAGATTGTGAATCTGCATGTGTTTCGAAACATTACTGTGATTTGTTCCAGATTCTATTTCACTCCCAGTTTAATTCTCCCAGCAAAAGTATCGTACCATGTTCATTACTCGTTCTCCAGCTAAGGCTGCACTATAAAAATACCTAATAAGTATGTATTTTTATATGCAAGTATGAACCTGCATACAGGGATGCCCTAACTGTACAGATTAGCTTTTCTTCAAAGGTTCATGGAACACCCTGGAGCCTAGACGATTGGATCATTCATGGTTCACTGGGGATTTCTCATATACAAAAACAAAATATGCCATGACAGCAGCCTAGCATTCAGTGAGAAAAAGAGAAAATGTATCAAGCAAATATATTAATATAGCCAACTAAGAAAATATCATAAAAAAAGTAACTCTCAACTAGGATCAACAAAGGAAATAGCTCAATTAAAAAATAACTTAAAAAACTGGAAAAATCTATGAAGAAGAGGAATTAAAAAAAAGCAAGTAAGCAAATCATAATGCAGACGCCATATCAATTATCTGCAATATTCATCTGTTTATGTTTTCAAAATTATCTAATTAAGCAGATCAAATAAATTGTAGTGAAAGTATATGAATTTCCTATTCTTATAGCAATGCGCACAAACATGAGACATACAATCTCCTCAAAGTACCAAACCTCACACAACAAACGAGGAAAAAATATCTGCTAATTTCACGTGAATGTTTTGGGGTACTGTGAACAGTTGAACATTGATAATAACAAAATGGAAACTTACATAGACTTAAAAACGTAAAAAGTGCACGGGAAAGTAAAGGAGTCCTGGTTTATCACAAACCTTTGTGGAGAGCTGTTGTTAGACCTACTGCAAAGCCAACCTCTGCCACAGGATAACATTAGAGTTACCTTATTACATTTTACATTATTAATATTCAAAATGGGAGCAGGTAGCCCCTTCAAATTTGGTGTCTCTAGAATCACAATTTTAAATTGTAGCTTTTGGTAAAGTCGGATTTTAAATTGTAATTAGAAAAATGCCACTTTCAGGAAGATGTGTATGAATCTACAGGAGAAAACAATATCCCAAGTGTTAGACCTGGGGGTCTCTAGCTGCAGAGGTAGGTACCTTTGACCAAATAGCGACCCTTGCTTGTAGTCAGGGTAAGGGGGATACACACTGTTGACAACCCCTGCTCACCCCCTTGATAGCTTAGCACGAGCAGACAGGCTTATCCCCAAGGCAATGTGTAAAGTATTTGTATCAACACTCAGAGAACACAGTGAAACACCACAAATGGACACCATACAAGTTATTTATAAAAATATAAATATCTTTATCTGATTAGGCAAGATCAAAACGACATAACACCAACATACATAATTAATCCTTCCTTTAAGAAATGTTCTTGGGAATGCTCTGGTAAAAATAAATGTACTTGTAAAAGTAAAGGAACTTGTAGAGTCAGTATGGCTGTAAACTCTGTTTCCAACGTGTGGAAAGTCGCTTTAAAAATGTGCTCCTATCAACATTGGGCACTTGTACCTTGTGCGCGGGGCCTCTGTCACCCTACGATCGTGTTTGGGCTAATTATGGCGTTCTTGCTGAAATGCTGCCTTTAAGATTGCGTTTCTACCAATGAAATGCCCCTGCGGTACTAGTAGCCCAAAAATGCTGCACTTGTAAGTTGCGTGTTTAGCAACAATGCCCTGCTGTAGTTGTAGCCCCAAAACGCTGCACTTGTAGGTTGCGTGTTTAGCAACAATGCACCCGCTTTACTCGTAGCCCAGAAATGCCGCCATTCTCAATCACAGCGCGCCCGCTCAGTCACTTGCAGCCCCTCTCAACCCGTTCCCGGTCTCGTACAGACAACAGCGCAGCTGGGAGCGTATTACCTGGGGCCGCTCTCGTGTTGGCATCTCCTTCCAGGCGATCCCTCGATGGGAGACCTTCTCCTCCGGCGGTGACGTGTTGGCAGGGACGGTCCATTGCTCTCTGTAGTGGTGACGTTGCCGCAGGCATCCCGGTTGCTAGGCAACCCTCTGGCTCCGCTCCAGTTGCAACACGGCTCCTCTCCTCACATGACATGGCCTCGGGCAATCAGTTCAAGTAGCGGTGGTGAAATAAAAGTACACACGCATCACTTCTGGGAATTGGGCGGCGGTGGTGATGAAATACCGGCCCTCAGTGCTTTTCTCTGGTTGAGGGCCGGCGGCGGTGATACACGCAGCGCTCTCAGTGCTTCTTGAGAGCAGATAAGCGTGCAGGCAAGGCGGGCTTCATGGCGGCACCAGCGACATCCTGGGGGCACACAATGATCCCCAGAGGCAGGAGAGATAGCGGAGCATGGTGCAGAGGGTACACATTTCAGGACCTTTGGAGAAACTTTTGTATCCCTGAGTTTCCAACAGGAGGCCTGCTCTTCTCAGGCCCTTGAAGTCAGTTACACTTCAGAGGGGTCAAAGCACACAGCACAGTTCATCTTCAAGTAGCGTGGCACAGCACACAGCAGAAAGTCCCTTAGTCCTTTTCCTCAGCAACAACAGCAACTGCAGGTCAGCCCCCAGACACACAGCAATGGCAGCACTTTTCCTCAGTTTTCCTCAGCTATTCTTCTTTGGCAGGGATTCCTTCTTGATCACAAAGATTCCTAGTCTAAATTTAGGGTTTCAGCTCTGATATTTATACCCCAAAAGTCTTTGTTGTTCATGTGTGAGGGGTCATGGACCCACTCCAAACCAGTTCTGGGTGCATTCTGCCAGTGCACATCTTCTTCCTTTGTAAGTGTAGGCCAGGGCCATCAGACACACCACAGGAGGTGGAGCCAGCACAGTGGAAGGCAGGCAGAGCCCTATTCAGACCCAGGTGCTACTCCTCCAACCACTCCAAATGCAGATAGATCTATTCAGCCTAGTGCTGACTCACCCATCCTCATGGATCCACCCAAGCCCCTGTCACTCACAAACCAGACAGTCAATTCACAAACAGGCAGAGGCACACAGAAAATAGCCACTTTCTAAAATAGCCCTTTACAAACACTGAATTTAAAAACCATCATCCCTAAACGATATGTTATTAAATTCTGAGTTCAGGGATACCAGATTCCAAATTTCTATCTTGCTGCTATGGGAAGATATGCAGGTAAACATGTTACACAACATTCCTCATTCTGTCCTATGGGCAAGATGGCCTTTCAATAGTGAAAAACGAAATTGGCAGTATTTCACTATCAGGACATGTTACCCACACTAGTACATGTCCTACCTTTCACATACACTGCACCCTGCCCAGGGGGTGCCTTGGGCCTTCCATAGGGGTGTCCAATGTGTAAGAAAAGGGAAGGATCAGGCCTGGCAAGTGTGTACACTGTCCAGGACAACATGGCAGTTAACAAACTGCGCACAGGCACTGCAGTGGCAGGGCCTGAGACACCATTTTAGGGCTACTCAGGTGGGTGGCACAATCAGTGCTGCAGGCCCACTGGTTGCATTTGAATCACCAGCCCTGTCAACCTCAGTGCACTTTACTAGGGACCTACTGGTAAAACAAATATGCCAATCATGGATAACCAATCACAATAACAATTTAACCAGGGTGCACTTGCACTTTGGCCCTGATCAGCAATGGCAAAGTGCCCAAAGCATCTAAACCAGCAAAAACAAATTCCAGCACAGTGTCAAAAATACAGGAGGTAGAGGCAGAAAGACAGGGGAAAACGCGCCCAGGATGCCAGGTCTAACACCAAGTCTAAACCTGGATGTGTACAGTATCATGCAACAATGTCTCAATTGGAGTCATGAGAGGGTACAATTTTGTTTTATAGGAAATTAACTACAAAACACACGCAATCTCAACATTTTGTTTTCATGTAGTTATTTTAACCGAAAAACCATAGATTTAGACATTACATAGATTATAATGCAGCAACACCCATGGTTTTTAAGTTATGTGTTAAATGCAAAGTGAAGACTCTGTGCTTGTGCAAGGTGTAAATGGTGCAAGTGAAACACGTAAGAAAGGTAAAACACCATAATCTTGGGAGTATTTAAGAAGCAAAATTATACATCAAAGTTTTCTTTATACTATAAATAAAAAACCATGCTATAGTTATCAATCCCAATTTAGCTGATACAAGTTAACAGCGTTTCATCCTTCATGAATCTAGGTCATCATCAGGTCAAGGGAACACAAAAAAGGATGACTGCTTCCTGATAAAGAGGAAAACTTGAAATTAGCTCTAATGTCAAACTAACTGAAACCGATATTGGAATGTATAAGGTCCATGTAAAGGTACCTGAATGAATTCCAAGGCATCTAAGGGAAAAAGAAAAGGGAAGAAGGGCTAACGTTAGCCACCACTAGCAAAGCTGAGATGAAGCAGCCTACTAAAATTCAATAAAAGGATGGCAAAGGGAGCAGATTTGCTTGGCCCTGGGCCTGTCCTGCTGGTCACCAGACAAGAGGTCAAAGATCCACAGCTGTCCCTCAAGGCTTATACATAGTGAAGCAGTTCTGGAGACTGTGCAAGACAAATGAGGGCAACCTAGTCAGTGAATGACAGGGTAAGGCAACCTAACATAATCCAAGAGTTATGATTAGGAACTCATCCATGTGGTGAGTATAGCCTTCAAGGAAAGAGTACTCAGACTTTCCTAGGCTGGTTGTGACTAGTAT
This sequence comes from Triturus cristatus, assembly GCF_964204655.1. Classification (NCBI taxonomy): domain Eukaryota; kingdom Metazoa; phylum Chordata; class Amphibia; order Caudata; family Salamandridae; genus Triturus; species Triturus cristatus. The sequence continues at coordinate 974,268,971 of NC_140593.1, forward strand.
AAGTACTTTTAGATATGGAATATGTGACAAATCACTAGGCCTGCCAAAGGACCACAAGCAATCCTAGATGAACTATTAAAATACATAGAAAATCATGATTAAAAGCGCACAAGCTATATTAGCTATGAGACAGCAATGAATAGCATCTGGTACCACACATGCCAAAATAACGCATGGCTTAACACTGGAGTCATTGCCACGACTATGTCATTACCACGAGTTCCATTACAACGCAAGTCATTACAACGACCTGCTTTTGTGAACTACTGGACTTTGGTATAGTTTAAATTACTAACCCAACTCCAGTCAGTGTATCAGTAGAGAAGATGTTGGACTTAAAATCGAACACCAGTCCAACACTGAGTTCCCTAATGCAAGCCGTTGTAATGACTGGCGTTGTAATGGAACATGTGGTACCATTGCAGTTGTGGTATTGACTGCATTGTAAAAGCACTGCGTTGTAATGCCTGCATTGTAATAGGTGTTTCCTGGCAGCAATATCTGCCAAATGCCAAAATTGCACAAAATGTATTGGCGTGGAGGGCACATCCTCCAAGGTACCTACAAAGAATTAGTGAAAGCTAAATGGCAGAGAAATCACAACTATTAAACAAAGTGGATCAGACTATACAGGCCAGTAACAGGTAAGCAACAAGAGCTTGTAGCGAAATGTTGTTGCTGTCTGGGATGGAGCTATGTAATTAGTGTGATAGTGCTCATAGTAATCAAAAGAAATACTGCAAGGCATTGGGAGTGGAGTCAGGGAGGATCTGTAAAAGAATGGATTGTGTTCACCAGCAAATAGCAGGGCTTAGATCTTAAAAAGGAGGACAGTATTAAGGGCAGCAATCCAGGCTAGTAGTATGGGCAATGCAAGGTGGTAGCAGCCTGTAATGGGCACTAACCCGAGCTTAACGGTGGCATGAAGTTTCTGAAGAGTGACACATCCTGAATTAATCAGGCACACCGTGTCTGCCGGCTGCTAGTCTAAATTAATTTTGGGTAAAAAACACTAGACCGCAAGATGATTGAGATGCAGTAATATGCTAAGTGCTCCTTAAGGGAGCCTGCCCATATGGGCTTACAATCTCATAGACAATGTAGTTGAATATTATATCTACAAAGTTAGGTGAACATAAAAAAATATATATAAATTCCTTACAAAAATTGCACAAAGAAGACACCTGATTTAAAAATCAAACAGTATATGTAAGTTACAGTACATGAGAACATCACATCATGATCATAACCAGTGTATTGCCCCTGTGGCATGGATCGGAACCGGTGCACCACTCCTGTTGCATGGATCAGCACTGACACATAGCCTTCAGAAACTCCACTACTCAAAGCTCTTCTCTGTGTAATGTCTTTGCATCCACATTGATGGCTGCCCCGATGATTAGGCCAAATCTCCCCATTGCAGCTTATCGTTCATTGTAGTCGACACATCATAGCTGCTGCGGGGACTGTTCCCATGAGGCACAGGGTCAAGACTGATTTGCATATGGCCATGTCTGAACTGGGGTGGTGTAGTGGGCAAAAGAACGATGGATTTAACCCAGATCTCTTGACTGGGGGAGAATGTATGCATTGTCAGCATTCCGTCCATCATTTGTTTGTTGTAACGCTTTTCGCCCTAAGTGGGATGGGTATTCCCAGACGTGGGACCCGTGCTCACTACGCCACTGGAGTCAAGCTATCCTCGCTGATGACGGCTGATAGCCAGAAACCGGTCCTAGGATGCTTGATTCCGGTCCAGGAAAGACATGGCTTGGCAGTTCGGGCTGGACTGTTCCCATGAGGCACAGGGTCAAGACTGATTTGCATATGGCCATGTCTGAACTGGGGTGGTGTAGTGGGCAAAAGAACGATGGATTTAACCCAGATCTCTTGACTGGGGGAGAATGTATGCATTGTCAGCATTCCGTCCATCATTTGTTTGTTGTAACGCTTTTCGCCCTAAGTGGGATGGGTATTCCCAGACGTGGGACCCGTGCTCACTACGCCACTGGAGTCAAGCTATCCTCGCTGATGACGGCTGATAGCCAGAAACCGGTCCTAGGATGCTTGATTCCGGTCCAGGAAAGACATGGCTTGGCAGTTCGGGCTGGACTGTTCCCATGAGGCACAGGGTCAAGACTGATTTGCATATGGCCATGTCTGAACTGGGGTGGTGTAGTGGGCAAAAGAACGATGGATTTAACCCAGATCTCTTGACTGGGGGAGAATGTATGCATTGTCAGCATTCCGTCCATCATTTGTTTGTTGTAACGCTTTTCGCCCTAAGTGGGATGGGTATTCCCAGACGTGGGACCCGTGCTCACTACGCCACTGGAGTCAAGCTATCCTCGCTGATGACGGCTGATAGCCAGAAACCGGTCCTAGGATGCTTGATTCCGGTCCAGGAAAGACATGGCTTGGCAGTTCGGGCTGGACTGTTCCCATGAGGCACAGGGTCAAGACTGATTTGCATATGGCCATGTCTGAACTGGGGTGGTGTAGTGGGCAAAAGAACGATGGATTTAACCCAGATCTCTTGACTGGGGGAGAATGTATGCATTGTCAGCATTCCGTCCATCATTTGTTTGTTGTAACGCTTTTCGCCCTAAGTGGGATGGGTATTCCCAGACGTGGGACCCATGCTCACTACGCCACTGGAGTCAAGCTATCCTCGCTGATGACGGCTGATAGCCAGAAACCGGTCCTAGGATGCTTGATTCCGGTCCAGGAAAGACATGGCTTGGCAGTTCGGGCTGGACTGTTCCCATGAGGCACAGGGTCAAGACTGATTTGCATATGGCCATGTCTGAACTGGGGTGGTGTAGTGGGCAAAAGAACGATGGATTTAACCCAGATCTCTTGACTGGGGGAGAATGTATGCATTGTCAGCATTCCGTCCATCATTTGTTTGTTGTAACGCTTTTCGCCCTAAGTGGGATGGGTATTCCCAGACGTGGGACCCGTGCTCACTACGCCACTGGAGTCAAGCTATCCTCGCTGATGACGGCTGATAGCCAGAAACCGGTCCTAGGATGCTTGATTCCGGTCCAGGAAAGACATGGCTTGGCAGTTCGGGCTGGACTGTTCCCATGAGGCACAGGGTCAAGACTGATTTGCATATGGCCATGTCTGAACTGGGGTGGTGTAGTGGGCAAAAGAACGATGGATTTAACCCAGATCTCTTGACTGGGGGAGAATGTATGCATTGTCAGCATTCCGTCCATCATTTGTTTGTTGTAACGCTTTTCGCCCTAAGTGGGATGGGTATTCCCAGACGTGGGACCCGTGCTCACTACGCCACTGGAGTCAAGCTATCCTCGCTGATGACGGCTGATAGCCAGAAACCGGTCCTAGGATGCTTGATTCCGGTCCAGGAAAGACATGGCTTGGCAGTTCGGGCTGGACTGTTCCCATGAGGCACAGGGTCAAGACTGATTTGCATATGGCCATGTCTGAACTGGGGTGGTGTAGTGGGCAAAAGAACGATGGATTTAACCCAGATCTCTTGACTGGGGGAGAATGTATGCATTGTCAGCATTCCGTCCATCATTTGTTTGTTGTAACGCTTTTCGCCCTAAGTGGGATGGGTATTCCCAGACGTGGGACCCGTGCTCACTACGCCACTGGAGTCAACACATCATAGCTGCTGCGGGGACTGTTCCCATGAGGCACAGGGTCAAGACTGATTTGCATATGGCCATGTCTGAACTGGGGTGGTGTAGTGGGCAAAAGAACGATGGATTTATCCCAGATCTCTTGACTGGGGGAGAATGTATGCATTGTCAGCATTCCGTCCATCATTTGTTTGTTGTAACGCGGGGATCAGGACCAGCACATCACCGCTGCTGTATGGATCGGCACCGACGCACGGCCTCAGCTGCACCTCCCATCCAAGACATCGATGCAGCCAGGACTGAGATACTTTTGTTTAGCTGGCCTCACTGGGTCCCTCTATTTGAGCAGCGCTCCATTGAGGTTGTCCTGAGCTCATGACTTTGTACCAGTCCGGCATGAACAGATATCCTAAAGTGCTTATTGCTTCTAAGCACAATTTTACAGTTTAGTCTTTAAAAATTCATATCTCAAGTTCTACTTATTGCATTTTTGCCATTTTGGTCTTGTTTTATTTATTAAATTAAACTCTAATTTTCTAACCTGGTGTGGACTCGTTTTGTGTGGTGTTTTCACTGCTTTACTGTTTGAAATATGCACAAATACTTTACACATTACCTCTAAGTTAAGCCTATGCAAAAAGAACAAACAGCTGAATGGAATGCTGAGCAATGTCAAACATGGACCCAGCCATATGCAAATCAGTCCTGACCCTGCTCCCCATGAGAACAGTCCAGCCCAAAAAAAGCATCCTAGGACTGGTTTAGGAGTTTCACCCCATATCAGCCAGGGTAGCTTAACTCCGATGGCATGGTGAGCGCGGCACCCATGTCTAGGCATACCGGTCCCACCTAATGCGACAAATGCAAAAAGAATAATTTATAGATGGAATGCTGAACAATATCAAACATTCAACCCCAGTATAGAGATCTCGTCCTAAATCCATTTTTTTGTTTTTCTCACCATGCCATTTCAGTTTGGACCCAGCCATATGCAAATCAGTCTTGACCCTGCTCCCCATGAGAACAGTCCAGGCTGAACTGCCAGGCCATGTCCTTCCCAGACCGGAAACAAGCATCCTAGGACTGGTCTCGGGGTATCACCCCCTCATCAGTAAGGCTCGCTTAAATCCAGTGGCACAGTGAGAATGGGATCCATGTCAGCCATACCTGTCTCACTTAGTGCGACAAATGTAAAAAGAACAATTGATGGACAGAATACTGAAATGTCAAACACTCACCCCCAGTTCAGAAATCTGGGCTTAAACCCATTGTTTTTATGCTCATTATGCCATTCCAGTTTGGACCAAACCAAATATAGAAATCAGTCTTGACCCTGCTCCCCATGGGAATAGTCAAGCCCGAACTGCCAGGCCAGGTCCTCCCCAGACCAGAATCAAGCATTCTAGAATTGGTTTCGGGCATCACCCCTCATCAGGCAGGATAGCTTGACTCTGGTGGCACAGCGGGCATGGGACCCACGTCTAGGCATACCCACCCTAATTAGGGTAACAAATGCAAAAAGAGCAATTGATGGATGGAATGCTAAACGTTGTCAAACATTCACCTCCAGTATTTAGATCTGAGCCTAAATCCATCATTTCTTTGCTCACCATGCCATTCCAGTTTGGACCCAGCCATATGTAAATCAGCCTTGACCCTACTCTCCATAGTAACAGTCTGGCGTGAAATACCAGGCCAGGAAACAAGCATCCTAGGATCGGCTCAAGTAGATTTTCTACTTGCGCTGCATCTTTTTAATTGCAAACTGCTGCAACTGCCTGCATTGGGGAAATACTCAATGGGCGTCCACCTAGCGACTGAAAATCACGCTAGGGATGCTAAATCTTGCTCATGCTCTGCAACTTACCGTTGGAGAGCCATGAGTGGAAAACAATTCCGCCACACTGTGGTTGGCGGAATTTGGTCGGAACACCGAGTTACAAGCATAACTCGGAATGGACAAAACGCCGCCAACTCTGTCGAGTGAAATTTATTGCTCACCCCTATCAATTATGCATTATGGGCAAAATCTGTACCAATCTACAGTTTCTTTTCTCTTAAGCCTGCAGGGTCCAGTCACATATCTATTTTAGAGTAAACAAGCCCCTCAAGGATAGATCACATTCCCTTTCATTATAACTACACTTCCAATGACACTTTAGGAATTGTCTTATTTCCCTGGTTTAACAATAATCAGATTCCAGACCTGTGTCGCCCCTCTTGGGCTGAGTTACTAACTCTGTTAGCCAGCAGGAGAATCAAAGGACTGTCCACAAAATAGAGTTGTTAACAGTGTTTGGCTCAGTTCTTGTGAAAGGAAGGAGTGTGGAGAAAATCTGAATGTGTTAATGAACTCTTCATACTACACCTGGCCGGAGCAAGCCCACAGAAACAAAGAAGGAAGGCCAGTACCAAGTGATCAAAGACAGAAGGGGCTCTCCTAATAATTTTTGGTTGGAAGGTGTTATGACTGTTGTGTCTTCTTGATTCTGGGTATTCCCCTCCTTGGGTTACATGTGTCATTTAATAAATCAAAAGTGATTGCTTGTGAATAATGAAACAATATTTATTTTATACTATTTTTGCAATGTGATAATCAAGCTCAAATGAATATATTTCAATATTTGTTATTTACGGTGTTTTGTTATGGGTTTCAAAGAGTTTCTAGAAAGTAGATAATTATGTGTATTGTTTATTCTTATTATTCAAAGGAACATAGACTTACAGATCGAAACTAAATGAAAGGGCATCAGGACAATTTATGTTAATTGTTTATGCAATGGGTATTAAAAACAAGGAAATAAAGTTTTAAAAATTGTGCACAAAGAGTGAAGGGTTGAGAAGAATCGTAACACCAGGCAACACTGGGACATCCTATAGAGAATCATTTATCTGGTTCCAATTGAAGGTTGCAATGACAGGAGGTACCTTGCCTTCACTCGTTGACTTTTCAGTCCAGCTTACATCATGAGACAAGAGCAGCAGACCTTGCTATTGCAGTGTACATCAGTTGGATTGTTCAAACAACTTTGTGGGTGTTCTCTGAAACTCGAAGCACAGACAGACCTCAGTGACTAAAAGATTTTACGTGACACAGATAGACTGGCAGGATCAACTGGTAGTTGACAGGAAATATTTGCATAAGTGACAAGTGTACTATGCTTGGATGAGTGGGCAATTCCTTACTAAGGCCAACAATCTTTACTCACCTCTAAACATTACAGTTATATTACACTGCATACTGGCACATTTTAATGAAGGAAGTGGTGACTACTCTGTAAGGGAAAGAGGCACTGAATGAATGATGTTTGATCAGAGCATGGGGTAGCTCATACATGTGCTACAAGGGGGCCTACTGCAATTTGAATACAGATGTATTTTATGAGGGTCCCATTCCCTTGCTTGCACTGGGACCCACAGCACTCCTGATAGGTCACTGTGATATATGGAACATTGTGCTGTGCAAAAATCACTATTAGCTTGCATTTTGCCTCGTTAATATTTGTACTAGTTCAGTCAATCATTCGTGAGGGTCTCATGGCGCTGAGGTGTGTCCGCAGATCTGTTTAGTCGAACAGCCAGGCCTTGAGGGCCTTCTTGAAGGTGTTCAGGGAGGGGGCACATCTGATGTCTGCCGGTAGCTCGTTTTTAGGTCTTGGCTGCAATGTGAGAGAAGGATCTTCCGCCTGCTGTGGCTCTGTGGATGCACAGGGTTTTGGCCAGTGAGAGGTTGGAAGATCGGAGGTTTCTTTTGGGTACGTGGAAGTTGATTCTGTCATTGAGGTATTTGGGTCCATTGTTGTGTAGGCATTTGTAGGCGTGAGTGAGGATTTTAAAAGTGAATCTTTTCTCCACGGGGAGCTAGTGGAGACTTTGTAGGTATTGGCTGATGTGTTTGTGTCGGGGGATGCCGAGGACGAGTCTGGCGGCGGTGTGCTTCTATTGTCTGGAGTTTGCGGAGTAGGGACTTGCATTTCTATAGTCCAGTCTGCTGGTGTAGGGTGCGTGGGTGACTGTCTTCCTTGACTCAGGGGGGATCCACTTGAAAGTCTTACGGAGGTTGCAGAGGGTGTTGAAGCAGCTGGAGGTGACGGTGTTGACCTGTCGGTTCATGGTGAGTGATGAGTCGAGTATGATGTCGAGGTTCTTGGTGTGGTCAGAGGGGGTAGGTGGGCTCCCGAGGGCGGTTGGCCACCAGGTGCTGTCCCATGCAGAAGGGGTGGTACCGAGGACGAGGACTTCTGTCTTCTCGGCGTTGAGCTTCAGGCAGCTGTTGGTCATCGAGACTGCGATGTCTTGCATTCCTTTCTGATGAACCCCGTGGGACTCCGCAGGTGATTTTTGTGGGGTCGGAGAGGACGGGTGGGAGTCTGATCCTTTGGCTTCTTCCGGGGAGGAATGATCGGATCCAGTCCAGGGCTGTTCCTTGTATGCCTGCGTCATGTAGTCTGGCGACAAGTGTTTTGGTGGGAGACGGTGTTGAAGGCCACTAATAGATCAAGGAGGATGAGGGCTGCAGAGTAGCCTTGGTCCAGGAGGGTGTGGATGTCATCTGTGGCGGCGAGTAGGGCAGTCTCTGTGATGTGGTTGCTTCGGAATCCGTATTGGGATGCGTTGAGGATGGCGTTCTCTTCAATGAATCGAGTCAGTTTACTGTTGACTGTTTTCTCTGCAATTTTGGCTGTGAAGGGGAGGAGCGAGATGGGCAGATAGTTCTTGAAGTTAGTGGGGTCAGCTGTGAGTTTCTTGAGCAGGGGTCTGACTTCTGCGCGCTTCCATTCGTCTGGGAAGGTGCCTGTTTTGAAGGTGGTGTTGATGGTGCATTGTGGTTTGGGTGCGATGGCGGCCGCAGCTCTGTGGTAGATGTGAGGGGGGCAGAGGTCGGTGGGGGCCCCCGAGTGGATGCTTTTCATCGTCAATTAGGTGTCTTCGGCTGTGATCAGTGTCCAGTTGGAGATGATGGGCTGGCTGGTGTTTCAGGGGGGCGGGGGGCAATCTGTGATGCCTGGTGGATGGTCGATGAAGTTGTCATAGAGGTTTTTGATCGTGAGGTGGAAATAGATTCCAAGCTTGTCACAGAGGTCTTGGGATGGGGTGATGTCTGTGGATGAGGTGATAATGTGTGTGCTCCCGGTGGAAAGGCATATATGGCAACGTTTTTGTTTCATTTTTTAAGGGCAGGTAGTGGACCCTGGGACCACTGCCTGCTCTGAAAAAATTTTGTGCACCCATTCACAAAGGGAAAGTGGTTCCCTAGGGACCCCTTCCTGTTTGTGAATGGTTTGCCACCCTCTTGAAGAGGGTGGTACACTGCAAGTGTTTTACAACCACAATTGCAAAACATTCTTACATAGGATTCAGACTCGCAATTAGGAAGGGATGCCCTCGGAACGCCCCTTCCTAATAGTGAATCGTTAACCCTATTTTGTGAGTCGCTATTTAATTAGCGACTCACAAACTAGGGTTAGTTCATGGCCCACAGGTTTGTTTGCATGAGCAAACAGGTCTAAAACCCATTTGCGCATTCAAAAATCCGTCGTACATCTGGCCCCTAGCCTCCAAAAAAACACATTTTGAGTTTGGAATGCATTGTTCAGCCACCCTTACTTCTACCGATTGTTCAGGGGAGTAAGTATCAAGAGAACTAGTGGAAATATGTAACCTGCATTGATGTCCATATGTACTCCATTTATATGTGTGAATCGCAAAGAGTCAGTAGTCTAGTAAAGTCATAAGAATTAATCTACGATGAGTAGATTTTTGACAATTTCAAGCAGTGTTCTGAATTGACCCACAATAAATACTATGTACAGTAATCTATACATTAATTGTAAGCATGCATTATAAAAATATGGACACCATATGACAGAACGGGCTCCAAACTATTTCAAAGGCTGTAGTAGTACAGGTAATGTAGGTATTAATGACAAAATATTACTGTATGTTTGAACGTCAAGTCTGGAATGTACTGCAAATTGCACAGCCTTACCAAGCAGGGAATACAGGCAAGTAACTGAATGTAACAATATAGTGATCACAGAGGGCACATGCAATACTCTGAGAAAGTACACATTTTTACAGATAAAAGTGCTGGACGTTTCTTACTAGAGACTACTAAAAGTTTGGCATTCTTCCGTATTGCTATATGTTGGACCCAAAGTTATTTTCTGCACCATCTATTATTTATTCTAAATATGAAAACTTCTCTATTTTTTTTGTTTCACACCAAACTTTTATGGTGATGACACTTATATTCTCTTTCTTCTGCTTCTTTTACACATTACATACGTATATTCCTTGAAACTCGAAATAGGGTTCATTTTCTGCTGTGCTAGAATTAGACAAGAACTTGGAAGTAATAAAATGAGGGTAGGTTTTCTATAAATTAAAAATAGCAGTCAGGTAGGACACTGATGCTGCCTTTTTTATTTTTCTTCATTTGTGGGTACAAGATATACGATGTATACTAGACTAGGATTTTCATCTTTAAAATAAATCTTTAAAATGTACCCCTGGTGTTGTTGTGGGTGTAATTCCCTAATAAAAGGGGTTTGAGGTTCCAAAAACTATGCTTTTAAATACAATAAAATTGATTGTTACATGAAACACATCTTGCACAAATATTGTCTGAGTTCTTGGTGCCAGAGGGTATAGAAAACCTGACCTTTGTGTTTCTATAAAAATCACGACAACGTATCAAAGGGATCAGGCAGCTGTGTCAGTTGGGAGTGGAGCTGAAGTTTCCTCAGGAGGTCTTTTCAGAGACCACTTGAAGTTGCCATATGTAAATGCAGGTGGGATGGGAATGGTGTTGGGTGATGTGGAACTCTAAGATAATCCAGGGGTGTCTGATTTCTAAAACTTTTCACCACCAACTAAAACCCCCGCACAAGGGAGAGACACCTGAGAAGACACTGGATCTTGAGCTGTGGTTCCAAAATAATGCTGAGCTAGAAAGAGAAGCCACCTGAATCCACTGAGAAGATGGACTGAAGGACTTTGACTCCAGCTGGCACCCAGGACTGAGATGGAGCTCTCCAGGCCAGTGGGGCTGGCCTTCTTATGTCCCATGATGAACAAGTGGGGAATGGACCTCCTGTAGGGCACTGGATGGTTCCCCTAGGACTTTTGTGGACCAACCCTTGACTTCCCTGACACACTTCCAATAACAATGAGGATTTGGGACCTGAGGAGTGCAGCAGGGGATGTTTAGTTTGTTGGCTTTGGATGGGCTGAGGCCTTAAAAAAGGCTCTGAGGGCCAGAGCAAATTGGCCCTATGGTGCGATAGAAATGGGCCTCTGAAGCTCAGTTCCCTGGAGGTGACCTGGCGGAGAATTGGCACACAGTGCTCTACCATACTTTTGTAAACTTCCCCCAGGGAATACCAAGCCCTTGAGAAACGGCATGCTCTCATCACTTTAATTGTGTTGGGGAAAGGCAGTGTGAGGGACCCCATCCCAAAGCAGATCTACGGCACTCAGGCCCCTGTCCCCCAGGGCCCGATGCAAAGACTATTGTACAGAGGAACCCCATCTCCCCACTGCAGTAACTGGAAATGAAATCCAAAATGCCAAGAAAAAATCATAATCAGAGCTCCCACCCCAGTCAGCCTAAAAGTACATCCTCTTTCAAAGGCTGACAGATCACTTGACACTTCACTCTCAAATAATAGGTTTTACAGTTAATTGGGGAAGTAAGTTCTTCTTGGAAAGACATGAAATGGAAAACATACCAATGTACTATTTCCTTTCTACAGAACTACTCTGTGCAGTTCAAAACATAGATGACCCTAGGGTATTATTTATTTAGGTGGTCATGGAGAATGCTCTGATTCCCGTTGAATCCCATGGTGGAATGTCCATCGGCTTTAGTACTTCCTACTGAAATACATCCAACTTCAAATCAAGCTCTTACACTTTAGACTGTTTTTTAAAAGGCAACCACACTGAAAGCGAGTTGTTTATTCCCAAGAAAACTGGAGTAAGGATCATTCGCCTCTAAAAATAATGCACTAGAGTCTACAGCTGGCAAGCACTAATGTGCATTGTTTAGCAATATTTTGACATTTACTAAACCCACCCGATGCACATTTAATGACAAGATTTACAATAGCCTCTTATTCCTTTAAATATTTCAGGGCATGGAAATAAATAAAGCAGAATTTGGCATCTACAAATACCATCCTTTGAGTAACGCAGGCTCTTTAATAGTTATTGATACATCTGATGAATGAATTTCTCAATAAATATATGTTCCATTGTGAGCACAAAGCAAGGATTACTTGGTGTAACGCCCTGAACGTCTCAGGATCGTTTAACAGACACGATAATGAGAACGCAACCACTTGTGAAGGTTTAGTTATTTTAATGAAGGCAAAAATAATACAAGGAATAAACAAAGGTTATAGTCACTGGAATCCTCCAGGCTAAGTACGTTACCAGCCCACAGCACGGATGGTCCTAACCGTCCTCTGCATATACGCCGATCCCAGCGTATGCCAACAGAGGGCAGAAATGAAATGGCCGACAATGCCAATCGGTAGGCTGTGAGGGGCACGAAGAGTGTTGGGGAGAATCGAGGAGTCAGGGAAACACCCAGCCGGGGTCTCTACCTGAAGGGAGCAGCCGCTCAACCTCTTCCTCAGACTGCACCGGGACGCGGAGTCACCTCCTGGTGATGCGTCACCGATACCCCAATCACAAGCAAAGAAGACTGAACCGAGAGCAGCCGCTCGATCGATCCTGTGGACTTCCGAGTCTGTAACGCGGCAAACACCTCCTGGTGTGCGTTACAGCTGGCAGTCCCTGTATCTCTGGTCGGGCTGGGAGTTACGACTCCAACCAGCAAAAGCGCCACTGCGCTTTGACTCAGCCGAGTCAAAAAGCGAAGCTCAATGGTTATCCGGTAGAGCTTCCGGGTCCTTCACAGGTGACGATGGGGCAAGACACGGCCCAGGGAGTAACGACTCGACCTACCTCCGTTCTTGCCTTACTGGAGCACCACTCCGGAACACTGCTCTTCACTAAGCAGGTACGTCGGTGTAAACACAATATCCGACAGCGTTGTACCTCCCGGTTCCTCCCTTTATAGGGCGTGTTTTCCTTGAGTTATGTAACAGCTCTCCTGTTTACATAAGGGCGTGTTTTCCTTGAGTTATGTAACAGCTCTCCTGTTTACATAAGGGCGTGTTTTCCTTGAGTTATGTAACAGCTCTCCTGTTTACATAACCTCTCAACCGCTAAGCATCCTGGGAGATGTAGTCCGTTTTCGCTGGTTACCGTTTTCCTCCCCTCGCATGACAGGAATTCTTGACAGTACATCCTCCCTCTCAGCGGCTCCCCACGGGTCCAGCGCTGGCAGGAAAACGCCGATGGAACAAGGAGACCAAGCGCGGAGCATGAACCCCTTCAGCCGGTTCCCATGACTGCTCCTCCGGGCCATAGCCTTTCCACGCAACCAGGTACCACAGCTTCCCCCTGCGCCATTTGGACGCCCGTATGCCCGACACTTCATACTCCACCTCCGACTCCACGCATACCGGCCTAGGTGTCCCAGACGGCTTGGAGGGTGCTGGTTTGAGCAATGATACATGAAAGACAGGGTGTATCCGCAATGACTGGGGCAAGCACACCTTCACGTTCACGGGACCCATACACTTGGTAATTCGATAGGGGCCCATGTACTTGGGATGGAACACACTGTTCTTTCGAAACCTCATGTTTCTTGTGGATATCCAGACGTAGTCTCCAGTGCGGTACAGTGGCCCGGGCCTTCTCTTCCTGTCTGCCGCAGCCTTGTATCTTCTCTTGGCCTCTATTAGGACAGCCCTTGAGCGCATCAACGTGTCTTTTATGTGTGCCACCCTGTCCGCTGTGGCGGGAATCCTATCCTCTCTGAACGGATGTAGAAATGGCAAGAACCTGGGATGTTGGCCATAGTTGCTATAGAACGGAGATGACTGTGTGGAGCTGTGAGTGGCGTTGTTATAGGCTATCTCTGCAACCCATAGCAAGTCGACCCATTCTTCCCTGCCCTGGTCCACAAAACATCGCAGATACTGTTTGAGCGTTTGGTTCAGGCGCTCGGTTTGGCCGTCCGTTTGAGGGTGGTAGCTGGTGGACAGGGCGGTCTTAACATGCAGCGCAGTGCACCAAGTCTTCCAGAAGTGCGCAGTAAACTGCGACCCCCGGTCCGACACGATCACCCCAGGTAATCCATGCAGTCGTACCACATTCTTTAGGAGTAGTGACGCCAATTCCCCGGCCGTAGGGACTCTCTTGCAGGGGATGAAGTGCCCCATTTTCGTCAAGTAATCCACCACCACCAGTATTGCCGTCATCCCCTGGTCTACCGGTAGGCCCACCACGAAGTCCAGTGATATGCTATCCCATGGTCTATCCGGGGTTGGAAGTGGATGTAAGAGCCCTTGGGTTCGGCCATGGTCGGCCTTCATGGTAGCACACGTAGGACACTCCTGTCCCCACCTCCTGACATCCCCTCTCATGGTTGGCCACCAGAAATGCCGTCCCATGCTAGCCACCGTTTTTTCAAAGCCCAAATGACCTGCGCATGGAGAGTCATGGCACCAGATGAATGCTTGTTTCCTTAGCCTAGGCGTGGGTATCAATAGGCACCTGCCCTTCAGGGGTATCCCGTCCTTCAGCTGCCATTCTCTGTGACTGAGGAGCCACCTCCGCCATGCGAATGACCTGATCCCTCTCTTTATTCCCCTCAGGAAAGTATCCGGTTGGATAACCCCCAATACCATCCTCGGGGAAATGATGGAATGCTCGGTCGCAGGCAATGGTTCCTTAACTGCAGATTGACGGGACAGGGCGTCCGCCTTCCGGTTTTCCGTCCCCGGCCGATATGTGATGCGGAAGTTGAACCCCGCAAAGAAGATCATCCACCGCAGCTGTCTGGGAGAAAGGTGTCTTGTGGCCGTCATGAACTGTAGGTTCCGATGGTCCGTGTACACCGATACCACATGTCTTGCCCCCATCAACCAATGCCTCCATTCGGTGAAGGCGTCCTTGATTGCGAGAAGCTCCTTCTCCGCAATATGGTAGTTGCGTTCGGCGTCGTTGAGTTTGCGGGACATGTACGCAACGGGATGAAGCACCCCTGTGTCGTGGTTGCGTTGGGACAAGATAGCCCCCAGCGCCACATCCGATGCGTCCGCTTCCACCACGTAGGGGAGATCCGGATCGGGGTGAGCCAACACCGGCGCCTTACCAAAGGTGCTTTTCAGGGCCTCAAAGGCTTTGTTCGCTTCAGGGGACCAGACAAACTCCTTGGACTTCCTCAGTAGCTGTGTGATTGGGGCCACCAATCCTGAAAATCCATCTATAAACCGCCTGTAAAAGTTGGCGAAGCCAATGAAACTTTGGACGTCCTTCACGCTTTGGGGCACCGGCCATTCTTTCACCGCCTTGATCTTTCGTTCTGCCATCTCCTGTCCCTCTGGACTCAGCATCACTCCGAGGAATTCCACGGATGTGACATGGAAGTCACACTTGCTGAGTTTACAAAACAGCATGTTTTCCCTCAGCTTTTGGAGCACAGCTTTGACGTGGTGTACGTGCTCCTCCACACTGGACGAATAGATGAGGATGTCGTCGATATATACGACCACGTAGATATCCAACTCCTCTCTGAATACCTCATTCAAAAAGTACTGAAAGGCTGCCGGGGCGTTGCACAGACCGAACGGCATGACGAGGTACTCAAAAAGGCCGAACCTGGTCTTAAAGGCGGTCTTCCACTCGTCTCCGTCCCTCATGCGCACCAGATGGTATGCCCCTTTCAAATCCAACTTGGTGTAGATACGAGCTTTCTTGACCTGTTCCAGAAGTACACTGATGAGAGGCAAGGGGTACCGATTCTTTACGGTTATCGCATTCAATGCCCTAAAGTCCACACAGGCTCTCAACTCCCCATTAGCCTTCGGGATGAAGAAGAGTGGCGAGGCGGCCGGAGACTTGGACGGGCGGATGAATCCTAGCTTGAGGAGTTTATCCAGGTACCCCCGGAGATGCACGTTTTCAGGCTCCGTCAGGGCATACAGCCTGCCGCTGGGAACGCTGGCCCCTGGCACCAGGTCGATCTGGCAGTCAAACTGTCTATGTGGTGGTAGCACTTCCGCCTTCACCTCATCAAATACATCCTCAAAACTGTGATAAGCCTGGGGGAGAGCCACATCTTTTTCTGCCGCTGTAGCCACCGTCTGACTCCCGCTCTCATCTGCGTCAAGGGATTCCGTTCTTATTCCACAATGCAGGATGCAATACGGTGACGTCAGTTCGATGCGATGTGTTGGCCAATCCACAGAGGGGTTGTGTTTCTGTAGCCACGGCAATCCCAATATGACGCCATATTGGGGCGCTCGGATGATGTTAAAATCGATTTGTTCCAAATGGTTCCTCCCACATCTCATCGGAAGGACCCCCGTGTGCTGCCCGATGGGCCCCGTCACCAATCGCCTTCCGTCTACAGCATAGACGTCTTCGGGTACAGCTTTGGGAAGAAGCACTAGCCCTAGCCTGCATGCCTCGTTGTGGTCCATAAACATGCCAGTGGCACCTGAATCCACCATGGCCACAACGGGTATCCACTGGTCATGCACTCCCACGTGCACCGTGAGAAACAGGTGTCGTTGTCCCTTAGTGACCGAGTTGGAAAGTGAAGGGATGGATGAGTGACTCCGAGATGCCCCTTCTTTGGTCTGGGAGTCCTCTAGTTTTCCGCCGGTACGTCCACCACGGCTGTTACCGACCGGTTGGCCCGATAACGTGACGTCTTCGGTTTGGCAGGGCATTCACGTACGTAGTGGCCTTTTTTGCCACAATATAGGCACAATCCTTGTTTACGGCGTGACTCTTTCTCCGTGGCTGTGAGGCTCGCTCGTATTGCGCCGATGTCCATGGGTTCTCCCTTGGATGCGGTGGAAGTTTCAGGACTTCCCACTGTCACATAGGATGGAAGGGAGTTTCCTTTTCTCCCATGATCCCCCTTTCTTTCACTTAGCCTATGTTCCAGCCGTAATACCAGGTTGATAAGGCCCTCACATGTCTTGGGTTGTGGGTCAATATGAGCCACGGCGTCCTTGAGCTCATCGCACAGCCCGTGATGGAAGAGCGCCGTCTGTTTAGCAACAGGCCACTTGGTTTCCGCAACCAGCCTTCGGAACGCGTTGAGATACTGCACCAGGTCGTTGGATCCCTGTCTCAACTCAAGCATTTCACGGTCCGCCGTGTACGAGTCAGCCCTTCTGTCGAAGACTTTCAGGAATTCCTCGCGAAAAGCACCCCAATCACATAAGATGGGGTCGTCCCTGCTCACCAGAGGTACGGCCCATTGTGCCGCGTTTCCAGCCAAATAGGATATAAGGAAAGCCACACGAGCCTGACTCGTGGGGAACGCCCTTGGTTTGCACGATAAATGTAGCGCCACTTGTGTGAGGAATACCTGCACTGTGTTAGGATCCCCACTGTACCTCTCTGGTGTTGCCAAGGGGACGGCTACCGGCATTTCCACTACTACCGCAGGGGTCTGGTTCGTGAGGGAGGTGCTGGGCGTGAGCGGGTCCAATTGGATAGCATCCAGTCTGGCTTTTACATCGGCTGTTTCTTGCCTGGAGGCAGCCAATTCAATTTGCACGGTCGCTAAAGCAGCCAGCACATCATCAAGTGTTGCCATGTCTGTTATCGACCGGGAGACAGTTAGTGTTATTAAGGTCGGATATTTTGTAACGCCCTGAACGTCTCAGGATCGTTTAACAGACACGATAATGAGAACGCAACCACTTGTGAAGGTTTAGTTATTTTAATGAAGGCAAAAATAATACAAGGAATAAACAAAGGTTATAGTCACTGGAATCCTCCAGGCTAAGTACGTTACCAGCCCACAGCACGGATGGTCCTAACCGTCCTCTGCATATACGCCGATCCCGGCGTATGCCAACAGAGGGCAGAAATGAAATGGCCGACAATGCCAATCGGTAGGCTGTGAGGGGCACGAAGAGTGTTGGGGAGAATCGAGGAGTCAGGGAAACACCCAGCCGGGGTCTCTACCTGAAGGGAGCAGCCGCTCAACCTCTTCCTCAGACTGCACCGGGACGCGGAGTCACCTCCTGGTGATGCGTCACCGATACCCCAATCACAAGCAAAGAAGACTGAACCGAGAGCAGCCGCTCGATCGATCCTGTGGACTTCCGAGTCTGTAACGCGGCAAACACCTCCTGGTGTGCGTTACAGCTGGCAGTCCCTGTATCTCTGGTCGGGCTGGGAGTTACGACTCCAACCAGCAAAAGCGCCACTGCGCTTTGACTCAGCCGAGTCAAAAAGCGAAGCTCAATGGTTATCCGGTAGAGCTTCCGGGTCCTTCACAGGTGACGATGGGGCAAGACACGGCCCAGGGAGTAACGACTCGACCTACCTCCGTTCTTGCCTTACTGGAGCACCACTCCGGAACACTGCTCTTCACTAAGCAGGTACGTCGGTGTAAACACAATATCCGACAGCGTTGTACCTCCCGGTTCCTCCCTTTATAGGGCGTGTTTTCCTTGAGTTATGTAACAGCTCTCCTGTTTACATAAGGGCGTGTTTTCCTTGAGTTATGTAACAGCTCTCCTGTTTACATAAGGGCGTGTTTTCCTTGAGTTATGTAACAGCTCTCCTGTTTACATAACCTCTCAACCGCTAAGCATCCTGGGAGATGTAGTCCGTTTTCGCTGGTTACCGTTTTCCTCCCCTCGCATGACAGGAATTCTTGACACTTGGTAACAATTTCATATACATTTGAGTCGCTCCATAGGACTTTAGTGGCATCGAAGTGTGTTTGATAAATTGCTTCAATCAGTTCCTGTGTTCATTGGTCAAGTCATTCATCTCTGTGTATTCTTCACACTGGGTGTAAAGGGCACATGCAAATTAAAGATTAATTGATTACATTGTCATATAAATCTTTGTATACTTTTTGCGTTGGTTCATTTCAGCATTAGTAATTTCTCCTGCTCAATATTCCAAATGCCTGTTTCCATCTAGAGGGGTGTACAATACGAAAGAAGATCAAAAATCATCTCGCATTACTTTCAAGTAAATAATTGGAAAAGAGGCACTATTGTTTTAACTTGATGTCACATGATTGTAAAGAAAAAATACATTTTGAGCCATTTGTCCATAATTGTCTCACATGTTTTCCCTTTTCCTCTTTACCTGTCATTCCTTCTCACCATCTTTGTATCTCGAACTATTTCTACCCCTACCTCTGCTGCTTTGTGCAATTCACATTGCTTTTTATTCTCTAGACAGTTCTCAAAAAATGAGTAAATCACCACTGGAATACATGACCGTCTGTGATTTGCATTGATTTACTCACCCCCTAGGGGAAGAGGGGTGAATGGTCACTTTCCTATCTTCACTATACCATTTACACCCCCCTTGTAATATGTGAGTACATACAGACATCTAATAAGTGTGGACTAAGTTATCAGCAAAGTTTCTGAATTCCCATAAAAGCCCAATTTTGCTAGTGCGCAATGCTAGTCTTCCTGGCGCTTGCATGGCAACACACATTTACTACTGAAGAAAACATGGAGAACTGGCCCTTCCCACAATAGTTAGTGCCACCTGCAATAGTAAAAATCCACAAATTCTGCTTCTGTTGATCCTTATCTGAACTTGGATGGAACAGATGCAACACATGTGTGCCCATTAATTTCACATCCATCCAAACATGGCTTTAAGCCTCTACCTCTGAGTCAAATATTTTGGTTCCCTACATTTTCATGTAACTGCCCCTCTCTTCGTCTATTGATGCGTAATAGTGCTTTTCTGTCTTTGTGTCTATGCTTAGATGTATGTGTGCTTGTCCCTCTCATCTCTATCCCTGTCTTTGTTTGTGGGTGTATACTGTAAGAAATTGGGTTATTAGTTGTAAAGAATGTGATTTCTTCACAAGTAATACGTCCACAATTGCCTTTTTACTGGAAACCAAGTACACCATTGTAGCACGTGATACTCTCAAGAAAAGGAAGCAGAGAAGTCCAAACCCTACTCAGGGGAGTGGTGAGGGCTAGTAACCCCAGCTCACTGAAACACAACACTCAATAAATCACCGTCCATTCATTTTTCCTTTAAAAAAGAAAAAGTACTATTATTATACATACACTTCAAAATACTAGGTCTTGAATTACATATATATCAGGTAGATGGACACTGTCATACCACGTTCCATCCAGTGCTTAATTTGTAACATAATGAGTACAGTGCCCAAAGCACTGCTCAAAAGACAGCGGCCAATGCTATTAAATGGCCCTGCACTGGATACCAAGGCTGCGTAGTCCTGAATCCACCTAATTCCTCTTCAATCTACTGTTAGACACCCCCTGCCCTTTAGCTCAGTCTTGCAGGCTGATGCTTTCTCCCTTGTTGATGTTTTTTCCATCTACTCCTTCTTTCTCTTTCCCGTTTCCCTGTCTTGCTTTCGGGTAATGTTTGATAAGAAGAAATAAGTGCCGGTGGGCCCCACTGGCCCCACTGGCCCAAGCAATTAGTTCTGCTGGGCTCCACCGCAGCCACTGGCTCAAATTAAGCACTGGCTAAACCACTACCGGGTCCTGGACCGTATAATATCCCCTCCTATAATAGATGCAACATCACAATAAAAGGGAGAGTCAATAACAACAGCCACTTGGCAACATGTTGGGCTACAGTGTATGCAGCAAAAAGTTTAAAGACTTGATTTACTTAGTACAAGGCAAACCATTGTTTCTTATTACATGAATATAAACAGGGTTGCCGTACTCGCTTTATCAGGGTATTACCACATCAGTAAAATAGGCACATGTTATACTTCACAACTGGAACACCACTGAAACTAATAGGAACAGTATCAAAATTCAATAATATGTTATGAGTCGCAGTTGAAGTCAATAACTTTCGTTATACTGGAAAACCCCTACATGTTCCATCATTATTAATGTTAATAAATCATTACAGTTAAAATCATGTATCTCAGAGTCTTTTATTACTTGTAATACACTGCTATTGCAGCCACACGGCCAGCCAGTAGAGATGCCCGCACTCTCAAGCTCCTGTACAAAAGCAAACAGGAAGTGCTTTAAAAGCTAGCAAAACCTCTCTCAAGTGGAGATGAATATTACCCCCAAGAGAATTAGGGGTATGCTTTTAAAATGCTTCGCGGGGGGGGCTGCTGCACATTCTGCAGCACCTCAAACACTCTTGAAAACTGATGGTAGTACCCCTACACTTCGAGGGGCACACCAACCGAGAACAATATGTAAATTAGCTCAGTATGAGGGCTGATAGGGTGCTCCAATGACCTGCGGGTGGAATATATGATTAGCAGCTTCCCAGTTGCGTCTACATCTTTAAATGTGATCGTATGCCATGTTCCTGCTTTCTATTTATTTAAACTGTTGTGCCCTCATGCTAGGTTCCTCTTGGAGCCAGGTGCCCCTTACCCTTTGATGAGCACCCGGCATGCAATTATGGCTGGGGCCAAAGCCCCTGGAGAGACCCATCCTGGTCCTGGGGTTCATCTACAGTCAAAGTCCCAAAGTCCATCCTTGCAGGGCATCAGGTAATTTCTGCTTTCAGCTGGGCCTTCTTTTACTGTCATTGCTACCAGGTTTTGTGTCATTTCATCTGTCTCTTCCATCAGTTGTAAGTGGGGGAGGAAGGTTTTAAAAGCCACTGAACCACTGGTGAGTGCCAGGGTGCAATATGATCTCACTGCCCTGCTCTCAACCCTCCAGTACAGCATTCCCAGACAATCCAATATGGCAACTTCAAGTTGTCTGTAGAAAGAGTTTCCCTGATAGCCTCGGCTCCTCCCCTAGCTGACACAACTGCCTGACCCCTTCCCACAAAACTTTAAATGTGAGCCCCTTCTGTGTTGGCTTCAGAGACCTGGCCCTCCTCATATGTTTGTCTGAGACTGGACTGTCTGAGCTCAGGTGCAATGAATCAAGTTAATTTACAGATGCAGGTTTCCTCCCCACCCCTTCCTTGCACTGCAACTGGGTTGGGCCCTATTAATGGCTTTATTGTGTGGGACAGCATTTGATCAACCTATTTGGGAGCAGAGTAATTAACCTGGCCCCGTAGAGAGGACACAGGCCTCAAATCTGATTATGAGCTGGGCCGGGGAAACATGACAATTCTTAAATTGCCATAAGGAGTGTTTGCATGATGTTAGGGCTGTAAATCTACACTAGGGGTGTGTATGCACCCCTAGATTGGAACCTTGCTTGACCCTGTTCCCCTAAGTGGAGTGAAAGTGTACTTTAGTGCTGATTTCACCCATGTGTAATGTAGTGTAGGCACCACAGCACTTCAGTAAGCACTACAACCTACACTATGAATGTCCACTAACATTAGATGGCCTACCCCAGGCCACTGCCATTCCCTGAAGGGTTCCTTCTGCAACAGGCTACCTGTGTACATATATTGAGCTGCGACAGATGGTAGTCACACATGTGCAGCCTGCACACGTGAGTACAAGTCTGTGCTCACATGTTTAGGTCCAACCAGCCAAGAACTTCTTACCCTTGCTATGCAGCAGCAGCCTTATCTTGAAAGGCAGCTACTGGTGGATAGAACTCTCAGTCTATTTGCGGTGAATTTAATGTGAGTGGGACTCACTCACAGTAGTATTTTTAAAAAAAGGTAGTCAAATGTGAAAAATCTTGAAGGGATTAAACAGGTACAAACCATTTGCTATATATATTATGTAATCAACCAGTAGATGATCAAAACATAGGTACTTCTAAAGACATTCTATGTATGATTGTAATAAAATGTTCTATGAGTGAGCACCGACATACATGGAGAATATTAAACTATGCCAGCTAAACAGGTGGGTGATTCACAGTGTTTGTCTAGGAAAGGTTGAAAAGTAGCAGTTTTGCTGCAATGTGGAACGTGCTGCCATGAAAGCACCACTCACAGCAAAACACAATGGGTGTTATTCGCAAAGGTAAACTTACACTTTTGTGTAAGTTTATGTTTATTTTGGAATTCACAAAACTGCAATTTAGCTGTAAATTTATGAGTATGGATACTCCACCGTTGGGGCAGAGAACTCCGCACATAAAAAGATAGGCATGTCATATCTTTTTATGTGCCCTGACTGTGGAGTCTCGGCACTTATATACTTACTTAGTAAATGCAGTTTTGTGAATTCCAAAACAAATGTACACTTACACAAAAGTCTACATTTACCTTTGTAAATCAGGCCCTAAGAACAACAAGTTGCACAGATGTGGATATCATTTGTGTCTTGAGAAATCACACTATCCATATGGATTAATCTTTTTTAAGAATCACACCTACGAGAGTCATTGTAGGTGTTCCAATGGGGAGTGATGGATGGGTAGGGGGCAGTTGTCAGAGAAATGTAACTCGACTGAGGCAAAAAGTGAACTCCAAACGTTGTGACGTAATTGCGATTCACATTTTCAGTGGTTTTCCCCACAGTACAAGCATTTATACACGTACAGCTAAATTACTCAGTTGTAAGTGCTGCAGAAAATGCTGGAAAGTTTACCATCAGTACATTTGTGAAATATCATAGAATTCTAAACTCCACCAGGCAACATTTTCACAAAAAGATACTGACTAGGTAGATCTGGAAAAGCAAGAGTCCATGAAAAATGTGTGCGATTAGTATATATTTGATGGGAAAAATTCCAAAAATGAGAATATAAATGTGCACCTTTGCCTGGAGGCTTTGTGCATCCAGCATTCTGTGATCAATCTTTGCAGATGGTCTAGGACCATGCACCATTAACTCTACCCAATTCATTTGAAAACAAAATGAACAGGAAACCAGCATAGTCAGTTTAGCGTGGCTAAAGTAACTATTTGTCTCTGTTCTTGGCAACTTTGTTTCAATCATATTCATCATGTTTCTTCATGAGGCGAGCCAGCAAGCAATGTATCTCATCATACCAGCCCCAGGCATTCATTGGTAGCTTCTGGTAAGGAAAAGATATTCATGGGGCAGTCTGGTCTGCACTGCACAACAGGCAATGATTGATGACATTCAGAGCTTAAGTCCAAATTTTGTTTCCGCCTGAGGAAGGGGTTGGTGGAACGTGTCACGTTTTGGGGTGGGAATCTAGAAGCCACTGTTGCAAACAATATCTGGGATAATGAGGATTGCAAGGTAGTGACCTATAGCGTTAGCATCTGCTCATCTACACATTTTTATAGGAGAAGAATCTCTCAAGGGAATGTAAAATTAGTTATTTCCCTTTAACATCTGAGGAGAGGCTTGATGCATATTTGCAAATGCAGCTCATTCCTAGAGGATGGAGCTGGTGCAGATACGCACTAGAGTTATTATAGAAAGGCCAAGTACTGCTCCCTGAGACTCAAAGACTGACCGAGATCGCAACTTAAATTATCTTGGGAAAATTGCTAACATCTGCTCTTCGAAAAGGGCACTAATGGTTGTATGTGGATGGCAGTCAGGACACGACTTCATCGTGGACAAATGTTTATTATAGATATATGCCAGGATGCAGACTTAGAGCAATTCCAGCCCATGTGCACTATCTGCATGATCCATTTTAGATATATACTAGAGGGAACTCAAGGATAAACATCTGGTCCCATCTGCACCATGGTTTGAGGTCTGATCAAAATTTACTTTGCTGGAAAAAAGGGACTGATACCTGCAATTTGGAGGTGGATTATACCTACCTCAGGGTAGTGTCGGGAAAAAAAACCTGTGGTGACATCATAGCTTTGATCCCAGTCGGAAGGAAAAGAGTGGCTGAGAGATTATTTCAACCCAGGTGACAGTGCTGTCACACAGAGTTGCAAAAAGTAATTCTTCTGACCTGAAATCACTAGAACACTACTTCAATTTCATAAATAGCACAGTCTGCAAAAAAATATTCAAGCAAGAATGTATTCAGACAAACAAATGCCTAGTATAACCATGGCACCAGTGAGTAGTCCCTCTACCAAAGACTGGGCGCTTGAACACTATATACTGTGGAAAAATATATGGTTTTGTTTTTACCAGCATATTGCCATTCAGGGATGCTTGTATTGCGTTTTAGTGGTATGTTAGTATTATAAATAAAAAAGTACGTAAGCAAATGTAGACACAGTCTAACGCGCCTTTTGCTCATTCATTGCACAGCAGTGATTCTTACATATGCTTGAAACCAACTACAATATTTAAAATACGATGGCACATTGCTCAGTAACATAACTACACATCAGTGTCTTTGCCACAACTCAACTTCTGTGAGGTACACAATGCTCAAAATACAACTTAAACAAGCATTTGCAATGCAATAGGACTCACATTTACACAAGACCTATTGCATTGCAAACGTGAGTGCGGGCACAGGAGTGCAGGCGGGCGGAGGGCAGGGGGATGAGAAGGCACAGACTGCAGAGGGGGGGTTGCAGTCACAGGAAGTAAATAGTGCTAACAATCTAAACAAAACATACCATGCAACACTCGAGGGTCCAGTAGCCGTGGAAGGATACAAATGATGACATGGCCATAATAAGGAGGGACTAACAAGCCTCATAATCAATCAGATGACAGCATATAAGAAAGACAATGACAGGAGCCAATTAAAAACATGGGCGGAGACTGGGCGGAACTTCCACTGAGCTTCCACTCCATACTAGATAACTGCATGCCTCACAAAGCGGGCAGCACATGCGCACTGCCGCTATAGGCTCGACCTAAAAAAACACTTCAGAACAAAAATGAAAAACAACACATTTCATAGCTCTGTACTAATCATGTTTAACTAAATATAGTCATTGACCAAGCCAATGGTAGAGAGCTGAATATTTTTACTACAATGTTTAATTACAACATTTCTTTTATAAAAAATAACACGTCTGCGCCTTTCCCCGACAGCTTGGTCTTTTCTCTTAAGTGTCGCAAGAGACATACTGATACTGTGATGCACCTCAGTTTGTATGCAGTTGCAAAAAGATTCTTTTTGCGATGTTAATGAATCACACAGTATCTATCTGACATCAAGTCAAAGCAAGGGTTATCTGCTACTGAACCAAGAATGAAGCCGATTTAAGGGGCATCTCCCTCAGTTCTTATACATATGAACCCGATGTTTGGTGATAGCTGTACTGTTGGTGTGCTATGGATTCCTCCTCACCAGCAAGCTGGGGGTGCTGAAGAACAAGGCCACAGTGAGAATGAAAAATCAAGAGAAATTTAAAATCATTTCAAAAGTTACATATGAAGTTTAAAGATTGAGGGTAAGCTAGGTCACATCACTAATATCAAAATAGGTGGTGAATGGTGGACACTTTTCACAAAATCTTCACCCTCATGTGGAACGTTTCTTAAGACCTTGTTCCTAAACAGCATCAAGATACTTTCCAATCTAACTTTAAACCTGAATTCACCTTTATTGTATCTCACTTGGAAGCATCCCATTTGAATGGCAAACTCTGCTGCTATCCTCTTGATTGTCTGACCAAAACTTGATACCATTTGTGATATTTAATGACAAATACGAAAATAGTCTGACTATAAAAACTCCAAGTAACTGATTACGGCGGGGATCTTGAGATTAAAGGGCTGGACTAGGAAAGTTTAGAGGCTGCAAAACCAGAAGAAAAGGAAAATGGGATGTAGGTCTGCAGTGTTGGGAGCTGTACTTGCAACAAAAAAAAAGACGCAAAGCTATTCACTGGATACATCTCTGGTGTCCACAAGTGTAAGCATGGGTGAGAGATAAGACTGAATTGGCAGTGGCAAACGAGGGACTGATGAACAACTGGAGGTACCAGTGTGTAGATATCTAACATGGGACCTTTTTAGATAGTAAAAGAGGTGGGAGGGCAGTGAGGAACATGTAGTTGGATCTACCAGAAAGAGCTTTACTGAAGGTAAGTAACTTGTTCTTCTGATGGCTACTTCAAACCTTTAGAATAGATACCAAAGCAGCACCACCAATGGCAAAGAGTCTGTGGAGTCCTGCAGGACCGAGCGGCAAAATGCCCTTCCGGTCAGACCTGGCTATCAATGCAGTAGTAGTTCATGAAAGTATGCACTGAGTTAAGGGCATGCCAATGCAGCTTTAGCAGCCTTGCCCTGGTGGAATGAGCCTCCTGTCTTTAGGGGCCTGCTTCTCAGCCAATGCATAGCAGATCTTAATTATAGTAAAGTATATTACAATTAGCTGAAAAACTCAAAGGCTAAAGTGAAATTATAGTTCGGTAAAAATGTCAGTTAATATGTAATTTAATAAACTCTAAACACCTCTGAAATTCACCAGTTATAGTTTCCTTAGCTAACTATAACTTATGCCCCGCCACACACTGATTATGACATCACAATTTACATCACTCATGACATTTAGTGCCATCACTGATGACATCATCCAGCACACTGAAATACAATTCACTCAACAAACTGCTGCAGCCTATGAAGATTGTACATATGTACTACTAAGTGAAGACTCTTGTAACATATTAATTAGCAAAATAAATGTGCTTATATATATAAACTTATTCTATAGCCCACTCCTAAGCTCAGCAGCCCTTCTAGGTCGGCAAACCTTTAATACAATTATCCTTACCACAGTGTAGAAGTTTTTACCTCGACTGCAGTACCATACAACACCTAAGGCCCATCATGTGCCCAAACCACTACGACACAACTCCTTCACCCTGTGCAAAAAGGGTTCAAATAGAGCCCAGTCATGGTGGCAGCCAAACACCATAAAGTGGTGAAAGTGTCAATTTGTTTAACCTATAAACCGACTCTTTTTGTGAGAATGCACTTCTTCCAGACACCCACGTCTCACTTAGTTGGTAACCCCATCTATTTAGAGCCTTCACCTTGCGAAGTGGTGTAGATGGAGTGTTCACTCACTCCAGAGTCGCAAATTCCATTTGGTAAGTGTGGGAGAAATGACATTCTCAGCTGCATTTTCCTTTATCCACTGAGCTAACTCTGCTACGTTCGTAATGTACAATGTACATGCATTTAGGGGAGGACACAAGGCAGCTCAATGCTGCCTCCCAGAAGTGACATACGCTCGGTATGTCATACTAAAAGGCCTCAGGAAAATATCACCTGAGTGTCTGCCATAGTATGCATGCCTCAACCCACTACAAAGAAGGAAACGCTGTCCTTCATTTGCATGATCAATTATTGCAGTAAGTGGATCCAGACAGAAAGTGTGATGAGCCTCTTCGGGAGTGCACTCTGGAGTCCGCTCCCAAAGACATTGAACGGATTGCTGAACTGACTAATTGTTATGTCAAACTGAAAGAGACATTGTACACTGCCCTAGCTGTGTTCTTACACAACAACATGACCCTGGAAAAGGCCATTGGCCTAATACTCTGTGTCTTTGCCTAGAATTGTCAAATGTTTCCATTCCTGCTACGTTAGTAGTGACAAAATGGTTATGACGTCACTTTGTTGTCCAAAAGTAATCTTTCAATACATCGCTTCCCACCTGTCAATGCTTCATTGCTGCTACCCCCTGCAACATTGGGGACAAGACAATATGACTGTGATGTTATCATGATTGTGTAGCAATAGTTGATCTCTGCACATCCCCAGGGACAGATTTAAAGCAGGCTCCACTGCCCAGTGCA
Organism: Triturus cristatus; assembly: GCF_964204655.1. NCBI lineage: Eukaryota > Metazoa > Chordata > Amphibia > Caudata > Salamandridae > Triturus > Triturus cristatus. The sequence goes on from NC_140593.1 coordinate 974,297,227, forward strand.
GACTTTGACTGGTATACTGATGATCAGCTAGTAGAATGACTGAACCGATCCCAGAGCCGGCCATGCCATTACTACTGCTTTTAGCACTGTTGAAAGTGCAGCATTAAAGCCGGGGCACCTCAGCACAACCGACAGATGTATGCGCTCATGAGAGCATGTGTGCTGGCAGAAGTAAAGATAGCTTACATTAACACTGATTCCAGGTATGCATTTGGAGTTGTCCATAACTTTGAAAAACTATGGCAACACCATGGTTTAATCGCTGCATAAGGTCACCCCATTCAGCATGCAGACATGGTAGCCAACTTACTGAAAGTTGTTCTGTAGCCCACATAGGTAGCAGTGATAAAATGTAAGGCTCACACACGTGCTGACCCTGAAATAGCTAGGGGGAATGCCCTAGCTAATTTTGCTGCAAAAGAGCACGACTGCAAGGATCGCATTGGTGGTGGATTAGACATCATACACAAAAATTATCTTTGCCTAACTCCCTTCCACAATACCAAATCTCAAACCTTTGAATATCTAGGAGTTCAGCTCTCCTCCATAGATCCCAATCCAAAACTAATTCTTGTCATCTACCACCCTCCTGGTGAAAAAGCCCAAATCTTGGAAGATTTAACAGACCCAATATCCTCAAAACTCTATTAAAGGCAACACAGACATTATACTAGGAGATATAAACCTGCACCTGAATAATGCTAAAAACCCAGAAGTACAAGCCCTCTCCGCCCTCCTTGAAGCGAACGATCTCACCCAACATTGCAATAAACAAACTCACAAAAAGGGCGCAACCCATGATGCAATAATTTCGAAGTATAACACCCTATCCCTCCGTTCTATCCTACCCTCTGACTGGACTGATCACCACCAAATCCTTTTCGATCTCAATGCCATCCAACCTAAGGCCCACCCTCAAACTATCCATCTCAAGCACTGGGCAAGGAACATACATTGAGTCCCCCAGGCAGAGATAGAAGCATTAGTCAGCTCCTAAATAATATCTCCACCTCACCTCTGCCAATGACCTCACTGCCCACTACAACACACAAATGGCAGAACTCCTTGACATAGTCATCCCTCTGAAACACAAGACTTCAAGAAGTATCCCTTCTAGATCTTTGTTTATCAAGGAACTTAACTATGAGAAGCGACAACTGACTGGCTGAAAGAAACTGGAGACAACAACCCTCATTAACCAATCTCTCGATCCTCTGAGCAGAGCACCTAAAATACAAAAAACACATCTTTCGAGAAAAACGATCCTTCTTCCAAGTCCAACTTGACCAGTGTAGGAACAGACCTAAAGACCTTTTTAATATCATCAATCAGCAAACCTCCTCATTCCCTCAACATTCAATCAATGACTTTATCAAGCGCTGTGAAGAGTTTGCAACATTGTTCTCTGAAAAAATATCCAACATCGAACTCTCACTTGACCCACCCACCTCCCTACCCTACTCCATTGACGCCCCACTAGCAAAGAGGGCCCACCCAAGGCACCACCTCCAACTAATGATTGTCTCCCCAAAATCCTCCTCCCAGTAAACCAGAAAACCAACCTAAACCCTCTACAACTGAAAAAATAAGCTAGTTAGATGGAATTCGACTATATCACTGAAGAAGTCCTCAAATTACCCGCTTGCATAAAGCTGACATCCCATATCTCTGACCCCTTCCCTCCTGAACTTGTCAGGAATCTCAGTCACATCACCTCTCCTACATGGACCAAAATCATTGACTCCTTATCAAGCGGCTCCATGCCAGTCTCCCTCAAACTCCACCAAATTACCCCCCCCCCCCATCAAAAAGCCAGACACTGGGCAGAATGACCAGAACAACTACAGACCTACACCCAACCTCTCTCTTCTTGCTAAAACCATTGAAAAATGTGTGCTTGCCCAACTCAACAACCACATTGGAAAATACAAGCTGCACAACACCTTCCAATCTGGATTCAGGAAAGGCTGCAGCACTGAGACTGAAATACTGAACATCTTAGATGACCTACAAAGATCTCTGTATGATGGCCGCGCCTGCCTACTAGTCCTCCTGGAACACTCGGTTGCCTCTGATGCTGTCAAGCATAACATCCTCGTGAAAACCCTCTCACAGCATGCAGGCATAAATGACAATGCTCTTCAGTGATTTGCGTCTTTCCTAAACCAACGTTCAAGCTAATCAATCTAAACAACTCCACCTAAAAAGCACACCAAGGATTTCCTCAAGGGTCAATCCTGTCTCCTGCCCTGTTCAACCTCTATATGGATCCCCTTACAATGATCCTGAAACAAGCCAGAATTTCCTATCATCTCTGTGCAGATGACACCCAACACTACATTAAAAATGTCATCAGGTCAAGACATCTGCCACCTAAACAACTTTTGGTTTATTGCTGTAGGCTATCCAATGAGCACCCCAGGGGGGGACAATTTAGTTGTTCTGCAGGGTGTGCTTCTTAGTGTAAAAAGTATCAGCGGCGAGACGTCTGGCCACTTGAGACCTGTATCTTGTGTGACTTTTGCCTACCTATTTTTCAGAGTTGCGTTCAAGTTCTCCACCTGGCCCAGCTGGGCAGATGATTAGGTGTGTGTAACTGCCATTGAATGCCTAGTGTGCTGTACATTTTGCCAATTATGGAGGACACAAAGTGGGTGTCCCTATAACTGTTCTCTGCCATGCCCAACCTTAGGATAATATTTTTCATGAAGCATTTCACCACTTTACTTGCATCATTCTTCCAAGAGGGAAAAGCTTCCACTTATTTGGAGACCATGCCTGCACATACCAACACGATTTTGTAATCATTACAGGGGGACACCTGTGTGCAAAATTGATCTAGATGCTAGCAAATGGTCAGTGAGGTACTCGTAAATGCTTATGTATTGCTGGTGTTCTCTTTGCTCTTTTTGGACATTCAAGACAATATGAGCAAAACGAATCAATGTATGTTGGGATGCACAAGGCAAACCAATGTGTTCTAATGGTATTATTAATTCCTCCTTTGCTAACATGATTTGGACCAAGGGCCATTTTTGGCAGCGGTAGGAAGACACTGTGTGGTGTTACGGGCCTGACATCAGGCTGAGTGAACAGTCCCTCATTTTGTGCACAGCATTGTCCCCTGTCTGTGTTGGTTTTGTACCTGATGTGAGAAAACATTGATAATGCTAGGACAGGAAGTATCATGCTTTATTTATTTATTTATTGAGTTTTGTACAGTGCGATCTTGACCCCCCAGGTATCAGAGCGCTTTACAGACATAGAACAGCAACAATTACACAAGTTAAAGATGGAGAAAAAAAAATATATAGCATAAAAAATGCGTAGTAAAAAGTACATAGTACAGAGTGAATAAAAAATATACAGTAACAGTATATCAAAAAAAGTATACAATAGATAGTGGGATATATTAATGATACAGATCTGAGGTAGTTATGGTAGGGTATTTCGAGGCTGGGGAATAGAGGCACCGTTTTTTCCCAAGGTAGAGGTGCTCAGATTTAATTGGAGAGTATGGGGTAGCAGCATCAGGCCAGTCAGATGGTATAGGGGAGGGTTTAGTTATTTGTTAGGAAGTAGAAGTTCAAGTTTCTTCTTGAAGTGAGGTAAAGATTGATTGTCATGTAGATCCTGAGACAGAGAGATCCAGATTCTGGGAGCACTCTCAAGAAGGAGCGATGTGAGATTTTTCTTTCCTAAATTTGGGCAGAAACAGGAATAGACTGTTAGAACTTTGCCAAGGTCTCTTTTGGGTGGCTTTTGATAGTTTGTTCGATCAAGTATAATGTCCAGAGATTTGACAGAGTTGAAGATGGGTAGTTTGCACTTTAAAGTACTGAGGTTATCAAGTCAGATATCTACGGGACCTTTCGTTTCGGTTGGACGAGGAAGAGTTCAGTTTTGTTGGGGTTGAGATTATGATGGTTGTTGTTCAGCCAGGATTGACCATACACAGAGTACTGCTTAGGTGTGATCAAGGTCAGCAATGGCCGAAAAGTGTTTTGTTCACGAGTAAAGCCAGCTCCATGCTACTACAGAGTGAGCATCTTCTCTTCAAGAATGTTACTATTTTGCATGTACTCCATTGGTGGGCTCATCCGGATGGGCGCTCCACCCTTCTTGGGCCGAAAAGACTAATTACGAGCAGTTTTGTTTCTATATAATATAATATAATATCAGTGTAACAAATATACTTTGGAGATACTTCTGCAGGGGAATCTGTGCCCACATGGCCATGTGTGAATACTGCAGAACAAAAAGCATGCATTGCAAAGGATCACTGCCTCTGGTGCATTTTTTCTAACAGTAAGCCACCCTACTATGCATGTTTCCAATAATATGCCCAACTCTTTACTGTGGTGCTATTTTCTCCACACAGCTGAGACCCATTAACATGTAGAACGCTTACTACACACCTGTGTGCCTAATGCACAATTTTACACAGAAAAGACACTAGGGACAAGCTGTCAAATCCTTCTTTGGTGCTCAGGCAACTTCTACACACAATCTTTGTCCAGGCTGTCACAGACAGCCCCCATTGCGTACCCTTCTAAGCTCACTTGGGAGTCCAAGAATGATGCAAAAGCTATCCTCATTTTCACTGCTGAAGCTACAGAAAATTTGCTGTAGATGTATTTAACTAAATACTTTTCAGTGTTAAAATTGCACAGCAAAAACTCGTACTTATTGAATGATGTCAAACAGTCTTCCACCTCTACATAGACTTTTGCATATAAGTTAGTTCCACAGCAAACACTACTATGTTCAATCTTTACCTTTTACAGAGATTTTACAGAGACACCAAACTCTCACAAAACACTACTACACATACTTTTTACCCGGTACACTTATGTTCACAGAGGGATCAGTCCCTCACCAAACTGTACAATACCTAAGCCAAGTACACACTGCCTTGGCTGTGTACAGATGCCTCTGCGGACACATCAGTCTAGCACCACACAACCAAGCCCCATCAACTTTCACAGAACCTACTATGTAAATATGTAGAATATTTACCAGAGAACTCATTACCTACAGTCTCTCAAACATTAATATGTGATAATTCCCATACTACGCTCAGAATTTGTCTTGTGCTCAACTCCTAATGGAGACTCTGCACACTTCACATCTGCAACCCACATTAAAAGGACTATGTTTCAAAGTGAAAATCTTATAAGCAGTTCATAGATTTCAGATGCAGCTTACTAAATACCTTTCGGTATCAGTAGCCTATTGGACAGTGTCACATTCATCGGATGATGGTATCATTGATGGCATCTCAGATGTCATCAGCGATGTTATCAATGATTTCATTTAACATGTCATCATTAATTAGTATGTGAAGTCATAAGCAGCGCATTGTGTTGGCCAATATTTTCTTAGCTCAGGGAATTATAACTGGTGCATTTCAATGTTTTCTAGAGTTTAAAATGTTACATTTTAGCTGACATTTTTACCTAACTGTAACATCCCCATAACCTTTGTTTTTTTGTGTGTAAATGTATGTATATAAATAAATAAATAAATTCACTAACAAAACCACAGAAATGTACCCGTCCTAGTTACTGCAAGTAACTATATCTCACGCTCTAAATTAACTATAAGGTGCACCCTTGACATGCACAGTGTTTTTATCAATGATGTAATTTCAGATGTCATTAGGGATGCTATTAATTCAATCATTCAACATGTCATCCCCTGGTGTCATGAGTTCAATGACCCAGAAGACTTACTGCGACTTTTTAAAATGTTCCTGATGGAGGGTGCTGCACTCCCTGCAGCCCCGCACAACATTTACAAAAAAAGCTTGGCGGTGTTCTTCTCCTTCTAAGACCATCTAGAGCATTAAAAAATCCTATAAAGAAAGCCCTTACACAGCAATATGGGTGCTTCCCAGCAGTAGCATTGAAATTGAGATGAGATTCTCTGCGCATTTCACCTTCCTGCCTCATATTTACCTTTTTTATTTGGGGATGGGGCATGCAGTCGCACTCTCAGTGCCTTTTGAAGGCCCTGGAGAAACCTATCCCAGGGACCAAGCTCTTTTTTAATGGGGAGAAGGGCAAGCAGCCCCCCCTCCCCAACCCTTTTTAAAGACCCCAGGGACCCCATCTTTTAATGGGAAGAGGGGGCAAGCACTTCCACTGTTAAAACTGCAGGAACTTTTTCTTTATCTGAAGCCATTATCTTTCACCCCCACACTGTCATAATGATTCCTTGCAAAATCTTATCAATGCCATTGCTCAGCTCTCTCTTCATCATGCCAACTTAATGTTTCTCAGCATCCTTAACTTTCATATGAATGACCCTATTTGCAAGGCAGCTATTTTTCTCAGGGAAGCGCTCAAGGGTGTCAATTTGTCACAATTGTTGTCTGACCCCACGCTTAAGGCAGGCCACTTTCTGGACCTCAGTTTTTCACTCTTGCCCAATCTGAAAGTTATCTCCTCTTTTAAACTTATTTAGTCTGATCATTTCCTAGTAGCTTTTTCTTTCAAGGTTAATTTGAAAGAGGGACCCAATGAACGCTACAAAGATATTGAAGAGACTGGCATAACATTTCTGAGCCCCTTTTTTCATATTGTCTTCTGTCCACTCTACCTAACCTAATGGGTATCCCAGATTCAAATACAGTTGATTTTAATACCTGGCTAACTGATACCTTAGACTGCATTGCTCCCCTTAAAACCTGCCTTCCAAAAAGGAGTAAATTGACTGCTCTTTGTTTTTGGCATCTCTTAAGGAAAAAAAGGTTTCTCTGAACAAATGGCAAAAATCTTTTTAAACCGATGCACAAAATAGCTATAAATTTGCTCTAGGGAATTATGCAAGGTGCAAAGGGAATAAAACAAATTGAACAATGTTTTGCTCAGCGGTGCACTCCTATTTCCTATACCTATTCCTTTTCAAATGGGAAGATATTCAAGTTAATCAAGTGGTGCTGCACTGCTACGTGTGCTGTCAACACACGATACTTAAACTAGCCACATATAACAAGTACACAGACTTGGATGTGGTGTGCACTGTTCACTTTAGACCAATTTCAAAAATCTGTTAATCATAATTTGGAACACAATCTACTTTTTACTTCATTCTGAGACAATTATTTATTCATCTAGTACCTTTTCATTGTTTTGGTACCATAATGCTAGTACCACATATTTATTCTACATAACAGAATCTTCAAATCACGAATAACTTTGCTACATAATTTGACATATATTGAAAATCATTACATTATATATACTACACAAAATATTCATGTCTTGTTCATTTTTATGACTGATGCATTTCGGGACATAAAGGTCCCTTCCTCAGGGGCATATCTCATATGATCCCACTCAGTAGAGGATCCGTGATAATGGTGATGCCAATCAATAAAACAATCTCCAAACTTAGAAACAATGTCTAGGTAGTGGTATTGCTTGTGGGAAACAGCCTTTACTTCGCAACCGTTACAACGCATGCCATTACATCGCATGCCGTCGCAACGAAAAAGGTGTGCAGCAGTGGGTAGAAGGTGTTGGATTTACCTCCAACACCTTCCCTACTTTTGCACACACTGGAGTTGGAATAGAAAATTAATCTATTCCAACTTCCAGTGCTCCCCCCACAGAAAGTCGAGGTAAAGGTTGGCGTTGCAACGGCATGCGATGTAATAGCATGCGTTGTAACATCACATATTCATTGCTTGTATATGGACAATGTCTTTCTCGATGTAAGAAGTTTTCAATTCTCCCAAACCGGTTTGAATGCAATTCATTACCAGGAAGCTGGTCAAAATGCATATTGAGATAAGAAATGATAATATGATACATCACAAATACTACACTTTGTATAGACTCCATTATTCACCAAGTAGAATGTTCAAAAGCATACTAAGTGAGAGTCATTAATATAATGCTGAAGAACTAAAGAAGGATCTCTTGTGGATTGCATACTGGCATGACACTAATAGTAAATAGCAATATTTTCTGCACTAAGCAGGTAGAATTAACTAGTACAATAATAAGGTTGTGAATAATGACTGCGGGTAGAGACCTAAGTATACTGCAATTTAATCTGTATTTTCTTCTGATTGCTCAAGCAAGAAAAATTGGGATGAAACATTGGATAACTAAAGTAACTAGAGGAACAGAGACAGCAGAAGTGTGGTGGTATTGTGTGGTAAGATGTATTCATTTTGTCTTAACTCCTGAAGAGCAATTTGGAGCAGTTTGGATTAACCCTGGGCGTAGTTTGCATAGTAGCGCTATGCGTAGCCACACAAAGTGCACTTCGCACTACGCACGCTACGCGTAGATACGCGAACTGCGTAGTGCAGTAGGGAAATGCTGTTCGCACTGATTGCACAATCCCCGATGCTTGTCCGCACTGTGCAATCATTGCAAACGGCATCTTGCACACTGCAATCGGTCGTTTTCTGCCGCTCGAGTAGATTTATACTCGAGCTGCAGCTTTCTCAAAAAGGGCTGGTAGTTTCTCATCGCGAGCGGTCGCGAGCATACGTGACCACTCGCAATGAGAAACCTGACCTCCCCGCGTTGAGAATCTCGCCAGGAGGTTTATTTTCTGCGCTCACTATCGGCAACTTGATGTTGCTGATCGCGAACGAAGAAAAAGTCTTGCCGAGATGTTGATTTTGCTCGCTCGCGGTCGCCAACTTGACGTTGAGGATCGCGAGCAAGCAAAAAATTCCCACTATACTACGCGTTTTTGCACTGTGCTACGTGCAATTCGCATAGTGCGCAGTAACGCAAACTACGCACGCTCTGTGAACGTATCGTAGTACTATGCCCAGGGTTAGTTTGGATGTTCATAAACCATCTACTCTAAAAAAGGAAAATACATTGTAACTTGCTAAATTCATTTTAAGTGATAAACAACTGAAGAGCGATAAACAAACTCTGAACACCCCAAACAATGAAATAATCACAGCCTTCTTGTCTGTAACAGATGGTATAAAGGAGGGTCTTTTGTCGCCGGTGAGTAGGCAAAACAGAAAGAGAAGGGGTGGTTAGATTTGTTGTGTTCTAAAGCACTTAAAAGACCAATGGAGGAATTACACAAATCGCCAAGAAGTAATATAGAAGTTCGAAAATGCAGAGCCGAATATAAGCAGGCAGTAAACCTAAAGAAATCAAGTTTAAGAGAGAAGGCCTGGTAGCACTTACAGGAAGCAAGCGCCAGCAAACATAACAGTGCTTCTGGTAGGTAATTAATTCTACACCTTTGGCAACCGCTGAGGTCCCCAGAGTGGAGCTCGCAGTTCTAGCGGGAGAATGGGATTAGGCATTTTTCTAACATTTATGCTCTGCCTGACGCAACACTGGTACCTGAGTCTGCCCATAGTAATATTGATACTACCACTTTATCTCAAACTTCCTCCATTTCCCCCTTCACACTGGAGGAAGTTAATAACGCAATCCTAGAAAGTAAGAGTGGTAAAGCGCCGGGACCAGACACAATACCTGTTGATTTACATAAGGACAATATCACTCTCTGGAGGCCTGTGTTAACTCTTGTACTGAGGGCTTGCTGCTCAGCAGGGTTGTTGCCTACCTGGGGCGAGTCTATTATCATCCTGATCTTCAAAGAAGGAGACCACCTCAACCCAGCATGTTATAGACCTATTTCACTGCTTGATTCTCTCGTTAAGCTAGTAGGGCATATTACTTTAAAAAGGCTACAGGACTGGGCAGAATCACAAAACATCTTGTCCGATTTACAATATGGCTTCCACTTGGGGATTGGGACGATAGAACAGAGCCTTAACCTAAATATGCTAATTGGAATGTATGTTCATGTTAAAAAAGGGAACCTATACTTAGCATTTGTTAACTTACCATTGGCTTTTGATTGCATTATACATGCCAAGCTCTGGCAAAACATGAAGGATATGGGGGTGGAGGCTCCAGTTATCAGCTTACTGAGGGATCTATACTTGGGATGCAAAACTAGGGTCAGATACGGCAGCAGGGGAGAATGGACTGAAGCATTTAGCATCGAGAGAGGGGTGAGGCAGGGATGCGTTTTGGCCCCCTCCTGTTCTCATTATTTATTAATAGTGTAGGAGAGGCACTTGCGACGTCCACTAAAGATCTACCACAAATAGGAACGCACCCTGTCCCGGCCCTCCTTTACTCTGACAATACCGTCCTCATGGCTCGTACACCCTTAGCCCTTCAGTCTATGCTGTTGAATATTTCAGAATATATATGAAGGATCTTGGTCTACTAATCAACTTAGGGAAAACATTAATTATGAAACGTGGTAGGACGAGCAAAAAGTGTAGAGATATAAGAATAGATGACACTACCATTGGCTTTACTAACACCTTCTGTTATTTGGGGATTTTATTTGACAGAGATGGTCTGTGGAACAAAGCCATCACTAATAGGAAGCTACAATTCAGCAAATCCTGCATGGCACTTTGGAGTTTTGCAAAACGTTTGAGCACAAATCCACCTGAGGTGATGATGAAAATTTACAAAGCCAAGTGTCTTAGTATAGCCACATATGGGGCAGCATTGTGGGGACACAGAAATTGCACAGACAGAGGAAAACTCATTTTTTACATATATACTTTGCATTCCTACAAGTACATCAGTTTGTGTTTGAAACGCTGAATTGAGGGCACAACACGTCAGAAAATGAGAAAGTAGTGAATACTATATATTTGCATAGTGAAATTTAGAGTTTAAGTTAAGTTTTAAAAAAAAATATGCAGAATGTAACTGCTCCTCCCTTTTTTATGATAAATACAGGGGAGACTCCAGTAAAGTGGCAAAAGTGGAAAAAGATATTTGAAAACTATGCAAGGGTTTGTGGAACAAATTTGACTGCAGAGAGGAAACAGACACTTTTACTTCATTGCTTAAGAGTGGTGAGGGGCAAGAGGTGTTGAAAAATTTGCCAGCATTAAGTCCTGCTAGTCAAAGATGGTTAAATGAATATGAAGTTTGTATCAAACAACTAGATCTGCATTTTCTGCCAACAGTTAGTACCATAATGGAGCGTTATTATTTTGGATTAAGAGAGCAAGGGAAGGATGAAACGGTCAAAGAGTTTGTGACTGCTCTCAGAAAATTAGCTTCTATTGTAAATTTGGAGAACTTGTGGAAGAGAGAATACGTGATCAATTTGTGTTAAAATGTGGTAGTGATAAAATAAGAGAGGAACGCTGGTTGAAAGATGAACCTCCTTTAAATGAAGTAACGATAATTGCGAAACGAGTTGAACACATGTTAATTGAGCAAAGTAGGAAAATCTACCATTAGTCAAGAAAAAGTAGAAGAGGTGGTGTGTCATGCTGTACATAAGTCTGACGCAGATAGTAAAAAAAGTGAGGAAGAAGTAAAAAAAAATGTAGAGGAAAAGAAAAGTGTTGAAGAAGAAAAAAAATGTTATGTCTTTTCAAGGAACTTGTTATCACTGTGGAAGGGTTGGTCACAAGGCAAACACCACTTTTTGTCCTGCTCCAAATGTAATTTGTAACTTTTGTGGGAAGAAGGTACACTTTTCCAAGAACTGTCGCTTTCGCAACAAAAAAGATGTTAGAAATGAAGTAAAAGTAGTAAGTTATCAGGTAAATGAGTTGTGCGGTTTGGAACATCCTTCAGAATGGGTCAAGGTAGGAGATGTTAAGATAAAAATTAAGTTTGACTCTTCTTCACATCTTACATTCATATCTAAAGATGTCTTTGAGAGTAATTTCAAAAACAGAGTGAAATTATTAAAAACAGAGATAAGACCAACTGGTTATGAGGGAACTCCTATTAAAATGTTGGGTAACTTTCAGTCTTGCGTGGAGTGCAAAGAAAGAATTACTGATGCTAAGATTTATGTGGCAGAGAAAGGTGATACCTTATTGAGTTGGACACATCTAGCACGCCTTGGCATTATTCTAAATTCTAATGGAAATCCACCTGTACAGGTACAATCTTTAGAGAATGATGGAGAAAAGTATGTTAAGAAGTTTGGTGAGTTGTTCAAGAGTGAGTTGGGACGACTGAAGGGATACAGTCACAGAATTAAATTGAAAATTGGTGCAAAAGTAAGGAGGATTCCTCTAAGTGTACAAGAGTCTGCACAAAAAGAAATTGATAGACTGCTTAGTGCCGGTGTGATTGAGCCTGTGGAAGCAACAGAGTGGTTGGATCCCATTGTTGTGGCGAGGAAAAGAAACAATGAGATTCGCTTATGTGTGGATTTACATGCACTGATTAAAGAGGTCATGGTGGACAAATTTCCGCTACCTAATATAGATGAAATGGTGTCAACGCTGGATGGTGCTTGTTATTTTAGTACACTGGACTTAGCTTCACCGTATCACCAAGTTCCCTTAGATAACAATTCACAGGATCTAACTGCTTTCATTACCCCATGGGTGCTTTTAAGTTTTTGAGGATGCCTTTCTGGTTAGTTTTAGCTGCCTCTGTATTTCAAAGAATTATGAGTGATGTAGTGAAGGGAATTAAAGATGTCAGATGTTATCAGGATGGTCTTTTGATTTATGGAAAGTGTATTGAAGAGCATGATTGGAGGGTGGAGAAGGTGGTAGAAAAACTGACTAAAGCTGGTCTAACATTACGTTTTGACAAATGTAGTTTTGGAGTGACAGCTGTAGATTATCTTGGTCACCATATATCTGGGAGTGGTGTCAAACCAAAAAAGGAGTTAGTGGATATTATTGCTAAACTTAAGGAACCCTGTTCAAAGGAAGAGCTGGCATCATTTATGGGTATGGCTGAATTTTATAGTAAATTCGTAAAACATTATGCGGATAAAACTGGCCATCTAAGAAATTTGCTGTGCAAGAAAAATTAGTTTGTGTGGGATCATGCGTGCAAAAGTGAATTTGAGAAGGTAAAGATGGACCTCAAAAGTGCACCGGATTTACAGGCTTTTATACCAGGGGATTTGACATACATTGTAACAGATGCTAGAAAAAAAGGTCTGGGTGCATTGCTGATCCAGACGAGGGATGATCAAGAGTGTTTGGTCGCTTGTGCCTCAAGATGTCTAAGAGGTTCTGAAATTATTTACTCAGTCATTGAGAAAGAGGCTCTTGACATTTTTTGGACATTAAAAACATTTAAGAAGTTCGTTTGGGGTACAAAATGTAATGTATTGTGAGTTCTGATCATAAACCTCTAAAATAAATATTTGAGAAGAAGGGTCTGGACGCTATTTCTTCAAGGAACAGGAGATGGGGGATTTCACTACAAGAATATGATTTTGTAATGGAATATATTCCTGGAGCAACTAATGTTTCAGTGGATTGTCTCTCTCATTTGGTAGACAGTGTGGAAGGGGAAGATGAAAAGGGAGAAGATGATCTAGTGGATGAGTTTGATGTAAAAGTGTGTGAAGTCACTTTGGGTGTCATTAAAGAACAAGAATGGAAGGATGAAATCAAAAATGATAATGAAATGGTGAAGGTGATGGATTTGATTGAGCAAGATAAAAGTAACAGGCTTGAGAAACCATGGTCGTTGGTATATGATGAATTGTCAAACAATAATGGCATTCTTACAAGAGGGACTAGGTTAATTCCTCCTGCTGGTCTGAGGGACAACATTGTAAGAATGGCTCATGAGGGACACATGGGTATTTGTAAAACTAAAGAACGAATTAGACAGGACTTTTGGTGGCCTGGTCTAAATCTCATGGTGGAACGTGTGGTACGAGATTGTATTCCCTGCTCTTTGAGTGACAATATTCTTAAGACCAGACAATCTCCTATGGTTTGTAGGAGATTACCAATGTGTCCTTGGGATGAAATAGCCCTTGATATTGTTGGACCTCTTCATGGTGAACATCAAACTCCATATTTGATTGTTTTACTAGATCTATACTCACGTTGGATTGAAGTGAGTTCAGTGTGTGACATCTCTACTCAGTCAATAATTAAGTTTCTTGATGCAATTTTTAAACATAAAGGTTTTCCAGGTTCTTTGTTATCGGACATTGGTCCTCAATTTTGTTCTTGTGAAATGGAGGAATATTTAGCAAAGTGAGGAATTAAACATAAGAAGACTTCTCTTTATCATCCCGAATGCAACGGTGCAGTAGAAAGGTTAAACAAAACTTTGAAAGAAAGTATACAGCTGGCAAGGGTCAGCAATTTGAATTGGAGGGATGAATTGCAAAATAGAATTACAGCCTACAGATTCACACCTCACTCATCAACAGGGAAGACTCCTTTTGAATTATTTAAAGGAAGATCTGCTAACACAATCATCTGTCCTGGCTGGATGATTTTGGATAAAGGACTTAAGGATAACAAAATTGGTGAGTGGAGAAAAAAAGAATTGGTTCTGCAAAGGAAAAGAAGGATTTATGTTGACAATTATAAATCGGCAAAGTCAATTGAGTTTAAAATGGGAGACAGAGTTAAGATCAAAGCGCCAGTAGGCTGTTTAAGCTGGTCTCAGTTCACAGATGTAAAGACTGTGGTGAAGTTATTCAAATGTGCTGTGAAAACAAATGATGGGCGTATTTGGAATCATAGCCGTGTTGTTCGAGTTGAGTCAAGGGGTGGTTTTACTGATACAGAAGGAAGTTCAAATAGATCTTCATTGGATAAGGAAGGTTCTGTGCCCATTCGCAAAAGCATCGGATCTCGCAGGACACCAGCTCATTTAAAAGATTTTGTAAAGAGTTAGTTTAGTTGTTTAGTTGGGAGGAAAGTTTGGTAGCTCTATTTTCATGTATTTCATATGTTCTTCATAATCTGTATATTATTTCTTCTGTATTTATATTTCAAATTATAAAGAGGAAGAAGTGTGAGGTGGCTTGGTTCCAGGTTCCGATGTGGAGCGTGGAGTGTGTGGGGTTCTACCTGTGTCAGTTGGCTCAGGTCTACTTTGGATGGGGTCGATTTAATAAACCTCTCTTACAGAGAAGTCACACCAGTGTTTTGATCTTTATTACACCCTGTGTGAAGGCGATGTAGTCGATGTCTTTGGAAGTAAATGTGTTCCTGCATTGTATGTTGGCGAAAAGCTTTATTATATTACTCCTGTTAAGAATGTCTTCTTTGCCCTGTGATACATATTCAGGATATAACAAAATAATTTGCAAATTGGTGGTGAACTGTTAAACAATGTTAGGATTTGTTTTACTTGATTTTTTAGTTTTTTAAGATTGTTCAATTGCATTATTTGGGCAGCTGTGTGAAATTAGTGTAATTTGATTTCATGAAAATTTTGCAAAATTTTGGGGAAATTATCCTTAATTAGAAAACATTCCCAAATGGGATCTGTGATTTTTCTCTATATTTTAACATGAAATGTGCCCTTCTTTTTTTTTTTATGTGAGGGTACACATCACCTAAAAAAAACCAATATAAAACACAATTCAGTTTAAAACAATCTTTCACATTCTGATTATTCCCATTGTTCCTGCACTCTTGTGCTATATATTACTAGGGGTGGGCGGAATTTGCAAAATCCACTTTCGCAAATTATCGCGAAAATGTTAAAAATTATCGCAAACACACGGAAATATCGCGAAGATGCGGAAGTTTTTTTCCCGCATGTTCGCGAGATTTTCTGCATGGTTGCGGCTCGCCAACTTACCCATGTGGTTGCTCGCGGGCGCGGCCATCTTGTTTTCAGTTGTCTCGCGGTGCATGATCACGAGAAGAAAGACATGATCGCGCGACGCATGACGTCACTGCGGGCGCGAACTGTCGCGAGACAGTGCAAATGGCTAAAAACAATACAACATCTCATGGAGAACGCGACCGGATCAAGAAAACTTGTCGGCGAACGCAGGGATTCAGGTAAGGCGATCGCGCGCGTGCGAGAATGTATTATTTTACAGCGCGAGCAAGAAACAAACTATCACCAAGCTGCGGAATGCGGAAATTTTGACATTTTCACGCTCTCTGCGGAACGCGAAAATGTCAAATTATCGCAATTTCCGCGAACGGAACGAAATTTTCGCCCAGGCCTATATATTACTGTGGACGGCAGCGTAATTACGTGTCTGGCATAATGGTATAATTTCTGGAATCTCCTGTACCAAGCGTAATATGAAATTCCAAATTATGTGTGAATTACACTGGCATTATTTAAATGTTGACTGGGCCGGATTTCATATTTTAAGCATTAAGTATAAGTAAGCATGCAATTTATTTTGAGATATAACAATAATTATCTGTCAGTTCAAACTGCAAGATATAGTAGTATGTACTAGTGAAATTAATTGCATATTTACAGTATTGATCAACATTTAAAAAAAAAAAAAACATTGGTAGACTGTGTGTGCCAATTGAATTGAACATTAGCTTTAAATGAATTATCTCTGCTCTTGTCATTTCAATTTTGAGCACTAAATCCAGACTCCAGGGGGGAACATGTTGAAATTAGGGTTCAAGGTCAGCAGAGATCATGGAAAGAGGGTTATACTGTTAGACTGTTAGCAGACTCAAGAAACATTATATATAACTCGCTCAGAAAATTCAGTATGGAATCAATTAAGTCCACAATTAGGATCTCGCTAGGAAAGCCCTCCGTATGTCTCCAATCTGGAGGGCTTTCCTAGCGAATCGTGCTGTGAGAGTCCGACCGAACGAGTACGATGCATTCGTATGCTGACGGACTTGGTTTGGTTGGGCTCCCATTGAACTCCATGGTAGCCAGTAACCCGAACGCATACACAAGAATATGCTTACACAGGCCCTCATAGCAAAAAGGGGTGGGTGGGGAAAAGCGTACACCCGGTAGCGGGCACCCCATGGTGCTCACCACACTGCGCATGCTTGGGGATTGGGGGGACCCATGAGCACCCCCTGTGACCGATTCGGAGGGCCCGGGTGAAGGGGGGCCTGCACAGCCCTCCAAAGTCCGATTCCCACAGCCGTTTCGTCACGCTGAGACCGAGTCGGTATGGCTGTCCAAATCGTGCATCCTACTCGCTCATTCGGAATCCGGCTCTATTGCATGGCATGATCCAGATGGACTGGATCGGGTTCGGAAACTATTCGGTTGACGCAGACGAGATCTCCGCATCGTACTTGGTTGTTAGGAACGGGGGACGATTCCTAACGACATCGGAATCGTCCCCTCAGTAGTAGATCTTACTGTAACTTTTATCATAAAAACACATTGTATAGAAAAGCAAAACATTTTGATTCTTCACTTTTTATTCTTGTGTTTTTATTCTCTAAAATTGAATAAACAATAAGTCGACCTTGTGATGCAACATGGAAATAGGGGCCAGATGTAAATAACATTTTAACAGTCCCAAACGCTTCAATTTATAATTTGCGGCTGTTAAAATGCTTTTTTACTTTGTACTAATCCCATTTTAGGAGGAGGAAAGCTTGTTTGAACTCCTAAATTAGGATCCTGAAAGCATGTTGATTCAGTATCTGAATGGGGCTCATTATAAAGGTTCCCCCACATACCTAATTAGTTGCAAAATATGGAAATTTCACCAACAACTCTAAAGAGGTGGTAACGGATTTGGGAAAGGATGGGGGGTTTCTTGTAGCCCCTTCCCCTTTGTGAATGCAAAAAAAGGCCCATCATACCTATGGCTTCATGAGACATTGGGCTCCCCTCTATTCAAGCCCCGTGTTCCTCTGATCCCTAGACTGTTTTCCACACCAAGGTACGGCTGACGACTCACTCTACATCTGTTACCATGTTGCAACTAAATTCCCTGTAACATTTTTATTAATACTTTTTCTGCTCATATATGGTCTATAGACTGACAAAACTCTGCTGTTGGGCAAACTTTATGCTTTTACATAGACCGACAAAGGGCTCTTCAGGTCCGTACACCAACTGTTTGTGAAAAACTGTAAAGTTTGAGTGCAGTGATGCTGTGCAAGTTGTCCATGGCCACCGTTGCTAGATGGATTCACGACTGCTGTTCCTAACAGAGGCCAGACCTTGCACTTCACCAGGAATTAAGGTGTCTTCAGTTTCATTATTCATGCACAGCCTATCAGAAAGGTATGTTTGGAAGCCACATGGCCTACTCTGTATGCATTTCGCAGCTGTTATAATGTATATGCTTCCTGATAAAGCAACAGTGCACATGCGAAGCAGGAGTTACTGAGAAACATGATTGGTTGATTTACGCCTTATATAGAGTGCTAACAGCTACTTCCAAAAAAGTGTCCTGTGCTAAAGGGGAAAGAAAAAAACTGCTTAGAATTGGGTTGTCTGATGCTTCTTACTTCTCTGCCCTTTCTTTAATCTGGGCTGTGGAATTTACCTGCCTCTTATAAGAGGGAGAACGAGCTAGCATGTGAGACCCAGTTACTGTTATGGGGACTGTTACTGCTAGTTCTGTCTGCTGTCCCCATTACCCACCCATGCACCCTAAACATCAGTAGACTCCTTTTTACCTAAAGGGACCTGACAAAAGGTCTGCTGAAGAATATGCAGTGGTCCAAGGGACCATTATACACTCATAAACAAACTTTAAAAAAGAAACAATCTTTGAAAATGGGCTGAATTAAACACAAATGCTTTATTTAGAAGCATTCACATGGATAAGGGCTCTCCTGACCCCAGAAGGCCACCATACCTGTGATGTCTTCTAATCATAATAAGTGACAAATTGTGACCTACCTATTCAATATTCATGAGGCAGGTTGAACTTCAAACTACTACGATTCAGAATATTCAGAGCCAACCTGGTAATACATGGGTCATTTCTTGAAATTCATTAATGGTTGCAAACATACTGGTCACAAATTGTGACCAGTATTTTGCGATCAGCCAATAGTACATCTGGCCCTAGGTTAGGTACTTTTCAAAATCAGTGTGAGGCCTCTCTTTGAGAAGCATTTTTATACACCACTATCCCACAGCAGATTAGTCAATTTTGGGAAATGTATTGTAGGTTCTATAAAGACTTCATACTGCCTTAAATCTTGATGTCATATAAAGTTACAAATATAACATTCATGCTGATACAAGCTGTATGACTCTAGCATTGTGTCTCCAATTTCCTGCAAGAGCTATATGCAAAGTCCTTATCGGGGTTCACAAGATTCCAAGGCAAGACAAGCTAGTCTCAGACTTGTCTGAGTAGCCTACTTATCCCCAAGGCCTTCTTATAACTACCAGTGGAATGGAGGAGAATACTGAGCCGTGTCTAAGCTTTTTGAGAGGCAATGAGGTAGAGAGTACTACTCAATGTCCTACCTTTGTCCATCTAGGGAGGTTTCCCTTAAGTTACTGAGCCAGGACCTAATGTCCTGAGCAATTTTACATGGAGAACTGGGCAGTAGTGCCCTGGCAAGGTGAACTCCTCTACATTGATGCTAGTACAATGAAAGGTCATTACATCCAGACTATTGATCCAAAACTATACAGGATGCATCTACATTGATTATGTTGATTAAGTACCCGTGCATTTAAATTAATATATGTTCAGAGTACTTTTGTTTAGGTAAAGTTTAAGGGTACTTTGAATTGTATTTAAAATTACATTAAGTTCACTAAATTAATTTCACACAATTTAATTTAATGTAAATAAATAAAATCTTTATGTCACTGTAAGTTAGATATTGCAAGGCAATGTAGGCTAAAGAGGATTAGTAATACAGATAAAGTTATGCCATGTAAATAACATTAAATATTAATTATTGAACTCAATTTAGTTTATTGAAAATAATTAAGAGCTTGGTTTACAATCAAGTATTAATTTATTAATGAATGTGTGTCTTTCTTCTTCTACCTCTTTTTCTTCTTATTATTATTATTTAAAAATGTATAGTGGAATACAGGTTATTTACATATGACCAGCATAAGGATGACAGGGAAAGGGGATTATAATAATGAGCGAGGGTGATATTTGTGGCATGTTCTCAACTGAGAGAGGACAAGGGCAAAGCAAAGAAGGTTCAATACACTTAGATTTCTAAATTGTCAGAAAATGCCTCTGTTTACATAGTCGCCCTTCATTTTTAGACTGATGCTGCTGGTGATTTAAACTACACACTAAGGTCCTACTTTCCAGGTTCCACTGTATGCACTCAAACCCCTAAACCATGGTAAAATAGGCTAATCAACAATTGGCATATTTAACTCTCCAGTAAAGCCATAATATATTGTGTCATTCACTGTGCTGTCAAGGAAAACAGGGCTTCAGGTGTATCTGTATAGCCTGGCTGCTGCAACTTTTAAGCTTGCATGCAAACCTGTCAAAATAAGCCATTTTGACAGAAGGGGACCCTGAAATATTAAATAAGTAACCCTGGGAAGACTTCCTAGCCCACAAGGTATGGTGGTAAAAAGTAGGGATATATTAGAATGTCTTGTAGGCACGTTCCATCAATGATTAGTCCCCAAAACCTATTTTCATGTTGGACAGTTGTAGCTGTTCCTATGAGAAAAAGTTAATTGCAAATTAAAATACTATGCATGCTACATTTGCTTTTGGATAAGCTACAGAAATAATTCACCTACTGTTTTTAATATTTATTAAAAATCCAATTGAATAGAGAAGTTGTATTTTTGATAAGATTACAGGAAAAGTAACTTTTAAACAGTTAATCTTTGCTGGCCTAAAGGTTCACCAGATTAATTAGCACTAGCCTGTCATCAGGTGGCCTGTCATTGGGGCCTTGATGAGGTGTGAAATGCTATTCTTAGGGCATTGACAATGGCTTTGGCATGGTAGGATGGGTTGGGTGAGGAATATGACTGCACATCACCCAAGCAGGGCAGTTAGGAAGTTTTCAAGAAGTTTACTAACTTGAAAGGAACCAGGGGAAGGCCTTCACTTTTACAACTGTGATAAGAGAAACCTTCTTCAATGGGGCCTTTTTATCCCACGATACACTTTAGCACTCCTGACTTTGAACTCAGTAGAGGAGGGAGGTGGCTCCAAAAGCAGTTTTGAGTGATCGAGTGGGAGCAGACTAGGCATTAAGCCCCTATGTATGCCACAGCTCCCACCAGGGGCAAACACATTCTGCCACATTGGATTTCCTAAAATGAATACACTGTGGGATAGTTTGCAGTCCGATAAACAGATGTGCTGCAAATTGGGAAGGTTGCCCTTGAGAATGTTTTACTCATTAGTCTTGGTAGTCAGGGAGTGTTCTTGAGTCACCACCAGCCAATAGCTAGTGAACGAAACAAAAATATCACCTCACCTGCTGCTCTTTAGACCACTTTCTGGACCTCTAGCAAAACACAATTTGACTGGACCAGCTGCCTGCGAACTATATGAAGACCTGAAAGGCTGGGCCTATTCCCACCTGTACCCAAGACTAAGAAGAGGTCTCCAATGGTCAGTTTGCTGACCTCCTGTATGACTACAGTCGACATCAAAAGCTGCCTTTTCCTGGTATTACCAGTTGCAATTGAACCCGGACTGGACCTTTTTGATGGCCTCTGCTGGAGTGTGTCCTGGTTCCTAAGTGTTGACACTGAGTTTCTGGGAACTTTTGAAGTGAGCAAGAGGAACTGATCCAGAAAGTTAAAAACATTTGACATTGTTTGACTTCCAAGACCTCCAGAGCTTCAGCTGAACCTCACAGCAAAAGGTATCCAGTTTTGAAAGGACTTTGGGCCAGATGTACGACCTGTTTTTGCATGTGCAAACAGGTTTGCAACCCGTTTTCACATGCAAAAACCTGCAGGGCCTTGTACAAACCCTATTTCGCTAGTCGCAATTTATTTGCAGCTCGCAAAATAGGATTTGCGACTCGCTATTAGGAAGGGGCGTTCCCTTCCTAATAGCGACCCCAATTACCATGTATGACTGTTTTGCACCGCAATTGCGGTCACAAAACAGTCACAGTTTAAAACCCTTCACAGAAGGGTGGTAAACCACTCGCAAACGGGAAGAGGTCCCCAGGGGACATCTTCCCCTTTGTGACTGGCTCTAAAAATATTTTTTAAGGGCTGGCAGTGGTCCCAGGGACCACTACTTGCCCTTAAAAAATTAAACAAAAACGTGTCATTATTCTTTTTTTAAATGCATCCCGTTTTCCTTTAAGGAAAACGGGCTGCACTAAAAAAAACTGCTGTATTTAAAAGCAGTCCCAGTCATGGAGGTCTGCTGAGCTCAGCAGGCCACCATACCTGGGAGGGCCAGCCATTTCCAATGGGGTCACAAATTGCGAGAGCCTCATGAACATGCATGATGCATGCAATTTACGAGCCTATTGGGAATCGCAATCAGTGTCACAGACACTGTAGCACATACCAATTTGCGAGTCGTTATTGCGACGTAATAAGAGAGTTGCAAATTCCTTGGTCGCACATCTGCCCCTTTGTCAGATACAGCTTCAGGCTTGTCTTGTTAACAGATTCTGACCTCCAAATACACCAGAAGAAATCTTGACTGGATGAAGGCACACAAAGTATCTGAGTGATGAGAGGGCTTAAAAAGGTGGAACATCTGCACTCTCCCAATCAAAAGCTTTTCTCAACAAAACAAACCACTTCAGCGGGACCCTGTCCAATGCCTATCCAAATTTGTGAGGACTACGTCTGAAACAGCCTTCTTTCATGCTCCTTTGAAGGATTATGACTTTCATCAAAAAAGCTGAGTCGGAAGATAAAAACATTGACTGGGGCAACACACTTGGTATATCTGACTTCCACTCCATCGCGATCAGTCTGAAATTGTGCCTAGATCCCACTCTATCAAGAACAATTATTTCTGATTGCCAATTTATTTATTCTTGGTGCTTTTCACCCTAAAACTTTTTTTTTTTTTATTCTGATCCTCCTTATTGAATTGTGGTACTTTAGGTGTCATTCTACCTATTTTGTTTAATCTTTAGAAATTGGTTGAAGGATTCCTATTGAATTGTGTTCTGACTTTTTGCTTGTTGTAGTATTGCTAAATATCTCACACATTTTTCTAAATTATGCCTACTTGCTCTATGTCATAGTTTCGATGGGATAAGCTTGGGTTGAATTTTTAAAACCGTGTGTTTGCTCTAATGTTTGAGTCTCTTTACTTGGGTAGAACTCTCAATCCATTTTCTTAAATTAAAGCAAAGGGTAGAGGTAAACAAGGCCCCTCATGGAAATTACAGAATGCCATTTTTAATTTTGTGTATTGAAATTGATATACATGAAATATATTAATCATTATGGTTAGGGATGATCAGTTAGTTTACCTACACATAAATCAACTTAAATTAATGAAGTGTTAGAAATAAAAAACATTTTACTTACCATAATCTAATCTAAAACACCCAGATGTTAGGGTTACTTATCTATATTTAGTTTTGATCTAAAACAATTTAATAAGAAAGTTGTAATTAGGAATAGGTGAAGGCTTTTTATATTTAAATTAATTAAACTTAAAGAAATTGGGAAAAGGTTTACCAACAGTTTAAGAGTTAAATTAAGGGCATTCATTTTATTAATGTAGATTAATATGTCCTCAGGGTTTATAGATAGGATAAGGATTAGAATAAGAAATAGGTTATGTTTAGCAAATACATTTATTGTAATTTATCTTGATTTAGTGTTTGGGTGATAAAAATATGGATTTTCCACTTTCTGTGCCCTGGATCCGCATCCATTTCAACCACTATGAAGAACTGAAGAACCGTTTTGTGCTCCATAGGAGTGTTGTACTACACATTGCTAAGAAGAGATACACTTTTTAGCATATCACAGATTGGGTTATCTCCAAAATAAGGTAGAAATAACTTTTTTTTAATCCCCCAGCAACTCATTGCATGTCATATATTTCTTTCCCGAGCTTGCTCATCTATTCATTGCTAAAACAGATAGCTGGTTAAACTGTATCTTAATGTGGTCTCAAATCTATTACCTTGTCAAATAGTGTTTTATTTTATGTATCGTCTCTTTAAATTTAAAGTGTCCTCGTACCCGTTTCATGTAAAAGCTAAAGCAGATCCCATAAAAATGTAAATAAAAAATGAACATATCTTCAAGGTAAATACATTTGAACAAGTTTCCTAAATAACAGAACTATTTACATAAAAAAAAGAGAAATTAGCAATCGCAAAACGATAAACAATGTAACAATAATCAAAAGGATGGGCAATACTAAAAACCAATACAAATTAGAAGAATCATTTAACAAGGCCATGATAAGTAAAACCATGCTGTGGATCTGAAAAACAGAAACTGCTATATTCTTTAAAGAAAAGACAGGTTTAAAGGGGAGTACACATGAAAGACGGTGCACAAGAAAAGCAGAATTCAAGCTGGAAATGTGCTTGCCATTGTAGGCGAACTGAAACTTTTTTTGATTGATGAAGCACACAAATACATAGGCTCAAACTGTAGCTGACTTTTGCCATTGACTTGCAGTGGTCCTAATTTGGGGTCTGATAGCAAAACCTCAGTGGGTGCAACAGGTTACCGACATGTTAGCGGATATTTTATCATTCATTATTGAAAAATGTTTAGTTGTTCTCCTGTATAATATTTTACACACTTTTCACCAGCATTTGTGAATTTAAACCAAACATATCAAATGGGAATTAGCAGGGGTTATTGAGAAACATTTTTTATAGAATTAGAACAAATAGAAAGGACTCTACCCTCTTTGCCCTTTTCCCAATAGTGGACTTTTCTAGTTGATTTAAAAAAGCATCCAAAAGAGTACTCCTCTAGCAGTGCTTACCATACTCATGATTGCTTTTATGATGCAACCTAGTGTTGCAGGGATTCTGCGGACTCACAGAACTATGCTTGGGATAATCGAACCTTAGTAGGCAGGGACTGAGTCATCCTACCATCCAAGTATCTATCAATCAATCAATCAATCATGGGTTTGTTAGAGCGCGACCCTGTAAGGGTCTCAAAGCGCTGGGGGTGGGGGGGTGCGGGTTCCAGTCCATCAAGGACGTAGAGCCAGGTTTTGAGGTTTCTCGTGAAGATGAGGAGTGATGATGTCTGCCTGAGGTGGAGTGGTAGGGCATTCCCTGCACTGGCCGTGCAGAAGGAGATGGAGCGGCCTCCTGATCTGGTCTACCTGGTGCGGGGAACCACGGCGTAGGAGAGCTGGGCTTATCGTAGGGTTCTCTGGGTGCGTGGAAATTGATTCTGCTGCTGAGGTATGGTGGTCCAGTGTTGTGGAGGGCTCTGTGTGCGTGGGTGAGTATCTTGAAGGTGATTCTTGCCTCGATGGGGAGCCGGTGGAGTGTGCGCAGGTGTTGGGAGATGTAGCAGTGTCGTGGTAAGTTGAGGACCAGTCCTGCGGCTGCATTCTGGATGTTTTGTAACTTGCGGGTGAGGTTTTTGTTTTTTCCGGGATAGAGTGCGTTGTCGTAGGTGAGTCTGCTGGTGACGAGGGCATGTGTGATGTTTTTTCTGTGTTCGATGGGGGATCCATTTGAAGGTCTTACGTAGAAGGCAGAGAATGTGGAAGCAGGAGGAGTTGATCTGGCGGTCCATTTTGAGCTCTGAGTCTAGGATGATTCCTAGGTTGTGTGCATGGTCCGTGGGGGTGGGTGCGCTGCCGAGGGTGGTGGGCCACCAGGTGTCGTTCCAGGTGTCGGGGTGTGGGCCCATGATGAGTACTTCTGTTTTGTCGGTGTTGAGTTGTAAGCAGTTGCTTTTCATCCATTTGGCGACAGCTTCCATGCCTTCCTGAAAGTTGTGTTTGGCTGCGTTGGCTTCGCTGGACAGGAAGAGGATGAGTTGGGTATCGTCTGTGTATGAAACAATAATGAGTCCGTAGGTTCTGACGATGGGAGCCATGTAGATGTTGAAGAGCGTTGGGCTGAGGGAGGATCCCTGGGGGACTCCGCAGGTAGTTGGTGTAGGGTCTGAGAGGAAAGGGGGGAGTCTGACCCGTTGCGTTCTGCCAGAGAGGAAGGAGTGGATCCAGTCGAGGGCCTTGTCCCGGATACCTGCGTCGTGGAGTCTGCATATTAGGGTGCGGTGGGATACCGTGTCGAAGGCTGCTGAGAGGTCAAGGAGGATGAGGGCTGCTGTTTCTCCTTTGTCCAGTAGGGAGCGGATGTGGTCTGTTGAGGCGAAGAGGGCAGTTTCTGTGTTGTTGTTTTTTCTGAAGCCAGATTGTGAGGGGTTGAGGATGTTGTGTTCTTCGATGAAGGCGGCGAGTTGGCTTTTGATGGCTTTCTCGATGACATTCGCTGGGAACGGGAGCAGGGAGATGGGTCTGTAGTTTTTGAGGACGGTGGGGTCCGCCGAGGGCTTCTTCAGGAGGGGGTTGATCTTGGCGTGTTTCCAGTCATCGGGAAAGGAGGCGTTCGTCAGAGAGCGGTTGATGATGTGGCGAAGCATGGGTGCGATGGTGTCGGCAGCTCTGTTGAAGATGTGGTAGGGGCTGGGGTCCGTGGGGGCCCCGGAGTGGATTGACTTCTATGTGTCTTCGGTGGTGAGGGCTGTCCAGCTGTCAATATGCCCAGTATCTTTGGAGCCCGAGGACTGACGAGCTATAGTGTCTCACTTGCCCTCCTGCTCACTCACAGAGGAACAGGTGATTAGACGCCGCAGAACACAACATTCCCGACCCTCTCAGAAATCGCGGTTGCAGGACACACCCTTTCGCTCACACTCTCGTACCAGTCCACAATAAGATCTGACAGAGACACAAGGAAGGTTTAAAATGTTTGTTTTA
Source organism: Triturus cristatus (assembly GCF_964204655.1). Taxonomy (NCBI): domain Eukaryota; kingdom Metazoa; phylum Chordata; class Amphibia; order Caudata; family Salamandridae; genus Triturus; species Triturus cristatus. The sequence continues at coordinate 974,323,798 of NC_140593.1, forward strand.
TCTTTCGTGCCCCAGTATGCAGTATACGTGCCACAAGTAGAAAAATGCCTAACACAAATATCATTATCATAGCAAGTAGTCTGTAAATCATAAAATATGCTGTCATTGTCTATGACCGCTTAGCCTAACCTCCCTCCCTTTCTATAGAAGCCAATGATTATATATCACAATATCTCTGGGTGTTTGCAGCAGAACCCGTACCCCAGTCTATAGATGAAAGATCTACATCACAGGTGCTGTCAAGCTCCCTTCTCTGGAAAGATCCCTCTTCAACTGTGTGTTACCCACCTGTGTATACCTATAAGACCAAAGTACAACAGCTGCATCTGCGTGTTTTGTCTAGGTGCTAGGGCCTGACCAGAACAGAATAACAAGGGACATGGTTCTCCGACCTTGTGTGCATTGTTCAGACTAAATCGCAGGAAAGAGCAGAACGCAAAAACAACAGTAAGTACTGTGTGAAAGTTGCAGTGTGGCACAAAGCAAAAAATATGTTTGTCCAGTAACGTGCGCAAAGCATAAGACAGTCTGGCATGGACTCATGCTAACATAGGGAAAACGACAATGGCCACATGAACCATGTGTTACTAGTAGTTATCACAAAATGGAACATTTGCCATGAGCCCCTGTCATGTATGTCAATCCCAGCCAAAAGAGTTGACAAAGCCAATTGTTGTATGTATTAGACATGCAAAAACTGCTGGCACATGTATGCATTTTAAAGCCACATCTCTTGTCTTTGCCAATGACAAGAAAGAAGGCATATTCAGGTGCAGTATTAGAGTTTGTTAAAAGGAAAAAGGAAAAAATCTTGTTTTGGCCTAAAGTAATTCCTTTTCTGCTTAGGTTCTCCTTTTCTTGCTACATGTCAGTACCTTAGCGCTCGGACACTCCAGTGGAGTCTCATGCACTTTTCATATTTTTCATATATATTTGTTACTGGGAATGACCACCTTTTACGTTCAATGATTCAAAGGCAGAGCTAAACGTATGACATCATCTAAGACAGAACTGCTGAAAGCACTGGTGCACTTTGAAAATCATTTTAAATCAATCAAGTTTTCATAATATAAAAACATTATATTTGATGTTGTAAGGATGTAGCTATCATTCACAGCTCGAGTAATAAACGTCATTATTTGAAAATTCACTGTTGGAATAACAGAGTGTATCATTTTATTTGAAATAGTCTTTGAAGACTCGTAGCAATAATCTGTAATTCATTATTTTAGTCTGTGGGTGCCTCTTTTTTTCCAATTTGTTCACAGCTTGAACACAGTATTTTAATTACGTATATTTCAAATTGAATTCCATCCTGGATGAAATTTAGGCACTTCACGGAGGCAATCATAACAGCTGAACGTAATCACGAAGGATTCCATCTGAAGTGTGATTCCTCGCGGCAAGTTTTTCATTACGATTTAAACTGGAGGTGGAATTGGTTGCGATACACTGCGGAGAAAACTTTCAAGCTCGCAGCTTTTGCTTAAATGTGTTATGGGATTTTGCAGCAAACGGCCCTGTAACAAAAACGCCCCCCAGGGGGCCAAAACCGGCCCTCACCCGTGCGGCGCACCGGGGGATTGCCCGGGGCCCGCCACGGCCAGTCCGGCCCTGATGACATCCTGTTTGTTAAATGGGAATGTTTTTATGTTTAGAGTAGAACAAAAAACTCCCTCATGTCTTTGCGTCCATACTACTAGCAGGGTTTTCTAGCTGTTTTATCTTTGAGCGAATTTAGGGGTATATCTACAAGGCGGCGATGTCAAATTATCGCCGCTTTTGCGGCCGTTTTCGGCCAAAAAGCGGCGGTAATTATATCGCTATATTAGCAAGGTCACGCTATCGCATGAAACCTTGCCTTAGCGCCTGAATTCCTAACGCCCATCTTTGCATCTTTAATGAGATGCAAAGTGGGCGTTCCTCCCCAGGATAACGGGAGAAATGTCGCTAAGCAACATTTCTCCTATTATCAAGCCTCATGCAAAGCAGCATAGTGACAAGAAAAGTAGCGATAACCTCTGTTATCGCTACTTTCCTCACGCCTGCTGTGAAACTGACTTAGCAATGATATCCTATGTAAGGTGGATATCATGGCTAAGTATGTGAGGCCCTATCAGCAAGCTATCGCCAAACTTCGTGGGATTATCGCTGGGTTTCCAGCGATAATCTCACGTTTGCCAGTTAGTGCTAGGATTTTTATTGCTTTTGAGATAAGCAATGCTAATAGCACGCTATCTCAGCAATAAAAATCCACGCTAGCCGGCGATAATTATCCTAGCGCTAAGTGTAAATCCGTTCAGTAGTTCCTGAGAAATTAAAAAAATAGAGGTCAAAAAAACAATTTCCCATAGGAAACTTTAGACACGGTTATAGCCAAAACTGCTAAATGGAATTACACCAAAAAGGTAGCCCTTGGTTAAGAACAAGACCTTTTTATTAAATGGTGTATATCCATTCAGTAGTTGCTGAGAAAATCAAAAAATTAAAGTTTCGATATATAGAGGCACGGTGGATCCGCGCACCCTGTCGATCACGAGCTGCATTCTAATTGGCTGTCAACACTTCAAACCAGGAAGTGTTGGCAGCCATCTTGTGCCTCGGTAGAACCGAGGCACAAGAAAAGAGAAAAACAAAGGCGCAAAACAAGAAAAGGGGGCAGGGTAGAAACACCCTGAACCCCTAGGCCTGCTCAGGGGGTCCCACAAGGACCCCCAGGACCAATAAAAGCAATACTTTTTTTTTAACGGGCGAATTCGCTCTGGGTGCGCGAATCCGGCCGCGAAAATAAAAAAAACAAAGCGCGGGCTCCCGCGCTTCGTTATTATTTAGCCCCCGGGTGGATCAAGTCCCAGGGGCAATGTTTATATTGTAATGGGGGGCCCAAAGGGGCTCCCCAGCTCCGGGGACCGCCACCCCCGGGGCTTTCTTTACATATTTGCGGGGGGCACATGGGACTGCCACCCCCCTGGGCTTTTCTAAAATATTTGCCGGGGGCCGCGGCTCTCCCGCAGCCCCGGGGACCACCACCCCTGGGGCTTGTATTCTAAATGGGTGGGGGCCTCCAAGGCTTTCTTTACATATTTGCGGGGGGCACATGGCCCACCACTTCCTCGGGGCACTAACTATGCAAATTTGGGGGTATGTTACGGACCCCTGAGCCCTGGGGACCACCACCTCCCCGGGGCTTTGCTAATGTTGGGAGGGGGCCGCGCGGCCCCCCTCCTGGAGCCAGTGATGGCCCTGGGGACCGCCACCCCCCAGGGCCGGCTCCTGCAGTATCCCTGGTGCCCATCCCCAGGACACTGCTGTTTGCAATGACAGGGCGGGAGCCTCGCGGCTCCCGCCCTGTCATTGCAAACTCTAGTTTGGGTTTTGAAAGCGAGAGCAGGAAACCTGCTCTCGCTTTCAAAATCCAAACCACATTGCTTTTCCACACAGGGAGCTTCATCTTAGCAGCTCCCCCTGTGGAAAAGCAATACCGGAGCCGGCGGGACCGTGGGGGAATTGGGGACCCCCCCATGGTTCCCAACGAGAGGCCAGGCCCCGGGGATTGGGGTCCCCGGGGCCATAAGTGGCCCGGGAGGGGTCCACGTGGCCCCCATCCCCCATTGGAATAAGAAAAAAAGGGAAAAAAAACACAGAAAGGCCTGAGGAGGGGGGCCACGCAGCCCCCCCTTCCAAATTTTTAAATAAAAAACAAAGAAAAGGGGTCAGGCCCTGGGGGATGGGGTCCCCAGGGCCAATAAAATAGGAAAGGAAGGGGGGCCACACAGCCCCCCTTCTAAAAAAAAAAAAAAGACCAGCATTGTGCCGGAGGCCCCGCCCCTCCCTGCAGCCTCCTGGCGCGTTGTTAGATGGAAAACTAATTCTCCTTGCATACTGGGGGTCCCTGAGGGTCAACTAGCCCACCAGGAATCTCCAGTATGTGCCAGGGTGCTGCGTTGCAGAGAGGTGTTCAGAGGCCATGCCCCTTTTTACACCTCTCTGCAACGTAGCTCTGTGGCGCTTACTGGAGGTACCTGGTGGGCTAGTTGGACCCCAGGGACCCTCAGTATTCCTGGGGACTTAATCCCCCAACTTAAAACGCGCCACGGGGTGCGTTTACACAGTGGTGAAGGGAAGGGGTGGGTCCTGAGGTGACGTGTGCAAACACGCCCTGTGGCGCGTTTTAAGTTGGGGAATTAATTCCTCTTCAATCCTGAGGGTCCCTGGGGTCCAACTAGCCCACCACATACCTCCAGTAAGCGCCACAGAGCTGTGTTGCAGAGTGGTGTAAAAAGGGGCGTGGCCCGGGCCACCTCTCTGCAACGCAGCACAGTGCCGCTTACTGGAGGTACCTGGTGGGCTAGTTGGCCCCCAGGGACCCTCATGATTGAAGAGGAATTAATTCCCCAACTTAAAACGCTCCACAGGGCTTGTTTGCACACATGTCACCTCAGGCCTCACCCCCTCCCTTCCCCACTGTGCAAACGCGCCCCCTGGTACGTTGAATGTTGGGGAATTAATTCTCCTTTGAATACTGAGGGTCCCTGGGGGCCAACTAGCCCACCAGGTGCCTCCAGTATGCGCCAGGGAGCTGCGTTGCAGAGAGGTGTTCAGAGGCCACACCCCTTTTTACACCTCTCTGCAACGCAGTTATGTGGCGCTTACTGGAGGTACCTCGTGGGATAGTTGGACCCCAGGGACCCTCAGGATTCAAGGTATTGCAGATAGACCTCAGGTTAACAACCACTGCCATATAATACAGGCCACAGTTTAAAAAAAATTGGAAAAAGAAGTTGGGGAAGCACCAGGGTTTTAATCAATTGTATTACTTTAACACATATTTCCATGGGGTGAAGACAGACTTCTGCATGTCAGTCCTGGGGAGCACGTTTGCTAGATGTCTCTTTATTCTTTTCAAATCTGTTAATTGAAAGGTTTAAATCGTATATCACAGCATGGATACACATGTTAAGCATTTCATTGGTGTACATCTTACATTATAGGCTACACAAGTATGATGCGACATTAACATTGTGCATCATATTTCTGATATTGTAGCGGCTGGGAGCATAACTGTGCCTTGCTAACGGCCGCTAGCTGTGATGTCACTTTATTCTGCATACTTAGCATGGTCACTGACCGCGGATGTACCATGTCTAGTTCCCTATCTCTTGCTCCAAGCCTGACCCAGTAATTTGAGCCCTGCCTCAATCACGCCACAGCAGAAATAATCTATCTCCAGAGATTTCTTTGCTGAGCTTCCTGGGTCAGGGTCAGACCGTCCAACGTGTTTCTGATTCTGAAGCGGTGCCTATGATAGCTGCCCCACAGCTACACTCTGTCTCCACCAAATTCACGACTAATTGCTTGTGAGCCGTGATTGGCGTTGGCACTCTATTTAATATTCAAAATATCTTGGCTGAAAAGCTGGAAATGACTTAATGTAAGCACTTGGTAGGTTAAAGGATATTTACAAATGGAGTTCTTAGAGGCCGACTGGCATCAGTTTAGTGTTTTGCTCAGCTTTTTATAGGCAACAGCTGTGGAGAGAACCCTGCAGTTTTCCTCAGTTTTACACAACAAATTCTAAATTGACCAATATCACAGATATGTTATGTTTCGATTTAGTGAGTGTTATCCTACCTGTTAGACATATCTATATATTTTTTAAATAATGTAATGTTGTCAGTATCTTGTTTACAGAACATATACTTTTATGTTTGCCAAGAAATGTAAAAAAGCAGATCTCTTTATTGGTAGTGGCCCTGTTGAGGGAGAGTAATCACCAAACCATGAAAAACATGAGACCAAGTGGACAGTAATTTAAAAGATACCATGATCACTGCCAATTACAAGTTGTGCTATTAAATTGGGCATTACATGTGGTTTTTGGTGCTTTGCGCCCCATAATAACATTCGTAATTCTGACCCCTGGCAAAACAAGTATTGGAAAAAGAATGGGCCGCTTATAATAAGGAACAGAGTCTGTGATGTGAGGCATAAGGAAGGACATAGCAAAGCGATAGAGCATTCAAAACTATTGGTTCTATATTGTACAAATAGATTGCCACCCACAAAGCGATATGACGCAATCAAAAATATATCCTTCAAAACAAAAAGAACTGTAATGCATTAAAAGGAAGAGCAAAGGCATTCACAGCTATATTTAAAAAATTTGTATTGCAGGGCAGCGCAGCACTGCCCTGCGTCACAGGGAAAGGGCAGGAATGCACCAAATGTATCTGATACGGCACCGTTTTGGCAGTCTAGTGACAAAGCAGGGGGCCTGTGTTGTAGATAGGATCGTTTTGAGCAGGAAACAATTCTAAGAGGTTTTCTCCTCTTTCAATGTGTGCTGCAGATTTCAGCACATATAGGAACAGGAACAAACAAGGAGAAATAAAGATATTTCACCTTGTTATGCCTTGTTACGTTTTTTTTTTTACGTATTCCCAAGCAAATCCATGGGAGTTGCGTGGAAACACCCACCACAATGCCCATGGAACGCCTCCCTTGCACATAGTAAGCCAACACAGTGATTTGGCTGCATTGCCTTACTCCAGATTTTTTAAGCCATTCAAAACCACACAAAGTGGCTTTGTGTGACTGCATAAATCTGTCGTAGATGTTTGCGTCACGCTTGTACCATGCGGTGTGGTGCAAGCAAACCTCCCCTCAGTCTATAATCCACAATTTATTTTCCGTACACCGTCCTCAAATAGTGGACTTTGGCCTACCCATGAAAATGCATATTTTTTCACCTCCAAGCACCTTCGTTCACTTTTCAATCCTCTACTTCTTTAAAAAATGCAGTAAACTGTGAGTTCAGCCTCGTGTTTGGTGAGGGAGCCTCCTAGTTGATGCCTACATTGACATTGCTCATGGTCTTGGACTGCCAATGCTGTCAGCACTTCATATCAAACAGCACCTTCCTCAGAAAATGTCAGCCCCCACAATGTCTATTACCGTCTGTGCCAGACCAGAATGCTACTCCATGCCAATCAACGAATCAATATTCTCCTATCTGTTGAAGGGCTGAATAAGGAGCACAGTCAGGATCAATGTAAAACTATATTGAAAGTGTTCCAGAGGCACAGTTCAATTTGCCTTACACTCTGCCTTTTTTGAGTGCCAGGTGTAACCTTGCCATCCGTGGGATGGAATACAAAATTCATAATATCAGTAATGAAGAGGAAGCAGCTGGATTTGAGATACTCATGAACAAAAAAATACATTGAGTGTGGCAATTTGAAAACAAATAGAGCATAGCCTGTTGATATAAATATCTCTTGAAAAAAGGCGAATAGCTTTTGCTTCAACAGAAAGCCATTTTTAAAAAAAATAGACATTTCTGGCAGCTGCTCTTAACCGCTGGGACATCACTGAAGTTGACAATCAATTTGATTATCAACTGCAGTGATGTCACAATGCCCGCAGATGCAGTCCACTTTATGTTTTAAGAGTTCCCCGCATCACCTCTTCTCAACCCCTTAATGTAATTTGCACATGGGGACAGATCTGACAGAACTTGTGGTTGGGATTGCATGTCAGAATAGAAGACAAAAATATTGCAGCAAAAAAAAAAGAAAATTGTAAATGTAAGTGTTTATAGGTAGGTATAGATTCGCCATCCTTAACTCTATGTCAATGTACGTTGATGGTATACACATCATCTCAGTACCCATATGTAGAATTAAGAATAGTACCTATATTCTTAACTCTACATACTTACCATCAAGATATTCCGGCAAGTGACAATTTTGCTGCAATAATTTGTTAGGTCTCTTTCAAAACCTTGATATTCTGATACTAAATCACAATGGGGTATCTAGGAATATCCATATAAAGGGATGTTTTCAATCTTAAGGTTCCAAGTGTCAAATGGGAGATATGGCATTTCTTTCTGTGCTGACAGTGTCCCTCAAGCCTCCGCTGGCAGCACACAGCCAGCTCTATCATGTAGAGCAGAGAGCTGACACCCACTTTGGTACAGAGGATTAAGGGTCCGAGGTTGGGTGGATGAGGGAGGTAGGATGTGGGATCCTTTTTCTGGAAATTTGTATGGGAGAGTTATTGCTGAGGGTGATGATATATGCCAGTAAATTGTCGGATACTCATTTTTAGGTATGGTCTGACAGTGCAGCTAATGCAAACCGTATTGTTCCTGACATACTGAGAGTAAGGTTTGGGCCAAACCCCTTCAGCCATAGCACCATTTGAGTGAGCTACCTCTATCCATTGTTTTGAGACTGTGTAATTCACATCTTAGATCAGCCCAGGGAACTATACATCTTTTAACTATGCAAGTGGCTCTTTGATGCATTATTCCACCTTCTATTAAAAGGTTCCATTGCAATGTATGTGAGACTAGTTTACATCTGCGAAGTACAACTCACAATTTTTGCCACATTCACCACGTCATAGACGTATTCTATGCAGGAAAATATATTTTCTGTTTTTTTTTCCAAAACAATAGGCATTTTTAATGCTTTTGTCAAGACTCAAGTGCAAGCCTGACTCTAATATTTATTAGTTATTAACCTTGTACTAGCTTTTCTCTATAGCAAAAAAAAAATTCTTTCATGGTAAGGATGACTAATGTAAGAGTTTAGTCGCATAATCATCATTTGGGCTCAGAAATATATGATCATATTTTTCACAGAAATTCCCATCAGAACTCTCTTTCAGATAGAAACAAAAACAGGCTTTAACCTCTTCGGTGCCCATGACGAGCTGGACTCGTCATGGGCCGCGGTTGCGCTGTGCCCATGACGAGTCCAGCTCGTCATAAACCCCGCCCGCTAATGTAACGGCCGGCACAGGGCGGGGAAAGGGGCGGGCACTGAAGGGGTTAATGATGATAATAATGAAAGATTGCTCCCCCCGCTATCCAAATCATAATGAAACAAATGCAGTTATAAATGTTGTAAATCATCTTACAGACGAAATTATATATCCCATTATCCCTTTGAAAAAGAATGTAGTATCATTATGTGCTGTTGTTTAATTACATTCTGCTTTTAGAAGTTATTGTTTGTAGGCATAAATATTGTGAAGTCATAAGCATTGCATTTGTTCTGCAAGTTATGATTTACATGGTTCTTGTGTGATCTTTGTATTGTCTTCCGAAACATAACTTGTAATTTTCAATAGTTTTCAGTTTTAATTAATAACCATAACTGAAATTTAACTGTAATTTCTAGGTGAATTTCTGAGTTTTTTTTAACACACACAGTGTTGGTAACCCATAGCTAACCATAACTTCACATTTACCATTAGTTTTTTAGTGCGTTTTGGGGACTTTTTCATCGTGCACCACTTAAAATAGTTCCTTGGCAGACAAACTCCACTGAAGACAGCCTTTGGACTTTAACACCCTGCACAATTTTGTGAGCTTATGATCGGGTCTCATGCCAGACCCTACACCAAACCCTCTGCGGGTGGCCATCTCCAGGTATTGAGGGCATGCCACCATGTGCAGCTAGAGGTTGATCACAAGTCACAACCAGACCCTCCACAACTCTCCATAGATGCCCATTGTTTCAGCATGGAAAGTTGTGTGCAGCTACATCAAGCAGAGACCAAAAAAGTGGGTCAAAAATATGAATTTTCCACTTTTAATTTTCAAAGGATTCTCTGCTCCTTTACAGAGCTATCCTCACAGTTGGAAACATTCAGTTTTGATTTGCTGATGACTTTAGCACTGTTTCGCAAATTCACACAACATTTGCCAGAAGGGTAGAATGTTTAGGTTATTCATGGTATTTTTAAAATTATGCAGATTTATTAAGAGGGACAATGTTTAAAGGAGGTAAAAAAAAAGAGTTACTTTAAGAATAATTGTGCCATCATATGAGGAATGTTCTGATTGACATTTAGTATTTTTAGCATTTTTAGTCTTTTTTGGGTACTGCAAGTTTCACCAGATCCATCAAGGGGAGAACAACGTTAAAAGTGGGGTAAAAACTGTTTCATGTGTATAACAAAAAGGATTACCATTGGGAAGGATTTGAGCCCTTTCCAAGTAATCTGTTCCAAATATAGCCACACATACAAGTTAAAAAATAAACTTGGGCTTGACCTTCTGCAGCTATGGCAAAGAGAAAACAGGCTTAACGTATGCAAAAGTGTGAATAATATTTAGCAGTAACCAATACTACAAAAATCAAAACTCACCCCAATAAAAACTTCATACTCAGTTTCTAAAAATAGAGAAAAGAAACTGCAAGAACAATGACACCAAATTGACAAAAAATTCTGTTAAGGAAAAAAAAGTCACCAGCTTGGCATAAAGTAAGACTCAGGAAAGTGCTTTTCTTTGTTCAGTGTACATCAGATAGTTCCTCTGTTTTTGAGAAACTAGGATTACACAAATGAGATGGTGGACTTTATAGAGTTAAATATTGGAAATAGTTGGACTGTTAGTCAGTGAACAGTCCTCAAATCCAGGTGGGCAGACAATCCTCAGACCTTAATTTAAAAATAACCACCCCCCCCTCCATTTGACACAGAAGCTATTGTCTCCTACCACAAATATCAGGTCCTGAAACCATATATATATATATTTTTAAACTGGCCTGGGCATTGGTCAGGCCCTATTGCCAACCCCGACTGTGCATGGCCAAAGTCCATCCACAGCAGGGTTGGGTCCCCACATAGATTTGGGCAAAGCCCTGCAGCACACAACTGAAGGCCTCCTGCAAATGGGTTTGTCCTTCCACAGCTGGTTGGGTACAGGGCCTGGCCAAATTCTCCTGCTACACCTGGCCTTCAGCCTCACACAAGTATCACTAGGACTGGTAAACAGCCACTACCCATATTTCTCAGCACCACATGCACACTACAGGCTTTGGCCAACCCAAGCTGCAAATGTCCTCTTTATCTTTGCCTGCGCCTTTGCCTTTAAAAAAATCTTTTTACAGAGTTTTATATAGCGCAAACTTGACCCCGAATCGGGTATCAGAGCGCTTTATATAGCACCAGTTGCATTACATGAGGACACATTCATTTTTGTTAGGCACGGGAAGATTAAGTGATTTGCCCAGAATCACAGAATGTTTAGTGTTGTCACCAAGACTCAAACCGAGTTCCCCAGATTCGAGGTCGACCGCCCTAGCCGTTAGGCCAACTCCTCTCCCCTTTGGTCTCCTTTTCAGATCTTGGTGAAACCTGAGATCCCTGCACTGTTAAATACCATGCAGATGTATTAAACAGCACTACAGTTATTAGCAAATGAACAATTGCATGCCCCTTCTTGTAGGCGTGCCCCATATTTTGAATTTCCAGCTTATTAGGAGTAAGCTGAAAAGGCTAAACGTTTTGCTAAATTACATAGAGGACCCTAACACAGCACCAAAGACAGTAGCAAATCAAAGTTTTTTACTCTTAGCATGTTTAGATTTGCACCCCCTTGATTAATCTGCATAAAACTTTAAATACCAACAGAAAACTGAAAGTGCAAAAATAGTATGAGAGTTCTTAGTAAGAGAACATTTTTGGGCCTCCCTTTCTAACTGTGCTCCTACACTTATTTGAAAATAATACAAGTTAGCTGATGGTGTAGAATGTCTGCTACATTTCAAGGAAATTCAGCAAATGTGTGTGTGTATGTGTGTGTGTGTGTGTGTTTGTGAGAATGTGTGCACGTGTGTCTTTGGATGAATTTATTGCACAAATTAAAGTGACTTTGATGTTTGAATGGAGTTGCTCATGAAAGTGACACAAGTCCAGCAATGTGCCACAACAGATAGGTGAGTCCCATTTACAAAGCCTAGCGTCATTCCTTACACCTGGTCTGAGCAGGCATAGGGATTTTGACACAGTGTAGGTGTAAAGTGACACAGTGAATTGTAAATTTCACTGTGTCAGTTCTACATGGCTGCTTTCAAGGGAACACCCACCCTGCATACATTATTATTCAGGTCCAAGGAGAACACTTCTTTAAAAAAAGCTTGCCATTTTGTGAGTTATTTGTAAATTGAATTCTCACAAATTATTTTGATGTCGTGGACATGCAGCCCTTAGTAGTCAACTCATGGCCACTGTAACATGGGATCCACAAGCGAAATATTACAATGGAAACATGATGCATGCGTTTCCTCTCCAAAGCAAACACATGTCTGGATCAATTAAAACAAAACATAGCGTCCTTGTTTTAAGCATCGTATTGCTGTACAAATTACAGTTTATTTTTTTTTCCCCAGAGAAGTAATTTTTTTAAATTGGTAAACTTTGAATGACGAAAAATAAGATGAGTACGCAATTTGCATTTTTATATTAAATGTTTATTTTGGTGCAATTAATATAAGGTCGTCTATTAACAATTTCGTTTGTTTTTCATTACAGTATGGTAGGAACACATTGAAAACTCTGCAAACCAACAGTTGCCCTCCAGTAATCAAATTAGAATCTGTCGATTGAATTATTTTAATGGATTTAAATGAATGTGTGTGCTTGCATATCGTCAAACGAAGCAGAGTAGCTTTAGGGCAGTGTGAATCATTCTGCTTAAAAACTAAAGCAGATTGAACTGGCGGTGGAAGATCTGGCTCTCTTGAGCCCCTTAGGCCAGAGGCATCAGACTTATTTATGCTAAAAGAGGTGATTCAAGCTTGTAAGACTGAGATAGTCACTGCTAGAACACTTGAACCACAGGACAGACAACTGAAGTCGAGTACTATCAGTTGCCAACAAAGACTTGAAAAAGCCAGCGATATATATGTACACATTATATTAATACCCTGACATAGGTTTGGAAAACATTATGGGGCATATCAACAACAACCGGCGATAATTATCTCTAAGCGCACTTAGCGCTAGGATAATTATCGCCGGCTAGCGTGAATTTTTATCGCTGAGATAGCGTGCTATTAGCAACGCTTATCTCAATAGCGATAAAAATCCTCACGCTAACAGGCTAACGTGAGATTATGGAAACCCAGCGATAATCTCACGTTACCTTGTTGATAGGGAGAGGCAAACTTAGCCATGATATCCTCCTTCCATAGGATATCATGGCTAAGTCAGAAAAATACCAGACGTAAAAAAGCAGCGTTAACCGCGGTTAGCGCTGCTTTTTTTGTCTCTAACCGGGTTAGCGACATTCTTGATAATAGGAGAAATGTCGCTTAGCGACATTTCTCCTATTATTTTACTCTGGAACGCCCCCTTTGCATCTCATTAGAGATGCAAGGGGAAGCGTAGAGTAAAAGGGTGCTAACATGCAAAATTGCATGTTAGCACCCTGTTGTTGATAGGGCGCTAGTTTTATCTCTCCTTTTTTGGCTTTTAAAGCCAAAAAAGCAGCGATAAAGCCCTTGTTGATATGCCCCCAAGTTCTTTGAGATACAATGGAGAGTGATACATTTAGTTCTACCTGGTATTAGGTACATGAAGACAGCAAGAACTTTTTTCTGCTATGCCTATGGTTCAGAATACACCGTCCTATGGACTCAACAGGACAGGTCCATAGACCCCTTAGGTTATAAGTCCAAGTTTAAATCTTCTACTCTGGCACATCAACCATATGTTGCCTATCAGAAGACTTTTCCTTTTTACAGAAGATACAGCTCAGAGATATACAAATATGCAGCAGGACCTGTTTTCATACACACAACTGCAAGTAATATCTCTTGCCTATCCATAGTGCTGCGAGGTACCTTCCAATTGAGTTATGCGCTTTGTGAAATAAATTATGCATTTTGAAAAGGAATACCACCGTTCAAACGGGTTCTAATATGTGGGGTTTTAGCTCATGGTCATTCATAATAACAAAAAGTGGCATCCCTAAAAAGGATTGAGGAGAGTTTCTCTCATCTGGCATGTAGCAAATTCAATAGGATTCAAAGTGTTACCTCCATTTTCATGGCCATAGGCCCGGCTCCTGAATAACATAACGCATTCCTAAATCAGGGTGTGGTCATAAATAGTAGGTCCACAACACAGAAAAGGGGAGACGGGGACAAAAAGAGGGAAAACAATTCTTTAATCCTTCCTCCCACACAATATCATAAATACGACATGGATGTTCATACATTGATCACTCTAATTAGTGGTAACCAGCCCTCACCCACTTAATGTGCTGAAGGTATTGCATGACGGACAAAGCAGCATCTGTCCCAAGATGACTGTCTGACCAAAGGGAGATTCTCCAGGTTCATAAAAAAACACACATAGGTCATGGAAAATTCCAGTGGCTCAGCGGAAAGCAAGTAATATTCTTTTAAACAATCCTTCTTGTGTTGTTTACTTTGATTCCCTCACTCTTTTGTCTGACAGAATAAGTTTAAACATAAGAGACTTATATTCTTCTAGGTATTTTTTTGTCCTGAAGAAGGCCGTTGACCCTGACCGGGGCACGTAGGATCAGCCAAAATATGTCGGCAAAGGCGATTGTAGGCTGACAATACCCCGGACCATCAAACTTTATGTTTTTAACCCTACAGGTGAATCCTGAATAAAATAAATGATTGGTTATCTCCTCTAGACAGTTTTACATTCAATTATGATCCCTGTGTAAGACATCCTGAGCTTACACTCAATGGGGGAGCCCACTCAAACTGTAATAACTGTCCTTCAGTGTGGAAAACACCCTGTCATGAAGCATGTCACAATAAGAGGGTGTGAGTTGTTTTCCTAAACAGAAGGACCACCAATGTATGAACATTTTTCTTCCTCACAGATCCATGTGTGATTTATCATGAACAGTAAGGGCAATGAGCTTGTTGAGGTGTGCTAGAAGGCGATTTACAAAACAGAAAGTAAGGAATCCTTTATAACGAGTGACAGTATAATTTCACACAGCAATTAAAACAGTTGTTATTATTTGTGACCATCCTACACAGCTGATCTTGGTTAGTGTGCAACGGCATTAAGGTTTGATTCCATTGTAGGCAACCATTTCTCATCAGATAGCACTAAAACATTCTAGAAAGCAACGCATTTGCAAGTGAAAACATCAACAGAAAAGGTTTTATAACTGGTTATGTTTAACTGCAAAAATGGGAAGGAGTCATACACAGGCTCCTCACGACACACAAGAGGCTTGGAAAATCCCAGTTTGATAGAATATCCTGAAAGCCCTTTGCCCATATCCATATTTGTCAATTAAAGGTGAGTGCAAATGTCTTCAATAAAGTGCCAAAACTCGCCCATGTACAATTAAAATCAAAGGAAGGGCTTCGTTGAAAAGCAGAGACTTTAGTTCATAAGACATTGCCCTCCTTCCTGTATCCTTTTAGGGCACTGAGCCTTGGCATGCCAATGACTGATTCACCAGAGTACCTGGT
This sequence comes from Triturus cristatus, assembly GCF_964204655.1. Classification (NCBI taxonomy): domain Eukaryota; kingdom Metazoa; phylum Chordata; class Amphibia; order Caudata; family Salamandridae; genus Triturus; species Triturus cristatus. The sequence goes on from NC_140593.1 coordinate 974,339,073, forward strand.
ATATTTTATGAAGATACTGTAAGGCAGCTCAAAATTATTAAAAACTTGTTTGACTAAGGTAGTGCATAGGGACTTCACAGCCCCACTGTTTAATTCAATGGGATTCAAAGGTTAAGGTGTACGTAATTTGTAAATTGCAATTTTTGAAACTGTTCCTTTTTTTAAACATTTTTAGTAATTTAATTAAGTTGGAAAAAGTAAAAAAAAAATGCGACGAAATAACATTCCAAAAAAATGATTGCAATAGAGCAAAATTCTGCATCGTAAAACATTTCAGCAGAAATATACTACCCACATTTTTTTGCAGACAAATATGCTAAAATGTATTTTAAACCTGATGTTTAGCATGGGTGACAAACTTTCAAACGTTATGGATTTTAAAGGGTATTATATTCATAAAACGGACAAAAAAATGTGTATTTCACCGCACACACTTATCCTGTAGCAGATAGATGTAAGCCGTAAGTAAATATTAATAGCGTAGACTTGAAAGGTGGTGAATTCCTCTGTCCAAAGATACCTCAAAGCTCCAAAACATCCAGGGGATTACTATAAGTTGAGGCATGGCTGCTTAATTTGTTCCAGTGGTTGCAGTTGGAGGGTACTGGAACACATGTGCTAGGACTATGACTTGTTTTTTTTCTCATTAGACGTTGTCCCTCTAGCGAAGGGTAGAAAGGAGAAGGAATGAGTAAAAAGAAAAGAGAGAAAACGAGCTACGGAGAAGAAAGTTAGAATGAAAAAAAAGCTGCTAGTAGTGATTAATTTGTGCCTGTGGTTACTGGAGGCCACCACTGGCCCTTCTTGGTGGGGACAAGGACCCTTTGCCACATCTTGTACTATGCCTGTCCCTGTCTCAATAGCAGGAGACAGCTGAAATGTCCTTCCTGTATTTCCAACAAGCATGGAAATAGAAAGACAGCCAATATAGTTTCATTTAGTTGTAGTATGAGCAATTCTTCTATTTCTATGAGCCACAGTAGAAAGCAATGTAGGACTATTGCACGTTCTCCAGGCTTGTGTGCATATTGCTCTCCCACCAGACTGACGGGTGGGCCACTTGCAGAGATGGCAAAGGCTTTAGTCGGCATTGAAGTTGAAAGTAATGTTTGACTACTAATTTGGGGACCAGCATTTTTGCAGATTAGGCTCTGTCTGCTAGACTGAAATAATGACAGGAGTGTAGAATGGTGGAAGAAAAGAGGTGGAGTCAAGATTAAGCAGCCCTGGGAAACTGTGGGCCCTGTGCTTACTACTTTACAAATTAAGCTCTGCAGTCATAGTTTCTGCCTTGAACATACTGTACCCAATGAATAATGCTAAAATGGTCAGCTGTATGTCATGTGTATCTCAAAACACAGTATCCAGTACTTAAGACATGGATGCTGATGTTTGTGTATGGCACTTTAAACCACAGTGCATCACTCTTATGGGATTCTCTACTAACTTTCATGAGACTGTGCTGCTTATTTTAATGCCTGGAGAATCCAAAGAAGCACCGCCTTCATACATTTCTCTCAGTAAGACATGGTTGCTTTATTTTTCATGTGGCGGGAACAAATGGCTTCTCTGTCATCCACTCTATGTAAACACGGCCATAATAGAATAATTGAGATAAAAAGCAATGGTACACGACATAGAACATTCAATTTGAATTGGTCACTTGTCTTAATAACCTCTCCTGAGGAGATTACCGCGCATCTGGTTGTGTGTGGTTTGTTCGCCTTTCCTCATTTTACCCTGCAGCACAATCTGCAGTGCATGATAAGGCACATTATTGGCGCTATCAAGCTCCCCACTCTGCCTAATTGCCACATGTATTACTTAATCTTCTATCTGATGTACTGGGACAGTTCACAGCCATGTTATAATTAGTTTTATTTATAGTCGCACAACATAACATCTTGTACACTAGGCTGTTCGCTGATCACTGTTGTTGCAGCTCTTCGCCAACTGTGAGGAGCGCCTCTGCAAGGACGTATTTGGTCAGGAGCAGAGCCCCCCTTTAGAAACTAACCAAACTCATTGCTCTGCAGTATACAGTGAGACCTTGTGAGCTGCTCATGTTTGGCTGATTTTCACCAGCTCCATTTTGAAATGTCATAGGAACATCTCCAATCGCCAACCATAAAGGGGTGGCCGCTCCATTAGAGCGGAGGAGCGCCACCCCAAGCAGAAAATAAAACAATAATAAAACGGGTTTTAAACCCGTTTTATTATTGTTTTATTTTAATCCCCTGGGCCCACCCGTAGGACTTTGACAAGTCTTGGGGGCGGGTCCAGGGGATATAACTGCTGGTGGGGGAGTGGTGGACACTCCCTTCACTGCACATGAGGTGTTTGGCCGGCCGACTCAGATCGGCCAAACCTCTCATGTGGAGGGAAGCTCTCTCCAGCCTCAGCTGCATTGCTGGGGCTGGCGAGAGCAGGCACAGGCTCCCAGTCTGCCTGGGAGCTCCAGTTGCCGATGCTCGGGCCAATGCTGAAGCTGCTCTCATGTGAAAGCAGCTTCAAGATTGGCTGCAGGGCAGGCTGGTAACCTGTACCCAGGGCCAGAAGAAATTCTGCATCGTAAAACATTTCAGCAGAAATATACTACCCACATTTTTTTGCAGACAAATATGCTAAAATGTATTTTAAACCTGATGTTTAGCATGGGTGACAAACTTTCAAACGTTATGGATTTTAAAGGGTATTATATTCATAAAACAGACAAAAAAATGTGTATTTCACCGCACACACTTATCCTGTAGCAGATAGATGTAAGCCGTAAGTAAATATTAATAGCGTAGACTTGAAAGGTGGTGAATTCCTCTGTCCAAAGATACCTCAAAGCTCCAAAACATCCAGGGGATTACTATAAGTTGAGGCATGGCTGCTTAATTTGTTCCAGTGGTTGCAGTTGGAGGGTACTGGAACACATGTGCTAGGACTATGACTTGTTTTTTTTCTCATTAGACGTTGTCCCTCTAGCGAAGGGTAGAAAGGAGAAGGAATGAGTAAAAAGAAAAGAGAGAAAACGAGCTACGGAGAAGAAAGTTAGAATGAAAAAAAAGCTGCTAGTAGTGATTAATTTGTGCCTGTGGTTACTGGAGGCCACCACTGGCCCTTCTTGGTGGGGACAAGGACCCTTTGCCACATCTTGTACTATGCCTGTCCTTGTCTCAATAGCAGGAGACAGCTGAAATGTCCTTCCTGTATTTCCAACAAGCATGGAAATAGAAAGACAGCCAATATAGTTTCATTTAGTTGTAGTATGAGCAATTCTTCTATTTCTATGAGCCACAGTAGAAAGCAATGTAGGACTATTGCACGTTCTCCAGGCTTGTGTGCATATTGCTCTCCCACCAGACTGACGGGTGGGCCACTTGCAGAGATGGCAAAGGCTTTAGTCGGCATTGAAGTTGAAAGTAATGTTTGACTACTAATTTGGGGACCAGCATTTTTGCAGATTAGGCTCTGTCTGCTAGACTGAAATAATGACAGGAGTGTAGAATGGTGGAAGAAAAGAGGTGGAGTCAAGATTAAGCAGCCCTGGGAAACTGTGGGCCCTGTGCTTACTACTTTACAAATTAAGCTCTGCAGTCATAGTTTCTGCCTTGAACATACTGTACCCAATGAATAATGCTAAAATGGTCAGCTGTATGTCATGTGTATCTCAAAACACAGTATCCAGCACTTAAGACATGGATGCTGATGTTTGTGTATGGCACTTTAAACCACAGTGCATCACTCTTATGGGATTCTCTACTAACTTTCATGAGACTGTGCTGCTTATTTTAATGCCTGGAGAATCCAAAGAAGCACCGCCTTCATACATTTCTCTCAGTAAGACATGGTTGCTTTATTTTTCATGTGGCGGGAACAAATGGCTTCTCTGTCATCCACTCTATGTAAACACGGCCATAATAGAATAATTGAGATAAAAAGCAATGGTACACGACATAGAACATTCAATTTGAATTGGTCACTTGTCTTAATAACCTCTCCTGAGGAGATTACCGCGCATCTGGTTGTGTGTGGTTTGTTCGCCTTTCCTCATTTTACCCTGCAGCACAATCTGCAGTGCATGATAAGGCACATTATTGGCGCTATCAAGCTCCCCACTCTGCCTAATTGCCACATGTATTACTTAATCTTCTATCTGATGTACTGGGACAGTTCACAGCCATGTTATAATTAGTTTTATTTATAGTCGCACAACATAACATCTTGTACACTAGGCTGTTCGCTGATCACTGTTGTTGCAGCTCTTCGCCAACTGTGAGGAGCGCCTCTGCAAGGACGTATTTGGTCAGGAGCAGAGCCCCCCTTTAGAAACTAACCAAACTCATTGCTCTGCAGTATACAGTGAGACCTTGTGAGCTGCTCATGTTTGGCTGATTTTCACCAGCTCCATTTTGAAATGTCATAGGAACATCTCCAATCGCCAACCATAAAGGGGTGGCCGCTCCATTAGAGCGGAGGAGCGCCACCCCAAGCAGAAAATAAAACAATAATAAAACGGGTTTTAAACCCGTTTTATTATTGTTTTATTTTAATCCCCTGGGCCCACCCGTAGGACTTTGACAAGTCTTGGGGGCGGGTCCAGGGGATATAACTGCTGGTGGGGGAGTGGTGGACACTCCCTTCACTGCACATGAGGTGTTTGGCCGGCCGACTCAGATCGGCCAAACCTCTCATGTGGAGGGAAGCTCTCTCCAGCCTCAGCTGCATTGCTGGGGCTGGCGAGAGCAGGCACAGGCTCCCAGTCTGCCTGGGAGCTCCAGTTGCCGATGCTCGGGCCAATGCTGAAGCTGCTCTCATGTGAAAGCAGCTTCAAGATTGGCTGCAGGGCAGGCTGGTAACCTGTACCCAGGGCCAGAAGAAGGACAAGGCAATGCGTGGGAGAAGGTAAGTCAAGTTTTTTTTTTTTTTTTTCTGCCCCCAAACCCTCCCCACCTCCCTCCTCTGGCCCGGCTCAGCCCCTCGACCCCACTTTGGCAGGGGACAGGCCGCTACTGCAACCATAATACATAAATACCAATGCCCCCTCACTTTCAGTGTACATTTAGCACCGTCTAAGACATAGGTCTTCAAATTGGGGGCAGACGTCTTGATCGTGGGGTGGTGGCATGCACGGTCCTGGCCAAGCGGAGCATCATCATGTAAATGTTTGTGAATAAACCAAGAGTGGCAGTGAGCCACTCTGTAGTGGGTCATCAGTGACATCATTTGACACTCAGGTCCTGGCTATGAGAGGGGATTGGGAGGAGCAATTAACCTTCAAAGTATCCCGTCCCCTATTTCTTTAGGGATCTAGGATGCACATGGCATGCTGGCAATCATTTACTTGAATGCATTTTTAAATGGACAGCTGAATAGAAGTGCAGTGTTTGAATTGTTAAATATGTTTAGAGCTGACAAAATGATAGTATAATCATGAAAAAATTATTTTGTCATTCTTGTTGGCCCCTAATTAATTTTTCTATTCCAGGCGGGCACTGCATTAAAAAAATCAGGCATGCTTGGGAATGCAGATTATAATGTCTGCCCTAACTTCACCTGCAGGTGTTCTTAGCATCCTGTAATAATAGAAATGCATGGATACATGCATTGAGTGACTTTGGGACATCCTTCATCCTTTATTGGTCTTTTCAATTGTCATTTACATTCTGCGTCCACTCACCCCAGCTTACAACATGAGTGAATGGGTCAACCCGCTTCAGCCATTGACTCTCTTGTACTGTGATTGACAGCATAATGCCTCATCAGCTGCGCACATGCATTTAAAAAAAACACTTCAGTGCCAGTGTTGATGTGCCAAAACTTTACTTTGCACATGTTTTTTTTTCATTCTTTATGCTCTTATTTTTTGCAGTCATCCTGCTGAGTTTCAACTATGACTTCGGATTACAGTAATTCAAAGCGATTAGTACCTTTTCTTTGCATCAATAAAAAACATAGTTATCTTTAATTTACATTCACACTTAAAAGATTTATACTGGTGCTTCAGTACAACTGCCTGGTAAAAATTACCTGTACTGTTGGCTTAAAATTATATGTAATAATTCATTTATTTTTCAAATAAAGCTTTTTATTGTAAGTATGTAACCCACATTTAGGCAGTGGAATTTGACTTTTTTCTTTGACTTTTGTGGTGTGTGCTTGTAATAAAATTAAAAAAATAACACACCACCTTTTCAAAGCTAGGCCTACTGAGATTCAAAAGGATTCTTAAAAATGAAGTTGGTTCAAGCACAAAATGCAGACATTGTTAATTTTTATTAAAATCATTGACAAATGGGGACATTCTTGTTTTATATTATGTCTACAGTTTGATTGGTAGCACATAGGTTAACTGCCACAACTGACTCTGCACCAGTGATGAATTAAGCAGCAGAAGTCCTTGGATGTGAAAGTCATTCCAGTGGCCACCCCCTTCCTGCCTCATGCTCTTTTTTGGATGTTTGTTGCACTTGGGAAACAATGGCTGTGTGTCTGGGGAAGAAAAGGGGCCTTTAATCTAAGGTGTTTCTCAGCAGCACCTTCAGTGGCCTCCATGACAGTCCATTCTCCTTTCCTTCACTCTCCAGACACGAAGGTCTTAGGTCCGTCGCAGACTGACTGTGCTCAACAACAAGAATCTGCAGGGTCCTTCACTGGAGCCTCCTAAAAGGACGCCTCCAACAGAAGTATGTAACCCTCTCTGTCAGGGTCCCTTGCAGTTCCCACTTCCACAGGGCTTGGGAGGGAGTCAGAGAGCTGGTTTGACCAGCCTGGGGAAGGGTCCACCAAGTTTAGAGTACACACTATGAGTGGGAGTCGCCCAGATTCCTGACAGGGTTTCATCAGTTATACCAGACCTTCCTCAGATCTTCTATGCTCGTTTAGAACTTGCTACGCCTGTGCAGTGTCTTTAAAAGGGAGATAGAGCTTCCTGTGATTGGCGGGGGACCTAGCCAACCTAGTGCCGTCACATCATCCCTCCATCCTGCTGTGTCACAAAAAGGAACCAGTCAACTGCCTGTCCCACTCTTGTGCTGCATTTTGGTTAGGATTGAAAATGGCAGCTCAATCCAAAACTGCTGCACATGTCCCTCTGCGTTAATCTTTGTCCTCCGAAACCTGTTTTTGCATCCTTAACCCTTTAAACGCACCAAGTACTAGAAAAGCAGAAACTGAAGTCTGGGTCCTCCTTTTTCAAGACCTATGAGCATCCCTCCACTGTATTAACAAGCAGTTGTAGGACTTTGGCTAATGAGATTCCAGCCTGGCTCTCTCTCTGCCGGAGACACTTGATGGGTCCTGATTTGTCAGGTCCTTCAGCAGAGTAATTACCTCACTCAGCCAGGCAGGTCACAAAACTAATCCGTTGATGGCTGTTTGGGAGAAATATGATATTGTAAAGTACAGTGAGAAATCCATCACCAGGTTAGCATTCCAGGGCCAATAATTTCAACACAAGATACTAATGTTGACCCTTGCTTTGCTTCATATTCCAATCAATGGATGGAAGTACAAAAAAAACATTTTACCAGTGTTAGAAATTGGGTCTCCAGTTGGCAGAGGTTCGTACCTTTGTCCAAATAGGGACCCTTGCTTCTAGTCAGGGTAAGGGGGATACACACTTTAGATAACCCCTGCTCAGCCCCGTTGTAGCTTGGCACGAGCAGACAGCCTTATCTCAAAGGCAATGTGTGAAGTATTTGTACCAATACTCGCAATTATCAATCAATCAATCAATCAGGGCTTTATATAGCGTGCTACTCACCCGTGAGGGTCTTAAGGCGCTGGGGGGGACAGCTCCGGATCAGTCGATGAGCCAGGTCTTGAGGTCCTTCCTGAACATGTGCAGGGTCGGGGAGCATCTGATGTTCACAGGGAGCAGGTTCCAGGTCTTGGCTGTGATGTAGGAGAAAGCTCTCCCGCCAGTTCTGTTTCTGCGGATACGGGGGACTTTTGCCAGGGCGAGGTCGGCAGAGCAGAGGTCCCTCTTTGGTAAGTGGAAGGATATTCTTTCATTGAGGTATTTGGGTCCGATGTTGTTGAGGGATTTGTAGGCGTGGGTGAGGAGTTTGAAGGTGACCCTCTTCTCGACGGGGAGCCAGTGGAGGCCTCGTAGGTGTTGGGTCATGTGCTTGTGACGCAGTGTCCCAAAGACGAGTCTGGCTGCGGCGTTCTGGATGGTTTGGAGTTTGTGTAGAAGGGTCTTGTTAATTCCGGCATAAAAGGCATAGCCGTAGTCTAGTCTGCTGGTTATGACTGCGTGGGTGACGGTCCTTCTGCAGTCCGGGGGATCCATTTGAAGGCCTTACGAAGGATGCGCAGGCGTTGATCGAGCGGTTCATGGAAAGGGAAGAGTCAAGGATGATGCCGAGGTTCTGAGTGTGGTCTGTAGGGGCGGGTGGGTTCCCGAAGGCAGAGGGCCACCAGGTGTTGTCCCAGGCGGAGGTGCAGGGTCCAAGGATGAGGACCTTGGTCTTCTCTGAGTTGAGCTTCAAGCAGCTGTCTTTCATCCAGGCTGCCATGTTCTTCATTCCTTCCTGGAAGTAGAGTCTGGTGTCTTTGGGATTCTTCATGAGTGAGAGGATGAGCTGGGTGTCGTTGGCGTAGGATACGATGATGAGCTCATGCTGTCTAACGATGGTGGCGAGGGGGGCCATGTAGATGTTGAAGAGCGTGGGGCTGAATGACGGTCCCTGGGGTACTCCGCATTTGATTTCCTTGGGTTCAGAGAGGAAGGGAGAGAGTCGAATCCTTTGGGTTTTGCCGGAGAGGAAGGATTGGATCCAGTCGAGGGCAGCTCCTTGTATTCCCGAGTCACGAAGTCTGGCTGCAAGAGTGCAATGTGAAATGGTGTCAAAAGCTGCGGAGAGGTCTAGAAGGATGAGGGCCGCAGTGTATCCATGGTCGAGTAGTATGCGGATGTCGTCAGTGGCGGCAAGGAGGGCGGTCTCGGTGCTGTGGTTGCTGCAGAAACCAGACTGGGAGGCGTCTAGGATGGAATTTTCTTCGATGAAGGCGGTCAGCTGGGCGTTTACGAGTCTCTCTGTGACTTTGGCCAATAACACAGTGAAAAGACCACAAAAGGACACCACACCAGTTTAGAAAAATAAAGTATCTTTATCTAAACTAAACAAGACCAAAATTACAAAAATCCAACATACACAGTTAAAAATATGACTTTCAAAAGGTTTCAAGAACTTGTAACATAGAAAACGATGGATGCGTGACTTTTCAGTAAAGTACCTGTCGATGCGTCAAAGTTCCACAAGCCAAACAGCCGCAGAGTCAGAAAACAAAGAGTGCAACACTCCTGAGATCTTGGGGAGGCGATGCAACAGTTCTGCGAAATGCAGAGGATGAGTTGCGTCGAATCCGGTCGGTATGGGGAGTGATGCGTCGATTCTTCGTGATGGTTCCAGTTCACAGGTGATGCGTCAGGAAAGCGTGCTGCACAGGTACGATGCGTGGAAATCCGGGATGCATTGGCGATCGTTGCAGTGGCTTTGAGCAGCGCTGCGTCGGTCCTCTTCAGCTGCGATCCCTTAATGCGTCGATTCTTGCAGCGGAGATAGGCGCTGCGACAGTTTTCGCAGCGGTGCGGCGATGCATGGAAATTCTTCTCAAGCCGTGGAGATGCATCAAGAAAACAGCCGCACGAAGAGCCATATGTCGATTTTAGCAGTTCAAAGCAAAACCAAAGGGGATGATGGTCAGAGTGTTGAACATTGCAATCACTCACCCCAGTCAACTGATCTGGGTTTAATCCATCATCATTCTTTAGCTCACTCCGCCACCCCAGTTCAGACATGGCCATATGCAAATCAGTCTGAACCTGTGCCTCATGGGAACAGTCCAGCCCGAACTGCCAAGCCATGTCTTCCCTGGACCGGAAACAAGCATCCTGGGACCAGTTTTTTGCTAATCAGCCGTCATCAGCCAGGCTAGCCTGAATCCAGTGTCAAAGTGAGCAAGGGACCCGCGTCTGGGTATACCCTGGCAACTTAGGGCGAACAAAGCAAAACCAAAGGGGATAATGGACGGAGTGTTGAACATTGCAAGCACTCACCCCCAGTCAACTGATCTGGGTTTAATCCATCATCATTCTTTAGCTCACTCCACCACCCCAGTTCAGACATGGCCATATGCAAATAAGTCTGACCCTGTGCCTCATGGGAACAGTCCAGCCTGAACTGCCAAGCCATGTCTTACCTGGACCGGAAACAAGCATTCTGGGACCGTTTTCTGGCTAATCAGCCGTCATCAGCCAGGCTAGCTGAATCCAGTGGCAAAGTGAGCAAGGGACCCACGTCTGGGCATACCCTGCCAACTTAGGGCGAACAAAGCAAAACCAAAGGGGACGATGGACAGAGTGTAGAACATTGCAAGCATTCACCCCCAGTCAACTGATCTGGGTTTAATCCATCATCATTCTTTAGCTCACTCCGCCACCCCAGTTCAGACATGGCCATATGCAAATCAGTCTGACCCTGTACCTCAGGGGAACAGTCCAGCCCGAACTGCCAAGCCATGACTTCCCTGGACCGGAAACAAGCATATTGGGATCGGTTTCTGGCTAATCAGCCGTCATCAGGCAGGCTAGCCTGAATCCAGTGTCAAAGTGAGCAAGGGACCCACGTCTGGGCATACCCTGCCAACTTAGGGCGAACAAAGCAAAACCAAAGGGGATGATGGACGAAGTGTTGAACATTGCAAGCACTCACTCCCAGTCAACTGATCTGGGTTTAATCCATCATCATTCTTTAGCTCACTCTGCCACACCAGTTCAGACATGGCCATATGCAAATCAGTCTGACCCTGTGCCTCATGGGAACAGTCCAGCCCGAACTGCCAAGCCATGTCTTCCCTGGACTGGAAACAAGCATCCTGGGACCGGTTTCTGGCTATTCAGCCGTCATCAGCCAGGCTAGCCTGAATCCAGTGGCAAAGTGAGCAAGGGACCCACGTCTGGGCATACCCTGCCAACTTAGGTTCTTCATGTTTCTTCTTTCTTCCAGCTCACAAACAACAGCAACAACCTCCAGAGGCCCAAACTGGCACAGGCACCGCTTGGCAGGTCAGAACTCACAGCAGCAGAGTTCAGGGGGGCTGAGGGTGAAGTCTTTGTGTCCCTGAGACTTCAGAACAGGACCCCAGCTCACTCCAGGCCCTTGGAGATCTCCTTCAAGCAGGGGACACAGCACACAGCAAAGACCTTCTCCTTTCCTTGGCAGAAACAGCAACGGCAGGCCAACCCCAGACACACAGCAAAAGCAGTACGTCTCCTCAGTCTCCAGCTCTTCTCCTTAGCAAAGGTTCCTCTTGAATTCCAAGAATAATCTAAAGTTCGTGGGTTTTAGGTCTAATACGTATACCCAGAAATGTCTTTGTTCTCTCTGTGCAGGGGGCTTTGAGTCCAGTTCAAACCAGTTCTGCCTTCACTGGTGCGGCATGACCACAGGAGGTGGAGACAGCATTGTACAAGGGAGACAGGTTCCCTTTAGGTGCCAGGTAAATCTCCTCCTACCACTCTGTATGCAGCCAGGGTCTATTCACCTCAGGGCTGAATAATCCAGGAAGGGCCAGGCACACCTCAACACCCCCAGAGGTTGTCTACAGGGAATGCACATCCTCTGTCTCTGTCACACTGAAACCAGACAGGCAATCCCCAAACAGGCAGAGGCACACAGGATGGTTGAACAAGAAAATAGCCACTTTGTAAAAGTGGTATTTTCAAACACACAATTTAAAAACCATCTTTACTAAAAAGATATGTTATTAAATCCTGAGTTCAGGGATACCAAACTCCATTTTTCTTATTCCTATGGGAAGATATGTTAGTAAAATGTTACAAAGCATTCCCCATTCTGTTCTATGCGGCAAGATAGTATTTTACTATCAGGACATGTTACACTCACTAGTACATGCCCTACCTTTCACATACACTGCACCCTGCTCAGGAGGGTATCCTGGGCCCACCATAGGGGTGTCCTATATGTAAGAAAAGGGAAGGGTAGAGCCTGGCAAGTGGGTGCACTTGCCAAGTCGACATGGCAGTTAACAAACTGCGCACAGGCACCGCGGTGGAAGGCCAGAGACCTCTTTTCAGGGCTACTCATGAGAGTGGCACAATCAGTGCTACAAGTCCACTAGTAGCATTTAAATTATCAGCCTTGGCACACTCAGTGCACTTTACTAGGGACCTAGCGATAAAAACAAATATGCCAATCAGGGAGAACCAATCACAATATTAATTTGCACAGGGAGCACTTGCACTTTGACACTGATCAGCAGTGGCAAAGTGCCCAAAGCATCTAAGCCAGCAAAAACGAAATCCAGCACAGCATCAAAAGCACAGGTGGTAGAGGCAAAAAGTCAGGGAAAACCATGCCAAGGATGCCAGGTCTAACAACCAATATTATCACAGTGCATGAATCTACGAGAGTCACATACACAACACTGGTTTGTAGGATTGTTGGGGAAATAGGGGGCAAGAAAACTACACAATTTAGGATGTTGTCTATTTGATACTCCCTCTGGAGGACTAACGTGGTCCTATGTATCCTGGAGAGCCAGGCAGCGGAGGAGGAACATTGATTTATTCATTTGTAAAACTCACAAGTAAAGTTTTTGTTTTAAAACATGACAAATTATGTGAGTTGGATGGTGGGTCATGTATACAAGTTTATTAATGCGAAAACTGGCCAAGATTAATAGCGAAGAAAGATCATTATTATTTTTCGATTGCTTACTGGATTATGTGTAATGAGATAATTATTCCAGATCACTTCCAGCACAACACACCATGAATTAAGAAGCATTGGAAAGGAAAGTTTCTCTTACTACCATGTAGTGCCAACTGACCAGGTGCTCCTGAACATTACCAGACCATTGGAAAGAGCAGAGTTTATACCGTTATCACCTGTGCAAAGTTCTAGCAAATCCCATGTATACACTTATGTATCACATCTAGCTTTTAACGTTTCAGGGAAGAGTCCTGGTCCCATGTTCTCTACCAGAACTGCTCACAGTCACTACCAAATGAAAGGAGTAGGAGTGTTTCTTATTAATATTGAAAACAACGGTATGCATTTTGCTGTGAGACTGTGTATGAATTGCATGATATTGCTATAAAGAGCTATTTAATATAGCCTTATAGCCCGCCGTAGCGGGCTATACCGGCTGTTAAAGGCCCGCTGCAGCGTTAAAGGCCCGAGCCGAAGGCGAAGGACTTTAACAAAGCAGAGGGACTTTAAAAGCCGGTATAGCCCTGCTACGAAGGGCTATAAGGCTATTAGAACATTCTGCCACTAGAGGGCAGAATGTTCTAACAAAACAAAGCCTTCAGGGAGCGAGGGGATTGAAATCCCCTCAGGCTCCCTGAAGTCTTTGTTCACAGCCAGAGCTGTGAACAAAGACACATTGGAATGTTGGTGCTCCGGGCTTATACCAGCCATTATAAGCCCGGAGCGCTCCTTTGTTTTCAATGGAGCTTCCAACATTCCAATGTTCTAATAGGCATGCCAATCAAAATTGAACGTTATTTCTATCTGTATAATTTTGGTAAAGATTGTATCACCCAATTCATCATTCTACACCGATTTTGGTCTAACATTGTTTGCATGATCATACACGTTCTTTCTGAGATGTTTTAGACTTTCTGCTAGTTCAAGGGAGCGAAGTGACATTTGGTTCTTGTTCAGACCTTGCATTTTTCAGTTGTCCCCTTTCCCTGCCTGAATTCAATCATATGAAAGTGAGTGCATTGTCAGTTACAAAATACAGGTATGGGTACCAATATGCATTTTTTTTTACTATTACGTTGTACCAATTAAATTGCCTGGCTCTTCCTGCTAGCTTAAAGTATTTACAGGCATATAGGTTAGAGGGATACTTGTTAAAATATTTTACTCACCTCCCTTATAGCTCTGACTGCCAAGTTGCAAACTGAATGGATTAAGTTATTTCTGCGGGCGCAGCATTTGTGTGATTAATGATGGCAATGTCTAATTCTAACTAAAATGTCAGTAACTTTATTTACTTAGCAGAAATACGCAAACATATATTTTACTGTTTGCTGCTTGAGCACATGGGAATAGAATGATAGATTGCAACTTATATTGCTCGTTAAACTAAAATCAATGTTTTACTGAAAAAACCCACATCTAAATACAATAAGCATTGATGTTAATGCGTTCACCTTGCTATAAATGTGCATTTTGTTGTTTCAGACAAAATGTCAGGTTGAATAATGAAAAAACAAACACAAAAGGAGCATTAAGCTGATTATGTATGCTTTGTTATTTGCATGTATATGGCACTGAATCCTTGATTTTCCGGCAACCTAGAGGATGCAGTCAGTCAATCAATCAATCAGGGATTTATACAGGGTGGCTACTCACCTGTGAGAGTCTGAAGGCAATGGGGGGCGGGATGAGGGCTGCTGATCCGCCTGGGAGCAGGGATTGAGTCGAAGAGCCAGGTCTTGAGATCCTTCCTGAAATGAGTCAGAGACGGGGATTGCCTGAGGTAGAAAGGCTGGGTGTTCCAGGTCTTTGTGACGAGCTGGAAGAAGGATCTTCCTCTGGTTTTGGTTTTGTGGATCAGTGGGACAGTGGCCAGGGCCAGTTGGGTAGAGTGAAGGTGTCTGGTGGGTACGTGGAATGGGATGCAGTGGTTCAGATATGCAGGTCCTGCATTGTGGTGAGCTTTGTAGACATGTGTGAGATGTATAAAAGTGATTCTTTTGTTGACTGGTAGCCAGCGGAGTTCTCAAAGGTGTTTGGTGATATGGCTGTGGTTGCGATGGGGGATGTTGAGGACCAGTCTGGCTGCGGCGTTTTGAATGTTCTGTAGTTTCCCGATGTGTTTCAGAGTGACGCCGGTGCATAGTGAGTTGCCGTAGTTGAGTCTGCTGGTGATGAGTACATGGGTGAACGTCCTTCTGGATTCTGTAGGGATCCATCCGAATGTCTTTTGAAGCAGGCGGAGCGCCTGTAAGCAACGGCATTGATCTGGTGGTTCATTGTGAGCGGGGGGGTCCAGTATGATGCTGAGGTTACGTTTGTGGTCCATGGGGGTGGAGGGCTGGCAGGGTTCCCAGTGACGCATGCCACCAGGAGTTGTCCCGGCAGAGGGGTTGGGTCCCAGTATGAGTACTTCTGTCCTGTCCAAGATGAGCTTGAGGCATCTATCTTTCATCCAGGTGGCAACTGCCTTCATCCAGCTGTGGAAGTTGATTCTGGCAGCTGTGGGTTCGTTGGTGATTCAACAAAAGTGAAATGTCCTTTCTCCAACCGAGAGCCAATATCAGCCCAGCAGAGTCTTCTGTATCCCACATCTGCAGGGATCTTGAGTGACAACTACGGTGTTGAATAACTAATTTAGGTTTGATGCACAAACGTTTGCGTATCTAGGATAGGATTGGTATAATAGTAGGTGTAGGAGCATGCAAAGGAGAAGAGCATGGGTGTTCCTAGGGAACAGTCAGGGACTAGTAACTGGCAATCTAGGTAACCTACACACAGAGTGTATGCTTTGGGTAGTCATAGACCATACATTAGTGCCAACAAAGGATACCTGAAGTTTGTAAATCAGACGTGAAGAACAGATCCCTAAATTTCCTGAATCTTTAGAAAATGCAGTTTTTCAACAGAGATAATGTGTAAGTGGACCTTACATGTAATCACAAACCAATAGATATTCAACTAACAGAAATTATACAACATTTGTGTTAGATATATGCATGGAAAGCTACAATTTAAGTAGATGTTCTTGCAGTGCCTGACTGAGTTTGCAGTGTTCCTATCAGGTCTGTGGAAAGTCTGCAATTGTAAATTACATCTCTTGCGTGTTCTATTGGGAGCATTAAATGGCTCGTCAACGTGAGAGGTATGACCACCAAAAGTGTTGCTATTTATTGAGTATTCCGAAACGTTTACAGTACCATTCACACAGATCTGCAGTTAGTGTGGGAAAGTGTACAAACAATCCCCATTTTCGAGGGATGTGGAATACGGAATTATTGGTAGAGGGAAATCACATATTAAAAATAAAAAATCTATAAATAAAGTTATTTTTAAAATTTCTCTTATCTCCCAATTCTAAGCACGAATAATACAAGGAAAATACATTATATCAGAAACCACTTGTTGCAGTTTTCTCACATGCTTTAAGTAGCTTTCTTACTTTTTGGCCCCTCACAATATATGCCAGGAGGAACCCTGGAAATCTACAAGAGTCATACATTTCCTGGACTTTTCCTACTTTGTAAAATGCATTCATGTGAATTCTCCAAATTGGTAACTTAGATTGTTGAAAGGAAAGACATTGATGTCCTTGTAAAGACGAAATAAAAAAACAATGACAAATGTCCCTCAGTGTGGAGACTCAGCCCGGGTAGGATTATAGAAAAACAACTAAGAAGCAGACATGGATGTAAATATATATATTTAGATAATCAAATGCATAATGCACATTTGTTTGAAGGTTTTGTAAATAAAATATGTTGTCACAAACCTCCAAAATATGTTGGTGTATAGAAAACATCCTAGAACTTGCTTCCTTTTGATGTTGAGTCCCTATTTATTATAAAAGTTCATCAATACACAAGCTGCGTCTAGAGGAATCATACAGGTGTTTCTATACCATGAAAGGACTACAATCCGAAATACTACAAATAAATCAGGAATATGTGTATTTAATTGAGTCTGTTAGATTAAATGGTTGAATTACGAAAGGGTCAATTAATTTATGAACTGAATGATACCTAAACATGATTACTGTACGTGCAATCGGGAATACAGTGTAAGAGAATGGCAAATAGATGTAAAGGCAAACAAAGATCGTTACTTGTAGAATGAAATTCTAAATGCACAAACTTTGCAACAGAAAACGTATAACTTGATAAGTCAAAAAAATCCTAGAATGGCCATTAGAGCAATAGGCTTCAATGAATTGGATTAGAAGGGTAGTAAATCCTAGAAAATGGGTAACTTGTGATAATGGTCTGGAAACAAATCTCATTCTTGGGAGTTTAACAAAGCTAAATAGGAATCAGAGCTATCCGGGGATTTTTGTCTAATTAAGCATACGTATGGTTGACAAGGGTGTCAGCATGTTGCTGGCCTACTCAAGATATTAAAAACAGTGGAGAGGCATTAATAAGGTTGCTACTGTGAGAAATTAGGTTGCTGATTTACAGAGGTGTGAACCCTGGTCAAGCAGTAACCAAAATCAATGTCAGGTTGATGCTCAAGCCAACCCGCAATTAACCTGCACTCAACCCTCTGGTAGCTTGCCACAGAGCATTAGGCTTAATTCAGAGGCAATGTATAAAGTATTTGGGCAACCCTTTAAACAGTAAAACAGTGAAACCACTAAACAAAAATATCCCTCACCAAGTTAGAAATATAGAACTCCCTTTAATAAATAAAACAAGACCAAAACAACAATAATCCAATCAGTAGTATTGGAGACATTCAATTTGAATGGTTTATTGAAAATAGCACCAAAAGCACAAAGCGTCAATTATAGATTGACAAGTCACAAGTTTAGGCCGAGCACGATAGAGTGCAGGCTGCTACAGGGACCCACTTAGGCAAGCTGAACAAAAGTACATTAAATCCTGGTTTGCAGAGCATTGTGAGGATCCGCTTGGAGATGCGCCACACATCTTTTCCTAGAAGCAGTGAGCCTGCGGTGTGAGGGCCTGTGTCATCATCTAGGATCTCACCGATGGAGCTTATGAGGTGAAGTCCAGGGTCAAGGATGTGAGTTGCAGTCGAGGGGATGCATCAGTTCCGAAGAGCTACAAGTCCAGCATTTCCATCAAGGCTGCCATCAATGAGGATTGCATGGGTCTGCGCCGAATATGTGTTGTGCAGCCAGGCCATGCTGGTCTTTGCGTCAGGTGCAATCCACTCAGCACTGACAATTGGTCAATTCTGCTCGGATTTGTGCCATGCAGCAGTGCAGATGCGTCAGGTCCGCTGGATACACAGAGGCTGGTAGAGCACCTTAAGCTCAATTCCAAGGGTCCAGGACTGGGATCTCACCACTTTGAAGGGTAGACTCACAGTTGGCAGAGTCTATATGCAAGGTTGTTGGAAGCCTGTTGTGTTCCTGAGGCTTCAGATCAGGAGGCCAGCCAACTAGCTCTTGGAATCACTCTGAGTTCTGGGTCCAAGAGATGCAGGTCCAGTCCTTCTCAACCGTGCAAAATGGCAGCAGGGCAGCACAGCAGGGCAGCAGTTCCTTCAGAGCAGCAGTCCAGCTAAGTGGCAATCCTTTCAGCTACATAGCCATCCTTCTTCCTGGCAGAGTATTCACAGGTCCAGAATTTTCCTGATGAATTGTTGTCTGAGGTCCAGTATTGAAGTGGGGTGAAGCTTCCAGAAGATTACCTTTGAAGTGCACAAATGTCCTGCCCTCCTGGCCCTGGCTTTAGACTAACTATAGGGGGTATGAAACTGTTTGTGTGGAAGCAGGACACAGCGCAGCCAGGTGTAAGTGTGGCTGGTCCCAGCTCCTCCCTCCCATTCTTTCAGTAATGGCCCATCCAGTCACACCTAAGCTCCCCAAAGTTTTTGGCTGTCTATGAGGTAACACAAAGGGGGCGTGGCTTCGGAGCCTTAGAAGATGGCCGCTATTCCCGGGAGCTCCGGCGAGCCGTGAAGGAACGCGACCTCTGCAGGCAGCATTTCTTCGTCGAAATCGCCGAAATTGTTCATTTTGACAATCGGAACTGCCACTCTCCAGAATGATAGCTTTATTTTTTCATAGGGTGAGGCTGGAAAGTTTATTTTAATGTTTTTCCTGTTACCTCACCGTCGCGGCCGCCATTTTGTTTTTTCAACGATCCTTTGCTCCCTGCCTGCGGCTGTATGACGGTGCTGATCCATATTTGGCTGCCTTTTTTGCTAGTATTACGTTTCTTTCATCCTTTTTAAGCAGCATCTATATTACTTCATTGATGGTGTGCTTGCAGTTACTGCTCAACAATATTTCTTCGTCTTTGCTGGGCTACTATCCTCCAATTTTGACTCTGCTTTCTTTTGAAGGACTCTTAGTATATTTTTTCTCAGAACATCATGCCTCGCGGCAGTTGTAATGCCGCCCGTTCCTCCACCGAGGGCAATTTAGAGGTCTTTAACCCTTATGATGTTTTACAAGAACATACTGACGATAATACCAAAGACTATGTTGGCGCCAAGTCTATTACTCCGTCTACTCCTCGCTCAAGTACTAAACAAAATACCAAGATACCCTCTGCGTCACCGTCTACTTCTGGCAAAAGGGTGAAGGCTAACCCGCCTTCTCCCACTAGTTAATCGTCCCCGATTTCTATGGAACTCCTTCTTGATGAAATTCGTGCCCTCAAACCACATATGGAGGAAACTAATGCCAGGCTTCAGAATCTGGAAGCTAACTGGTCTCTCACTGAGAAGAGAGTTGGAGACCTGGAATTACGTGTTGACTCTGTTCAAAACATCACAGCTCAAGTTCCTCTCATATCTCAGGAGGTGGCTCAACTTAAACAACAGGTTGAAATGTTAGAAAATCGTAATAGGCGCAATAATCTGCGCATTTATGGATTGACTGAAGGTCTTGAAGGTGCCAATCCAATCTCATTTTTCAAATCCTTTTTGCCAACTCTTTTGGGTCTTGCAGAAAATCCCTCATTAAATATTCAAAGGGCACATCGTTTAGGTCCCTTAGCTCGCTCTCCTTCATCATCGTCTACTAAACCGAGAGGAGTCATCTTATACTTTCTGGAGTATACGGATCTACTCAGAGTCCTGCAGGCTGCCAAGCAACGGGGGAAAATTACTTGGAATGGTTCTGCTCTTTTCTTTGCCCAGGATTATGCTAAACCAACTGCTGACCGTCGGAAGAAATTCCTAGACATGAGACCTGCACTACGCAGTATAAACGCACGCTATGGTTTATTCCATCCATGCCTCTTTAAAGTAACTTATAACAACAAAACTACCAGTTATGAAGACCCTGCGCTGCTCCAGCAATTCCTGAACAGCTGCAGAACGGAGTCCATGGAAGTACCTCAGTCATGATGGACCTTTTCATTTTAGCGGTGTCTGTTTGTCTCACCATTAATGATATTTAATTCACCCCTCTTGTATTTTGTATCGTTATGTTGTGCTAACGTGTTCCCCCTTTTCTTCTCCTTCTCAGGTAGCGATTTTGTGGTTCTTCATCGTTCCTTGTTCTCCTCAGCTTGCCTAGCGGATGTCCCTTCCTCATCGTCGCTGTAGAGTCTCCCGTTTTAGTGGCCCATCTTCCTCATGTGGCTTCACCAACCCCGTTCTTCATTATTTTTGGTGGTATGTCTATTTGTTCTTCTATTTTTTCATTGTTCTTGTCTGTCGTTTTATACCTTTGTTTTTTGTAATAACTGCTTTTTCTCCTCTTTCTCCTTTTCTTTTTACTTTCTTTGCTTTTCTCTCTGGTCATATCTCTCCTTTAGTTGTTTTTCCTCTTGTTTATATTTGGTCCTCAATCTTTTCGTTTCATACCTTTCTACTTTTAATCTATCTTCTCCAAGTCTTTCTCTTATTTCATATTTTTTCTCCTTATTTCTTAGCTACTCCTCTAGACGCAATGCCATTTTTTCTCCAATTTTTACAAGATGCTTTGTATTCTATCACTTATGTATATATTTGACTTCCACACAACTTCTTTGGTATAAATTGTATTTTTAAATGTCGTTAAATATACTTACATGGAATGTTAAAGGATTGGGCTCTCCCATTAAACGGCAACGTGTGTTATCCCATTTAGCAAGTTTGAGAGGGGATATTGTGTTATTACAGGAGATTCATATAAAAGAGGTTGAAATTGCCAAACTACGTCGTAATTGGGTGGGTCATGTTTTTGCATCTCCTGGTTCAGGAAAACGTAATGGTGTTGCTATTCTTTGTCATAAACGCTTAAATATCAAAGTTATACACCAAGCCAATGACTCTGATGGTAGATGGGTGAATGCATCTTTGTTAATTGATAACATCCCTATAACTATTTTTAATGTGTATGCTCCTACCACACAGGACAAGCTATTTTGGCCACAGATGCTCACCTCATTGATGCAATCCTCTGATGACTATCTCATTCTGGGAGGGGACTGTAACACAATTGTGGACCCTCTTATTGATCGTCGCTCCAATTGCCATTTCTTTCCCTCTCTGATGCACACTCAATTCACTTCTACTATTTCCCAACGGTCTCTTGTTGATTCCTGGAGACTCTGCCATCCTACACTTAGGGAATACACATACTACTCACCAGCCCACTCCTCCCAATCCCGGATCGACTACATTTTTATTTCTAAAGCCTTGATTCAGCATATTACCCATTCTGAAATAGGTTCTATCTTAATCTCTGATCACGCTCCAGTTTCCTTGCACTTAGATTTACTCCCTCCCGTAAAAGGTACTAGGAGATGGCGGTTTAACAACTCTCTTTTACTAGATCCTAAATTTACCCCAGCTTTTCTTGAGTTCTCATCCTTGTTTTTTACCGAAAATGAATCTCCTATGATTTCTCCTCAAGTGTTATGGGACACTTTTAAAGCTGCCTCTAGGGATTTCATTATTTCTTTTGTCTCTCATAAAAGGCGTGTCGCTTCCCAGTCTTTACAATCGATTAACCTACAAATCAAACAAATTTTCGTTTAATAAAGTCTCTACTGAATCTGCAAATTTATGTTTACTTAAATCTAGTGCCAAATATTATACTGCTCAGAATAAAGCTGGCAATCTTCTTGCCAAATACCTTAAAGTTAAGAGAGAGCGCACAAGAATTGAATCTATTATTTCCTCATCTAACGTCACACTCCATAAAGATGAGGATATTCTGATGGAATTTACAAATTTTTATCAAAAGCTTTATACTCCGGAATCTCCTCCCTTGTCAACTGATATAGATCAATACTTATCCTCTATTCCCTCCCCTTCTTTTCCAGACATTGACTTTGCCCCCTTGGAAGCTGATATAAGTCCTAAAGACATTCAAGATTCCATTCAAGTGCTTAAAAAAGGCAAAGCTCCTGGGCCAGATGGTTTTACGATCGAATTCTACTTACATTTTTCCAAGTTGCTTGTTCCTAAACTTCATCAACTGTTCTCATTCTTTATATCTTCCAAAAAATCTGAAGGCTCCTTTCAGGAAGCCTTAATTTGCCTCCTTCCTAAAGAGAATAAGGATCATACCCTATGTAAGAATTATAGACCCATCTCTCTAATTAATCTGGATTACAAAATCTTTGCAAAAATTCTAGCGCTCCGTCTCGATAAAATTTTACCTCACTTGATTGGTAAGGAACAATGTGGTTTCGTTAAAGGCCGTCACCTCTCTGATAATACTCGACTCTTTTTTAACATATTAAGTAAGTCTCATTCCTACCCACACTCTTTAGCTGCTATTGCACTGGACGCCGAAAAAGCTTTCGATAGGGTTAATTGGCAATTTATGTTTGCAGTTCTTGCTTGGTTTGGTTTTGGTCCGAAATTTCTTGCATACATCTCTTTATTATACTCCTTTCCTAGATCCTTTATATTAGCTAATGGCCTTGTCTCTTCTTCGTTTCCCCTATTTAGAGGTGCCCGACAAGGTTGTCCCCTTTCTCCTCTTCTTTTTATTTTAGCATTAGAACCTTTTTTGACAAAGCTCCGAGAAAATAACAGTATCACCGGCTTTCCATATGGGGATAAGTATTTGAAACTTTCGGCCTATGCGGACGACATACTTTTATTCATTTCTAATCCTAAATCCTCTATTCCATCCTTTTTATCTGAAGTTTCTGGGTTTGCGAAGGTATTGGGTTATAAATTAAATGTGGACAAATGTGAAATCCTTCCGCTAAATAAATTTTGTTTCCACGTAGATTTTTTGGCCTCATCTTTTCACTGGAGCCCGACTCAGATTAAATACTTAGGTTTGTGGTTTAAACCCTCTATTAAAGACACTGTCGCACTTAATCTTAAAAACTTATTAGCAACTCTAAAGGATTCTACAGCTCGGTGGCATCCTCTGTTTTTATCTTCGTGGGGTAGATTAGATTCTATTAAAATGATGTTAGTTCCGATAATTTTGTTCTATCTTTCTAATCTTCCAATTAATATACCTAAATCCTCCTATAAAAATATTTACTCCATCTTATCAAAATTCCTATGGCATCATAAGAAACCTAGGATGTCTTTTGCCAGACTTAAATGCCCTAAGCAATTAGGTGGAGTTAATTTTCCGGAGTTTGCTACTTATCATACCTCATTTTTTCTTCAGCACTCTGTTTCCCTTTTATCTGATCATAAATCTGATATCCTTTCTCAACCTCTGTGGGTAGACATTGAGTCCTCTTTCTTTCATCCTTTCACCTTTGAAGAATTTGTGTCATTGTCCCGCATTCCCAAGGACTTTTCCCTTCCCATTCTTAAAAATTCTCGGAAAACGTTTTCTCCTCTTTTTGTGGATGGTTCTGATGATCGCTCACGTTTCTTGCATTCTCCCCTATGGTATAATCCCCTTATTAAACTAAAAAATAGGATGCTTTTTTGGAAGGACTGGAGAGATCTTGGTCTTAACTGGACTTATCAGCTTTTTCATGAAGGTACTTGTGTCTCCTTCAGTACTCTTCAATCTCGTTTTTCTTTACCAGTTTCCTTTGAACCTAAATATAATCTACTACGTGTGGCTGCACAGAGTAGCTATGATTCCCTCTCCTCATCTATCACTCACACTCACCCTCCTCCTCTTCCTCTCCCTTACTTACTTGCTTCTTCTTCTGCTTCCCAAATCTATAGAAAGTTGAGAGAGGTTCCTGCTACTCAGGATAAATCCAAAGTAGAATCTGATTGGGAGTCAGATTTAGAGGACTCTTTCTCTGCTACCGTGTGGCAGAAAATTTGGATCAAAATAAGGAAGTCGTCTAGAGCAGCTAATACAACTCAAACGTTATTTTTTATCTATAATAGACTTTTAATTACTCCTGCTAAATTGAACATGATTGACCCTTCCGTGCCTTCTACCTGTTGGACTTGTTCAGCCTCACTGGCAGACCTTAAACATATGTTATTTACATGCCCAGCGATTTACAAATTTTGGAATGACGTGTGGCGGCAGATCAACAAAATCTTTTCAACACATTTCCCCTTTACTCTTTCACATATTTTCTTAGGCAGTCTCTCCGACATATGGTCCTTCCCCATTACAGATACTTCCATTATTGATTTACTTATAGCTGTGGCGTTTCAACAAATCACTAAGTCTTGGAAGGATGCCTCAAATGTTTCTTTTCAAGCTTGGTGGTATGGGGTTTGTTACCACCATAGATTGGATAGGGCCTATGTATATCCCATTACACTTGCTATTAAACGTGATATATTATGGGTGCCAATCACGAACTTTTTAAATGAAGTTGCACGTTCTCTACCCCTACACAATCCTCGTATGGAAGAAGTTCCCAACCCTCCTTGAACATATTTCTGTTGAATTTAAGCATCTATACATATAAAATGTTTTGTATTTCTAAGTATTTCATACATTGTTACTGGAGAAGTCTTTCTATACCCAATTGTACCTTTATACTTCCTATGCATGCGTTTTATACAGTAATAATTATGCTTTTTGCGTATCTATTTTGTTCTACTATTTGACAATCTCTTTTTCCTTTTTATTCCCCTCCCTTATTTCTTCCTTTCCTCCCCTCCTGTAGGACAATACCCCTTTTTAGTTGAATTTAACCATGCTGTTTTATTATAATTCTGTTGTATTTAAATTTCAATAAAATTTTCTTTAAAACTCAAAAAAAAAAAAAAAATGAGGTAACACAAAGCCCAACTGCCATCCACACTTAGTCATGTAAC
Organism: Triturus cristatus; assembly: GCF_964204655.1. Classification (NCBI taxonomy): domain Eukaryota; kingdom Metazoa; phylum Chordata; class Amphibia; order Caudata; family Salamandridae; genus Triturus; species Triturus cristatus. Next base: position 974,363,936 of record NC_140593.1, read on the forward strand.
CCAGAGTTATGGCACACATCCATGGATGTGCTGGAAGTGCTCCTTTACACTACGGCTTATGTTGCAGCCCCTTAGCTGGGCTGCAGCCCAAGCCGGCGTGAAAAGGAGCACTTTCCAAAAGCCAGCCTAGTAGTAGTCGCATTCTAATGCAGCAGTCAGACTGGCCATTATCGTAATAAGGGAAATTGGTGGTGATGGAGATAAACATGGAAGAGGTAGGGAATAATATTAAAAAATGAAAGTAGTAAAGTCTGAGGGCTCCAAATGATAGCTGTGTAGTACAAAGAAACTCAGAAGAAATAGCGAAAAGAGTAAGACAGTCAAATACAGAGGTGAAAGAATGTGAGATAAATTCATTGGGAAACATGTGAACAATGAGAGTGGAAAATAACAGGTAGCAGTGGCAGAGAACATATGATGGAGCTATGATAATAAGAGAGTGAAAGTTGGATGTACGAGAATATGGAGGTATGGCTAAGAGACATGCAGAGATGGCAAAGCAGGATACATTGAGAGAGGAAAACTGTGAAAAGAAGTATGACTGTAAGAGGCGTTGATAAAAGGAAGACTGGAAAGAAAGGTGATAAGTTAAGGAAAGGAGGTGAGAGATACTGAGGTAGAACTGTGAGAGAGGAGATGAAACAAAGCAATGACGGATGACATGATATAGGTAGAAATATAATCTGTGCCTTATTAAACTTGTACTAAATAAGTTTCTGATTTCAGTAATATACTTCCTGTGATGTCTCCAGGGTCAAATGTCACATGAAATTACTTCCTCGGAAGACATCAAGAGCCATATGATATAATTTCTTCTGCTGTCATTGAGGTCAAAGTGCATGTGATACCACTTCCACTACAGTTGACATTTTGATTAATTGATGTCCATGGAAGAAGTGTGAATACAATTACTCAGTCACTTTAAATGTTTCATAGTGGCTGACTGATGAATTTATCCATGTATACATGTGCTCACTCTGTCACACAAAAACAGATGTTGCTGAGTCAGTTTATTTGACCAGTTTCACATTAACAAACTTGACAGTGTATTCCAATCTTACTTGCCCTCATTTTGTCATTCCTGTCCGTTCCTTACTTATTTTAGATTTGCTCTTTTAATTTATAGTTATGTTTATGCCATAGAAATTTTCCATACAAACATATTTTCATACACTGCAAAAAACACACACATGCGGATAGGCAGAAAAATACAGGCCATCAGTCTATTTCCAAATTCATGGTATAGTCACTCAAAATGTGACAGTTTATGCTGAAGACAGAGTTCATTCCATGCACACATGGGTGAACTGCACTGCAGGAGCTTGGCTGTGTTGTGAGACAGCACACTGCTAGCTTTCCCAATTGGGCATTTATAGCATCATGCAGAGGAACGTGTTTTGAAGCACCGTAAATCAGTCCTTAAGGTGTCCTACAGAGTGGTTGTGGCTTAAATCTTCTATTTTCTAATACAAAATGCGAAATCTTCTTCCTTGCTTTTAATTCATGACATAAATGTGTTTTAATGAGCTTTGTAAAGTCTGGCCTAGAGAGAACTTTATTTGACATACCATTTTCATACCATTTTCATGTTTTCCCACAAAAAAATCCTTATAGAAATACATACATAAACACGTGCAAGCGGTGCTTCCAGGCAGCCATCATCATTCACTGAACTGGTGATATGTCCTCACATTTTGTTTCTGCTCCTCAAAGCATAAAAGCCCATAGCACTGTATTATGCATTTTCATTGTTTGCGCCAGGGCACACCTATTAAAAAGTGTGCCCTGTGCAAACAATGAAATTGCGCCCTATTACGGTGAATGCGCTTCTCCCAGTGCAGCCACAAACTTGCATTGCCCCTATGGCAGCGCATTCATGTGAAAACACAGAGTGGCTGCTTGCAGCTGCTCCATGCTTACACAGTGCAGGCAGCACCCACCAGCACTTTTACAGGGCATTAGAGATCCCCTTGCAGGTGGGTGCAGTCAATGACTGCACCTGTCTGCAAGGGGATGTCTTGGTGATCCATAGGACCCCTTCCCCCCCTCCAGAGGGCTGACCTCAGGGGGCACACTCACAGTAGTGCACTGTAAGTGCACCTCGTGAGAGCATCTTTGCCTCTGCGCCTGCGTCGGTAATATGGCGTGGGCGCAGAGGCAAAGGAATTCCCTCATATGCTGCCTTCAACACGTACAAACAGTGAGTCACTGCACTACGTAATACCCCCCACCGAACCATACAGACACTCAGACACTCATACTGATACTCAAAAAACCAACTAATAACCTATATAGACACTCATGTAGCTACTCACCAACCCATGCAGCCACTTATACACAAAGTGAGAGACTGATACAAATATTTAAATATTTAAACATTACTCACTAAGCCATGTATGAATGAGTGACTCACTGTTTGTATGTGTTGAAGACAGCATTTGTGCAGGACTGTATGGGTGGAAGAGTGTGTGCATGGGTGTGTTAGTGAGTGAATGACTGTCTCAGTAGTGTCTTTATGAGTAACTACATATGTTTTAAACTAGTATATGTGACTATTGGTGTATATAAGTGAGTATATGTGAGAGTGAGAGATTGAAAGAGTTCCTGTATGAATAAGTATGTGTTTCTATAAGTGATTGTTTAAAAGACTAAGTATGTGTAAGTTTCTATAGAAGTAAGTTTGGTGGTGTGTGTATAACTGTATATGCAAGTAAATGGATGTTTGATTCTTTATTAGCATGAGTGACTATGTGTGTGAATAACTCTATGGATGAGTGGCGTTGTATAACAGGATGTAAAGGTGTATGAGTACATATGATGAGTGAGTACATGTATGAGTGACTGTATAGGACTGTTGGTGAATGAGTGGATGTGTATGTGGATCTTAGAATTACTGAATAGGTTGTTGTAACTGGTATTGGTATGTCCATTGTTTTGAAAATTTTAGTTTCTATTTTTGAATGTGTGTATCAAAGGTTATATTAGGGGGAGAGGAGGTCTGCCACTCTATCACAAGGATGATGTCATCAGTGATGTCATCAGTGATGTCATTTGAGATGTCATCAGTGATGTCATGAGTGATGTCACTGACCATGTCATGAGTGATGTAATATGTGACGTCATCAGCAGTGCATTGCGGGCGCGCGAGTTATAGTTAGCTGAACTAACTATAACGGGGGAATTTCAATGGTTTTGTACGAGCGAAAAGTCCAGCTAACTATAACGGCCCTGAAACCTATGTTTTTTTCAGTGAATTTCTAAGGTTTTTTAAATGCTAAATCCTAACTATAATGTGCCTGAAACCTATGTTTTTTTCAGTGAATTTCAAAGGTTTTTTAAATGCTAATTTCTAACTATGCCTACGGAGATAGGACATGTGAAGAAAGAAGAAAAAACGCACAGAAAGAAAAAAAAGAAATGCAGAAAGAAGCAACAGAAGTCCTCAAAGAAGAAGAAAAGTGCAGGAAGAAGGATAACGTGCAGAAAGAACAAACAGAAGAGCAGAAAGAAGCCTTGTTGCAAAATCATCCTGTACCCTCAACTTTTTCAGACGGATACTGGTGGTAACTGAGTCTGACTAACCAGTCCTAGAGCCAGTGCTATGTTAAAAGACACTCAGAATACAGTGAAAACACTTACATACACTAGGGAACACTATGCGTTGGGGTCCCCCTGTGATTAGCATGACCTCCTCTGTAAGCCCCTAGTATATAATAGGGCAGGGGATTAAAACTACCTCTTAAAACGCGCCACAGGGTGTGTTTGCATACGTCACCTCAGGCCCCGTCTCCTCCCTTCCCCACTGTGTAAACACGCCCTGTGGCCGTTTTAAGTTGGGAGATTAAGTCTCCTTGAATCCTGAGGGTCCCTAGGGTCCAACTAGACCACTAGGTACCTCCAGTAAGCGCCACAGATCTGCGTTGCAGAGAGATGTAAAAAGGGGCACGGCCTAGACCACCTCTCTTCAACGCAGTGCAGTGGCGCTTACTGGAAGCACCTGGTGGGCTAGTTGGCCCCCAGGGTCCCTCAGGATTGAAGGGGAATTATTTCCCCAACTTAAAACGCGCCATAGGGCTTGTTTGCACACGACACCTCAGGCCCCGTCCCCTCCCTTACCCACTGTGTAAACACGCCCTGTGGGCGTTTTTTAAGTTGGGAGATTAAGTCCCCTTGAATCCTGAGGGTCCATAGGGGCAAAATAGCCCACTAGGTACGTCCAGTAAGCGCCATTGCAGAGAGGTGTAAAAAGGGGCACGGCCTGAACCACCTCTCTGCAACGCAAAGCAATGGCGCATACTGGAAGCACCTGGTGGGCTAGTTGGCCCCCAGGGTCCCTCAGGATTGAAAGGGAATTATTTCCCCAACTTAAAATGCGCCACAGGGCGTGTTTGCACACGTCACCTCAGGCCCCGTCCCCTCCCTTCACCACTGTGTAAACGCGCCCTGTGGCCTTTCTAAGTTGAGAGATTAAGTCCCCTTGAATCCTAAGGGTCCCTAGGGTCAAGCTATCCCACTAGGTACCTCCAGTAAGCGCCACAGAGCTGCGTTGCATAGAGGTGTAAAAAGGGGCATGGCCTCAGAACACCTGTCTGCAACGCAGCTCCCTGGCGCATACTGGAGATACCTGTTGGGCTAGTTGGCCCTCAGGGACCCTCAGTATTGAAGGGGAATTAATTCCCCAACTTACAACTGTCCAGGGGGCGCATTTGCAGAGTGCTGCAAGGAGGGGGCGTGGCCTCAGGCGCGATGCCTGTCTTTTATTTATTTTATTTTTTTAAGAAGGAGGGCTGTGTGGCCCCCCTTCTTTTTCTAATTTATTGGCCCTGGGGAACCGATCCCCCAGGGCCTGCATCCCAATTTTTATTTGTTGAAAAAATAAATTTGGAAGGGGGCTGCGTGGCCCCCCACCCAAGGCCTTAATCGGCCCCGGGGACCCCAACCCCCGGGTCATGGCCTTTTTAAAAAAAAATTCTTTAGGAGGGGGGCTGCGTTGCTCCGCTCCTCAGGCCACTTATGGCCCCAGGGACCCCATCCCCCGGGGCCAGCCTTTGTTTTTTATGATTTAAAAAAAATATATATTTATAGAAACACCTAGGACATGCTGGACAAACCGTATGTACCTATCACCATGACGATTTGCGTGATATTCATTAAAAGGCGACTATGCATACAATGAATCCACGTGGAATGTATTTACACCGTTAGTGAAGCTCTGACGTGTCTGACGCCCTACCGTGCCTAATCCCGGCGCCCCCACTGGTGGGTACTCTCCAAGTAGACACCCTTGTTGTTTATTTATACAAACATGGGTAGCTATTGACGGGCACATTTAATACACACGCACACCAAGCCATTCAAAGGGGATTCGACAAAAATTCGACCAAACTATGCAAGAAACCCCCCTCACGGTTAATAAAACGCACATCCAGCGCCGGATGTGTAATACTTTTTATTTTACTCTCTGGAAAGGAGACGAACCTCACTTGAGAGTCACAGCGTGCTCCTGGCTGAGCCCAAAGCTGTGTTACACCCACCAGTGCCCGCCGAGTGCCACACACCTCTGTGGTGTATTCCACCAGCTAGTGCGTATGCTATGACACTCTCTAGCCCATGTGCACTGTAACACCACCCCGTGAATATGTCATGCCACACTTGCCTTCACACGGGTTATATTGCCCCATCTAACATGCCTTCCTCTATGCCTATGTTATAACGCACAGCGCTATGCCATACATATTACAATCTGGGATCCATATTTTTGTCACAGTGCATATGCAACGTTACACTCCCCAGCACATATTTCATATTACAACTTTAGAGACTAGTTAGGTTACACAACACTGCCCTGTGCATATTACACTACAAGGTGGATATCGCATAGCACGCACTAGTGCCTGTGCTATCTCGCGCTCTCCAATGAATCTGTCATTGCGCACAATGTATTGCATATTATATTTCACGTCCGGTTCATCTTATATCACACTTTTTGGTGCATAGTTTATACCATATACTATATCTAGTTTTCATTTTCAATCGTGCTCTCAGGACTATGTTCTATATAACACTGCGTCCACCTACCCTTTTAACAGGTATTACATTTTGCGATGGGGGGTGGAGGGTCAGGGGGTGTTTCTGCCAAGTGAGCCCGGAGTCACAGTCACAAACGTCCTCTTCTTCCTGAATAAAAGTGAGATTATGCTGCATACTTGTTCATATTTTAAGTAGTTCGCACAGACACACATTTTAAAAACAATAAAGTTCCTAATACCCACCTTCTCTGAACAGTTAGTTTGCTGCCCCATCCACCTCCTCCCTATCCTCTGTTGTCTGAATCCATGGACTAGCCTCCTCCCTCCTGCCATGCATGGTCTGATGTGCTGCCACCGTCCTCCATTTAGCATGATGTACCAGTCCACGCCTCCTGCCCTCCATTTCCCAATTCTATGGCCCATCATTGACATCCTGCTTAGCCTCTGTGCTTAGCTTGCTGCCCCTATTCTCCTTCCCCCTGCTCTCCGATGTCTTTGTGCATGCCCCTGCTCCATCCTTTTTGCCCACCATGTTCCATGGACCTGCCACTCCTATCTACTCTGAGTGTTCTGTTGAGCTGCCACTCCCCTCCCACCTGCCTAGCATTGTCAGATGACTGTAACCTGTCCCTGCCACCTCCATCCTGCCTGTCCACATGCCATGCCCCTATCCCCTTCCTCCTGTCCTCCATTGTCAATTTTACTGCCACACCCTTCTGCCCTCCCTGGTCTGTTGTGCTGCAACTGTTCCTCCTGCCTGCCCCACGCGGTCTGTTGTGAGCCCCCTTCCCCTGAACGCTCTTGTCTGTGCCCAGGTCCTGACCCTCCCTTCTATCCTCCATGGTCCTTTGTGCATGCCCCTGCACCCTCCTTCTTGCCCATCATAGCCATTGTGCTGCCACTAACCCTCCCGCTTGCCATGCAGGTCTTCTGTGCTGCCATGGCCCCTCCCACCTCCCCGGTGTGGTCAGCTAGCTACCCCTGACCCCCTCCCACCTTCCCTACATGGTCTGTGTGTATGCCATCATAGTCTCACTGTTGCTCTCCATGGTGTGTCTTGTTTCTAGTGCCCATCCTGCCTGACCTCCATGGTCATCTTGCTGCTCCTGCCCCCTTGCCCCCAGCCCTCTGTTTTCATGTGCAGACCCCTATTCCCTCCCTCCTGGCTTGTCTGTTACATTGTAATGCCCCTGATCCGTCCCTCCTGCCCTTTATGGTCTGTTATGCTGCAGCTTTCTCTCCTGTCTGTCCATTATGTTCAGCTAGCTACCATTGCCTCTTTCCGCTCTGTTCTCTGTTGTCCATGTGCATGGTCCTGTCCCCTCCCTATTGCTTTCTATGGATTGTTGTGCTGCACTCCCGTCCCGCATGCCCTGTGTGGTGTATTGTGCTGCTGCAAACCCTGATGCCTGCCCTGTAGGGTCAGTTTGGTGCACCTCTCCATGTCCCTCCTGTCCTCTGTTATCTGAGTCCATGTCCCTACCCCAATTCCTCCTGTCGACCATGATCCAATGTACCATACTTGCGAACATTTTGAACTTGGTAAGAGGGAGATTTTGAAAAAAAACTGGGATATTGATTTTCCCCTTTGAGTTACATTGAAAAAGAGGAGATTGTAGACAGGAGACAGATCAAATAAAGCCCATTTGAGCTTAAAAACATTGAATGTTTCCTGGCTGGAATGGGTCTGTTGGCATGTATGGTTGTATTACCACTGCCTCTTCCTTCTGCTCACAATGGTCTATTATATTGCTACAGCCTCTCTTACCAGTCCTGTATTGTTGGTTTGTTGCCCCTGCCCCCCTTTCCACTGCCCTCCATAGTCTGTTGTGCTGCCACTGCCCTTCCTGCCTGCCCAGTGTGGTCAAATTGTTGCCTCTGCACTCTCCTACCTGCTTTCAATTCTCAGAGTCCGTGCCCCAATGAACAACTAGATTGCTAACATTCTATATTTATTACAAAAGTGTGGAACGCCTGACGTCATCTTGATGTAATCAAAACTGTAATACCTAGAGCATTTCCTTTAGAAATTACATATATGAGAGGGTCTTATTTGCATTAAAATTATGGTTAGTGCTCTAAAAAACTAAAATGAGGACATATTTTCTGAGTTTTCAAATAACGACAAAGAACTTTTAAATTATTTGTAATCTTTATGTTTTTTTATCCAGTTGACCACTTGATTAAATGTTGCACCTAGGGGAGAGGATGTGGTGTTACTTCCAGAGTTGCAGACTTTGCAACTGGGGAAACAGGTTGGAGTTTCTGCTTCAGCTCAACATTCTGTGATTCTGGTCAAATCACTTAATCTCCCCATGTCTGCAACCAAAATGAATTTGATCTTGTGTGATGTAACCAAAGCTCATTTAAAGCACTCCAATACCTGACAAGTCTGCACTATGTAAAACTGCAAATACACAAAAAATAAGTGTTTTGCACACTTCTGTCATTGGGCTACATGTGGGCTACATCTGGGTGATATTTGTGCTGCATTTAGGCTCTTTTGTCTCTGGTGGCCATCTTGGGAGATTTATTTGTTATGAAGTTTCCTAATTTCCTCATTTACTGCAGTCTCCTCAGTAGGAAATGCTTTCAGTTTTTTACTTTGATTCCCTCAAGAAGGTATTCAGATATGTCACACATTTGCCATAAATTCTGAATGTTAGCACTATAGTTGCTCACTAGATCACTGTAGTAAAGCTACTGCTCACCACGGAAGTCTACTGCTGGTATTAAAAGTGCATGTTTCAGTTTGCATATCAGAATTTTTTAAGGAAATAGAAGAGGATTTGAGAAGTCACTCAAAATGTGCCCTAATTTTTCTTTCTTCAGCACTAATCATAATTTCTATGGCAAAATGAACCCCCTCATTGTGTTCCTTTTTAAATCAAATGTTTTAAGTGTTACCAGTTTATTCCAATCAAGATGGCTTCAGGTGTGCCATACTTTTGTCATAAGTAAGACAGTAAGCGCTCTAGTTGTTCTTAAGAACATTCTGGGCCATTCTGTCATTGGGCTATACTTGGGCTACATCTGGGTGATATTTGGGCTACATTTGGGCTCTTTTGTCTCTGGTGGCCATCTTAGGAGATTTATCTGTTATGAAGTTCCTTAATTTCCTCATTTACTGCAGTCTCCTCAGTAGGAAATACTTTCAGTTTTTTTACTTTGGTTCCATCAAGAAGGCATTCAGATGTGCCACATATTTGCCATAAATTCTGAATGTTAGCACTCTAGTTGCTCATTAGATCACTGTAGTAAAGCTACTGCTCACCAGGGAAGTCTGCTGCTGGTATTCAAAGTGCACGTTTCAGTCTGCATGTCAGAATTTTTTTATGAAATAGAAGAGGATTTGAGAAGTCAAAATGTGCCCTAATTTTTCTTTCTGCAGCACTAATCATAATTTCTATGGCAAAATAAACCCCCTCATTTTGTTCCTTTGTAAATTAAATGTTTTAAGTGTTACCACTTTATTCCAATCAAGATGGCTTCAGGTGTGCCATACTTTTGTCATAAGTAAGACTGTTAGCGCTCTAGTTGTTCGTTAGAACACTCCGGGACATTCTGTCATTGGGCTATACTTGGGCTACATCTGGGTGATATTTGGGCTACATTTGGGCTCTTTTGTCTCTGGTGGCCATCTTGGGAGATTTATTTGTTATGAAGTTTCCTAATTTCCTCATTTACTGCAGTCTCCTCAGTAGGAAATACTTTCAGTTTTTTACTTTGGTTCCATCAAGAAGGCATTCAGATGTGTCACACATTTGCCATAAATTCTGAATGTTAGCACTCTAGTTGCTCATTAGATCACTGTAGTAAAGCTACTGCTCACCAGGGAAGTCTGCTGCTGGTATTCAAAGTGCATGTTTCAGTCTGCATGTCAGAATTTTTTTATGAAATAGAAGAGGATTTGAGAAGTCACTCAAAATGTGCCCTAATGTTTCTTTCTGCAGCACTAATCATACTTTCTATGGCAAAATGAACCCCCTCATTTTGTTCCTTTGTAAATTAAATGTTTTAAGTGTTACCAGTTCAAGATGGCTTCAGGTGTGCCATACGTTTGTCATTAGTAGGACTGTTAGCGCTCTAGTTGTTCTTTGTAACACTCTGGGAAGCTGCAGTAGAACACAAAGGAATCAACTGAAGGTCTCTGCCCTTGTTGGATGTACATGTTTTACTGAGAATGTCAGACTTCATTCTCACATGGCTGAGAAAGATAATGTGAATTTACCGAAAATATGCTCTCAGTTTAGCTTATGGCTCACCTTCCAAACTTCTGTGGGAAAAGCATGAGAAATTAGTTTTCTCTCAAACATGATTCATGATATCACAGCAGAAGGCTTTTTCACATGGTAAAATCACCTTAGAACACACCACAATTCCTAAAATGAGTATAGTACCATCAACAAATGATTTAAAATGTAACTAAAGTCTTAAAACCTTCTATTAACTGCAATGCTTTTTAATGAGGTGTTATCATGTATATCGGTCCCAAGATGGCTTCCAACACTTCTTGGATGGTGTACTGACAGCCAATCAGATATCACGATGAGATGTGTGGTTAGGCTCCGCCCAGATATATCTATCTTTTTAACTCTAATTTTCTCAGGAACTACTAAACGGATTTACACCATTTAAGCAAAAGGCACGAGTCTGAACTGAGGACTACCTCTTTGACAAATTTGGTGTAGTTCCGTTCAGCAGTTCGGGATGTAGCTGCGTCAACAGGTCCTATGGGAAAATGCATGGGGAAAATGCGTTTTGGGACCCCCCTTTTTTCTCGGCCCCCGCTTGACGAATCACCGTGAAATTTTCAGGATAGGAGCGGACCGGAGCTGGCCAAAAGTTTGGAAAATTTCACGAAGATTCGTCAATCGGCGCCAACGTTATTCCAAATAGAATGTTGCAGATTTCCTATGGAAAATAGGTCCTAACTATAACTACCTACTGGCGACTGCCAGTAGGTAATATATATATAGTTAGGACCTATTTTCCATAGGAAATTCGCAACATTCTATTCCCAATAACTTTGGCGCCGGTTGATGAATCTTCGCGAAATTTTCAAAACTTATGGCCTGCTCTGGTCCGCTCCTATCCTTGAACGTGTTTTCCCCATGCAATTTTCCATAGGAAACTTTAGACATGGCTACAGCCCGAACTGCTGAACAGAATTACCCCAAATTTGGCAAAGAGGTAGTTCTTGGTTCAGTAAGAACCCTTTTTGTTAAATGGTGTAAATCCGTTCAGTAGTTGCTGAGAAAATGATAATGAAAAAAGTTTTGATATCTATGGCTGCGTACGATCCGCACACCTTTCCGGATCAAGAGCTGTATGCTAATTGGCTGTCAACACTCCAAACTAGGAAGTGTTGGCAGCCATCTTGTGCCTTGGTAGAACCAAGGCACAAGAAATGAGTAAAAGAAATGCGCAAAATGCTAAAAGGGGGCAGGGTAGAAACACCCTGACCCCCTAGGCCTGCTTAGGGGGTCCCACAAGGACCCCCAGGGCAAAAAACAGGAAAAGCCGCAAAAAAAAAAAATTACGTGCCGGCTCCCGAGCTTCGTTACTATTTAACCCCCGGGGGGGGCAAGTCATGGCAATATGTTTAATTTTTATAAATGTAATGGACTGCCACCCCCGGGGCTTTTATAAAATATGTGCGGGGGGCTCACAGCCCCCCCCAGCCCCGGGGACCGCCACCCCCCGGGGCTTCAAAAATCATTGGGAGGGGGGCTCAAAGGCCCCCCCCGGGGCTTTAAGAATATATTTGCGGCGGGTCTCTGGGACCCTTAGTATTGAAGAGGAATTAGGTGAGGTGACGAGTGCAAACACGCCCTGTGACGTGTTTTAAGTTGGGGAAATAATTCCCCTTCAATCCTGAGAGCCCCTGGGGGCCAACTAGCTCACCAGGTGGTTCCAGTAAGCACCATTGCACTGCGTTGCAGAGAAGTGGTCCAGGCCGTACACCTTTTAACACCTCTCTGCAACGGCACTTACTGGAGGTACCTAGTGGGCTAGTTTGACCCTAGGGACCCTCAGGGGCTTACAGAGGAGGCCATGGTAATCACAGGGGCATCATCAGTGATGTCATTTGAGATGTCATCAGTGATGTCATGAGTGATGTCACTGACCATGTCATGAGTGATGTAATATGTGACATCATCAGCGGGCGCGCGAGTTCTAGTTAGCTGAACTAACTATAACGGGGGAATTTCAATGGTTTTGTATGAGTGAAATGTCCAACTAACTATAACGCCCCTGAAACCTATGATTTTTTCAGTGAGTTTGTAAGGTTTTTTAAATGCTAATTCCTAACTATAATGTGCCTGAAACCTAGGGTTTTTTCAGTGAATATATATATAGTTAGAACCTACATATAATGGAGCAGTATTATATACCTAATTTCTTTGCCACACCTGAAGTTATGAAATGCTGTAGTTTTGAGAAAAAAAAAGAGTACTGGCTACCTATAATCAAATACACAGACATAGAAAAGTTAAAGAACAATATTTTGAAATGGCCAAAAATATGTGCAATTTGTCTCTACTTTGCGAAGGCAGATATCCTATTTCAGCAGCCTTGGCCTTCACTTGTCAACATTCGAGCAGGCTTAGGATTTCTTTCAGTCTCTGTTTCTTTCTTCGCTTACATTTGCGGCTTTAATGGGATCATCCATGAATAATATGAATCCCTTTAATGTACAGTAATCACATAATTGCTTGAAAGCCATTCTCGCGGATCAGCTGCATAATTCATTTAAGTGTAGATTCTGACATTCATAGAAAGACCATTTTGTAGCGTCAGCATGCCACTTCTCATAAGATAAAGTGAAAGGAACCACTCGTGGTTGTAGGGAAAAGAATTGAGCCAGGCTAAAAGGTTTATGAAGCTGAAATTCACGTATTTCACACTGGACGCATTTTGCTATTTTTTGCCAGAATTTGGTCATTCTATTTTGCGTAATTGTTGCCCATGGGAGCCTGGTTCAAGTAGAAAATATCTCACAGAAACAATACAACAGTGTCCAACAGACATTTTCTGCTGCAACCAGTCTCCTGCTGGCATCTTCTGGGGGTGGGGTACAGTTTGTAAAACATGACCTTCACTTCAGTTTTCATACAAGATACTCTGTAAGCACATTTCTCTCAATACGAGGAATTTTGCGATAGTTTTCACCAAAATTCTGGGAATTTCATAAAATAATCGCGATTTCGCCCACCCTTCCAAAAAACTGTAAACTCTATTGCTCCTGTGCAGATTCAAAATCTAATGGATCTTGATGAACTTAGTTAGCATTGATGTCATTACAGACAGGGTAAGAGGACACCTCTTCCTACGGGCTATCCAGTCCCCTAAATTGGATAGTCTGGCGACTTGTGATATAATTGAGACACAGCCACTCATTCATTCTCTTTATTCCTGTGTGTAGCAAATAAAACGCTTTAGTCAATCAATCCATCAATTGCAATTTATTCAATTGTAAGCCATATCAATATAAACACAAAATATCATACAAAATTAAAGTACTTCATCACATTCTTTACCTAGATTATTTTAAAAAAAATAGTAAAAAGCAAGACATACACTAAATAAATAGGTAATGGCCTTGGCAAACCTGGGATTTTCTTTTGTTGCTAGCATAAGCATTATGCAATGCATATATAAAAGCAATAAAATACAAAAACGCTCTACTCTAAATGTGGGCTGCATAGGTGTGCAACAAATGTCCTCTTGGAAAAATAACATAAACAAGTTGCATTTCCTGTTTAGATGTCCCCCTGAGCACAACTATGAAGAGCCCGTAAATACGGGTAGAGCAAGTTGATCAAATGAATTGTTGAAACGATTTCAGTTCTTCCTCTTGTTGAGGTAATCTGTCATTTTATTTACATGATGAATCAGATATTACTTCATATCCAACATTGTTTGAATGAGTTTGATAGAGATCCATACACAAAGGTTTAATCATCCATCCCGATGGGTAAAACAGTGCAAATAATATAGGAAAAATGGCGAGAGTGCGTAACGTTTCAGCGTGCGTGTTAAACAATGGCTACTCATTGTTTTTTCACTTTTACATTATTCACACGCTTTTCCATCTTGCTCATCTGATCATTACCTCGTTTCGTTTTAGCTATATGCGTACAATCTAATTTAGTTGGGTTAATTTTTTGACATTCTTTAACCTTCACTATCACGCCATTGTTTAACACACACGCTGAAACGTTACGCACTCTCGCCATTTTTTCTGTATTATTTGCACTGTTTTACCCACCGCCATTTAACCCCTTTGGGACATAAGGTTTTACATTAGTTTTTTAGCAACCTCACGCCCCGTTTACCTAACGTGCACACCAGCATGGACTCCTTTTTAGTTAGAACTTTGATCGCCATCATGGGGATAGTTTCCTTATATCAGTGCTGTTCATTCCTTCATAGATTTTCCCCTGACGAAGGGCACTGGTCTGCCTGAAATGCATCGGGATGGATTATTAAACATTTGTTTATGGATCTCTATCAAACTCATTCAAACAATGTTGGATTTGAAGTAATATCTGATTAATCATGTAAATAAAATGACAGATTACCTCAACAAGAGGAAGAACTGAAATTGTTTCAACAATTCATTTGATCAACTTGCTCTACCCGTATTTACGGGCTCTTCATAGTTGTGCTCAGGGGGACATCTCCTAAACAGGAGATGCAATGTGTTTGTTATTTACTGAAACTTTTGGATCAGAAAGTGAAATCCCAAATGCACGCTACAAATCTAACAAAACTTTGAATACACAGGGTTGTGCGTGTCTACACACATTTGTTGCTCCTCTTGGAAAAATAAACAAAACAAAAAATATGAATTGAAAACAGCAATGAACATAGAGATTGGCCCACCAGTGCTGACACTGCGGTGGACTACTTTTTAGGCGGATTTGCATACACAAGTGCAAAAGATGGTGCTGTCACTCAGAGTGAAGACAGCCAATGCCCATGCTCTATGCTGTGGGGGCTGAAATAAAACGTCAATGATACATAAAATAGACCCCAGTACAAAGAGGGCTGAGTGAATCACTGTTTTTAGGATTTTTTCCTGGAATAGGCCATAATACAAATGATCAAAAACTAGCAAATTAATTGCACATATAGCAAAAGTATTGCAGTGACGAAGCTGCTGCATGGCTCAAAACATCTCTTATTCTCTCTTAAATTCTCCTTCGAATGGGTGTGTTCAGATTCTGATCCCGTAAAGTCCAACTAGAGAACTCAGCAGAAGAGCCATATGTGATCAACTCATTAAATCATATAACTTCAACAGAAATGTATTAGGTGAATCTGCCTTTTTTTTACACTTTTTAACAGTGCTGTTTTCTTGGCGAAAACATGAGGGAAACGTCCATACGCCCTAGGTCGAGTCTGTCGTCACTGTTGCTGTTGCTGTGCATCGCCACCAGCTCTCACTCCGCGGGTCTCCCTCCAGCCAGCCAGCCAGCCTGAAGCCTGCAGCCTGCACCGACCATTGAGCAATCCTGCGCCCCGCCAAGTCCTGCAGCCGCAGCCGCATCACTCACGGAAAACAGGCAGTGGGGTGGGGCGCCACCTGTGCTGAGCCGAGCACAGCCCACCGCCCGCCAAGCCACGGTGTATCTGCCTTGTGGCACCCGCACTTGCAGCATTCGCAGTCACTGTGGATAGCGTGCAGGGGCGGGAAGCAGGAAAGCGGGGGAAAGCGGCTAGTGCAATGCAGTAGGGCAGGAAAGACCCAGTGACCCAGCGAGGCCAGGGGTGGGCTAGGAGGGGGCCAGGGCCAGGGGAGAGCTCATCCTCAGCCTCTCAGCCAGGACCGGACCGGAATTGGAATTGGACCCCACCTGAAAAAGGTGCAATCAGCCTCAGTCTCAGTTCTCCTCAATCTTTTTATTTCTCATACCAGCACCAGTGCCAGTGCAGGCTGGTGTTGGGGAAAAAAAAAAAGAAGAGCAAACACAATCTCAACAAAATAACACCAGAACACCACAACAGCAGACGGAGGGCTGGTGCAACTTGCATTTCCAAGCACGGGTTTCCCGGCACCAGACTTGCAAGAGACCTTCAGGAAAAAGAGGTTTAGAGCAGCGCAAGGCAACAGGCAAGTGGCAAGTGGCAAGGTGTATTGGTGGCAATAGGTGGCAAGAGGGAGTACCCCTGAGCGCGAGAGTGGTAGCCCTTAGCGGCAGCCGCAGAGTGTAGTGCCCGGGCGTGTACGCGGAGGCGGCCCAACTTGGTTGGGTGCGGTTTGCGACATCCCAGAGTGCCCTGCTCGTTCGCTCTTTCCTCTGCCCTGCTCTGGCCTGCCCCTGTGCCCTGTGCCCCATGCCGCACTGCGCCATCCTAGCTTCAACCACTCCACGCCACTGTCGCTGCCACAGCTACCACTGCCTCGCACATCATTAACACACTGAAGAGAACATGTTAATTCCTAGGCAAAGCACACCCCAGCACGTACATCTCAACCAAGGATTGCAGATCCCCACTGGGTGCCACCCACGAGTCCAACCTCTAGGTTGGCAAGCACCAACAGGGCATGCGGTCAGGAAGAATGAGAGGAGGGGAGAAAAAAGAAAAGAAACCCCAAACAGTGCCCAGAAGTGCAAAGGAGGACCACTCGCCCACCGACATGGACTGCAACAGTAACTTACCTGGAGTGAATCACCCAGATCATGGTGTATCAAGCAAAAAAGACAATAGATCACGGATAGAGGTAATAGAAGCACCGTTAGCAGTGTTACCGCCTTTAAAAGAGGAACAGACTCTGCTCCACATGCCAACATCAAGGGCAGCAAGGAAGCTACCCTTTCTGCCCCAATAAGGCACAACTCATGCCCAAACAGAAGCAAACGGGCGCTGATCACGGGCTTTTTAAAAGTAGCCATCAAGACCACTGAGGAAAATCAGGGTCGCACCCTCCATGAGTCTTCTAAAAACAACAACTCAACCTATAACACTACAGACTCCCAAAGTGAAGCAGACATGTTACCTTACGGCGATAGCAATACCAGATCTAATAGCCGTGAAAACTGCGAAAACAAAAGAAAAGCTCTATCGGTCACAGGATCAGAAGCTCCATTGAACATAAACAGAGTAGTCCCAAGCCTGCAACTTCTAACAATGAAAGTCCTTCACCCTCATGAAACCCTTCAAAGCTCTAAACCCCAAGTTACAGAAGCACTAATCCATTGCCACTCACCCCTTCTACTCCCCCAATTTCAGCTGGAACAACAAACCTCACCTGGAACTAATGGACACAATAGAGTAACCGATAACAATATGGACTGCGAAGAAAACTCATCACAACAGAATAACTTAAACTTATTGAGTCCTTTTTGTGTACAGGAGTCCACCAACCTATACATCAACAATCAAGACAAGCTCGATTCACCATTTCTGTTCTCGGAAACGGATCACCAACTCAGTCAGGGACTTTGTCAGTTGGACCCACAAGCCCCTATCCATAACAATATTTTGGAAACTAAGATGTTACCCTCACAAAATCACAAGCAATTCAGCACTGCTTAGTGTTCCTTGAGCAACTCATTATCAGGGTTTCCATCCCATCAGAACCAATCAGCTTGCTGCCCCTCAGCAGAAGCCTGCATCTCCCCAACATCTTCGGTCTGGCAGCACTTGTTAAACATGATCTTTGGAAAGGGTATATTTTTCTAACCCTACATTCACTTGCATTTTAATCTACTACTACCTAGGCAGGAAGAATAAAGTTGATGCCACTAGATAGATAGTCTTTTAATTACACTTTATTATTATTTTTGCACTCTGCCCCTCCTTACCATATCGAGTTGGTAGAACCAACACGTGCTTTGCACTCCTGCTCCTTCCCTTCAGGGTAAAGTCGTAGCCCACACGGGTTACCTTGCGGTCCCCGTGTGTTGGAGGAACCCAATGATGAAGCATGTCACCCTCGGGTGAGTGAGGGTTTTCGTCCATAACAACTGTTATGCCCAACCCAGATTAGTGCACTACTACCTACTATTTTGAACTACGCTACCCTATATTTAGTGTGAGTATTATAGACGTGGGAAGAGATATAGGATAGAACATTCTATTAAGTAGCGTTATTCTTCCTTTGACCCTCTTGTGTGAGACTACATAGCACTTGTTAAACACCATAGACACTATTGGAAAAGCAATGTCATTTCACGCAGATAAGTTAGACATGCAAGTGGATCTTACTAAACATTTTAGTAATCCATGTTCAGGGGGTCGAACAAAAGTTGCACAACTTTAACAAGATGATCATGAAGGTACAGGGAGATCAGGAAACAACATATAAAATCTGCCACTGCCACTGTACCCAAATAATTGACAAATTAGCATCAGTACCAACTTTACTAACTCAAATACTGGGGTCAACCAGGGATAACCAACTCATAGCCCATAACTTCAGCTGAGAAAGCCAATGAGGCATCCAGTGAAGTAGATAAGGCATGCCCCAGCTCATCCAGGGGTGACAACACAAGTGAAACTGGGGCACTGGCAAGTTCATCCCCCCCAAACCCACCTACTGAATCTGGGATCTCAGGAGCTCCAGACACACCTCCCACCGGCCAAAACATGACATCACCGGCAAGGCTACATAAAGTACCAAAGCCATTAACAAAACGGGAAAGAAAACACCAGAGAAAGGCTAGAAAAAGTCAACAAATCAGACAGGTAACTAACCCAACCATCGCCACGACCGAGCAGGACAGGATTAAAAATGAGAATAACACAACCCAAAATGAGGACAATATAACGCAAATCACAGTGGAAACAACAAGTAACAATGACCTGCATTTCTCACCAGCTAATTTGGACACCATCTCAAGTAGCCTGAACCAAAACAAAAGGGAGCAATTACCATCAGCAAAGGTTTATAGCCTTTTTAAACCGTCCACAAGAAAAAGGAAAAACAGGTCAAAAACTTAGGTCACACAAACCGTGACACCAATACCAACACCAGGGTGCCCCATTGAAGTAACCAAGCGATACCAAAGGGGATGATGGACAGAGCGTTTGAGCAAATCAAACACTCACCCCCAGTCAACTGATCTGGGTTTAATCCATCATCATTCTTTAGCTCACTCCACCACCCCTGTTCAGACATGGCCATATGCAAATCAGTCTGACCCTGTGCCTCATGGGAACTGTCCAGCCCGAACTGCCAAGCCATGTCTTCCCTGGACCGGAAACAAGCATCCTGGGACCGGTTTCGGTTTCATAACCCTCATCAGTCAGGCTATCTTGAATCCAGTGGCAAAGTGAGCAAGGGACCCACGTCTGGGCATACCCTGCCAACAAACCGATACCAAAGGGGATGATGGCATGGTGAGCAAACAAACAATGGATTTAGGCCCAGATCTGTGTACTGGGGTGAATGTATGACATTGTTCTGCATTCTGTTCATCAATAGTTCTTTTTGCATTTGTCAGCCCGAGTGGGACGGGTATGCACAGATGTGAGTCCCGTGCTCTCCATGCCACTGGAATCAAGCTATCCTGGCTGAAGAGGGGTGAAACCCCGAAACCGGTCCTAGTATACTTGTTTCCGGTCCAGGGAGGACCTGGCCTGGCAGTTCGGGCTGGACTGTTCCCATTGGGTACAGGGTCAAGACTGATTTGCATATGGCTGGGTCCAAACTGGAATGGCATGGTGAGCAAAAAACGATGGATTTAGGCCCAGATCTCTGTACTGGGGTGAATGTATGACATTGTTCTGCATTCTGTCCATCAATAGTTCTTTTTGCATTTATCACCCCGAGTGGGACGGGTATGCTCAGACGTGAGTTATGTGCTCTCCATGCCACTGGAATCAAGCTATCCTGGCTGAAGAGGGGTGAAACCCCGAAACCGGTCCTAGGAAGCTTGTTTCCGGCCCAGGGAGGACCTGGTCTGGCAGTTCGGGCTGGACTGTTCCCATTGGGCACAGGGTCAAGACTGATTTGCATTATTATTATTAATTGAATTTATTAAGCCCGACAGCTACCCCTGAGGGTTTGCCGGCGCTAAGAGACAGATCGACAACATAAGGCAGAAGATTTAGAGATCGAAGAGCCAGGTCTTCGCCGCTCTGCGAAATCGCATGTGACAGTTTTCCATCCGTAGGGCCAGCGGAAGTGAATTCCACAGTCTGGGTCCTAAGTTCGCAAAGGAACTACCGCCCATTCTGGTAAGTTTGAACTTAGGTACATTAAAGAGATGATGGGATGAAGAACAGAGAGCCCGAGTAGGAAGATAGGGGCTGACAATGGCCTGAAGGTAGAGGAGTGCTGATCGGATTTTGATCTTATGCATAAAGCTCAAAGCTTTAAATTTTATCCGGTTTTCAACACAAAGCCAATGCAGCTCTCTCAGGCGTTCTGTAATGTGGTCACGTTTATGACAGCCACAGAGAAGCCGAGCTGCAGCATTTTGTACCAGCTGAAGGTGCCGTGTGACGGCCTTTGAGGACCCCAGATAGAGCACGTTGCCGTAATCCAATCTGGAGGTCACCAAGGCATTCACAACAGATCTCTGGGTGTTTTTGGGGAGCATCCAGAGGATTTTCCGCAGCCATCGTAGAATGGTGAAACAGGTGGCTGTGACTCTGTTGACCTGATCTTTCATGGATAGTCCCCTGTCAATAATTACACCCAGGTTACGCACTTGTTCAGATGGAGTTGGAAGGGGACCCATGGTAGTGGGCCAGTGACTCAGGTTCCAGAGATCAGGTTTGTTGCCAAAAATCAGGACCTCCGTCTTTCCACCGTTTAACTTGAGTAAGTTGTTGTTCATCCATTTAGATATTTTGCTGAGTCCAATTTGCAACGGAGAGAGAGTTGTGAGACAAGTTTGAGACAGTGAGAAAACAATTTGTGAGTCGTCGGCATAAGAATAAAGATTTAATCCAGAACATTGTGCAACATAAGCCAAAGGTGTGACATATAAATTAAAAAGATGAGGGCTAAGGATAGACCCTTGGGGTACCCCATGAGGGGAGGGGTAACTCTTAGAGGACGATGACTTGGAAAACATTTGAAAAGTGCGGTCAGACAGGAAGGATGCGAGCCAGTCCAATGCTTTGTTTCCAATGCCAATGGCAGCGAGGGATTTGAGAAGGATACTGTGTAACACAGTATCAAAAGCTGCGCTGAGATCGAGTAAGATCAGTGCAACAGTTTCTCCTCGATCCAAGAGCAGACGCAGGTTGTCCGTAACGCCCAGTAGGGTCGTCTCAGTAGAGAAACCGGGGCGAAATCCCGATTGGGAAGGATGTAACAGGTTGTTGTCTATTACAAATTTTGAAAGATGGGCATGGATGTGACGTTCCAGAATTTTTGAAAATGCCGGTAGTAAAGAAATGGGACGGTAATTGGCGGATATTTTGGGATCGGCTAGTGGCTTCTTCAAAAGCGGGGTGACCATGGCATGTTTCCAACAGCTAGGAACAATAGCAGTATCCAGTGAGCTGTTTAGCATTTTACAGATGGTGGCTAAATGCGAAGAGTTCAGAGAGCGTAAAATCGGGGCGGGCAAAGGGTCCAGCGGGGATCCTGACTTGATTTTGCTCAATGCTTCTGAAAGAGTTATCGGGCAGAGATCAGGCCAAGCTAGCAGTAGAGGTGTAGGTGACCCAGAGGAGTTTATGGCCACGTTACTAGTCTGAGGGGAAATGGAGGAAACTTGGGTTTTGCTTTGAGCGAGAATGTCCTGATGTATGTTTGTAATTTTGGAAATAAAGTACTGGGCAAGCTCATCGCATTTCGTGTTGGACAGTTGGGGAGGTGTTGCCGTGTCTGTGAACCAGCGAGCTCTTTCACCACGTTGAATAGGGTTTTTGATTTGTTTATTGCTTCATTTATGGATTTGTTGACGTGGATGGCTCTGGTTGTAGCACACACCTTATGATAGCATTTCAGCTCAGTTTTATAAGCGATACCCGATGTAAGTGAGTAGTCTTTCCTCCATAAGCGTTCTAATTTCTTACATTTTGATTTGTGCAGACGGAGCGTCTCATTGTACCAAGGCGCGGGGGTTTTGTGAATAATACATTTCTTGTGGGTAGTGGGAAGACAGTTATTTAAGGCTTCCGAGAGCCAGTCGTTAGCAGCACTGGCCAACCCATCCATATCATTGGACGCAAATATATTTCCTGGCTTAAGATCAGATAGAATTTTGTTGAAAGCAGCAGGGTCGAATTTTTTCCAATCCCTTTTCTGTGAGTAGGGATCAGGTTTGTAAGTCGGTGTGTTCACATAGTTTGTGACGGTAAATTCGATTAAAAAATGATCAGACCAGATGATTGGCACCGCCGCGGAACACTTTACATGAATACTGTTGGAGAAAATTGGGTCTAAGAGGTGACCGCCTTTATGAGTGGAGCCCTTGTTGGATAAGCTGAGGTTCATGGAAGCAAGGTCTGCAATAAGATTGCAGGCCAAATTGTCATTTTGATCCTCCAGATGAACGTTCAGATCGCCAATGACGAAGAAGTTGCTAGATGTAGGTAAGGCCGAGGCTATGAATTCAGAGAGCTGTAACTGCCAGGCGTTGCCAAGACCAGGAGGGCGATACACTAGTAAACCTGAAAGAGTGATTTTGGGTTGGAGAGCCAGCTTAAAAAACGCTGCCTCACAGCCGTATAACGGAACAGGATCCATTTGTAGGTATTTTTATTGATTATTGCTACACCATCACCAATTTTCTTGGGGCGATCATGCCTTACAATCGCATATTGAGCAGGAAGAGCTTCTGCAATATCTGATCCGGAACTATCACGGAGCCACGTCTCTGTAACGAAGAGTGCGTCAGGAGATTCATCCGTGAGGAGATCGAAAATCTCACGTTTGTGTTTGGGTAGGGAACGGCAGTTCAAGCTGAGGAAGGAGTAGCTTGAAGGAGAGTGGGTTACTGCTCGGGAAGCTAGACTACGACAACGTTGTGGGGTCTCCAGATGGAAGGAGCAGTGGGGGCAGCATAGTGGGAATTGATCTAGCATATTAAGAGTAGCTGTTGGATGGTTCAATTTAGAACTAAGAGCGAGGATCTGATCAGCATCATAGCACAAACGAGGGCATACCGTTCGACCGGGGGTATGGCCCCTGGGCTCGGAAGGGCGCGGACGGGCACAGACGGGCTTGCCTTAGGCGCGCCCGCTGCGCCCGTCCGCTGCGCGTACGGGGAAGGCACATTATTTGTAGGAAGGAAAGTAAGGGAGGGGCGTGGCCTGTTGGAGGGGGGCGTGGCCAGCGGCCTCTGGAGAATGGCGGCGTTGATGTTGTGGCACCGCTGCAGCTATACAATCAGCTGCGCGGGAATGCCAGGACCTTATAAGTTTAATGTGCAAGTGCCCAGGAAGGGGAGGTGAGTGAATAAAATACAATCAGTTATCACAGTTTTAAAAGAAATACGAATTTCGCTATCTCCCGGCTTCCGCCTCAGGAGTTCAGTTTGCCTCTGTTTCGCGCTCGCATTCAGCGCGTTTTAAAGGCTTCGGCGGGGGGGCGGGGCCTTTTGGAGGGGGGCGTGGCCAGCGGCCTCTGGAGAATGGCGGCGTTGATGTTGTGGCACCGCTGCAGCTATACAATCAGCTGCGCGGGAATGCCAGGACCTTATAAGTTTAATGTGCAAGTGCCCAGGAAGGGGAAGTGAGTGAATAAAATACAATCAGTTATCACAGTTTTAAAAGAAATACGAATTTCGCTATCTCCCGGCTTCCGCCTCAGGAGTTCAGTTTGCCTCTGTTTCGCGCTCGCATTCAGCGCGTTTTAAAGGCTTCGGCGGGGGGGCGGGGCCTGTTGGAGGGGGGCGTGGCCAGCGGCCTCTGGAGAATGGCGGCGTTGATGTTGTGGTACCGCTGCAGCTATACAATTAGCTGCGCGGGAATGCCAGGACCTTATAAGTTTAATGTGCAAGTGCCCAGGAAGGGGAGGTGAGTGAATAAAATACAATCAGTTATCACAGTTTTAAAAGAAATACGAATTTCGCTATCTCCCGGCTTCCGCCTCAGGAGTTCAGTTTGCCTCTGTTTCGCGCTCGCATTCAGTGCGTTTTAAAGGCTTCGGCGGGGGGGCGTGGCCTTTTGGAGGGGGGCGTGGCCAGCGGCCTCTGGAGAATGGCGGCGTTGATGTTGTGGCACCGCTGCAGCTATACAATCAGCTGCGCGGGAATGCCAGGACCTTATAAGTTTAATGTGCAAGTGCCCAGGAAGGGGAAGTGAGTGAATAAAATACAATCAGTTATCACAGTTTTAAAAGAAATACGAATTTCGCTATCTCCCGGCTTCCGCCTCAGGAGTTCAGTTTGCCTCTGTTTCGCGCTCGCATTCAGCGCGTTTTAAAGGCTTCGGCGGGGGGGCGGGGCCTGTTGGAGGGGGGCGTGGCCAGCGGCCTCTGGAGAATGGCGGCGTTGATGTTGTGGTACCGCTGCAGCTATACAATTAGCTGCGCGGGAATGCCAGGACCTTATAAGTTTAATGTGCAAGTGCCCAGGAAGGGGAGGTGAGTGAATAAAATACAATCAGTTATCACAGTTTTAAAAGAAATACGAGTTTCGCTATCTCCCGGCTTCCGCCTCAGGAGTTCAGTTTGCCTCTGTTTCGCGCTCGAATTCAGCGCGTTTTAAAGGCTTCGGCGGGGGGGCGGGGCCTGTTGGAGGGGGGCGTGGCCAGCGGCCTCTGGAGAATGGCGGCGTTGATGTTGTGGCACAGCTGCAGCACAATCAGCTGCGCGGGAATGCCAGGACCTTATAAGTTTAATGTGCAAGTGCCCAGGAAGGGGAGCTGAGTGAATAAAATACAATCAGTTATCACAGTTTTAAAAGAAATACGAATTTCGCTCTCTCCCGGCTTCCGCCTCAGGAGTTCAGTTTGCCTCTGTTTCGCGCTCGCATTCAGCGTGTTTTAACCCCTTCAGTGCCACGCCCTTTCCCCGCCCTGTGCCGGCCGTTACATTAGCAGGCGGGGTTTATGACGATCTAGATTCGTCATGGGCACAGCGCAACCGCGGCCCATGACGAGTCCAGCTCGTCATGGGCACTGAAGAGGTTAAAGGCTTCGGCGGGGGGGCGTGGCCTGTTGGAGGGGGGCGTGGCCAGCGGCCTCTGGAGAATGGCGGCGTTGATGTTGTGGCACCGCTGCAGCTATACAATCAGCTGCGCGGGCATGCCAGGACCTTATAAGTTTAATGTGCAAGTGCCCAGGAAGGGGAGGTGAGTGAATAAAATACAATCAGTTATCACAGTTTTAAAAGAAATACGAATTTTGCTATCTCCTGGCTTCTGCCTCAGGAGTTCACTTTGCCTCTGTTTCGCGCTCGCATTCAGCGCGTTTTAAAGGCTTCGGCGGGGGTGTGTGGCCTGTTGGAGGGGGGCGTGGCCAGCGGCCTCTGGAGAATGGCGGCGTTGATGTTGTGGCACCGCTGCAGCTATACAATCCGCTGCGCGGGAATGCCAGGACCTTATAAGTTTAATGTGCAAGTGCCCAGGAAGGGGAGGTGAGTGAATAAAATACAATCAGTTATCACAGTTTTAAAAGAAATACGAATTTCGCTATCTCCCGGCTTCCGCCTCAGGAGTTCAGTTTGCCTCTGTTTCGCGCTCGCATTCAGCGCGTTTTAAAGGCTTCGGTGGGGGGGCGGGGCCTGTTGGAGGGGGGCGTGGCCAGCGGCCTCTGGAGAATGGCGGCGTTGATGTTGTGGCACCGCTGCAGCAATCAGCTGCGCGGGAATGCCAGGACGTTATAAGTTTAATGTGCAAGTGCCCAGGAAGGGGAGGTGAGTGAATAAAATACAATCAGTTATCACAGTTTTAAAAGAAATACGAATTTCGCTATCTCCCGGCTTCCGCCTCAGGAGTTCAGTTTGCCTCATGGCTGGGTCCAAACTGGAATGGCATGGTGAGCAAAAAAACGATGGATTTAGGCCCAGATCTCTGTACTGGGGTGAATGTATGACATTGTTCTGCATTCTGTCCATCAATAGTTATTTTTGCATTTGTCACCCCGAGTGGGACGGGTATGTTCAGACGTGAGTCTCGTGCTCTCCATGCCACTGGAATCAAGCTATCCTGGCTGAAGAGGGGTGAAACCCCGAAACCGGTCCTAGGATGGTTGTTTATGGTCCAGGGAGGACCTGGCCTGGCAGTTCGGGCTGGACTGTTCCCATTGGGCACAGGGTCAAGACTGATTTGCATATGGCTGGGTCCAAACTGGAATGGCATGGTGAGCAAAAAAACGATGGATTTAGGCCCAGATCTCTGTACTGGGGTGAATGTATGACATTGTTCTGCATTCTGTCCATCAATAGTTCTTATTGAAGTAACCAGCACCACTCGCCCACCAGAAGCCATGTTGGCCATGATAAATGACCAAGAGGAAAGATGTAAGCCTGAATCAACTCACCGTCACAGAACAGGATGCAATGAAGTCTCGCACATAGGGAACAATGAACCAAAGGTACATAACAATTCACAAGCTCTCTGGAATCCACCAACAATAAACCCAGAACACACATCAGGGGATAAAGCCACAGGAAAAAACTTAATCCATGCACCGCAGTATGATCTCACTGAAAATAACAACAAACTGGTGTTCATTCCCCATTATATCTCAAGGGGACCCCAAGACATTTTCAACAGAAGTGTGTTACTCAAACTATTCAACGCCCTTCCTTCCCTGAGTCACATAAACTCAAGCAACCTAGATAGCATAGAGTTCAAACAAAACCCATACCCGGGGGGTCAAGAAATCACCACAGTTACATTTTTTGACTCCTTCTTCATTGGGCAGATCTGGCAACAGAAGGACTCATTTGCTAAATGGGGTATTGAGTTAAAAAAAGGTCACTCCCCACCCCCTATCTCAGTCCACTGCAACCATCAAACCACCCAGAGTGCCTATTACAGGGAGCCAAAGGCCCGGGACACGTACGTTCAGCGAAGTGCAAAGACTTCACAGCAAGAAAAATCACTATTACCATTGCTCACCCAGAGGCTATCAAGCCTCCGGGTTCTCGACAGTCGAATACAGACGGTACCACCCTCGCAGCATCATGAAGACTCCTATCATTAGCCCCCAAATTATATCGGGCAGTAACATCTGCTCTTGGAACGTGCATGGCCTCAGCATGAAATTAGAAGAACCAGATTTCATGGAATTCATCACCAAGGATAACATCCTTCTCTTCCAGGAAACATGGCAGATAAATCCTTCTCCGATCGTAGATTATAAAGAATTTTTAATTCCTGCTAAGTGATCAACAATACATGGGAGAGCAAAAGGTGGTCTTTCTACTTTCATTTCTACGGACATTCTATGGCAGGCCTCAGCAATAGACCATGAATCGTCCTGGATGCAATGTACAAAATTCAAGTATCCGTTCAGCAATAGCCTGCTAATATTGAACATCTACATACATTCAGTCTCCAATCAAAGGAGGTCAAGAATTGAGAAATGCACATCTACATTAGAAACACTCCAACTCGCTTACTCAGATGCCAACATCATACTATCGGGAGATTTTAACATGAACCTAATTCACAACACCAAAGAAAGTACAGTAGGCAATTTATCAGCCCCAAACCGAAGCGAAAGACATGGAAAGAGATGCTCGGTCCATTTAGAGGAACTCTCAATGTACAAGCTTAACGGATATGGCCAGACTGATCGCCCCGCAGCCTTCACTAGGGTAACTAAAAAAACAAGATCTACTATAGCTTACACAATTGCGGACAAGGAATTGATTTCACACATTACGAATTTTCAAATAATTGACAGGGCGGAAAGCGATCACCTACCACAAACCTTCACGCTGCATAGCAACACAGCAACTCCAGTTAAAAATAACACGATGTCCCAATTATCCCAAAGTTACAACCTTAAATGGATAATCTGGAAATGTGAACACATCGACGATATCATGTGCACATGTATCAGCCTCTCAAAGAGCATCATACCAGAACCATCGTGCCCAAGGGTCTGGGAGTCTTTTATTTACGAATTACACAACAAATTCCCGAACCCGACTAATGGCCGCAAAACCGAAAGACAAACAGGGGCAGCTTGGTTTACCAACAACTTGAGGAAACAAAAGCAATGTTTGAATAAATATATAAGACAGTTAAGAAACAGGAACCCAGAATCTTCCCAGGAAATTCTGTTACATATATCTAGAACAAAAAAAGACTTAAAACGGGACATCAGGGGAGCCAAGAACATGTACAATGAACACACCTGGTCGAAACTCCTCCACACCAGCAAACAAAGAGATTCAAAACTCTTTTGGGAAACCATCAACCAACTAATAAATGGCAGGCACCGACATCATAACTCGGATATAATGGTGGACACATGGAGAGCCCACATCGAACATTTATATAATGAAAATCCATTCCCAGGTATTCCAACCCAAGGAATACTAACAGGGGATTTCAGTTCAGGACCAGTCAATGACACCCCAAGTCTAGATACATCCGACTTCTCCCCGCAGCTATCACAAGAGCAAGTCCTTAAAACTATCAACAAGTTGAGAATGGAGGGAGCACCAGGGCCTAATGGCTTGCCAAATGCCCTGTTTCGTCACGATCCATCATTTTGGTCTAGTCTCCTGACCCCTCTCTTCACCCACGCCCAGGTGTCCGGTACGCTTCCCGACTCCTGGCGAGGTAGTATCCCAAATCCAATCTACAAGTTGGGTGCACGCTCAGACCTAACCAACTACAGGCTTATAGCATTAATCGATGTGGAGGCAATAATGTGCGCTTCAAACCTGTTGATAGACCTAGAGGATTGGGTTCGCCGGACAAACCTTATTCCTACCACGCAAACTGGATTCAGGGCAGGGATGAGCACCCTCACAAATATCTCTGCAGTCACGCTCCTAGCTAATAAAGCCATATCAAATTCCAACACCTTGTACGTATGCTTCATAGACTTCAAAGCTGTCTTCGATAAGATATTGAGAGCCAAATTATGGGCCAAGATGCAAAGTTGGGGGGTACCAACTAAACTTTTGGCGGCCATCATCATTTTGTACTCGGATACGTGGGTCCAAATAAGGAAAGGGGATGGGCGCAACATAACCAGTAAGATCGCACCATCCAACGGGCTAAAACAGGGGTATGTATTGGACCCCTGCACATTTACACCACAAACCTAGACAAGCACCTTCAACTTGTTCAAGCTGACCCCCCCAAGATTGGGCAAAATGTCAACTCCAAGTCTCCAATACAAGGATGATATAGTCCTATTAGCACAAACCCCACTAGGTCTGCAGCGACTAATCTCTAAACTTGGAGCTTACGTCACCTCAGTTCAACTCACTATCATCCATAAAAAACGAAGGGGATGTGCTTCTCCAAACACCATTCTACAAGTAAAAAAAGTAAATTCATCTGGAAATTAGATGAGAAACCGTTGATCAGGGTGTCTTAGTACAAATACTTAGGCTTCCAAATGGACTGCCACCTCAACTATATACAACACCTGGCCCAAGGCCACACGAAAGCCAAACAACTGCTCTTTGCATTTAAAAGCCTACAGCAAAAGCTTTCAGGTTGCCCAACAGGGCACTTGCTCAAAGTAATCGCTGTTAAATTTCTACCTTCCATCGCATACGGCTCAGAAACATTGAATACCAAAGATGCTACAGCACTAAACACAGCACAATCCACTCTTTTTAAACGCTTGTTCTCCATTCCCGATATATCTTGCAAGCCCAAATCTGACTGGAATATGGATTAAAAAACCAGCAACCAGCCAGACAAGGCGCACTAGTTAAATTCTAATGGAGGTTGAGAGCTGCCGAAGAGAACACTTAGCACATCGCTGTTGGGTGGAGATTGAAATCCAAACAAGGTTAAAAAACTCTATTACTTCAGTGCTAAAAAATTCGCTCCGGGCACTACAGTTAGAGGAGGCTTGGTTGACCATCACAACATTTTCCAGATTCAAAAAAGTCGTGAATAATACGATCAAAAGAACATCCTTACTAATCGATAAAACAGCTATTGCAATAAAAAAACACGTTTGGGCTGTTATACAATCGTACCAGACTCCAAAACCCCAACAGTACCTGTCTGCACACTTCTCATATCACAAAAAGCATTATTTGACGTTGCTGAGGCTGAGGGTATACCCCACGAAGGACCTGACCCCCAAATAGAAACACACATGGCCAACTAAAGAATGTCGGCTATGTGGACAGGGGGATGAGTCTTTGTTGCACCTCCTATGTATCTGCCCTGCACTAGTGGTAATCAGGAAATCTGTTTTGCGGGAGGCTCTAAGAAATGCACAAATAAGGACATGCAGAGCGGCAGTTATAAAATGCCTCGGAGGGTCGTCTATTCAACTGTCCTGTAGAGCCATAAACTTTTGGAAAACGGCAGCAAAAGAACTGGACAAAAATAGTGATTTAACACAAGCAGCTTGAAAATAATTGTATACAGATATTTAATTGCCCTGATTATATAATCTTTTTAATGAATTAGCGGCTAATTGCCCAGGACGGCTTCATCATGTTACATATGTTTGGAAAAAGGAGGCAAAATAGTTTTTAATTATTCATTGCCTGTTGACACAATTTAGCTTCAATCTTCTTCTGTCTCTTCACTCTCCTACAACTCTTGTCTCTTCTTAAATTCTAGCTTTAAAATGTTGATCCTCGGTTTTACGAAACATGGTGGTACGCCCACCCTTTTATGATTTTAATGAAATTAAATAAAAGTATTTTTGATTTGATTCGTCCATACGGCCATCACACTTCCCCTAGTACTTTAACAAGGCCCTAAGTGGTGGCATAAAGGTGATGAAATCTTTCCTAGAAATGAGGCCACATGATATAGTAGAAGAGAAAATGTGGGGAAACGAAGGTTCTTTAAACAGTAGTATCTCTGAGTATGTTCTCTTTTTATGTTTATTTATCTATTGAGAGAGTTTTGTACAGAGCAAACATGTCCCATGGGTATCAGAGCTCTGTACAACAGTTCCCGTTTCATCACATTAATGAAAAGCTTCATAGTAGAACTCATTGCAAAAGCAAGCAATAAATATGCACCATACCAAAGACAAACATAAGGATTAAATGTTCAATTCCATACCCCCTGTATGGTGCATGATAGCACGGGCTCGCTGAAATATCCGGGTGTGTTCAGGCGGGTGCCCTGTGTGTTCTGTGGAGCCTAGACCCAAAACCTTCACTGGGGAATCTGTTTAGCAAAATCCCTTTTGGCCTCTTTCCTGAAGGGGAATGTCAATGGGTTTGACCTTTCGTCTGAAGGTACGGAGTTCGATATGCTTGTTGTAGATTAAGAGATTGCTCTCTTTCTGCCAATTTATGGCATCTTCAAGCTTTTTCTTTTTCTTTCCAGGCCGTCTTCATATAGTATTGCTCTGAGGTGTGGGCTGTTACTTGAACCTGCCAAATGGAAGGTCTTTTATATGCTTTTTCTGCTTATGGGTTATCTGCAGGTACCGCATCCATGATTTACAGCCAAATGCGAGCCCCGTCGGTGCTCCCTTCCACAACATTGCTGTTGCTGAATGTTTCTACTCCCTTTTTGACACACACTGATGCCAAGTAAACATAATTACTTCCAGACTTACTCTCCTCAGGGTGCCAGTTTTATTAAAAGTGCACTTGCAGGCACCCTTGGCTCTCAACATTTTGAACAGGTGCAGCACTGAGCCTGGAATTTCATAGTAAAATAGTGCATGTGAATTCTAAATTGTTTCAAAGAGGTTGCCACCTGTGTGCCTGTAAAGAGCATAGCTGAATAAGCCGTGCTTGGGATGCTCCAAATATTAATGATCTATGACTTAACAGGAACTTCACAATATTTGAAAAACTTGGGGCTTTCAGGATATTGACATGAAATATCACCTAAGAGAGAATGGTGTCTGGACTCGTAAATACCCTCACTCACCCACCTATGTATTCTCCTCAGTGAGTTAAGTACCTGCTTCAGCGATATGACTCTAACCTGTATGTCACTAATGCCTTGGCTGTACATGTCTGAACAACAAAGGCTTGTGCTAGTCTGCCCTGCTGGACTTGGAGATTGCACTTGCTGCATTCTGTGAGAGTGAGAAGCTTGCTTTGATACTAACATCCTGTACCAAACCTGCCACTGCTGCTTCCTGGTGTGTACAAGTCTTGTAATAGGCAAAGCTTGTAAGGCTTCTGCCCTACTAGTACCCGTTGTCTGAAGGAAGGAATTGTTTACTATTTCTAAAGGTCATGGAACTGAATATTGCAATGAACTACACACTTAATTTTCAACACTGAGAAGTTACTTTTACATTTCGTATAGCCTTCCCCATGTCAGTAATCGTCCTTCCACCAGATTTGATACAATTAATCTAAAGGCGCATTGGGTTAGGGGTGCAAAGTCACACTTGCAAACGTTGAGCAGGTTCCCTATGTGGGGGCGGTGGACCCCTAAATTTGGACACCCCAAAATATTAACTCAACCACACGCCCAATGAGGGATGAATTGGAGGCGGTATTAACCTCAGTTGCATGAGGCAATGTTTCACTGAGATAAGACACTTTACATACAGTAAATTAAGAAAGGACAAACTAAATATTTGAGTTCTATCCAAGGGATAGACATGTTAAGGATTTATTACAAAAACTCAATTGGTGTGGTACAGAATTCATGAATGCAGATGCATAACGTTATAAAGGTCAGTGAATTAAGCAATACAAGATAAAGTACAAAATCATTAAAAAAAATTAAGTCCCAAATGAGCAGTAAAATGAGTAAGACTGCTAACAGCATCCATAGTAGGATCAGGAAAGACTCTGGATCACCCCAAAATCGATGGTTTATGTATAGTTTTCTTGTGTTGGAAATCATCAAGTTCTGAAAAATCATCATAGTCTGAGCAAAAGAATTACATTCTCAGCAAAGCAGAGCACAATTCTATGAAACATTATATTGTCTTAGAATCTGAGCACTCTTCCACTTCTTGAATATTGATTCTGCCCACTCTATGCTAATGCCATCTGGAGATGGCAAGACAAACTAGGTACAAATACAGCCAGCTGTGTGAATGAATGAAGCACAGTGAGCTAAAGGAAGGGCCTTGAGAATTGTGTCTGTGCTGGGAAGTTTTCTTTGAGAACAGCAAGAACAATATCAATGGAAATAAACAAACATGACTCTGCTTGATTACTTCCTGTCGAAATGAAGAATAGTGAATGTACTGTAGGAGGTACACATTTTGAGCACAAAAAGGGCATGGAGGACCACATTGAAGCTTATTTAACAGAAGCCAGGGAAATACACTTTTACAAGACATTGCAAATTAGTTTACATTCAGTAGCATTATATCAGTGTGTACATGTAAATTCGAGAGTAAAGCCATTAGTATGGTAATAATGCACAAAAATATAAAATGCAGAAAACGTTCTACAAACAATAAAGAGTTACATGAGGGCAGAAAAAAAGAATAAGTGGCAAGGAAAACTCATTACCATCATTTAAGGATGTCACGTTAATTAATCGGTCAAAGTTTTAATATGCACCAGAAAATATGACTCCTCGTCTTCTGGAGACAAGTGACATGTGTGACAGCGTGTCAAGTGCTGCTGTCATTTTCCGCCTTACGGCTTTAAACTCTGTCGTGCAAGCATCTCATGTCATGAAGGAAACAAGGCACGTTCTTAGGAATCGCTTCATTTTTCCTGTTAAAGGCAAAACTCAGTCCTTTAACAATTGGATGCCCTTTCTCCTCTTCTGTCAATCTTCTTAATGTGAAATATCACCCTGCCAGCCCATGACCTCATTAAGCTAACTCATATATTAAGGGACAGTGTTGCTGAAATCTTCCTACAGGTATTCTAACCATGTTCAACAGACACAGGAAAAAGGGGCAGGGTTGAGATGGAAAACTCATCATCATCAATCAGTGTACCAGATGTCAGTCTCTATCCATTGATCAGGTGTTTTTTGTGTAGCAGACATTCTGCTGCTTCTTCTCATAATGCTCAACAAAGCTATGGAGCTGCATAAGAAAATACTGATGCCCGTGTAGTTGCAACTTAATGATCCACTCACATAAAATGTGGAGAACTTGCCTGAAGAGCAGACATTAGTGGAATTTCATTTGGAGCAAAACTCACAAACATGAATCAAGCAAGCTTAGTTAATTTTCATACATTTTGTGAGAGCGTAGATGGAGGCCGGAATCGTCCTTTTTCATAGAGTAGGCTTTCTGGAAAACCAAAATGTGAGATTGTGAGTTCTAGATCTTGAACAACTACTGCACACCCTATACCATACATGTGAACACTTTGATGGCAAGAATAGCAGGATTTCCAAAAGTCTCTCATAGATATTTGTTTCCTAACTCGAGCTCCTCACAGGACTTGTTAGACTGTGTTGGAGAACATGCTTTTGAGCATATAAGGCAGAGGGAGAAGTCAAGAATTTCCTGTGTGGTGACTGCAGAGATGTTAATGTCAGAGTCAAATAAGTTTGAATGTCCAAGGAATGACAGCAGATTGATTAAGAAATATGTATTTATTAGCATAGACTAGCAAGGAATGTCACCAACGAAAGTAACGTCAAATGAAGAGAGCAATTAAAACATCTGATTTTAAGGCGATGTAACCAATTTCAGTTATGGCAGTTACTAGAGCAGGCATCCTTGGCGCAGTTTCCCTTGTCTTTTTTTGCCTCTACCTCCTGTATCTTTGACTGTGTTCTGCATTTCGTTTTTGCTGGTTTAGGTACAATGGATACTTTGCCACTGCCGATCAGTGCCAAAGTGCAAGTGCTCCCTGAAAAAATTATGATTCTGATTGGTTATCCATGACTGGCATATTTAATTTACTGGTAAGTCCCTATGAATGTGCACTATGTGTGCCCAGGGCCTGTAAATCAAATGCTACCAGTGGACCTGCAGCATTCATTGTACCACCCACACCAGTAGCATTTCAAATGTGTCTCAGACCTGCCACTGCAATGTATACATGCTCAGTGATTAACTGCCCAGTCAACCTGGCAAGTGCACCCACTTGTCCGGCCCTAACCTTCCATTTTATGAAATGTCTGTCACTCCTAAGGTAGGCCCAAGGTTGCCACAAGGCAGGCTGCAGTGTATGTGACAGGTAGGACATGAGCTGGTCTGTTTTACATGTCCTTATAGTGCAATACTGCCAATTCCGTTTTTCACTATTTCAAAATTATGTCTCCCGTAGGCTATCATTGGAGCTGCCTTGTAACAATTAACATGTGTAACTTTTAATTGGGAAGAGCTAAAGCTTTGGAGTTTGAGCTTTCTGATCTCAGTATTTAATAACACACCTTTTAGTGAAGTTGGTTTTTAAATTGTGTGTTTGAAAATGGCACTTTTAGAAAGTGGGAATTTTCCTATTTAACCATCCTGTGTGCCTCCACCTGCTTGTGCATTTACCGTCTGATTTTAGACTGACAGGGGCTGTTTGTGCATTTATTTCAGACACTCACACAAAGGCAGCTCAGGTGTGCCCTATATCTGCTGATGGGCCATCCTGGGCTAGAATGGTGGGAGGAGTTGTCCCTGACACTTGACTAGGCTGTGGCTGCTCTGCACAATGCTGTCTCCACCTCCTGTAGTGAAAATAGACCAGAGAGGACAGAACTGGTTTTACTGACCAAAATAAACTTTCTGAACAAAGACTTAAACCCCCAGAACTTTAGATTACTTCTGGACTAAGTACGATCATTTTTGAGGAACAAGTTAGCGAGGAAGCAGGAAGAGGGAGCCCCGGGACGCCGCAGCTCAGGTAAGTAATTTTCTTTACTTTTAACGTTGTAAGTAATTTTAAAATGAGGGCGGGAGGGAGGCGGGCGGCGCGTAGTCGGGCTACGCAGAGTGTGCAGGTATGCGTAGATTTGGCCCCACTCCGTGATGCTCCGCGTAGCCCCACTACACCCACTACGTCCAGGGTTATTTAGAAGTACCAGAGACACAAAGACCTCACCTGCAGCTTCCTTGAACTCCAATGCAGGGAGTTCTGACCTGCCTTGTGGTGCCAAATCCAGTTCTGGGCCCTTGGAGGTTATTACTGCTGCAAAGAACTACAAGAACTTCAAGAAATCAAAAAACAATGATGTTTCTCTTTTCTTGCAGCTGAGATTTTTTGACTCAGCACCACTGTGTGGTAGATCTTCCTGTCACACAGCCCCGTGAGGCCAAATAAATCCACGCAGTGCACATCGAGTCCAGCACACCGGTCTCCGAAGTCTGAGACCTCCGTCCCAACTCTGATGCAAACCCAGCTGTGCAGCTAAAAGAAACTACGCATCGTGGGACAGTGGCTGAAGAAATTGACACACACCTGTTTGCCGCCTCATCGACCGCCAGTGAGCCCAGATTTCCACACATCGCTCTTGTGCCGCAAGTTTTTCTGACCCATCACCTGCAGACCAGAACCATCTTGAAATCGACGCATCACTTCCTCATACAGTCCATTTTCGATTCTCCTGCTTGCAGCAGAGCAGTCGCATTGCCTCCCTAAGGACTCAAGCACTAATGCATCGCTGCGTTTTCCAAAGCTTCCCTCCTGTGCAGCTGCTTTGCCTTATGGATTTTGATGCATTTGAGGTACTTTGTATAGAAAGCACTCATCCATAGCTTCTTATGGACAGAATTGCTTGAAACCTTTTTACAAGTTATATTTTGAGTTTTGTATGTTGGATTTTTGTTGAATGGATTTTTTTGGCTTAGATAAAGATACGTTATTTTTCTAAACTGGTGTGGTGTCCATTTGTAGTGTTTTCTCTGTGTTACTGTGTGTTTGGGTACAAATACTTTACACATTGCCTCTGAGATAAGCCTGTCTGCTCAGGCCAACCCACCCAGGGGGTGAGCAAGGGTAATCTAGGTGTGTAACTCCATTATCCTGACTAGAATTAAGTGTCCCTACTTGAACCGGGTGCATACCACTGCCAACAAGAGACCCCATTTCTAACAACAGTAAAAATAGGAAATTCAAGCTTGCAGATTTGTGAGATCAGGGGTGAATGAGGAACAAATGGATGACGAGAAAAAAAGCATAATAAAATATGCAAAAGAAATGTTCCATAAAATGAGGCTAAAGCAATAGTGAAGAGGTCTCTAAAAACCTCTAGAATAATTAACAAGGAGAGGCTGACACTGGCACATTTGCAATTAATAGCTTGAACCAGATATTTGATGTATGTGACAAAATAAATTGTTTTTTTAAAGGTGGAGGGGGATTTGGGTTGACGAACTCAGAAAAGATGTCTCCTGACCTTGGAAAAGATGTAAGAGTAAGCTCAGCAGAACCCATATGAGTAAACAATATATAGTAAATTGGTAGTGGGTAAATATAACTGTTACTATTTATTTATTCCAATCATATGACTGAATGATGCCAGTAGTCCATCAGATATGAATGAAATACACTATTGGTCATGTGTTTAATAAAGTAATACTTCGAATATTAGGGGGATTAATTGCAAGTCCATTAGATGGCATAAAGCAAATGAAAATTGATAAATTCGAAAAAAGTGAAATTCAAG
The DNA here is from genome assembly GCF_964204655.1 of Triturus cristatus. NCBI lineage: Eukaryota > Metazoa > Chordata > Amphibia > Caudata > Salamandridae > Triturus > Triturus cristatus. The sequence continues at coordinate 974,401,503 of NC_140593.1, forward strand.
GTTTTTTTTCTTTTTAAATAAAAAATGTGCTTAGTTGTGTCTCGTTTTACAACGAGATCTGTTCTGCAACCAATTTGGAATTTTTTCACAATTTCATTATATTTTGATTATATTATTTGTTTTTTCTTTAACACGATATTCACAGATGCAGCAATACCGCCTGAATAAAAAGTAAGATTAATTAACTTATGTTTATTACTTCCGATTGTTTTATGTTACCCAAAATATTTCATAACACATATCACTGTTGTTAAACGTTTGTCTTCATTACATTCACAGCAATTTATTTGTATAACTCATAGGTTGAAAACTACTACTACGTATATTCACGCCTCTTCATGGGATTCCTCGTTTGCTTAATTTAAAAAAAAAAACATGTACCAATAGTCTTGATATTGCCGAAAATGGTGGGCCAGGTAGGAGATAAACAACTACCTATCACTCTATGAGTGGAGAAAAAGTGAATGAATTAATATATAGATATCAATACATACCTGAAAATGGAAAGCTAGAGAACCCTCAACATTTTGGTTTCCACAAGAGACAAGTCATGCTATACCTTTGATCATGTAACAAGTTAAAGAGATCAAGGCAAAACATTTTTTTTTCGATATTTAGTACATGAAGTTAGCTTATTTAAATCACATGAAAAACTTGTAACGAAAGTTAAAAGTCATTTAATAAAAGACAGGTCGAAACTCCGCCCAAGGAAATAGCTATGTGATAGATTTACTTTTGTTTAGATTCTTTTTGTAAACTGTTGCAGCCTGTATCCATTTCAGAACAGTATACCAGTGATAGGGAGTAGATGAGGCTACAGCTTCGGCTGCAAAGATGGCTGGAGAATTTGTGGTTCTGCATCTGCCTTTGACCGAAGGTCGTATTAGGTGTTGATCAGTCCATAGAAGCACCATGTGTAAGTGGGCTTGACCAGATATGTAGACAGTTTCTGGTGGTACTGGATGGTGTCCACACTAAATCTTCCATGAGATTAACTGATGACAGATAATAGCAAGATGGCGAATCCTTGATGTAGAGGTGAATGAATTATGTCGCAAAGGCCAGCAGGTTGGTCGCAGACACTGGCTGGCCTCAGGCATCTGTATAGGCAGTAATGAAGAATGATCTCCGGGATGACAGTGGCTAGTAAGGGAATTCGTCCTGGCCAGAGGAGGTGATCAGTGTCATTCCATGGATTGAGCCCCAGTCTAGGGCTCTTAAACGCATTCAGAAGTGAAGTTTAACTGTAACACATCGAAACATGGATCTGTTTACAAATTATATGAAGACCTTGCATGATGCAGTACCCTTCCTGAAGAAGAAGCAATGAGGAATTGTTTAGAAAAAGTTGAGAAAGTACCTATTGGAAAGTTTAGGTTTGTAGCATTCTCGTTCATTAGGAATCGTGAGTCCAACAGATGTGGCAAAACGTTAAAATGGTTGCACGTCATTGCAAATCAACAGTAGTACAGTAGCCAAGCACAGCCTTGAAGCTCTGCAAACAGGTTGCACCCTACTGCTCTGCAGGAAATGGGGCAAATCATGTCCCAACAGAAGTCACCTCCTAAACTGTATCAATGGTATTAAAGGTCCATGTTAGGGAATATACTCAGCTTATCGCTCTGGTTGGAGCCATGTCCTTCGCTAGCTGAACTCTACAAACCTACTGCGACCCACGAGCAGATGGCGGCATCAGGCACTCCAACCCCTGGGAAAGACACTTCGTTGCTCGAGCTGCACCAACACATCTCTATGGGTAACTTTCCACTGACTCTGACACCCAAGGAGCAGGCATGGAGAAGGGTTGGAAGTATGTGATCCGTTTCACAGGGTCCCCGGTGGCCAAAAACGCAGCGACTGGCAGAGCCAAAGGAACAAGGTGAGGGAAGCTGCACGGAGCTGGGACATCACGGGGCAGCCTCCATATAGACTCCAAAACAAGTCAGCCGGCAATGCAGATTGCAATTTCACGGAAAAGCGCACATAATCACAGTTCAAAATATGTGTGCACTTTTCTCGTTTTATTTCTTATTATTTTCTGGACGGACAATTTCTCTGGCTCTGCATGCACCCAAAGTCTTGAGGTCATCATGTTTGCTATCCATACTACTACCTTTCTGTGTGATTAAAAAAAGAATCAAAACCACTCTTTCTTAGCTATCATTTCCTCTACGTGCATTGAAGAAAGAACAAAAACTATCCATTGTGGTCTATCATTTCCTTCCATCTAGATTCCTGGTCTCTTGCTGGAAGCTTGGAGCTTGTCATTTTTGACTGATCACTAGAGTTCCCTGGGAGTGTTTCTTAAATTTTTTACTTCCATCACTGTTCTTATTCCTGTCCTGTTACGCAACAACTGGTCTTCTTTTTGATTGATCCAACATTTTTTGCAGTTACTTATGGACCTTTAAAGTTATTTATTTTATAAATGTTGAACTTGGGCTATTGTTCCTTATGACAATACTTAAGATTTTATATGTATATAGTGTTTATGTACACACTCTAAATCTCTTATGCTTTGAATGTGCTATATAAATACACAAAATGACTACATAAACAAAAAAGTGAGGCTATACATGCGAGACATGTATCCAAGCCATATGTGCTTTCATATTATAAAGTTATAAAAAAACAATGCTGTAGACTTATCACTTCAGAACTAAGCTAACCTTCGCTCTAATTTAAGGAGCTTTCCCTGCACCTCCTTTGTGGACAGATCCTGTGCTAAGACCCTTCCTATCAGACTCAGTCTAGACCATCAGCAGCAGCCCCGGTCTGCTGCTACCGAGCACCAGGCCTCTCTCCCTGTGGGCGGCCAGGGTGAGGGTGGGTTTCACTGCTGGTTGTGACTGGTTTTGTTGCTGGGGACGAACAGGCCGCATTTCCAGCCTGCAGTGCTTCCGCGCAATAAAAATAATCAATGCAAAAGAAATGGTTTCGAAGCATGATATCAAATATTTTTGTGTGCATTTGGGTGATTCCTGCCTCCTTCGTGTTCGACACCAGCAGCGCTGACCTTCGAGGCTCTGGGAAAGATGGGGTGAGGGGTCTGCTGCTGCTCAGCTCAGGGAGTCCAGATTAAATACGTGGAAGAGTCTTCAGGGTTCAAAACGTTGTATTTCTTTATCATTTGATCCTTGCAACCAATTTCAGGTTGGTATATTATGTTGTACCATCGCACTGGGGCGGGGGCAATTGTTGGAAGAGACATATTCCAGTCATGAGCATCTTTTGTCCCCTGGGCCTGGTTTGTGGTGTTGTTGTGCATGGGATACAATTACAGTATTTTCCTTTTGTGCAGCGCACATACTAGGCTGATGTGTTTTGTGTGGTGATGGAGTAGGTGGACGGATAACTGCCTAGGATCATACAGTGTGATCGGGTGAGTGCTAGGATTCTTGAAGTTATTTGGAACAATCCAGACACCATATGGTTGTCTCGTTCTCGCTTCCATTTTAGATCAGGGCAAAATGATACATGTTTAATGCTTTGAGGCACTAAATCAGTGCACTGTGTTTACATTCAGGTTATATATGATTTTATAAGGATTGGAGCTATTAGCATTTGGGGAAGTGATGTTTAAATGCACGTGCTAAAATAAAAACCAGAGCGTCCATCCTTGGTCAGTGCATTGAGACCATTGGCTCCATGTAGTTAAAAGTCTTTATTCATTCTCATCCATTCTTGAATTATTTCATCCACCTGCTCCTCACCATCCAGCTATTCATTCATTGAGCTAGGTAGAATGGGCTCCAACTTCCATTCACCCATTCAATCATTGGACAAGTTCTATGATGAAAAATGTGTTGTAAAACGCACCATATTTGATATTTTTTTCAAAAAGCCCTTTCAGTGGTCAAGCTCGCTTGCTGGGCTCACTTGCTACATGCACTATGGAGGCTGGGCTGAAAAAAATTTGACAGGGCTGTTTTTGGTTCCCAGTCTGAATGTGATCAACATCTGTTTCAAAGGTCTTGTAGGGTTGGCTGCTTTCCATAAGCCAACACATTGGACTGCTGTGCAGCTGTGGGTCAGTGAAGGCCTCGCAAGCAACCCAGTGCCATGCAAAACACAAGTGATAGGAAAACTGCGAGATATGTTTACGCTCTACAATTTGTGGCCCCTGGTTAAGTGTTGGTAAGTGCTGGACTTGGCCCTTTTTGCAGGGTCATCCCAGAATTTTTTACCTTCCTCCTGTATTTGCTTTGACCTGTTGTTGGTGGTTTTATGACTCTGGGCACTTTATAACTGCTCTTCAGTGCTAAAGTGCATGTGATCTCAATGGTAAATCTGGCAAGATTGGTCTACACCTGTTTGGCATATTTAATTTACCTGTAAGTCCCTTGTGCAGTGGTATCCCATATACCCATGGCCTGCAAATTAAATGCTACTGGTGGGCTTGCAGCACACCTTGCGCCACCCATCAAAGTAGCCTTTCAAACCTGTCTCAGGCCTCTGCCACTGCAGGGGCTGTGCGGGCAGTTTACTGCCACTGTGACGTTGCACATAAAGTGGCTGCCACGCCTGTAACTCCCATTCTACAACATATTAGTCACCCCTAAGGTAGACCTAGCTAGCCCTATGGGCAGGGTGCAGTGTAGGTAAAAGGTGTCATGTCCTGGTAGTGACAAACAGCCTATTTGGTTTCACACTGTTGTGAGGCTGCCCTCTTATATGGATGCATTGGGGATTCCCTGATATGTGCTTCAGTGGTAATTCCTGATCTGAGAGGGGTAGTGTGATCACGTTTGGTATGTTTGGAATAGTAGTGATAAATCCTGCTTATTGGTGAAAGCAGATTTATGATTACCATTTTAGAAATACCACTTTTAGAAATGGGCATTTCTGTGCGTTATGTGTCTTTGTGCCTGCCTGATGTGTATTGACCGTCTGGTTCTGACTGACAGGGGAGAGGGAATGTGTATTCACTCAAGGCAGTCCATGGTGGGGTTGAGGTGTGCCCTGTCCTGCCTGGGTGACTCAGTGCTAGGCTGAATAGGCCTGGTTTGCATTTGGAGTGGTGGGAGGAGTAGCACCTGCTCCTGAATAGGGCTGTGCCTGCCTTCCACAATGATAACTCCGCCCCCCTGTGGTGTGTCTGGAGCCCAGGCTTAAACTAACAATGGAGGTTGTGGCGCACTTATAAAGATATGCTAAAGTGCCCCCGGAACTGGTTTGGACTGGGCTCAGAGCCCTGTGCCAGGGGGAAAAATCATATGAACTATAAGTATTGGGGCTATGACCCCATGTCTGTTGAACAAGAACTACTGGAACTGAAGAAGGCACTGTGTGGGACTGCCAGGAGGAATCGCCTAGGGACTGGACTATTATGGGGGGATGAGAGAAGGACTGTCCCTCTGTTCTAAGGCCCCTTGTGATGGCCTGCCTGGCTGTGCCCTGCCAGTATGTCCCCAGCACTCTTCCAGAAGTGCTGCTGTGCCCCTGGTCTGGGTGGACCCGAGTGCTTTGTTCTCTTGGGGCTCTTGGCCCTGGACCTGGGCTTGGATCATGCTATGAGTATAGCGTGTGGAACGCTTTGTTTTTTCTGTGCCCTGAAGTACGGTGCCCCACTCACAAGAAGAACATGGTGGGCACTTTCAACTTTATTTCCTCAGCCCAAGAAGTGGGCTCAATCTTCCACATAGGGCAGGCGCAGAGTGTGTTAGCGCCATAACGAGAGGCCGTGTAGCAGGAAGCTCTTGCCGCTGGCGGAAGTCAGGCCAAGGCTAAGCCTGGTTGTGGGTGGTGCCGTGACCTACATCTTAAGAGGGACGGGTGGCATCTGACCGTATCCCGTGGTTGCTGGGAGCAGCAATGCCAGCAGCACCCTTGATGGAAATGGAACCATCTGGCGGTAGAGAGCGAAGCCGACGGAGACTTCGCTCCATGTTCCTCACTGAAGGAAGGTCTCATCTGGCACCGCAGCACTGACGGAGTTGGTGCAGCTCGAGGTTGGTGGGTTAGTGCGGAGCCCCTCACCTTCATCGCCCTTGTTGGGCTGCTGCCTTGGGCAATTGTCTTTTCCTGCGGAGGGGACCGAGGTACTTCTTCCCCTCCCCTACCTTAGGGGAGCATTTCGAACTTCACGGACTGTACAGGAAGGAAGCCTCCACGGAGGTCCCGGCCCGGCAGAGTCGGTCGTAGCAGTAAACCGATCATTGGGCTCAAGGACAGGGTGATTCCTCGACTTAGCCCCCCCCCCCCCCGGCACGAATTGCCACATTCCCTGGTGTAGGCCGGGCACATGGCCCAGAAGCCTACGGAAAGGACACCAGGAACCCTCATAGGAGTGCAGGTGGTGCTCTAACTATTATTCTATCCAAGGATAGTGTATACACTGATGTGGTGTACCCTGATGTGATTATGTTTTGGATGTTCTTTCCCTTCCATGTGCATGCTACAAGTGTTTACTATGGTGCACTGTTGAGGATGTGTAGGCATAATGTGCCATGCTCAGTATAATCCTACCAGTAGCTACTGGTCCCTAGATGTGATGATTATGACAATGGCCCGATTGGCCAAGTGATTTATGTAAATCCCTGTGATGTAATGACAAGTGCCTAGTGGCACAGTGAAATATATGTGATTGTGATCTAATGTGTTTTTATGGATAATACAAAGGCTATTTTTATATAACCTTGTGTGGAGTTTCTTTTGTGGTGTGCCTAGTGTGTGACTGCTGTGTGATTGTGTTGCACAAACACTTTACACATTGCCTCTGGGATAAGCCTGATTGCTCTGGCTAGTTACCAAGGGGGTGAGCAGGGGTTATCTTCAGCGTGTAAGTCCCTTGCCCTGACTAGAGTGGTGTGTTCTGCCTGGCTTAGGTTCATAGCCTAGCCAACAAGAAAACCCATTTCTAACAGTAAATTAGGACTATTGCTTGAAGTTGAATGTGCCGCTTGTACTGTACACTGATTTATGCTGGGATGTATTTGGTAATAACTGCATAAGCGACACAATTACCAGGAGCATGAAGACTAATTCAGAAAAATGCACATTATCTAATTTATTTGTTTTTAGGCTTAATACAGCTACATAGACAAAGTACTGTGAACTAGTAATGCAAGTTAATAGTTGATTTTAATTGTTTCATATGTACGTGATGGGATGGTATAATTTATGGTTTAAATATTTTAATTCTTTAACACCAGGAAACATAGCTCGGATCACAGGTAGATAGTATAGACAATACAAGCATGTGATGTTGTATATCTTGGGGTACAAAGGTACAGATGGCAAACAAAACAAAACTAACCCGATCCCTCCCTTCAAGTAACTTTAAAATGAGTTTCAAAGTCGAATTTCAAAGAAGAGCTTTGTTCTATGCGAGGCTGAGATTCAGCATTGGTGAAGATACGGAATCTTTTGATGGGGGTCAGATATTCCGTCGCAGCCATTAATCTTTTGATGGGGGTCACATGCCCATTCGCAGAGATTAATAACTTTGATTCATCTTTACGTATTAGCTTTAAAAGCCCTCCAATGTTTCTGCCAACTTGTTAACTGCTTGGAATTGGGTACCAGAATTTAGATTTCACATTACATGTGAAATTTTAATTATACCGAGATATTTTCTGCTAGCCTATGGCGAGTGTAGATCGTTTTAGCTTTTATTAGTGCACTTTGTTCCTGGGCGCTTTGCATTAAACCAATGCATGTCCTGCCTTAGCAATTAAGCATCAGAAAATACCTTATCTGAAATGTCCTTGTGGTTTTGGTAATTCATGATTAAAGTACATAATCGGGGCACCACATAAATCAAAGTACTAACGAGGATAGTGGTTGCTAGAAGCTTGTCCATTGAATGCATGTATAAATAAATCAATGCAAATAGTTCTCAAAATGAATGCCATAAGAAAATTGAGCAGTGATGGCCGGTGCAGGTAAGAGCGGTGGGGCGAGGTAGGGTGGGGGAGGATTGACTCCACGACAATCCGGCGAGCGCAAGGTGAGGGGTTTTCTTTTTATTATATTTTATTTTCATATGTCGTCATCTGTTAACTACCCCTCACCCAGGCCCACCCTGCCGCACCACCCCACCAACTTACAGTTCTCACCTGCAACGGCTGTCACTGATTGAGAACTGCATTGCCATTCCCATTCAAATCCATGAGAAAATACTTTTCTCACAAAAGTCAGAGTTGAAAGGATTGCTGTACTGCATTACTCTGCCCCAGGGAGGCATTCCATGGGTGGAGCGCGAGTGTTCCCACACATCCACCCAAGGAGTTTGGCACATTCCCAGATTTACGAATACTGTTAAACCTGGGAATGCGTCAAAATGCCACGCCTCCCAGGTGAGGTGTAACGAGGAGAAAAACCTTTCATTCTCCTGCTTACTTCCTCTTTCTATGTGAGCTGATTTCTGTAGCACACATAGAAAGAGGAATATGCTTCGGGATTCTTTCTGTACAGGAAGGTGCCACTTCCTGCACGATAACAATCCTACTTTTAACGTAGGCGCCCTTGCACCAAGGTCCAAGGGTGCTTGAGTTGGCACTAGGCAGCAAATTGTGTGCCAGTGCTGGGAAATGGCAGAAATGCACCGTATACTGTTAAGTATGGTGCATTACTGCCCTTTCCCTATCACACAGTGCAGTGCAAGGTGACTTGCTGTGCTGCATGATTATTTGTTAAATACGCCCCTAAATTTTGACAGGTTTGAGGAAGAATTTGTTTTGATGCGCCGAGGCAGGACACAATTTGGTGACATTCCTTCCATCATTTCCGACATTAAACAGGAAGCTGAGTTCCTTCAGCATACATTTGAAATCCAATGATCTAGGTTTTGAAAATCTGATCCAGCAGTGCCAGATATTTGTCAAAATGTTTTTGGGAATACCTGCCGACTTGTGGTACTCCACATGCATGTTTTGGTGAGAAATATCCGAACTCCATTTGATGTTTGTGATTCTTCAAAAATTAAGTGAATCAATCAAGAGCTGAACCTCTTTTTCTAGAATGACCTGGTGGTGAAGGTGGTGTAGGAAATCATTAATCATTAAGGACGCTTTGGAACATCAAACTGTGCGAGAATTAAACTCTGAGGGGATTATTGCCTTGATGGCCACACACGTTTATTAAAAAGATATGCAGGGCGTCTGTGCGTGTCTATCTGTCCCCGGCTTTTGAGGAGGGTGTGATGAAGGTATTACTCTGGATTACAAGAGAAATTGTTTCATATTAACCTAGCTGATTGCCGTTTAAGGCAGATTAGCAAAATGAATGTGTTTTTGTAACATCTTGCAGCATAACTTTGAATGTCCTATTCGTAGTACATTATAAGAGACATATTAAAGCAAAAGAAAAAAGAGCCTGACACACAATTACATAGTTGTACAATGTACTAAAAGTATTAAAATTAACATTTATCAAGGATTGGCCTACAATGAAATGGTTAAAAAATGCATTTCTTAAGCATAAAGTACCTACAAAAGAAATACAACAGTGACATATGCAAGATGGGGGCAAGTTGTAAACTCTGTAACTAAGGAATGGGTAGCCTAATCCCAACTTTCCCCCTAGAACATATTGTGTGATACTTGGTGTAGCGACCCACCCCGCCCAAAAGCATGCACAATGAACACCCTAAACACAGAAGGATTGTATGTCTTTTTTCTTCAGCATACGATCACACGCTTCACTCTCAACCGTCAATAACCATCAATAACCACACCTTAGCACCTGCAAGTAAATTAAATATTTCCTTTTGGAGTCCGCCCAGAACCAAGAGGGTCCTAGTGCACATAGTCTCACAAGAGTACATCTCTTCCCTTGTTTAATAAAAAGTACAACAGTCTCACTTTTGTCCTATGGCTGGACACTTGCCTTCATGGTGTAATGAAAACCCACATCAGAAACACAGCCTTCTCTTCTTTGAAGGCATCGACTTCTGTGCATCTACCTTGTGCTCGATTTTCATGACCAAGGCTGATTCATTTCACATTGTTCCAGCTTCATAGCAGGAGCTTGTCGATCTGCTCTTTCGTCAGCCCTTGTAGCCATTAGTACTTTCTCCAAATTGAGAGTCTCTCTCAACATGCATCTTCTAAATGACTCTGAGAGACAGCCATCTATGACTCAGAGACGTATGGCTTCTTCATCATTAAATTCACTAAACCTACAGAGTTTGAAAAGCACATCAAGCCCCTCAACAAACTCAGCCATGTTTTCACAGGCTTGCTGTTGTGCTTGATACAAAATGTACCTTTCATAGTTGACATTCAGCATTGGATTGAACTTGGCTTCTAATGCTTCCTTGACTTGATGATATGATACTGCATCAGCTTGTGATATTTTATCACTTCTTTCACTCCATCACTATCAAAGTTCCTTAAGTACTTTTTTCCTCATTGTCTACTTCTTCCAGTGCGTCTATGAAATCATCGACTATCTCGATCCATGTAGACCACTTGGCACCAATATTCTGCTTCTTAACTGTGTAGAATGGTGGTTGTGGTTTCAGGAACGCGGCTGCACTGTACTTTGCGCTCCCTTTTGCAGCCATTGACAACTGTCAACTTTCGCTGCACTGTATGCCACTTGCTGTTGTGCATGCTTCAGCGGCTCAACCAAGCCTGGTCGTCACTCCCAATTCGAGATCATATGGCCCTTCCCTCGCTCTTGCTGGTAAGTATGCTTGAACTTTGTTACCTGGTTATCACTGCCTTTAGTGTTTTTTAGCATGGATACTGGCTCTGTGTTATCACGTGATGCAGTGTTTCTCCTTTAAGCCTTACCGACGGATTCTGGTGGGATTTTTGAACCGGGCTCTTCTCAGGGCATTCAACATCTTCGAGGGCTGTATATGGGCTGGAGCGGGAGTTCGATTCCACACATGCCAATCTCAACCTAACTCTCATTGATTTGGCTGCACATGGCACACACAAGTCGTTTGCTGTAGCGTTACAAACTCTAACTGAGAACCATCTCATTTCTTCGGGGTACAGCTCTCCTCGTCGTCGCCAGTGGTAGCATCCTCCCCAACTTTCTCCCTAGAACAATTTGTGTGATACTTGGTGTAGCATCCTCCACAGCCCTGGAGCATGCACAATGAATATGCCACACCAGGAGTTCTGTATTGTACATCTTTATTCCTCAGCATACGATCAAACACTGTACTCGTATTATATCATAATTGTTAATAACCTCTTAGCACCTCCCAGCAAATCCCTGCCCAGGACCACTAGGGTTCTAGCGCACATATTTTCATGACACTATACTTGGGAAATCACTTGTTTCTAGGCTAGACTGAGTTGCAGGCCTAGAGATAGGCAAAGATTTCCTGATTAGTGGATGAGATTTGCAAGCTCTCATTTGAAGAGTCTACGTTTAACCACTGTTTGAGCAGTTGGTGACCTGATGTAAAGGAAATCAGTTAAAGCACTCCATGTACAGGTGCAAATACTGTGTACAATGAAAAGAGGTCAGGGGTGCTCTGGTGAGACTGAATTGTATCAGAGGGTGAGAACATGTAAAATGTGAGGTCATAAGCAATTCATGGAGCAGCACAAGTTATAGTCTGCTCACTGAATTATAACTGGCAAAGTTCAGTGTTGCTTTGTTGTTTTCTACACAATAGTTTTTATTTCACTTCAACATCTAACTATAACATCACTTTAACCTTGTTTTTTTAGTACATTTCTAGGTTTAATTTAAGCTAAACTATTATTACCATATCTTACTATCATCTTTAACCTTTGTGTTTTTTTCAGTGAATTTCAGTTTTTCTTAATCATATTCAGTCAACCCCTCCAGAGTGTACAGCATTCAGACATGTGGTGCTGATGGCCAAACCCCTGCTCTGCACAGCATTTTGCTGTGCACAGTAAAATTCTGAAAGCAGAGCGTGGCTTTCGGCCACTTCCTTTGCCCAACACCCAATGGGCACCTAACACCTCCCTGCACACAGACAAAGCAAAATCTGGCTGGCTGAATCCCTGAACATGGTCCCAGGGTGCTTGTTTCTGGTCCAGGGAGGACCTGTCCTGGCAGTTCGGGTTGGACTGTTCCCATGGGGATTAGGGTCAAGACTGATTTGCATGTGGCTGGGTCTTAACTGGAATGGCATTGTGTGCAAAAAGCAATGGATTTAACCCAGATCTGTGGCTGGGGGTGAATGTTTGATTGGTTCAGGGTTCCGTCCATCATCTGTTCTTTTTGCATTTGTTGCACACAGCCAAAGGAATGCCCAGTGGAGGATTGCCGTAGACTGTGCACCCATTCTTATTGTACACAGACAACCCCCGCTGCTCATGACCTTCAGCAGTGTACAGTCACAAGTTATCCCTGCATTCAACCCACTGCAAGCCACCAACATCCACTGTGCATGGCCTGCAAAGTGTCAGTTGGCCACAGATGTTGCCGCCTCAGCCCTCCCACTCACCCTCCCTTGTTAGCTTGCTATGCTGACCTTTCCATTTATTTTAAAAAAATATATATTTTATTTGCTTTAATTTCAGATGCATATAACGGATCACATCATTGTTCTTATACATATGTTAATTCAGGTACGTCTTGCACAGTTCTTTAATCTTGTAGTCCAATATCTAGTACCTCCTAATTATACATACACCTGACAGACCTCCTGAGGCGGAAGCCGGGAGCGCGAACTGCTGTTCATTTTAAAAATTGTTGAATATCTTGTGTGCTTTTTACCCACTTATCCTCTCCCCTTCCTTCACTATCTCTGGGCACTTGCCTGCTTGTGAAGACACCGCGCAGCCGACATTAACGCTGCCGCGGGCAAACACAGAAGTAAATATTGCCGCCATTCCCTGCTCACTCGCGGAGGCCACGCCCCCTTTTGAGGCCACGCCCACCCCGAAACGGTATTTAAAGCGCTGACCACGAGCGCGGCAAATACACCTGACAGACCTCCTGAGGCGGAAGCCGGGAGCGCGAACTGCTGTTCATTTTAAAAATTGTTGAATATCTTGTGTGCTTTTAACCCACTTATCCTCTCCCCTTCCTTCACTATCTCTGGGCACTTGCCTGCTTGTGAAGACACCGCGCAGCCGACATTAACGCTGCCGCGGGCAAACACAGAAGTAAATATTGCCGCCATTCCCTGCTCACTCGCGGAGGCCACGCCCCCTTTTGAGGCCACGCCCACCCCGAAACGGTATTTAAAGCGCTGACCACGAGCGCGGCAAATACACCTGACAGACCTCCTGAGGCGGAAGCCGGGAGCGCGAACTGCTGTTCATTTTAAAAATTGTTGAATATCTTGTGTGCTTTTAACCCACTTATCCTCTCCCCTTCCTTCACTATCTCTGGGCACTTGCCTGCTTGTGAAGACACCGCGCAGCCGACATTAACGCTGCCGCGGGCAAACACAGAAGTAAATATTGCCGCCATTCCCTGCTCACTCGCGGAGGCCACGCCCCCTTTTGAGGCCACGCCCACCCCGAAACGGTATTTAAAGCGCTGACCACGAGCGCGGCAAATACACCTGACAGACCTCCTGAGGCGGAAGCCGGGAGCGCGAACTGCTGTTCATTTTAAAAATTGTTGAATATCTTGTGTGCTTTTAACCCACTTATCCTCTCCCCTTCCTTCACTATCTCTGGGCACTTGCCTGCTTGTGAAGACACCGCGCAGCCGACATTAACGCTGCCGCGGGCAAACACAGAAGTAAATATTGCCGCCATTCCCTGCTCACTCGCGGAGGCCACGCCCCCTTTTGAGGCCACGCCCACCCCCTGAACGCTGGCTACAGCTTTATAATAATGTGCTCCTCTAGGAAGCGCAGCGGACGAGCGCAGCGGGCGCGACGATTGCGCGCCGAAGGCGCGCCTAAGGCAAGCCCGTCTGCGCCCGTCCGCGCCAAGACCGCGCCAGGTGCAGGAACCCCTGCCCAACATCCTCTAACCATCAGGTATGTTCCCAACGACCTTCTTAAACTTCGAGGCAGTTCTGACTGCCCCTGCAAGCTTGATCTTTCTAAAGTATTCGGCTCCACCAGTTGCAACAAATGTCGTTGGTCACTCAACTTCGTCTCCAAGCAGATAATATCCTTCAAACGACCTCACTTTTCAGGAGGTCTGATAAATGCCAGGTCGATGTGCAAACATAGTCAGGATATCCACGATCTCATTATCGAACATGATCTGGACTGTCTCATGATCACAGAGACATGGCTCACTGAAGACAGTAACCCTGACATAGCCATCGCCCTCCCCCCAGGCTACTCCTTTCACAGACAGGACAGACAGAAAGGTAGAGGAGGAGGCGTTGCCTTAATCTTGAGGAATTCTTTTACCTGTCACACCTTCTGCCTCGATCCCCTCACCGATGCAGAGGGACTAGGTTTCTCTATCAAACTTAGTCAAACCCTCTCTTTCTCAGGCGGTCTGATCTACCGTCCACCCGGTAATGCCACGAAATTCCTTGGCGCCCTTAATGACGCACTCGGACACTTCCTACTCCGCTACCCTCATTTCACCCTTTTGGGCGACTTTAACTTGCATCTCGATACACCTATTGACCCCTTCACCAAAAACTTTCAGCAGACGCTGGATATCTTCAATCTACAACAAAGCGTCAAACTGCCTACTCACTCCATTGGCCACACCCTCGATGGTGTCTGTTCCAATTTCCCGTCCATCTCCACCTTGTCTCCCATTCCCCAAATCTGGACCGATCACAGTCTGATCCCTTTCCATATCCTTAACGATCCCCCTCTGAAATGCAAAAAACCTACTCGTCAACATATCCACCCCATTAATTGGAAAACTGTCCAGAAAAATCTTACTACTCATCCTTTGTCCTTTACCAATGCCCCCTCTTCCTCTGGTAACATCGATCAAGATGCAATCTCTCTCGACAACTGGCTCTCTCTAGAAATCTCCAAACGATGCCCTCCAAATAAAAAAGCCAACACCCAAAAAAAAAAAAAAACTAAAGCCCCTTGGTATACGCCTGACCTAACAGCCGCTCACCTACTCTGCAGGAAAGCAGAACGCATATGGCGTAGATCCTACGACAACGACGACCGTAACAACTACATCCTACAGAGAAAAAATTATCTCTCAACCATTAAATTAGCAAAAAGAACTTACTTCGTGAACGCCATCAAAGAGGCCAAGCAAAAACAACAAACCCTCTTTTCCATAGTAAAATCGTTCACCAAACCAAAAACACTCCAACCAGAAATCCCCCCCTCCCTAGAACTATGTAGTAAGATCTCTGACTACTTCGAGGAAAAAATCAGCTCTATCCACCAAACCTTCCCCCCCCCCCCCCCTCCGGTGTACTCAATCATGGAGCGAGACCAATCTCGTCCGACCGCTAACAGTCTCGAACACTTTACCCCGGTGACCCTGACCCAGACCAGAGAAGCGATTCTCTCATGCAAATCTGGCTCACCTTCTGACCCCTGTCCCCCCAAGATCCTCCACACTATCATTGATGAAATTAACCCCATCATCAATGAAATAGTCAACCTCTCCCTCAAAACTGGCTCTGTTCCTCTTTCTTGGAAAAAGGGTGTGGTGAAACCCCTTATGAAAAAGGCAAACAAACCCCCCTCTGATTTAACCAACCTTCGTCCCATCACCCTGTTACCTGCACTGGGCAAAATAACAGAACAACTAGTCCACAAGGAGCTCAAGTCCTTTCTTGATACCCACAACCTACTCCACCCCCAGCAATCCGGTTTCCGGTCTAAACATTCTACCGAGACCGCCCTGATCGAGCTGACCGATACCATCAAAGGTCTCCAAGATCAAAGGAAGAAGGCCATTTTGATCCTTCTTGACCTCACGGCGGCCTTCGATACTATTTCCCACTCCATTCTGCTTAACAGGCTTATGGACATCGGCGTAACCAACTCGGCCCTTGCCTGGATCAGTTCCTTCCTCAGTGACAGGTTCCAAACTGTTTCACTGGGCCCTTTCCAATCGAAAGTGAAAAAGATCTTCTGTGGAGTTCCCCAGGGCTCCATTCTTAGTCCCCTTCTTTTTAATATATATCTCATCCCCCTGCTTACTCTCATAGAATCGTTCGGCATAACTGTCACGTCTTATGCCGACGATACTCAGCTTGTCATCCCTCTCGACGACAATTCAAACACGGCCGAACTTAATCTCAAGCACTGCCTTACAGCGGTCTTTCAATGGATGGACGCCAACCACCTCCGCTGCAACTCCAATAAAACCGAAATCTTGCCCATTGGAAAGAATGCTTCTTTTATTCCAGCCCTGTGGTGGCCCGAAAACTCTGCCGCCCCACCGCAGACAGTATCATCGGCCAGAAACCTCGGAGTCATTTTCGACTCCGATCTCTCTTTTGACTCCCACGTCGCAACCGTAGCAGGTAAATGCTTCGGAATTATTAAGTCCATGCGAAAGTTCTTTGACTTTCTCCCGCTCGATTCTAGAAAGACCATTGCGGTAGCTCTCATACTCTCCCGAGTAGACTACTGTAATGGCCTCCTGGCAGGGACCAAAAAATCCACCCGACTGAAACTACAGAGTGTCCTGCACACTGCTGCTCGGCTCGTCCTCAAACTGCCACGCAAATCTTCTATTTCGGCTGCCCTCAAATCCTTACATTGGCTCCCCTTGCACAAGAGAATACTCTTCAAAATTCTCATTGTTGCCTTCCGAGCCTTCAACAAATCCGGCCCAGCCTACCTGTCGAGACGCTTCCCTCACTATTCCCCGGGTCGCACTCTCAGATCCTCGCAAGAAAATCTCATGACTCCCCCCAAATTCAACCTGAAGACTAAGGGTGGAAAAACACTCAGTTTCCTTGCCATCAGAGCCTGGAACAGTATGCCAAGTCATCTTAGACTTCAGACGCAGGAGAAGCCTTTCAGGAAGCTCCTCAAAACGTGGATTTTCAACCTCTCCGATGACTGGACTAAAGCAGCGATCTAGTCCTCCAACTCCCCCCCGGTGATCTGGTCCTAGGTTTTACAGCGCCAAGATGCTCCCTTGGGAGCGAACGTTAGCGCTCTATAAATACCTATCCAATATCCAATATCCAATATACATCCTTATTTGTATATAACTCTATGGCCCTCTTCCCAGGAAGGCATGTAGCTAAAGTATATAGATTTCAGTGCTTCAAGTTCTAATTCTACCAGTGAACAACCACAACAGTTAAAAACTCTGGCCATACTTTATATACTTTAATGTTATTAGGTACATCCAGTGATTAACTTGGTGGCCCTATGTGGTGCAATCCTAGTACTACACCTATTCATACTTAGTTGTTCTCTTTCGTCAGCCTGAGTGTGTGCAATCTGTGTTCCTGCAGATGCTCAAATGTTGTCAGGTATTCATCCAAAATGTCTGCGAATAGGTAGTTTGTACACACCCTTCTCTTTTCTCATTTTAATGCTACCCTTTCACTTCTCGCCTATTTAAATACATCTCTGGTCCAACATGTGTCTAGCGTGGGAGGGGGTGTTTTCCAATGCATTGAACCGATGCTAGTCCAAGGAAACTATCACTGCTCTTTTTGCTTTTGTACTGGGATACAATCTCAGTAAATGTCCATTCGGAGTACATTCCAACTCTCAGCTCAATGCAGCCAACATCAAGGCTACCACTCTTCCAGTAGGCCATCAGCTCTCCGTAACTCCACACCATGTGAGAAAATCGTAATCTCTGTGATTTCATCTGAGGATTTTTGTGTGTCTTATGCTAGTATTTATATGTAGGCACTTGCGAGTCTTATATGTGGCATGAACATAATTAAGTTGTGATACTTCGGTCATGCATTTCTGAATGCTCCCTGAGTCTGTTCCGGTACTCATGCCCATTCTTTATTCGCCAGGCCCTTACTAATGTGTGTCACACACTTCTCCTACAGCCCCTGCAACAGTGGTTTAAGCATTCTGTTAATCGATTTATAAACCCGGATACCAATTTAGAACCTGCTCCCATCTTGAATAATAATTCAATGTTTCATGCGTTGGAGGTTCTGCTCCTCTTTGTCCCCATCCGTCTCTGAACATGCCCACAATTTGCCTACACATGAGCAACTGCCCCGCTGGTCGCCCCATGTAATTTGCAAATTACATCAGCTCCCCCTCTGGATAACAATCTCCTGCGCACTGTATTCCTGCTTCTTCCCCATCCTGCTTGGTCTAATGTTATAATATTCCTGTGCTGAAATTGCCTGTGTCAGGTTATTGTGGAGCATAGAAATGGATGTTTCTGGTCTTGAGCGCGCACCTTTGATAAAATTGCAAGTTGGCCCTCATCAACCTAGGCAGATTGCCATAGTTTGCTTGTACAGCACTGTTTTAACCGGCATCTTTTGGCGTGGGTTCCCCTGTCTTTTTGCTTCTGGCCTCCTGTTTTTGACTGTGTGCTGAACTTCCTTTTTGCTGGTGTTGGGACTCTCGCCACTTAACCATTGCTGACCAGTGCTAAAGTGCATGTGCTCTGTGTCTAAAATGTAATGCCATTTGGTTTCTCCATGATTGGCATATTTGATTTACTAATAGGTACCTAGTATCATCAACTGTGTGTGCCCTGGGCCTGCAAACAAAATGCAATCAGTGGGCCTGAAGCACCGCCTGTGTCACCCACATGTGTAGCTCTCCAAACCTGTCTCAGGCCTGCCACAGCAAAACCTGTGTTTGCTATCTTAAACTGCCATGTTGATCTTGCAAGCACGACCACTTGCCAGGCACAAACCTTCCCTTTTATTTCATGTAAGGCACTCCTAAAGTAGGCCCTAGGTAGCCTCCAGGGAAGGGTGCAGTGAATTTAAAAGGCAGGACATGTTTTTTTAAATTTTACAGGTCCTGGTAGTAAAAAAGTGCTAAATTCGTTTTTCACTACAGCAAGGACTATCTCTCGCGCAGGTTAGCACTGGAGCAGCCTTGTTACAGTCTACAGGTGTGGGAACAGATGGAAAATTGGAGTCTGGTGTCTCTGGACCCACAATTTAAAAACACATCTTTTAGTGAAGTTAGTTTTTAAGTTGCAGGTCTGAGACTGCCACCTTTAGAAGGTTCTACACACAGAAGGGTGACTAGATTTTTTTTTTTAAAAGGAAGAACAAGGAAACCACTAAGAAC
This sequence comes from Triturus cristatus, assembly GCF_964204655.1. NCBI lineage: Eukaryota > Metazoa > Chordata > Amphibia > Caudata > Salamandridae > Triturus > Triturus cristatus. The sequence goes on from NC_140593.1 coordinate 974,420,548, forward strand.
CCCTACTGGAGAAACTAGAGATTTTGGAGAAGACGCCTCATCCTCTAATGTCAACTAACACCACCACCAGCAAGACCATCAAAACGGCTGCACCTGCTTCATCGACTGTGACCCTACCACGGCACTCGAGTGGATTCTACTCAACGCACGCTCTCTCAGGAAAAACGCCACAGAAATATGGGACATGGTCTCCTCTATCACCCCAGGCTTCATCTTCCTCACAGGGACCTGGCTTCACCCTGCATTCACACCAGACATTGCCACCGTCATCCCCAGAGGATTGAAGTAAACACATCAGGACCGAACCAACAGGCATGGCAGCGGAATTGCCATCATCTACAGGAAAACCATCTGCTGCACAACATCCCCTGATGAACCAACACAGGCAATGGAAAACCTCAACTTCCAACTCCACTTGGACAGGGGAAGCACCATAAGAGGTACCCTTACCTAATCACCACTAGGACCACAACCCAGGTTCTTCAACACCATACAGTAAATCATTGCCCCACTCGCAATCAACTCTGAGCACTAGATCTTCCTAGGGGACCTCACCTTCTACTTGGATGACCCCAACAACACCAATAACGCTGACCTCATGGAAAGCATGAGCAACATCAGACTCAAGCAGCATGTCACAGACTCCACCCACATCGCAGGACACACACACAACCCCCATCTTCACCTCCAGAGTCAGGTCCACCCACATCCCACCGCTCACCTGGTCCGATAACCACAGCGTACACTTCAGCATCACAGGACCCGGCGCCGAACCCCTCAGATCCTCATGTAGAAACTGGAAAAATATTTCAGAAGACCAGTGAAACACATTCAGCACTCTCCTCCCAGACCCCACACAAGACCCCAACCAAGCAGCAAGAACCTTATCCAATGTCTCACAAAAGATGCTGATGTCATCACACCTGCCAAGGCAACCATGGATAAAGAACACAGCATTAGAGCAAAATGGTTCACCAAAGAAATACACTCCACAAAATGCAACAGTTGTCCACTCGAAAGGAAGTGGCTCAGCAGCCAAAAAACAGAAGAACGAACTGCCTACAAGACTGCCCTTGACCAGTGCCACCACCTTCTGAAGGAAACCAAGAAGAACACACTAGCAGACCACATCAGAGACAGCACAAACCACAGCAAAGAACATCTCGCCATTGTGAAGGAGTTCACCAATCCTGCAGCCACCGAGAACGACATCACTCCTTATCAAGAACTGCACCACAACCTTGCTGACTACCTCCATGGCAAGATTTTTGTCATCTATGAAATCTTCAAACACCAACCATCCGCCGCAATGAGCATCAACCAGCTCACATCCATGGACACAAACTCCAAACACCTTCTCACCCACTGGCAGCTCCTCACCATGCAAGACACCATCTCCATCATGAACTCCTTGCACTCAAGGGCACTGTCTTTTTTTTTTTTTTAAATCTGTTTTTTATTGATTTTACACAACCATTCAAATAAACAACAAAACATGATACAATATCATAATCATACGTGGCATAATGACATACAGTCTCAGACAGCATAGTAGAATACACAGTTACAGTGTCGAAGCATCATGTGAGTAATTTAACCTTTGCAATTGAATCTCCTATTGCAAACCAGTGCGAATGCTTCCAGCTTTTGGTCCCTCATCCAGTGTCCAACTACAGCCTACCCTGAGTACTCAAATCTATCAATGCACAATACATTGCCAATAACCCACCTAAAATATAAAGAAAAAACTGTACCCCACCCTGCCCTCCCCTTCCCGCATGTCCGGCACCAGTAGCGATAGTAGCCTGTACACATGCCCAAAATTGGACTCATGCGCATTCCAGTCCCACAGCTGACTTAGGCACATTGCGCCGTCTTGTGAATCATACAGGGTGGCTACCCATGGATAATGTAAGACTCAAGGGCACTGTCAGACCTTGCACCCACCACATCTACAACCTTATAAGCAAGACAATAGAAAAACAAACTCAGGAAGGTCCTGAACCTCTCCATTATCACAACGACCTTCCCTGAAGACTAGAAACATGCTGAAGTGAGACCCCTCCTGAAGATGGCATCCGCCGACCTTGCTGATCTGAAGAACTACCGACCCATCTCACTGCTCCCCTTCCCAGAAAAGTCCTTGGGAAAGCAATCAACCAGGGCCTCATCCAACAACTGGAAGACCACAACCTCCTGCACCCCAACCGATCTGGCTTTTAAGCTAACCACTACACACAGACAGCCTTGATTGCAGCCACAGATGACATCAGAACCCTACTGAACTGTGGGGAACAGCAACCCTCATCCTCTTGGACCTGTCTGATGTGTTTGACACTGTATCATACCACATCCAGATCAACAGACACCACCACATTGGGATTCTAGGAAACGCCAGCAAATAGATTGCCTCATACGCCATCTATAGAATCCAAAGAATATGTCTCCCTGCATTCATCTCACAACCCAAGAAGGTAATCTGCGGAGTCCCCCAAGGCTTATCCCTCAGCTCAACCCTTTTCAACTTCCACATGACCCCATTGGCCAACACCGTCAGGTCACACAGACACAACATCATCTCCTACACCAACGACACACAGCTCATCCTCTCTCTGTCCGGAAATCCCACCAACACCAAAGCCAACTTCCACAGATGCATGATGAATGTTGCAGAATGGATGAAGGATAACTGTCTCAAACTCAACACAGACAAGGCTGTTATATCTTGGACAAAGCTGTCTTCAGCTGGTATAAGAACCACTTTCAGGCACTTTGTTGACCCCTAGAATGATTCCAGATTCCAGATTGTTAGATGTGTGACTTTTGGGGCACATATAGAACTGGAGTGTCCAGTGTAGGGCAAACAGGGTCGGACCAATGGCAATTTTCAGAATATTCACTTATAATTAATTTATATGCAACACATTTGAATGGAAATCATTTACATGGTTAGTGGGCAGCCTACACATCTGAAATTGATCTGGCACTCATAGATAATGACTGGGCACCCTTGTTCTAGAATATTCCACAAGTTAGATTCCTGAAATTACTGAGTCAAGCTGCTTTTGGATACGAGCTCATAGGTAAAAAAGCTAATTCAAGTAAAGCGAAATAAACACGTCAAATATAAAATCGCAAAAATGCATATTTGAATACATCAATAGTTTACAAAAGCCTAGAAGTGTTAAATCAATGGCAGAGTTGCAGTATATCCTGGTAAAATAAGTTACATTAATTTACATAGTCAGTTGCTCATTGTTGGAGCCGGCCCTTTCTACAGGGTTATCCCCAAACATTTTGCCTTTTTTCCTCCTATGTTTCTGACCTTCTTTTTGTTGGCGCAAAGACTCTAGGCACTTTACCACGGCTAACCAGTGCTAAAGTGCATGTGCGCTTCCCCTAAACATGGTATGATTGGTTTACACCTGTTTGACATATTTGATTTACTTGTAGGTATCTTGTAAATTGGAATACCATAGACCCAGGGCTTTCAAATTAAATGCTACTAGTGGGCTTGCAGCACTGTGTGTGCCACCCACAGAAGTAGCCTTTCAAACCCGTCTCAGGCCTGCCACTGCAGGGCCTGTGTGTGCAGGTTACTGCCACTCTGACTTGGCATCTAAAACTACTTGCAAAAACAACAGTTAATGGACAGAATGCAGAACAATGTCATACATTCACCCAAGTACAGAGATCTGGGCCTAAATCCATCGTTTTTTTGCTCACCATGCCATTCCAGTTTGAACCCAGCCATATGCAAATCATTCTTGACCCTGTGCCTCATGGGAACAGTCTAGACCAAACTGCCAAGCCAGGTCCTCCCTGGACTGGAAATAAGCATCCTAGTACCGGTTTTGGGGTTTCACCCCTCTTCAGCCAGGATGGCTTGATTCCAATGGCATGGAGAGCACAGGACCCACGTCCGAGCATACCCATTCCACTCAGGGAGACAAATGCAAAAACAACAGTTGATGGACAGAATGCAAAATAATGTCATACATTCACCCCAATACAGAGATTTGGGCCTAAATCCATCGTATTTTGCTCACCATGTCATTCCAGTTTGAACCTAGAAATATGCAAATCAGTCTTGACCCTGTGCCTCATGGGAACAGTCCAGACCGAACTGCCAAGCCAGGTCCTCCTTGGACTGGAAACAAGCATCCTAGGAACGATTTCGGGGTTTCACCCCTCTTCAGCCAGGATAGCTTGATTCCAGTGGCATGGAGAGCATGGGACCCACGTCTGGGCATACCCGTCCCACTCGGGGTGACAAATGCAAAAACAACAGTTGATGGACAGAAAGCAGAAGAATGTCATACATTCACCCCAGTACAGAGATCTTGGCCTACATCCATCGTTTTTTTGCTCACCATGCCATTCCAGTTTGAACCCAGCCATATGCAAATCAGTCTTGACCCTGTGCGTCATGGGAACAGTCCAGACGGAACTGCCAAGCCAGGTCCACCCTGGACTAGAAACAAGCATCCTAGGACCAGTTTCGGGGTTTCACCCCTCATCAGCCAGGATAGCTTGATTCCAGTGGCATGGGGCACAGGGTCAAGACTGATTTGCGTATAGCTGTGTCTGAACTGGGGTGGCAAAGTGAGCTAACGAATGATGATGGATTCAACCCAGATCTGTGACTGGGGGTGAGTGTTTGAAAGGTTTCAGCACTACATCCATCATCTCCTTGTGTTTGCTTTGTTCACCCTAAGTTGGCAGGGTATGCCCAGACATGAGTCCCTTGCTCACTTTGCCACTGGATTCTAGCTAGCCTGACTGAGGGCTGTTAGCTCTAAACCTGTCCCCGGATGCTTGTTTCCGGTCCAGGGAAGACATGGTTTGGCAGTTCGGGCTGGACTGTTCCCATGAGGCACAGGGTCAAGACTGATTTGCATATAGCTGTGTCTGAACTAGGGTGGCAAAGTGAGCTAAAGAATGATGATGGATTCAACCCAGATCTGTGACTAGGGGTGAGTGTTTGAAAGGATTCAGCACTCCGTCCATCATCTTGTGTCATCTAAAACTGCTTGCCAAGTTTCAAACTGCCCTTTGATTATACACGGATCATCCCTAAATAAGGCCCACGGTAACCTTATGGGCAGGGTGCTATGTAAGTAAAAGGTAGGACATGCACCTTTATGTTTTGCATGTACTGGTAGTGACAAACAGCCCATTTCATTTTTCACTCCTGTGAGGCCTACTCTCTTAGGCTAGCATTGAAAATTCCCAAGTATACTTTAAAGTGGTAATTCCTTATGAGAAAAGAGTTATGCTGCCATGTTTGGTGTGTTTAGAATAGTGGTGATAATTCCTACTTACTGGTGAAGTTGGAGTTCACATCACTAGATTAGAAATCACACTTTTAGAAGTAGGTATTTCTCTGTGGTTATAACTGTTTGTGCTTTGCGGCCTGACTCCAATGCATGTCCGGGCAGGGCGGTCGCACTGGGCTCTGACTTGGAGTGGGGGCGCCGTGTTCATTGTTTTAATAGACCTGATACCGCGTACATTGTCACAGCAATATTCAGCCATCAATAAAAATGCCAACTCCGGTGATTAATGATCTTCCTGGAGAGAGACCTGGCGCTTTGTCTAGTGAACGTTTTGACTCATCATAGCACAGAGGGTTAATATGCCTGCGCAGAACGTGTCCCTTTCACATCACAAAGTGCATATAATATAAATATGTCAATGAGTTACTGCTTTCATCAGAGATCCTTGTTACTTGCAGTTTATAAGTTAAAATCCTGATGAAAGCAGTGAGCTATTAACAGCCATCAAAGAGCTGCATGCAAACTGCAAGGAACATATTAGAGCTATATATTTTTTGCTCAATCTTTCGTTGTCCTAATATTGCAAATGGGTTAATTTGGGAAAAAATAAAGTCTTATTATTAAAGAAAACACCTAGCAATGGTGTTACATTTTAAAATCTGAATTTGTGCTTGTCCAGACCAAAGACTCTTAAACTATAGGGCCTACCAGTATGGATGAAATGTGACTCCTACTCCTTGTATGCCTCTGTTTTATGTAACATTTCCTATACACTGATTTACACATGTATGATTGTCTCTGTGCAATCCATGTGTGATGTTGTGTTCTAACATCTTAAACTGGTATGAGTGGTGCTAGGTAATCCGTGGCGGAGGTGGTCATTGAGGGTGGCGCCAACTAACATTGTCGCACAGGGCGCCACCAGTGCTAAAGCCGGCCCTGTGTTTGGGCTGGGTGACAGCTATACTTTGTGCATACTTTCTAGACAGCCGTAACACAGGAAAGGCTTGGTTTGACAGGAGATGCATCTGCATACTGATAGTGTTTCTGGGCTGGGAGAAGAAGAGGTGGGTCACACCTGACTATGAATAGGTTGTGTCCTGCCCTCACACAAAGGGCATATTAATCCTCAACTGATCGTCTGGAGCCGGGGCTGGGCTGAAAGGGATTGTTGCTTACTTCTGAGGGTTCCTTGAAGTCACCCCTTCCACAAAGACATTTTGTGCATAAGTACAGGGGCTCTGATCCCCCCCATGTTTGTAGACACTTTGTGGGACCTGAAACCAGACACTGCTGGATCTACATCTGCACATTGCCAGGAGTACTGCTGTGTTGATAGGAGAAACATTTTGGCTGACTGCTTTGCTTTGTTGCCCTGCTGCCTGCTGATTGATGAGCTGCAGGACAGACTGCCGCTTTGCAATCTGATCTAAATGAGCTGACCAGCTTCTGGCTGCTTTCTTTGTGCTCCCAAGTGTTCTCCATGGACTTGTTGGCTTGCCCCTGGTTTTGTAATCTTAGGGACACCCATGATTGCACCTAAGCAGCTCTGTCGTAGGACTCTATTCTGTGTGAGTCTGGCACCAGTGTGCGTTAACAAGGAGCTGGGAAATGATGTCTCCTGGCTTTGTAATTAGCATATGGTGAGCGTTTCATCATTTTCCCCAAGGACCAGCGTGTCCCTCGTGACTTGCACCGCACAAGTAGTGTGGGACGAAGCCCCAGCATTTTCCCAGGGACCCACAGTACCTTCATGGCTCATACCCAAGGGCATGCACCTCTACTCTGGGCTGTTCCCTGCCTCTGCACACCATTGACTGCCGCTAAAATGGCACATGGCCAGAGGATGCCCCCATGTAGTGTGACTTCCCCCCTGCCTTTGTGTTGCCAGAGGAACAAGAGTGCTGCCCGAGACCAGTGCTTCACTGCACAACGGCATGGATTGCTTTGTTTATCTGGCGCCGAAGCTCCTGCAGGAGCTGGGATGAATACATAGGCCAAGGAGACCAGGCGGGCCTCAATCCCATGGTCTTTCGACAGTTCCTGATTCCCGGATCTTGGTCCCAGCCCCATCAAGGTGCAATGAGGCTAACTAGGGAAGTGCACAGAGGAAAGCCACCAGCGCCCCCGTTCAGGCTGCCCCGCTTTTCAACAAAGTCAATGCGAGTCTGAGCAGCTATGATGGGCCCGGCCCCATCAGAGCTCGCACTGGGCAAGATGTTTGGGGTTCTGCTTTCCCCGCTCCTGTGCCTCAAGTGTCCAGTGTTTAATCCCCAACAGGGATCTTTGTCTCTTAACAGTATTCCCAGAAAGTACTGTATGACATCTAGGAGGCTTGCAGGTGTTCCGGTGCCCTACGTTTTCCCCTTTTACAATAATTTAAGAATTGCCTTAACTGTAGGAGCTTTCCCTAATCCTGTGTTAGAACTGCACTCAGTAGTGACTGTAAAGAGCCTAATAGAAGCACAGGTGCTTCTGAGGCTGCTATATGTTCCATAAGCATTTAAAGTGATATCCATTTAAAACTGCATAACTTGAAAAGTAATTATTGATTCATGTAATTTTGGTCTTGTTTTATGTACATATAGAAACCTATTTATATAACCCTGTGTGGAGTCATTTTTTTGTGGTGCAATTGTTGTGTTACAATGTGAGTGCGTCGCACACATGATTGCCTCTGTCGATAAGCCTGCCTACTCTGCGTTAAGCTACAAGAGGGTGAGAACAGGTTATCTTGGTGTGTATCTGACTTACCCACTAGAGTAGTGGGTTCTGCCTGGCTTGGGTGCATACCTTAATCAACCAGAAACCCCATTTCTAACACTCATGGTAAAAATTATTCTTGGATCCTCTTATACCTGTGATGGTCACCCTAGTGGTAAAATATTGTGTGGAATAAAAGTATCAATATTTTATCAAAAGAACATTAGTTAAAAATGTCATGTGGTAAAAATGTAACCCATAGTCTGAAAACCACTAGTATGATATATAAACAATTTGTTTGGAGAAAGATTAGCCATATTAAAAGTGTAGTATGCAAACAAGTCTATCATATTATTGGGGTAAAGTGGGTTAGTGGGAAAACGCATGCAGCTCATACATAATGTTAGTCCTTTTGAGGCACATACATATACTGACAAAACTCTATATCTAAAGCTAAATGAAACACATTCTTGAAATTTTTTTGGGCAAAAATATAATGCAAGTTTAAATATGAACATGAGGTTATCTAGCCCCTTTTTTAAATAGCAATTTTTAGTGGGTCGCACATAGTCCTACCTCTCAATATTATTGAGGTAGGACACGACTAGTTTTTTTAATGCGGCCCATCTGCCAGCACCCCCCCCACCCTGCTCTTAAAGGTAAAGTAAAGTGCAATTTCTTGTGATCGCATTTTGGTCACAAAACATTCATACATCCCATTCAGATTCAGTATTTGGGAGGGACGCCCTAAACAAACCCCTTGCCAATAGCAAATCTGTCTGTATTCACAAATCCAAATTGTCAGGGAATCGCGATTTGGAATTAACATCCCAAAGCTTTGATGTCAGAAACGGTCCAATTCCGTGAATCGGGCAGTTGGCGTCTGCAAAAATGCTTTGTACATCTAGCTCAAAGAACTGCCCCCCTCCGCCGCTTGATAGGTACACCCTAATCACTATACAATGTGAATTTTTTTTTAAAACGAATCAATTTAAATTTGTTTAGTATATAAATGTGCCTGCAGTAGAAAACGTCTGAAGCTACAAGCCAGATTTATTTCCGACCTCTATTGCATAGTCTTTCATACTTTCAGAGGAGAAAAATGAAGAAGATATTTATGGCATTATGAACCATCTCATGCTCTGACAACAAGCACTTTCTAATACAAGCTATAATGATTACTGTTATTATTATTCATCATCAAAGCATCTTAGAACTATGAAAAATGCCAGATTGTAAGACAAAGATTTGGGAAAGAGGGAAGCACATTGACAGAGACCATGACCAGTTTCCACACTTTCTCTTGTCTCTGCTAGAAAACACCATCAATTATTCCTAACTCCACAATCAAAAAACACGTTTCAAACATTAGGTTCAGCATATTCTGGCACTTTTCTCTTAAGATGTTTCTTCCCTGTACCACAACATGCCAACGGGATTCATAAAACCTTAATTAACAAAGAAAAATTCAGGAACGACTCAAATCCCGAGACAGATGATAGCTTAATGTTCACATTTCAGATAAATTGGTTAGTCTCCAAATATTTGTTTATCCTCTGTCAAACTTCAAGGAAAATACCCTTTAACTCAGTTCCTGCATGAATTATTGAGATGTAAAAAGCACCGCAAAGACAGTGGGTAATGACAGCAATATTGTGAAATGTAGGACAGCGCTTATCAAAGGGAGAAGTGAGAACAGGACTGGCCAACAGCCAGCCTCTTATTACACATGGTAGAGCCCATCAGGACTTTCAGTTGTGTTCGCGCTTTTTTTTTTCTTTTAAAGAGACTGACTTTCACTGAAGAAACAGTAATTTATTAATGAACAGAAGGTAGCAGGCATGATTCCTTCCAGAAAATAAATGCTATTGTCTAAGATCAGTGGGAAAGCTGAGAGATATCATTTGGGGTTTCACTGGATTTTTATTTTTTACGTGTACGGAGGTGGTGTCGCGCCTTATAATTTGCTTTTTTAGGTTACACCATGGTGACACATTCAAATTGTAAACTAAAGATTTTTAGCATTCTTTCTCAAAGCTTAACTATCATAAGTACAGGTGCTTTTGGTGCAGGGTTCTCTGCTTTGATATAGGATCTGTGCAACTTTGGGCCTCTTTATGAGTGACCCATAAAAATCCCTCTTATTTCCTCACCCAAATTTACTGCTAACAAGAGTCCTGGTAATTTCATAGGTGGGTGGCTAATGAGATTACAATTTTTAGGGGAGAACATGTGGAAATCCGAATTCTATTGCTGACACCTGAAGAAAATGTGACAAGTAAATTACAAATAGTCTTCTGGGACTCTGGTGTAATATTTAGTTCAGACTTTAGTCAGAACATTCTCTAAAGAGGCCACTTTCTAATTTATTGTTTGTTGTTAGAATGTGATTTCTGGACCTTGATTTACAGAATAAGGGTCAATGAACATTTACACTCACACATTAAATGTAATCCCAAGGACACTCCATCATTTGGATTGATATTGTGATGATTCGAATCTCTAACCAGAAGCTGAACACAGGAAGGCCCGGGAAGCTAAGAAGCAAAATATTGCTCGAAACCAAAAAACGAGTATTCGTAAATAGTTCGAAGATATATCCCAGCCTGGAAAAAAACTCCTTGAAGGGGCGAGGTAAGTTTTCCATAGTGGAAAAATAATAGGTAAACTTTCAGGGCCTCACTTATGTTTTTTTTGCCGTAGGTCAGTGCAGCAGGCCTTGTTGCTGAGCTGCGCTACGGCAAAAGAAAAGGGCAGGAATGTGCCGTATCCATTAGACAATGGTCTGCCGTCTGCCATTGCAGGAAACTTTGCACCATGGTCCAAGGCTGCCTGCATTGCGGGGAATGATTGGTTTGTGCAGGAAGGGAAACCTCCCTGCACAAAAACAATCACATGAGGCTTTTTCCAATTTCTATGTGTGCTGCAGAATGCAGCACACATAGAAAGAGGAAATCTGAGGAGAAATAAACATATTTCTCCTCGCTGTGCCTCCCTTACACCTCCCCTGGGGAGGCGTAAGTTTTTGGCAGTGTCTAAGACTTATGATTTCTCGTAAATCTGGGGCAGTGTCAAAAAGCCATGGATGTTGCTTGGAATTCCCCCAGCAACACCCATGGATTGCCCCTTTCATTACATTTTCTGTGTGAAAAGGCATATATTTATTAGGCCATTAAAAGCCACGTAGCGTGGCTTTACATGGCCTTATAAATATGCCAGTGGCACATTGCGCCACCAGAACATTAAAAAGTGGCGTTCCAGCAGCGCAAAAGTGCCGGTAGGGCCTCATAAATGAGGCCGTCATTATTTCAGAAGGATACAATAAATTATAACATGTTAGTGTACATTTCATCCATTGGTACCCATCAGATTTCCCCTTATATTTATATTCCACTATAGTATGCATACTAAGTACTTGGTACGTATCAAAATCTATGATTTAGTAGGTCACCATGGAATATACATTGTGGCTCTATGAACTGCTATGAATGTGTAGTGGAGAGGTGTGGTGCAGCAGCCGGGGCAGCTGACTTCGGAGCATAGGGCTCACGGTTCAATCCCCGCTCCGGCGGCAGGTCAGCTCAGCACCATGTGACTCTGGGCAATAGCTCACTTCATTTCCACGATGGCCCCCAGTGCCTTGAGACCTGTAAGGGTGAGTAGTTCGCGCTTTACGAATGGCAGATTTAATTAAAATGTGTACATCTATGTAAATTATATGTGTAAACCTATCATGCATTTATATATGCATTTTCTGTGAATCAGTAGTCATCATATCCAGAAAACCTGTGTTTACTTTGGTAGTCTGAAGTTGTCAGTGTAACCAACTTTGTCTGAGGCATAACTAGTCTCCCTCACCCAGTCTCTACACCGGATTTCCTGGTGCTGAATATTCCATGGGCATGGAAACCTTTGCTAGTCCATTACTAGAGAAGCTTATGCAACAAATCTACACATAGGCTAGGGGGTCTTAGATGGGGTAAGAGACATGCTAGGAGCATCGAACTGTCAAGAAGCATAGGGTTTTGGTGAATGACAGATCAGAAGGGGGTTGGGTCGTGACATCAATGGGCGTGATGGCTGCGGGTTTCTAAGGGTAGCAGGGGCTTCAGTAATTGTGGCAAGGACTGAGAACAGCAGGGCAATGACATGGTGGATCTGGAGGTGATATTGTGCTCACAGAGTGTCTGGGGTAGGGGATGGGACTGGGGTGATTGTGGATTTACAATGTACCCGGCAGAGGGGAATGAAGAGTTATCTGAGTTGCAGCGGTTTATAGCAGTAGAAATGATGTCTGATGTTTCAACGGCCCACTCTTACTGTCCTTCTTTGTTTAAAAAGAAAGCATTGTCATCTTCACACTTGCAAAGATGGTGAGATTTTTCTATAAAGAATCTGTGTTCTCACTTTCAGAGAATTCCTCCTCCTGAGACTCATTTGGTAGTGTTAGCATCCAGCGTGGTAGTTCATACTGAAATAGGGCTGTCTCTAGATCCTCCCTGGACCTTCTCTTCACAGGCAGCCCCCTTTCCTTGCAGAACACACGTGGCTCCCTCATTGTATACATGAACATGTGCCAGAAGTCAAGTCCCATCTTGTCAAGACTTCACAGGTGCAACAACTTACCAGAGTCTTAGTAAAAAATACTTCCAGGAGGACACCAGAAAACAGAAAAACAGTATGTGGTTGCGTTATGGTCTGCACTCACTAGTAGTGTACACCAATCACTGTATTTGAGTCATAAATGCAAGTCCAAATCCTCACAGCTGACCACCAATGTTAGGTTTGGGGGTCTCTAGTTGGCAATGGTTTGCACCTTTGTCCAAATATGGACACTTGCGTCTAGTCAGGGTATGGGGCTACACTCCTAAAATATCCCCTGCTCACCCCATTGGTAGCTTTGCACGAGCAGGCAGGCTTATCTCAGAGGCATTGTGTAAAGCATTTGTGAACACATACTGTAATACAGTGAAAGCACTACAGATGGACACCACACAGGTTTAGAAAAATAAGTAATCTTTAATAGACTTAACACAATACCAAACGACAAAAATCCACAATACTGTATTAAAAAATACTTTACAAATAGCCTAGTTCACTTTAGATTGCAAATGCAACACTTTACTCTCAAAGTGCCTTGGATGCGTAACGCAAAACAAACAAAAGGGTCACAGGGAAGGTGATGCGTTGGTTCCTTACACTCAGGGGAGTGGATGTGTCGGTTCCTTACTGCTGCACAGGAGAGTTGAGGCTCACTTCCTTACTGTGTGGGGAGTTGATGCGCCGGTTTCTTACTGCGTTCTGATGCGATGACGCTCTGGTGCGATGCGACAAAATGACGTCTTGGTTACGGTGCGACAACGTAGATGGGATGCGTGCACGCCCAACAGCCATGTGGAGACTCATTGAACTTCTGAGCTGCGACAGGCACTGCGACGCGCTTCTCCGGTGATGCGACGGCTTCCTCTGTGGCGGGGGCACACTTCTCCGGTAATGCAACTCGCTTCGGCGACGTGATGATGACAGCGACAGAGGCGGCACGCTTACTCGGCGATGCAACTGCTGCACTGGCGGCACGCTTCTTCTTCGTTGAGTCGCGCTTCCAACTCCCAGCGACACGCAGTCTCTCAGAAGGACCAGCACAACAGCAGGCACTTCAATTCCCAGCAAGGGAATTCAGGGGGGAGCTGGTGGTGAAGTCTTGTATCCCTGAGACTTCAGGCAGGAGGCAAGCACAGTTCAAGCCCTTGGAGATCTTCTTCAAGATGATGAAAGCACACACAGTACTTTTCTCCTTTCTTTGGCAATGAAGCAACCACTGCAGGCCAACCCCCAAACACACAGCACAGGGGCAGTCTCCTCCTTCAGCTTCCTGGTTCTTCTCCTCAGCAAAGGTTCGTCTTGATTCCCAGAAGTGATCTAAAGTTCTGGGGTCTGGGTCCCCCTTTTTATACACACAAATCCTTTGTCTCTGAAGACAGAGAGTGTCTGTACCCAGTCCACACCAGTTCTAGGTGCATTCTGCCAGTGCACAACCTCTTCCTTTGTCAGTGTGGGCCAGGGTTATCAGACGCACCGCAGGAGGTGGAGCCAGCATTGTGGAAGGGAGGCACAGCCCTATTCAGGCCCAGGAGCTTCTCCACCCACCACTCCCAATGCAGAAAGGTCTATTCAGCCTAGTGCTGACTCGCCCTGTCTCCTTGAGCCACCCCAGCCCCTGTCACTCACAAACCAGACATGCAATACACAACCTAGCAGAGGCAGGCTGGATGGCTAGGTAAGAAAATACCTACTTTCTAAAAGTGGTATTTTCAAACACCGAATGTTAAAACCAACTAAAATATGTATTTTATAATTCTGAGTTCAGGCATACTAAATTCGTTTTTCTACCATGTTCCCTGGGTCAGTTAGGATTATAAGATGTTATAATCAAACTGCCCATTCTTGCCTATGGGGACAGGTAGCCTTGCAATAGTGAAAAATGAAAATGCCTGTAATTCACTATCTGGACATGCCACACACATCAAGGCATGTCCTACCTTTTACATACAATGCACCCTGCCCTTGGGCCTACCTTAGGGGTGGCTAACATGTAGAAAAGGGAAGGTTTAAGTCAACATGACAGTACTGGACTGCACACAGGCTCTGCAATGGCAGGCCTTGGACACACTTTACAAGCTGCTTCTGTGGGTGGCACAACCAGTGCTGCAAGACCACCAGCAGTATTTGATTTACAGGCCCTGGGCACACATGGTACACTGTACTAGGGTCTGACAAGTAAATCAAATTAGACAATCACAGAGTCACTAATCCATTACAACAATTTACAATAGAGAGCATATGCACTTTAGCACTGATCAGCAGTGGTAAAGTGCCCAGAGTCATAAAACCACCAACAACAGGTCAGAAAAAATACAGGAGGAAGGCAAAAAGTTCAGGAATGACCCTGCAAAAATGGCCAAGTCCAACAGGCTGCAAGTTAGATGAGTTCTCAAATTAGCAACCCCTCAGTAGTTGATTAAAATATTAGGTCCTTTTTAGAGTGCATTGTTTCACACCAAATTGCTCTCTTGGCACCAAGTTAGACAATATAATATGCTGTACCCATGGGAATGCTAGTCCTAGTACCAAAGCATTGACAGCCTTCATGAGGCAAAGGTCCTCATCAGTTGTGGATGCTGGGAAGAACTTTTTCAATGTCTGGCATCAAAATAGAGCAGCATGCACATACCACTGGCCTTGTTGTGGCCTGGCATGTGAAGAACTCTGCTGGAGATTTACATTTTTAAATACTATTTACTCACACTGGAATTTTGTCAGTACTGTAGAATGTCAATGTGATCAAAATCTAGCTATAGGCTATTTTTGTGGTTATCCCTGAGTGGGTCAATCATTAAAGAGTGGAGATCATTCACAAACATAGGTTTCTGGGTGTTAGCAAAACATTTACAGGTTGATCCCTTCCATGAAAATACACACAAATTACTTTCTGTCACTTTGGTTCTTGAACACCGAACCTTTATTATCATATTCCGAAAATATCATGGTAAATATATTGAAAACCAAAATATTGACATGGTAAGCATATTCGGTGAGCCTAGGCTTGCTATCATTAAATCCACATGTGTACCTTGAAAATACATATAATGATTTTATGTGTGTCTACACACATACACACGCACATATATTTTTATATGTATATATTAACGGAAAAAAACAAAGGTTAAAATGACGTTATATGTAGGTCAGGTGATAATATATTACTTTAATTTAATAAGAAAACCTTAGAAATTCACTGAACAAAACAAAGGCTTATGTGATGGTATAGTTAGGTGAAAATATAACTTAAAACATACAATTTGAAACTAAAAAAACACAAATGTATCTGTTACAGTGATCTGAGCTAAATATAACTTGCACCCCGTCATGCACTGCTTGTGACTTCACATATTAAATCACTCATGACACGTTTCATGACATCACAGATTTTTTTTTTTTTTTTTGAAAAACTTTCTTTATTGGCATTTATAGATAGGAAAACACGTATGCACATGCTATAGCACCATTATTACAGAAATTCACATTTCAAGCGCGCCCAGTCGCAGTTCTTACAATCCAGCGGCCTCTCGGCCCCTCAGGCCGTTCATCGCTGTTCTGAGTGGGGCTGCAGATGTGTGCCCGGGTCCAGCCTCTGAGTGTGCCCTACTGGAGTGCATCCTGATCGCCTCGCGGCAGGGATGCCGTGTAATGTGACTGAACTCCCTGTGAGGGGCGTCGCAGAGGCTATGGAAGTGCGGCCATTGAGTAACTACGAACTAACTGGAGGGTCAAAAAACCAGGGAAAGGGGGGTGCACTGTGTCGCCCATCAGGGGTACTATTAGCTGCGCGCTTTTGAGGTCAGACCATCATGCGAGGGGGGGCCGGTGTGGCCGCGGATGTGGAAGGGGGGAGGGGGGTGCGGGGGGGCAGAAGCATCGCGCCTGGCCTATGAGGACTCTGGCTGTGGGGCCTGTGGTGACAACCCCTGCGAGACGCCGGGTGCTGGACCCGCCTGCGCATTACCCAGGGTGGATTCCGGAGTGGCGGGCGCCCCCGAGGGGTCTACCTGTCCCGAGCTCGCCGCGGTCTCAGCTTCCTGTGTGAATGTGTGCATTAGCATGGCCCAGGGCATGGAGATCGGGTGTTTGCGCATCCCACGGGCCTCCTCCGTTCTAAGCGTGGTTTCCTCTGCCTTGCCCCACTTCCTGACGGCCCCAACCCATGTTCATGACATCACTGATGACATCTCAAAGTACACCATTGATGGCATCACTGATGACATCACTGATGGCATAATCATCCATACCGCTGTATAGAAATAGATACTAAATGGCACAGATTCATGTAAAATATAAATACATGAACATATGTTCTTATACAAAATACTTAGACTGCACTCCATTGCCTTTAGATTACACAAGCCTCGTTAAGTGGGCAAGGCTTTACTTCGCACATCCCTTGCAATGTGCACAGATTTTCACAGAGAGTCCATAACCTCCACACACCCATCACATGTTAAATGACATAATTGATGACTTTACTGATCACATTGTACAATCATTCGGAAATCATCCTATGGGGTTTTTAGTCTTGAAGTAATTCAACACATTATATCTGTGGACAATATTCACCTTAATGGGATTACCCACATGATCTGCAATTTTAAAACAAGAGGTTTACTGGTATTGGAATTGGCCGTCTCTGTGTCAACAGTATGATTACTGCAAATAACATATATACACAACAATCACAATAGTCGGATTGGCGTTTTCTTTCTTTGTAGTTTAATTGTAGATCAGATGCCCGATTTTCTCGCAAGCAACGTATTCGCTGTCGCCGGATTAAACACGCATGAAGTGCTCCTGTTTTGGTACTCACCACGTTACTAGTTAATGTCCTTCATTGGATTTGCTCACCCCAACAGCAGGGATGGAAGTACAACCGGCAGAGAGAATTTCTCCTTCCAGGCCATTTGTCCAATAGCCCTGAAGAAGTCGTGGGTTCACACCCTGACGAAACACGTGTTGGCTGGGCATCTGATCTACAATTAAATTACAAAGAAAGAAAACGCCAATCCGACTATTGTGATTGTTGTGCATATATGTTATTTGCAGTAATCATACTGTTGACACACAGATTACGTGTGCACAGGCCACCTGTATCACAGTATTTTTTGTTGGCCTTAGGACTCTGTGCACTTTACCACTACTGACCAGTATTAACGTGCTTGTGCTCTCTCCTTTAAATGTGGTAAAATTGCTTACCTCTGATTGGCATATTTAATTGATTTATACGTCCCTTGTAGAGTGGTATACCATATACCCTGGGCCTGAAAATAAATGGTACTAGTTGGCCTGCAGCACTTATTGTGAAACCCACTTAATAGTCCCTTAAAACGAGTCCCAGGTCTGCCATTTCAGACTGGATGCAGTTTTAAACTGCAAATTCAACTTGGCAATATAACTGCCTTGCCACTCCTTGAACACCTCTTATATTTCATATATGTCACCCCTAAGGTATGCCCTACATAGCCTATAGGGCAGTGTGCATTGTAATTAAGAAAAGATTGGACATGTACTTTTAAGTTTTACATGTGCTGGCTGTGACACCTGAATTACATTTTTACTTCTGTGACTCCCTCTTCCATAGGATAACATTGGGTTGCCTTATTGCATTTATTAAGGACTAACTTTTGATTGATAACATGTGAACATTTCATGTGTGGTGTCTGAAAAATTGTAATTAAAAATACTCTTTAGTGGTAAAGTTGGATTTTAACTTACAAATTAGAAAATGCCACATTTAGGAAGTTAGCATTTGCCTGCCCTTACTATTTGGTACCTGCAGCCTGTTCTTGGATCACATGAGACGGTGTAATTGGCAGTTGTGCCTGGATGGGCCAGCACTGGCAGAATGGGGGGCGTAGCTGAGTACAGACCCACGTCCAACTGAACATGATAAGCTCTGCCTTCACACAAAAATGCTTTTCACCCTTGCATTGTTCAAGCAGCCAGCTTTGGAGCCAGGGCAGGGGAAGCAGGAAACTTCAAGCACTTCAGTAGGATTTCTCTAGAAACTTCTCCTTCTTCAAAGAAGGTACCAGGTACAAAATAGGACTCTCAGACCCACACTTCAATTCTGCTATGTACTCCACAAGACTGCTTTGCCGCACCTATAAAAACAGATTTGCTTTCTGAAGCCTGCCTTGAACCCCCGAAGGCTTGCTCTGCTGCTTTCGCCCTGTTTCACAGCTTGAACCTAGGGCTACCATTGGGACTCCAAGGGCTAGCTGGCTGGCCTCATGATCAGAACCTCAGGGAAAGAAAGGGCTCCAATCATCTAGAACCCTGCATCTGGACTCAGACTGAGTGAGTCCTAACTCCCCAAGTGGTGCCCTTCCAGTCCTGGACCCATGTGGAACTTTCATCGGCTGCAGCCTCCAGCCTCATCCCACTGGAGGTTTTCAACTTCCAAAAAAAGACTACTTCCGAACGGAGAAATCTTCACCACGACTTCATCCAGCAGCTTGCTGATTATGATGCCTCCAAGTTGGACACTGCCTGCAGTCGTGCCACGCTGAACTTCTCCCATCTTAGAGACTTCTTGCGAAAAACAATTCAACCCACTCTCGCTTGACTAGCTGTCCGTGGTTGGCGCTTTGATCATTTAGCTGCTAGTTTTTACCTTAAACATTAAAAATTAATGATTTCTGGTCTATGGGTTGGATTTTTGTTGTTTTGGTGTCAAACAATTTATTAACATTTGCTCTTTTTTTACTAAATTGTGATTTTTCTTTAGTTTTGTTATCACTTTATTACTGTTTGTGTGCTGAATCAATACTTTACACAGTGCCTCTATGTTAAGCCTGACCGATTTTGTGCCAACATATGAGAGGGTTAAACACAGGTTAACTTGGCATCTTTTGTGTTTTACCCTGACAGGAATTGTGGCTTTTGCATGAGTAGGTTGAACACTCCACTCAACCAACAAACCAATTTCTTACAACCAGTATGCATTTGCCACTGAAAGTACAGCTTCTGTGTAGACCGATGGACAACCCCCATAGTTTACTAATATACAATACACAATTCTTACGATGGGAACAGTGGTGTACAACCTTAGAGCCATGCCTAAAACACTAGTGTGTGATGAACCGTTTCTTAGTGGGCCACCCCAGCATTTTACCTCAATTAACAATTGACAATGCCTCAAAATCTTCAGTGAAGTTCTGGAAATAAACATCTGCACCTTCTAAAAGCACTCACTACATGGAATTTTTGTATAGGACTATATTGCAAATATTACAAAATGGCAAATGTCTAGGTATCCACTCCTGGATCATGTTTTGGCAACAAAAGGTTTGCACTTTCCACAGAATTTTTGGAATCGGCGATTTAAAGGTGAGCAGCAAGCAGCTGGCCTTATGGATACCCTCATATATTTGAAGTTAGAACAGCAGGTACATCACCCCATGCATATGAGAGGCCATACCCTGGATCAAATTTGGACTACCAATTTCCCTTTGAGGAATGTAAGGATTATTTCCTGTGTATGGCCTCATCATTTTCTGGTCTCATTTCCATTACCAGACTTCTCATCTTACAAATCCGTGACCTGTCCTGGCATCTTTTCCAGGCATTGATATTGAGCTATTCTGATGTACTTTTTTTTACCAGTTAGAAACATCTTTGCTATCACCCCAGGAAGATATGGATGACTATGAGAAAGCAATCACAGAATGGCTCATAGAGGCCAGAAATACTCATGCCCCGCTCCGTAAAATTAAATGGATGAGAGGCCATGATGCCAATAAATGTTTTTCAGACGAACCAGCTAAACTAGAACTTCGGTGCTCTGAACGAAGGTGGCAAACCCAATTACTCCCTTGATCTCAAAAACATCTTCACACGGCAACTTAAAGAGTATGAACAGCTGATCAGACAAGCTAAAGGTAGTTGTTTTTACGAATGAGATCTTGATTGCCGCCCACAAAGCCAAAGCGATCTTCAAAATTGTCCCTGAACTCTGAAACCCAGACAGAATGACTCTACTCATCACACCTGCTCAAAAACGTTGCGATTCTCTCAATTCTTTCTGTATCAATAAGATTGAGTCCATCAAAAAGAGTATTCGTTTCAGTCCCCGGCACAATACTCTCTCTCTCTTCTGATGATGGAAATACAAGTAATCTTTTGTCCTTCCCTGAGATCAATAAAGAGGACTTAATGGACCTTTTGAGAAAAGTTAAATCAGAGTCGCCCAATAAGGCCTGTCTTCCAAGTGTTTTAAAATTGGTATTGACCTGTTTTTCAGACTTTGCATTATCTCTTCTTAATCTGTCTCTCAACCAAGGTAAGGTCACCAGTTCCTTTAAAGAGGCAGTTGAAGTACCCTGGCAAAAGAAAGCAGATAAGGACCCCCTCACTCTGCAAATTTATCCGCCAATTTCTCTCTTCCCCTATTTGTAGCTCGACATCTTTGTGTCTTTATAGGGGTCTCAGGTTTCCTTGCTTCCTGCCAAATGGGCTTTCACCCAGCTCCCTCAACAGAGGCAGTGATACACTTAATAGTAGATGACATGTGAGAGGAAGTAGATAAAGGCAACACTCAAGCCCCAGTCCTCCTGAATCTGTCAGCGTCCTTTGAAACGGTCGACCATGACATCTTGGCTGACCGTGTCAGGGCTGCAAGACTCCAAGACTCAGGAATCAACGAGATTGCTTCCTTTTTTAAGGACAGATCTCAGTCATTTAGACTTTCCCCTTTCAATTCTCCTAAAGTCCAATTGAACTGTTGGGGTCCACAAGGCTTTATTCTCTCCCCTCATCTTTTTAACTCATGCATCTGCCCCCAATCCACTCTCTCAAAACCATAAAAGTAAAATATTTAAATTATGCTGATGACATGCAACTCATCTTCATGATTGACAGGGCTCCAAATGGTATAGTGCATTTCCAAGGCACTATGCTGTTCTTCTGGGATTGGATGAACAACAACCACTTGAAACTAAACTCTGACAAAACAGAGATAGTAGTTACCAAAATAAGCTTGACCTTTGGAGTCCTTCCATTTTTGCCCAATGAATTGGGTCCTCCCCCCCCAAGAAAATCTGTAAAAAGTTGGTTTTATAATTGACGAGAAGCTATCTCTGAAACCACAACTTGGATCAGTGATATCATCCTGATTTCTCCAACGTTGAATAATTAAGAAGATCAAGAAACTTCCTGCACCACTGATGCCTTTGTTTAGGTCATAAAAGCTTTAGTCATGGTTAGAATTCACTATGTCAACGCTCTTTACTTGGTTATTCCTAAACATCTTATGTCAAGGATTCAGCTGGTCCAAAACCAGGCTGTGTGGCTGATTTATCAGCTTCCCAAATGTTGCCACATTTCTAAAGTTACAAAAGACCTTCACTGGCTGCCAGTTGCAAAGAGATCTACGTTCATAACATGATGCACTATTTTCAAAGCCTAGCAAATGAAAAGTCCAGCATTTATTACATCCCGGATCCACAAGTACTCCCCCACCAGAGATCTCAGATCCACCCATTTGCACCTGTTAGTGATCCCCCCAATTTAAGAGGTTTAGGATAGGTGGAGTAAAGTTGCAAGTCACTGCTCCTCGTGTCTAGAATTCCCTGCCCTTGGAACTCTGGACCACCTCCAATTATGGGAAGTTCAGACAGATGCTGAAGACTTGGCTTTTTCAGCAAGCCTATTAATACGTTTGCTGAGCCGTGCTGACACAGTTACCTAGTGTCAAGAGACCGTTTGGTGTATGTGCACCATACAAGCTGAAGAAACAGAAGATAACACAGACTTTGGCTGTAAGCCACATCCAGCTTACAATCATAACTCAATAACAACTCCACAACCCACATTAGGTGCCGTTAGACTTTACCTTATTTATCTTGAACACTACTTTCACCCCAAACTTTAGTAATTTCTAAATGGTGAACCATATAACTTTCAACATGCACAATTATGACTGCCTCCAAGGCTTTCGCTGTCTCCATGCAATAGCTTCACACATGTACAGTCAGTAACTCTACTGTGTAAATGACTACTGTGTTGCCAGTTCTGTCATCAATGATATCATTTGAGATGTCAGCAGTGATGACATAAATGATGTAATTTAATGTCTTGCGTGATATAATATATGAGGTCCTAAGCAGGACATGGTGGGGGTGTAGGTTATAATTAGTTCAGTAAACTATAACTGGTGAATTTCAGGGTTTTTATGGTTTTTAAAACCTTGGATTTTACTTTAGTCCAACCTATCTGTAATGTCTCTTGAACCTTTGGTTTTTGTCAATGGATTTTTGTTTTTTTAATGTAAGCTAAAATGTTCTTACCACACCTAACTATAAAGTCACTGTAATCATTGTTTTTGTAGTGAATAAACATAGGTAAGTCTCCTTATTGAATGATTGCCAGTGGTTTTAAAGCTCGTATTACACAGGAAAGAAGTCTAACTCTGAATCATTCCCTGTAATTCACTATGCTGAATAGTCATTTGCAGTCTATTTATGTTCCAAAAACAAATCAAAAAGTTAGACATATCATTTCATCTTTCTTTCAGTGCTGCTAAAATATTTTTTACAATGACAATACTTCTCTTTATTAAGCAGCAGACCTGACAAGTTCATCCTTGCAGGCCAGCCCATGATGCAAGAATCTACCCATGAATCATTCCCAATATGTGAAAATAACCATTGTAAAGACAGAACCTTATCAGCAAAATGTCACACTGTCTTACATTGCACTTTACGTTATTTCACTATAAATGTTAAACTTACTCTATAGTATCAATACTACAAAAGAAAATCACCCTTTAAAAGCAAGTTTTTAATTTCCTCACAAAGTGTTTTGGAATTAAAATTAGATTTTTATGAATACACATTATGGCATGAAACACTTTATTTTAAATATTAGCACATTAGCTTAATCAAAAATACAGATTTCCCAAAACATTGACAGACATATCTGCAGTCTCAGGCTGTTATGATTATCCTATGTTTTACTTTCAGGTATCCTCCTTCGTGAGTTACATATGCTAGGTATTTAGATATAAATGACAAAATAAAACGCGTATTTATTCATGCTATTATTCACTGTAACATTTTAATCAATGCTGCATGAATATATTCAGCTTATTTTGACTGAATTGAGTTCTTTGTTGTAAAAATTGTTTATGAGTTATGGACAAAGTTTAATGGAAGTTAAGAATTTCACTCCTTTTCTATTATTTTTATTATTGTTGTTGTTATTATTATTATTATTATTATTATTATTATCATTATTTTTATTAATAATAATAATAACAATATTAAACAGTAAGCATGGTTTCACAGAATGCAAACAAGTGAAAGGGTGCCAAGGTAATTTCTGCTACTGGTTTATTTTAAATGACTCAACAATTGACAGATAGGTTATAAAACTAAGCCCAAACTTTAATAGGGGAGAGAGAGAAACTTTGTAGCATAGATTCAGAAAAAAGACCATCCCAAACTGTATCACCTTCCTTTGCTGAAGGCTATGGGAATCAAATTTAGTTTTCAATCAACAGGTTTATCTGCTTTCCTGCCAATGATGACAAGCATAGCAGTCATTTCTATTTTACTGAACACTGGTTTTTGTTTAGAGAAGGTTTGCAGGTGTGAGCCATCTTTGAAACTCTAATGGGATCATTTTCTTTGGTGCAAATATCAATTTAGTCAGCCAAAGAAGTGAGGGGGATTGTAACATATTGATATAAAGAAAGGTTTATTATTTTACCAATGTATCACAAATCATTTGCTTTTCATACACGTTTCTAGTGAATGATGTTGCTACTATATTATATTGTTCATATCTGTAACATATATATATATATGTATATATTATCTACTGGCGGTCGCCAGTAGATAGTTATAGTTAGGACCGAGTTTCTATAGGAAATCTGAAAATTCTATTTTGAATAACTTTGGCGCCGGTTGACGAATCCTCGCAAAATTTTCAAAACATGTGTGAAACCTATGGTTTTTTAAGTGAATATATATACATATATATATATATATATTCACTGAAAAAACCATAGGTTTCACACACGTTATAGTTAGGAATTAGCATTTAAAAAACCTTGCAAATTCACTTTAAAAACCATAGGTTTCACACATGTTATAGTTAGGTGGATATTTCACTCGTAAAAAAACAATGACATTTCCCTGTTATAGTTACTTCAGATAACTATAACTCGCGCGCCCGCAATCCTGTGCTCATGACGTCACATATTACATCACTCATGACATGGTCAGTGGCATCACCCTTGGCATCACTGATGACATCATCCTTGTGATAGAGTGGCGGTCGTGCGAGTTATAGTTATCCGAAGTAACTATAACGGGGGAATTTCATTGGTTTTTTACGAGTGAAATATACACCTAACTATAACATGTGTGAAACCTATGGTTTTTTAAGTGAATTTGCAAGGTTTTTTAAATGCTAATTCCTAACTATAACGTGTGTGAAACCCATGTTTTTTTCAGTGAATTTGTACTTTTTTTTAAATGCTAAGTTATGTATGTATTATTTTTTCTATATATTTATTTTAAATAAACTACGTATAAAAAAAAATGTACATTTTTTTATGGTTTTTCCCTCTAAGCACCCAGAGCGGTGGCCATCTTGGATTGGTCAGACGCTCATCACTATGTCTTTATTGCACTGCGTGTACTGCACATTCTCAATATTAATCACTCTAGCAACTAGGAAGCCACCATGCATGCTCCCCTCTCATGAGAGCAGCCTCCACTGAAGAATTAGAACCATGTGATGTACTGGATAACTGAGCAACTTTAATTACCACTCTTTTGCAATTGGTGGCCATCTTGGACTGGTCTGTTACCAGTCACTACTCCACAATCACAATCAATTGGGACAGATAACTCTGTCCACACTGGCTTTAAATGAGGCTTTCCAAGCTGCTATAACAGAAGGTCCGAATGTGAGTAGCATCACTATTTAAACTAGAGCTACAGATTCCTGACTCAGGATTCCAAACCTCCTGTCCAAGGATGACCCCTTTCTTAATGAGATCACATGATAACACTCACCCAGAACCCTCTGGCACTCCTCTAGAGGGAAGAATGATGCGTGCTTCCAAAGCACCCCTCACGCCTACACTACCCAACAACATGAAACCACATGGAATTAACTCATTCTCCATCACTCACCAACCTCTCATCTATTGATACCAAAAACGCCAGACATAGACTGATCAAGCAACACCAGGAAACACTCATTGCTGATATTTACTACAACTCCTCCAAAGGACAAGAGAAAATGGATCTCATCTTCTACACAACCTGACCTGCAAAATGGAGTACAATCCTAACAAACTACCTGCATATAAATAATACCTCCAACATCCCATACAGCCGCAAACTGGCGATACCTAACTCAGGGGCATATGCATCAACATTGGCATTAGCGATTCCTTATTAGCGAAAAATAAGGAATCGCTAATAAGGAATAGCAAAAGGCTATGCATGTAGGAATCGCTATTCAAATAGCGATTCCTTAACTTTCCTTAATTGCTACTAGCAAATAGCGAGTAGCAATTAAGGAATGCCATCCCAATCATTCCTATGGGCCTCCAGGCCCATAGGAATGAATTGGAGATTGCATGAGCAAATAGCGAGTACCAGTAGGTTTTCGCAAATTGCTCATGCAATTTCAAGGGTGCAAGGGTGTCAAAATGACACCCTATTGCACCCCTGAAATTGATATGTGCACATATGTTGCACACACACATGCTCTAAGGGCATGTGTGTGCGCAACATGAAACTTTGAAAAATGCACAAAAGTGCATTTTTCAAAGTTTTTGCAAATTACCATGCAGTTCATCTTCATGGTAATTTGCTCCCCCTATTAGCGAATTCGCTAAATTTTTTACTTTCATGCATTGCATTTAAGGAATCCCAAATAGAGATTCCTTAAATTAAGGAATCTCAATTTGGGATTCCTTAAATGCTATCGCTATTTAAGGAATCGCTATTTAAGGATTCCTTAAATAGCGATTTTTGCTTTTGGGTTGATGCATTGGGATTGGGTATTTTTAACTCAATACCGGGAGCTATTAGCGAATCGCTATTTTAACGACTGGATTTTGGCTTGATGCATGAGGCTGTATGTCATGTTCAAAGGCAATGCCACCATAACTATCTACAGAAACAGAATTGTCATGATTCAAGCCACTAACATCAACCTATGTTATTTTGAATCCATTTTCCCTATACTATGGAATGACATCTCCCATCCACACAACTTTCCCTCCCCGATCCAACCTCCCCCACAGGTGGTAACGCAGGGAGAAAAGCTCCCAACACACCCTATCAAATGTATGCTCCATTCCCACCTCCATTACACATTCTTCCCCCGCCACCTTCCTAACAGCATGCTACCACTATCCCACTTGACTACATCACTACCCATCGCTCTTACACTGAGGACCAATCAGCCGGACCCAACACAGATACCAGATGAACTCCGAGCAACAATGCCAGTCCTACTCCCTAACCCACTAATCACCTTCACAACCCTCCACCTAACCAAGCCCCCACCCATACCTCATCCTATCAACTCATACAGGACATCAACCTAGTCGTACCTGCACCTGGCATTCCTAATTCGTCATCATAACTGATGACTGAAAAAGTACAATGGTGCCTACACAACTCGTTCACTGTCCTTGCTCACCAGGAAAGAAACAGTTGGCATCTCACATCACACTCTCATTGACATGCATTCCTTGAGACTAGAATGTGACAACTCACAGCCAAGTACCTCCACAATCTTCTCGATGAACCAAATGTCCATGATCGATCTAAATGAGTGAATAGCTCACATGAAAAGTCAACTAGAGAAAATAACGCAGGGTATCAAAAAAATCCTAATAGCCTCAAAACTTATCCTGAGCATGCTCAATGCCCACCCCTCTCCCTCAGAGGCGAAAAAGAATGAGCTTCAAGATGTCTCTGAGTGAGGCAATTGATCAGGCCTAAACATATTACTGCTTACAAACAGAGACAACCCCACCTCCAAAATCCAAGTGATAACTGGAATTGGGATGGACCTCATCTCACCAAGAATAGCCAGGCCACCAGCACATCACATCAATGTCCCCATGGCACCCCCTCCCTGAAACACATTAGCAACAGAAATTCTAACTGCATGTTCATAAACTGTATATCTGCAACCAAGCATGCAACACAACTGGCTGTAGCCTCCTGAACAATAACATTGATATCGAGTTCATCACAGAAAAATGGCTTAATGAATCCAAATACCCAATCCCAGACCTACGAATCCCTGCTGGGTTATCAGTCATCAAGAAAGGCAGGGAGGACCTCCACTGTGGTGGCATACCCATCATCGACAAGAACAGCCTCACTATGGTTGAAACAGACACCTTCACCTGCAACACATTTGAATATATCATCACCACTATAATGAAGAAAAACTATAAAACAACAAAATGTTACTGCCTTTACCAGCCACCAGGCAATGTGCTCTCCTTTGGTGAACACCTTTTGAACCTGATAAAACACTGCTCACTCTTCAACACCAAGAACATAATCCTAGGTGACTTTAACCTCCACTGGAATGATGAGAAAAACACACTAATCCAATCCTTAAACAACCTCTTACTCAACAAACACTTTATCTAGCACTGCAAAAGCCAAACTCATAACAGAGACTCCTCCCTTGATGCCATTATGACCTGTGATGAAGTGATAACTATGGATAACATCCTGCAAGTCGACTAGTCAGATCCCCACATCATTCTATTCAATGTTAAGCTAGTGGAACAACACCCAATCCGTACTCAGAAAACTATCAAATGGTCTAGAAGCATATATTCAGATTTCCCTAGCTGATCTTGAAGAAAGAATGGTGTCACTACTTCCCCCTGCAGAAAACCTCTCAATTAATGACAACCGTCCTAGATCAAGTAGCTCCTCTGAAACTAAAAAGGGTTAACAACACTCCCTCAAGATCCTATTTTAACAAAGACCTCAAAACTGAAAGAAGGCAACTAAGAGCTGCAGAAAGACTTTGGCAAACAAATCCATCCATAACCTATCTTTACCAGCTCACAGTGGATTGCAGGAAATTCAATAATCCCATCATGAAAGAAAAAGCTGCCTTCTTCGGCAGTGCACTAGATAATGCTAAAAGAGCTTTTCAATATCCTCAAAAAACAAACCTCAAAGCCAGCCACAAAACCCTCAAGTCTCCTTAGAACGCTGTGACAAATTTGCTAAATTCTTCAATGATAAAATCATGAAGATCGAGGTCCCCGTAGACTGTCACACTCAGGCATCTATTGGAAACCAACCTCCCTCTCCCCCAGAATGGAGGTAATTAACTCCCCTACCGACTCTTTGGACACCCAGGCAGTGGTCGCTCTTACTGAGATCACCAGGTGCAACCAAATCCCAGGGGCCCCCAAAACACCCAGGAGCTGGAAGGTGTTCATCTCACTCACAGAGGTGGACATCTCTTTAAATGATTGCAAAATCTATGCCCTCCTTCTACCTGACAGACCCCCTTCTGGCCTCCCTGGTGGCAAATCTCAATTACGCCTCAACCCCTCCCTGGACTAATATAATAAATAGCTCCCTGAGTACCGGAAGTATGCCACACTGCCTCCAAGTAGATCAAGTCATGTCACTACTAAAAAAACAGATGCAGGCCTGGATGACCTGAACAACTTCAGACATGTCTCCAACCTTCCCTTCCTGGCAAACATTCTTAAGAAATGTGTTCTCTCCCAAATCAACCATGACATTGAAACCAATAGTCTCTTAGACTCTCACCAGTTGGGCTTTAGGAAGGGATGCAGCTTGGAAACAACTATACTGAATATAGCAGATGATATACACAAATCTCGGGATGCAGATTGATGCTGCCATTCATCCTCCTAGACCTATCAGCAGCCTTTGACATGGTCGACTGCAAACTTCTTCATAACTCCCTCCCACAATGGATTAAGAGCAGATGGCTTAGTTCTACAATGGTTAACAGCATTTCTATATAACCGCTCTCAACAAATAAAAAAAAACCACTCGACTTCAGATGCTTCTGCTATAACTAGAGGTGTCCTCCAAGGCTCAATCCTCTCACCCACACTCTTCAATATCAACATGGAGCCCCTCACCATTGAATATAGTCGTTTACATTGCATGCATTTACAACGCATGTGATTACAATGCGGTCGTTACAAAGACCAACAGTGACTACATTCAATTGACACTCTAAACTGCAATCTGTCTTTGGCTGTCTCCGCCAAATCTCTGGGGAACCACATCACACGAAAGCCTGAACATGAGCTCACACATAAAGAATACAGTGAAGAGTGCCTACTACACCCTAAACCTCCTGAGCAAAATCAAGCACTTCCTCCTACCCATTGATCTGAAAACTGCCATGCAAGCTGTTTCTTTCCAGACTGGATTACAGGAGTGACACCTTCACAGGCAATGCAAAAACTCACTTAGCCCCCCTGAGATCCACACTAAAAGCAGCAGAAAGGATGGTCAATGGAATCAAAAGAAACAATCACATCTCCCCCTCCCTGAAAGATCTAAAGTGACTCCAACTGAAGCTCGTTGAAGCTTCAAAACTGCTCGACTCACTCACAAAGTCCTTCACACCTTGCAGCCAAACTCACACAGGTAGGCCATACGAGAAATCTAAGAAGTACCAACAACCTGTTTCTCATCCTCTCAAACAGCACAACCAAAAAACCACAACACGTTTTTTTCAAGGCAATACCCCTAAAACTTGGAACTCCCTCCCTGTATTTATCAGGACTAACCCCTCCTTCATGAGCTTTAGGAGACAATTAAAGGATCTCCTCTTCAATCGGCACCTTAACACTCTGGGCTCTAATGCCTAGTACCCCAATCTATATGTGTATTTTATGTGTCTCTCAAGGTCAATCTCTGGTTCTATTCTTTCACAGTTATTTACTTTAACTAATTGTTGACTAACACTGCCTTTGACAATGTTATGAAGTTCTCTCATATCCCCGGGTCTTTCCAGTGCTATATATATTTTTTGGGATAAATTCATTAATGAATTAAAAAATGTACCCCTGGTTTCATGGTGTCCTTGGGTGTGTTTTTCCATAAAGAAAACAGCTTTAATTCCACTAATTATCCCGGTGATATCTGATTTTATTGATGGTTACCTGAAACTAATCTCACTCAAATAATGCCCAGTGATTTGCGGGGTGACAGCAGTCCAAATGGTTTTCTGTCTCAGGTTGGCACATTGACAGAATCCTTACTTCCAGCGACTCTAGAAAGCTTGCTTTTGGCCGTGTTCTGGAACATTGATGCAG
Organism: Triturus cristatus; assembly: GCF_964204655.1. Taxonomy (NCBI): domain Eukaryota; kingdom Metazoa; phylum Chordata; class Amphibia; order Caudata; family Salamandridae; genus Triturus; species Triturus cristatus. The sequence continues at coordinate 974,451,463 of NC_140593.1, forward strand.
AAAACATATCAAGGCAGACAATAAATAGTAAATGGATGACTCTCAAATGCTCTAAAACTTTTTAACGAGTATTGGAGTCAATTAATAAATCTTGCAATATAAATAATACATAACAAGTAACGTGTAATATGGGCCTGTATTATCATTAGGGGTTCATTGATATTAAAAACCTGGATGCCAGAGGCCAAGTGGTTTATAAATGTAACGTACCTGAAACGCAAGACTGTTACCTGTTATGTATTCTCTGAATAGACTATACAGTTAAGAGCAGTAAATCTATACTTGCTAATGTATATTTATTTGTTCATCAAGATTCTTGCTATGGCATTCCTCTGGCAATATTTCTTTTGCCAATAATCTGGCGTACAGGCAGCATGTAAAAGGTCAGAATAATTATATTTTCAGTGTAGAAATTGGGAGGGACCAACACCAAAATGAATTGGTGAGTAGGGGAAAAAGTTTCTGCATGCACAGTAATATCTTTCCTGTGGAGAAACAAAAATGTACACCTATTACATATCTTTATGTTGAAATGGTTACCCGTGTGAGTTTTCCGGAGAGTTTGAGACATGCACAAATTTCCAGGAGAGCTTCAGGGATTCTCTGTTCATTTAAAAATAATGATATTTGATCCAAATTGAGGAATAAATCTTCAGGAGCAAAATTCTGTGTTTTCCTACAGAAATCTTTTTTGCTAATGGTATTTTGAATGCCACAAAAAAGAAACCAATGTTATGTACTCATTTCAATGCTATACAAATTAATTTTAACAAAGGGACACACATCTTTATTGAAGATGTGAGTCTTGAATTCTAAGGCCTATGGTACTGTGATTGGCTCTGGCCTGTTTGTAGGATGAAAAGTCTGGGAGGCTTGTCTAGCACAAAAGACCTACATTAACGGATCACTGAATTTGAGCTCAAGGGATTTCAGACAATTATGAGTTCCTAAATGAGACTGCACACAAGGATGGATGAAAAATTATATATAGACCTAAAAGTAAACCTTTATATATGGCAAATCATGTTGTCTTAGTTGGCGGTCACTATGTTGTCATATGAGATCCCAAAAAGAACACCATGTGTTATAAAACAAAAATATTTTAAGTAAACAGGTTGCCCTTTGGTAGGCCAAAATACAACACATTTCCGGAGTTTGAGGAGTCTTTCGCATCCTGCTCTCCATGGAGCTCGTGGAGTACCTAAAAACTCCGCTCCGTGTAGCCGAGCTGAGTTTTTTCCTCGCTTGCTCTCGCCAATGGTAAGTTTGTGAGGTGAGTGAGGAAAATTCAACGCTAGACCACTCCCCTGTGAGATTTCTCAATGCGGGTGGTAACGCATGGTCTCTACCGCTCGCGTTTAGAAATCTTTCGTTCGCCTTGAGGAAGCTGAGGCTCAAGTAGAACTTCCACCCAAGTGGCAGAGAGAAGCAGCACCCTCTTGCACTGTGTGAGATGCCTTTTTTGCTGACTGTATAACATGGGACACACACTCAGCGGTAAAAATCAGTGTGAACGCCGCAAGGTAGCCCACTCCGCTGCTTGCGGTACTCCGTGTAGCTTGGCAGAGTTTTTTGCGAACTCCAGCCAGGCTTACTCATTTGCACATTCAAATATTGACTTATCTAGCATTCCAAAAACATGCATTTGTTTTTTGCTAAATTGAAGGATGGAACAGTGTCTATGAAAAGGGAGTATACAGAGGCAGGGTATTCAAAATGTCAAAATAAGGAAAGGGAATTTGGGGATGCAGACTAGAATATTAGAGAGGAGGAAGAGAAGGACTATACCTGCAGCAACTGTGACAGGGATAGACAAAACGCTGCACATACCCCATCATTGACATTTACTTACATTTTTAGGTCTGGCGTTAGCCAACACCTTTTGATTTTACTAAAATGATATGTATAATATACTCACTTAAAGGGTTTTCAGCCACTTCTCTTCATTCATTGACCTGTTGTGTAATTCACATGTTGCTTCCACCCACTGCACGATACAACTTGGGGAAATGGGTCGGCCTGGTTCAGCCACTGGTTCACTTCACACTGAGTGGCACTATTTTGTATCTTACAATGATCATATCCACATACAAGGTAGTTACCTTCAGAGCCAGAGTTTTTGTTTTACTTTATAATTACTTTAGTGTTAGCTTTGCATTTACAGCTTGAGGTGAGAACAGGATGCTTTTCTCCGTTGTGAGCACATGCCACATTCTAACTATATCAGTTTCTGTCTCCTGCCAATACTGCTGTAAATTCATTTTGGAGTGTCCTTAGTCTATCTGACTGCTGGTATTTCACAGTGTCAGTCTGAAATTGTTCTATATTAATTTATCCTCTTTTTACTATGCATACAATATACAAACTGAAAGCTTCAATATTATACATGTGAATTCAGAACACATTTATTCTGAACTCAATTTCACAAATTGTTCACTAATAAACTTTACCCATTAAAAAACAGCTTTTATTGTGTTTAATTTGCAGGACTTGTAACACTTGTTTTATTTATTTCCTTGACACTTTCTTTCTTACTTATCTATTTGATTCTTTTTTCTTTCATTCTCTCATACCTTATTTTTTCCTTCCTTCTTTGATATATTTCACTCTCCCTCTCTCTTTCCTTCTCTTTTTTCTTGTGTTTTTTCCCACCCTCTTAACCTCTTTCATTTCCTTCTTTCTTGCTTACTTTGCTTCTTTCCTCCTTCCTTTCTTCTTTCTATTTTAGTTGTTTTTTCCCTTCCTTCCTTCTGCCTTTCTTTCTGCCTTTCTTTCTTTCTTTCTTTCTTTCTTTCTTTCTTTCTTTCTTTCTTTCTTTCTTTCTTTCTTTCTTTCTTTCTTTCTTTCTTTCCTTCTTTCTTTCTTTCCTCCTTTCTGGTTTTCTTTCCTTCTTTCTTTCCCATTTTTTCTTCTATCTATTCTCTTTTCATTCTTTCCTCCCTTTCTTTATATCTTCCATCCTTCCTTTCCCTTCTTTCTTTCTTTGTTCCTTTTTTCTATCTTTATCCCGTTTGCTCTTTGTCTCCATTCTTTTTCTTTCCCTCTATTTACTTTCCTTCTTTCTTTCTTGCTTTCTTCCCTCCATTCTTGCTTTCTTCTTTTCTTTATTTCTGGCTAACATTTCTTATTTCTATTGTTTCTTCTGTTTCTTTCTTTCTTTCTTTCTTTCTTTCTTTCTTTCTTTCTTTCTTTCTTACCTTCCTTCCTTCTTTTCTTTGTTTCTTCCATCTTTCTTGTCTTCCTTCGTGCCTTCCTTCCTTCTTGTCTTCTTTCTTCTTTGCACAAAGGCAGGATGCTGGCCGCCAATGGCAGAACTATTGGCTTGTCTGGGTCTGCATTAGCCAAAACCTTTTGATTTTACTACAATTATTACAATTATTAGAATTATGTTTATGACATTCTTACTTATGAGGATTTTCATCCACACTTCATCCATTTGTCTGTGGTTGTGTCATTCACATTTCCCTCCAAACCACCTGGATCAAGGGGCAATGTGTCAACTGACTTCCGTAATTGGCTTACTTCACTGTGAGTTATGGCATGCTGCCTTTTCACAAGGAGCACATCCACATATTAGTTTCCTTCAGGGCCTAGGTGTACTATGGTAATGTATACTTTTTTGAGACCCAAAACCATTCAATGTCAATATTTTTTTTTTTAGCTTGACAAACGCCTGACAGCTTCCAAAACAATAGTTTCACAAAAACCATGACAAAACAAAACAAGGATTGCCAAAAGGCTGGCGGACAGCATCAGAACTACTGCCTTTTTCCACTGCCAAGAACTGTACTTCAGACAGCAGCTGATAACTGCATCAATGACTCTGCTTCAGCCTGCTACATCATTGCCAGAACATCATGACGTACTTGTGGCACCACAACTCATTCAAACTAAAGACGATCTGTATTTATAAAAAATCATCATGTACACTCAACAGGTTCTTTGAATGCACATCATGACACAGAAGTCATCATTTAGCAAATTGCAGTGTGAGATTTCACAGAGTTCTGTGAATGGGCAGAAATTGGCATGTTGCGCGGCTCATGTAGAATTTTTGGGCCGGGAGCTTGTTCCGTGCTGAAAAATCAGCACAAACTGCACCACGTGGCGTGCCATAGGGCACTGCATCTCGAGTTGGTTTTGCTGCTGCTTAGATTTCCTACTCGAGTGGCAACTTTCTCACCATGAACTGTTGCGACCGCCAGCGTTGGGGAAATCTCACCAGTAACCCTCCTAGCGCTCGAGAAATCACACTAGGGGATGGCAATTTTTGCTACAGTTTTCTAACATACTATTGGAGAGCCACGTGTGAGAAAAAACTCTGCCGCACAGTGGTTGGCAGAATGTGACTCAGCTGTTTCTGCTCTTGCCAAACTTTCATTCTGTGATTATTTTTTCTTTCTTTGCCACTAAATTCACCAGGTGCAAGTGCTGTCACAATAAAAAACATTCTGAACAGACTAGGTGATTTCTGTATATTTTTCTGTTCCTCCTACCACATTAAGTAGTTCGGGTTTTCCGTCTAATGGTTTAGCTTTCATCTATTTCAGGGAAGAGGCTGCTTCCACCAGCAGTTAATTTTGTTTTCTTCTCAATATCTTTTTTATTCTTGGTTGAAAGGTACCGTTTTCAACATCAACATTGTCTGTAGCATTATCATCGCAGGCTAAGAGCTGTAGCCACGGTGGCCTCAGCTCCCCTTTTACAACATGCAACCATTAACATTTTCAATATACATGTCTGTGAAGTTTGCTGGTGCTGTCCCTTTTTTAGGCAGGCCTACAGCAAAAACAGCTGAATAGACTTAAACTAAATTTCCGGGAGATTTGAGGCGCCTTTTTTCATTCACACTGGAACATATACTTGAAAACTGGACAGATTGAATACCAGTTGCATTTTTTAACCCGACACCTTGACCTTAACTTCTCTTTTTGAGTTCGGGCAGTGCTTATTAGTCCTTCTCTATCCACAGTATCCGGTACAACACTATTGCTGGGATACATCTTGTGGTAAATAAAATTCCTTTACCTGGACTTAATTTGATACAGAAACATAATAAAATAGCTCAGTAAAATGAGAGGCAGAATCCGTGGTATTAGAGGTTCGGAATGGGCTTTATTCCAGTGATCGATTATAATCGGTTGCTCCAAGTTCCATCACCACGGGGGTTCAGGAAGTGAAGTACATACATTGTTGACATGAAATGACTTTTATAGATCATACATTACAATGAAGCGAATGCAGTAGGCGGAACAATTGATAAGGAAAATGACGATTTATCTGCGTAACCAAAAATGGGTGTAATAAGGAGTAAAAAGGAACATAATTGGTTATGATGTCACATATAGGTGGATCTATAAGATAATACTTGGCATAGATGCGCGCGCAGCAGTATGACGTGTGATTGACGTGCAACTAGGGGGTGAAGGGGACTTGACATTTAGCTCTACATGTGGAGACAAGAAGTCTGGGGGGTCAAGTCAACCTAATCCCAAATCATATCTAACATCCTATGTTTAAAGAACTATGTTATCCACGAAAGAAGGACTCTCGGACAGAATCTATTCTATACTGACTGTGCGTGCGTGTACAAGCGTCTAAGTGTCTACACTAAATGCGAGGGGGTAGAAATATTCCATGGTAACAGGACTATGAATTACTTGCATAAGGGCAGAGAAGCCGGGCCTTTTGCTTGGTAACTGGAAGAATGTTTACTTAAACTACTAGGCAGGAATGCATCGGCTGAGGGGGAAGCAGATAATTCGAAGGTGAAATACAGTTCTTGGCAGAGAATAGGCTGATGTCAGGCTTCGTGAGCCGCGCAGAGAATGAGACAAAGTTCATGGTCACAGATGCAGGCTCAGACTGGAGCTTTCAGAGGCAGAAGGCAAGAAGAGTTTGATGACAGAATCAGGGCCTACTTGCCTGGACTGTAAAATGGAGTAACTGAGCCATATAAAGCCGGTGGCTTTTCATATTTAGGAATGGAATATCCGGCCTATTCATGGCGGATCTGACAGAGGACATGTTGACGGTGGACGCACATGTATTTGCGTCTTCATGACTGGAACTGGAGGGAACATACATGTACTTGTGACATGCACATAGAACCGTTGGGGTCCAAGATAGGGGACATAACTGACCAGAAAAATCCATATTTCCACATTCCCTCCTTGTCCCCTACTTGCCCGTCAAGAGATATCAATCTTCATTAATCCATTGATCTGTTCATATAGCATCATTTGTTCTTCTTTCTTCTTCCGTGACGAATGAAATCTTGGTGGTGGAATACACGATGTGGCACACAGACCACAGATCGCTGGTCCACATTGTAGACATAGACAGCAACTGAATAGTATGAGAAGGCCAATACCTAGGAAGGATAGAACTCTCCATCCCCAGGCTGATATCACACTCCAAAACCAACTGGACCAAGTCCAAGTGCCTGGGTTCTGGTGTATCTGGTTTACAATCTTATGAAGGCGAGTTATGGCTTTATATACTGATGGCGAATTTTCTGGTATGAATACGCAGCAGCTTGATCCGATGACCCTACAAGCTCCGCCTCTATCAGCCAGGATGACGTCAAGGACAAGACGATTTTGAAGCACAACAATCCGCATAGCAGACTGCTCTTCCGTTAAATTGCCTAAGGCGGAGATAGTTTCGTTCACTACTGCTTCAAGGGTTCTAGTTAATCTACGTATCAGCTTACTATTAGTAACAGTAACTATATAGGGAAAGATGCCTTTATTGAAATCTACATACTTGTCCCATGCCGTCTCAGTATAATCGACAATTGGGAGATCTCTCCGCTCTCTGTTGTGTACTAAATGAATATTTCTGTAATAATCAGGAGGAGCTAGGAAAACAGGTGGCAAAAGGAATGCAATGTAGCAGGTACCATCCCAATCTAGAGGTAGACGCATATATGCAGTCTGACCACATATAAAGTAGGAGTGGCGATAAGCTCTAAATGAAGATTTGCCTTGATCACTGAATTCTACTGTAGTAGTGCATTTACTATGGCCCATATGTATGGAACCAACTTTTCTTACACATAATTCACCTTTCGCTGGGAATACTGACATGGTGGGCAAGACTAGTTCAACTTCGGATACGACATTTAGAATCATGAGATTAGGTGTAAAATTACCTAATCCATATACTTCATTTTCGAGATCAGTTCCTGTTCTTTTGGGGCGACCCTCCTTGTCAGGGTAGCAGACCTTGAGTAAAACTAGGTTCAGGTTTCCCCATACCCACTGATCTTGGTAAACTGCCGTGTCTGAGTCTATGGAATTGATTAAACTAAACCATGCTCCACAGGAGCCATTATGTGTAAATGGGTGTGGAAAGAATGGCAGGACTCCTTCATAATTCTGATAGGGAGGGAGTCGACCACACACCCAACAATTGGTGGCATTACTAGTCTGATGGGAATGATGTAACATACTAATGAAAGTGTTATTGCGCAGCGCAAGTCTATAAGACAATTCATGCGGTGGTAGGTCACTAAAAGAATGTTCTGCGGTAACATTGTAAACGTTTCTGGCAATAGGGTAATATATGTGCAACAATATACTTGCAGTAATTATTAAAAGACTCAAGAAAAACAAGATTAATAATGTCACTATACAGTGGCTACGCAGTGATTTACAATACGCCTGTCGTTTCAACATTTTTCGCGACTGTCCATGATTCAGGTCTAGAGGATACATGTCAGAGACAAATTCAACCGCTTCACCTTGGAGAGGACTTAAACAATCAAATTGTCTGACGTTCTAGGCCTCAATTTTACTTTATAGAGTTCGGTTTCAGTCTTTTCAACCAAAGGAAGTTTTGAATCAGTCTGTGAGGGAGTGCAGGGCACAATGTCTATATCCGAGGATAGTCCATGAAATTTCTTGATATGACTTGAATGAATCCAGCCCTTGCGGCCCTCGATCTTCACAGCTGTTCTTGTGGTCAGCAGAACCAACTTGGGTGTCTTCCACCTGGGCTCCAGCTGAGTCTTTCGGTCGAAATTTCTCACAGATACGAGATCACCCGGAACTACGTCATGGGGTTTCACCTCAGTGTTGTCGGGAAAGGCTGCAGCTACCTGTGAACGACAAGATTGTAGTGCAGACATCAAGGAAGCCAAGTAATCTGTCAGCATATTACAGTCAACATCAGTTATTTTGCGTGGTACAGGCGTCCCCCACATATTTGGTGGTCTGCCGAAGATCACCTCATACGGGGATAGCCCTGTTCGAGAGTGTGCTACCATTCTCATGTAAAAGAGTGCAACTGGTAACGCTACTACCCAGTCGACACCTTTTTCTCGGCATATTTTGGACAATCTGATTTTCAGTATCTGGTTATGTCTTTCTACGAGACCTGCTGCCTCGGGGTGTCGGACACAGTGGAATTTCCACTGATATCCTAACAGGAGTGAAACGTGTTTCATTAATTCGGATGAGAACGGCTGGCCGTTATCTGAGTAGACAACACGTGGTAAACCGTATCGTGGGAAGAATTCTCGAACCAACTGTTTGGCAGTAGTCGGGGCAGTGTAATCTGAAACCGGGTATGCCTCCGTCCAACGGGACAGAGCGCAGACAACTACGAGAACATATTTGAATCCTCGACATCGTTCCATCTGGATATAATCCATCTGGAGGACTTCAAAAGGGTGATCAGGAGGATGAAATCCACCCTGTTCTACGGGAACGCTTTTTCCTGGGTTGAACTGACAACAGATCATACAGGTACGGACCTTTTGTTTGGCTGCTGCTCGTAAATGTTTATTGAACCAAATGTGTTGAATGCTGTCTAGCATAGCTTTTTCTCCTAGATGTGCTGGACTATGTATAGTGTTAATTATAACTTGGACCATTGAATCAGGAAGGAACCATACAGACTTTTCCTTCATCATCCATCCTTGGTCCGTTTGGATCCCTCCTAATTCAGTCCATTTCTTTATTTCGTCTGGTGTAGCATGTGTCTGTATGTCAATTACGTCAAGAGTAGGATCTTTAACTGTCATACACTGTGTCGGTGTCGGGACTATTGTCTTTGTCATGTCGGGGGTTTGAATTTGAGCAGTCTGTTTAGCTGTTCTGTCGGCTAGATCATTGCCTTGGGAAATGATATCAGTAACCTTCGTATGAGCCTTACATTTCATAATTGATATTGCAGTGGGTAGATGTATTGCATCTAATAAGGCATGAATGAGGGGTCCGTGCTGAATGTGGGCACCGTGGGAAGTTAAATAACCTCTCTCTCGCCACAGCACGCCGAAGTCATGTACAACTCCGAATGCATAACGTGAATCAGTGTATATGTTGACTTTTTTATTCGTGGCTTGAATACAGGCTTGTGTCAGAGCGATGAGCTCTGCGGCTTGAGCTGACAAAGTATTTATACGATTAGTTTCAATGACTTCAGTATCTGTGGTGACTGCGTAAGCAGCCACTAACTCTCCTGTACTTGTTCTCATACATGAACCATCTACATACAATGTCAGGTCTGGATCTGACAATGGGACATCTGTCAAGTCTTGTCTGGGTTTCGTCGTGATTGTAATAACTTCAATACAGTCATGAGCTAGTGGGTCTGTTCCGGTTACTGGCAAAAGTGTGGCAGGATTCAATGTGTTACAGCGTCTGATTTCTATATGTGGCTGAAACAATGTAAGTTCGTACCCTGTAAGTCGCGCTATAGTCAAGTGTTGTGTTTGCGTTCTGTTTACAAGAACCTCTACTGCGTGTGGCACTTGAACTGTCAATGGATGTCCTAACACTATGGCATCGCTTTGTCTGATTGCTAAAGCTGTCGCTGCTACTGATTTCAGGCATGCAGGCAAAGCCTGAGCTACGGGATCTAATGTACTAGAAAAATAAGCACATGGTTTGTGTGCTCCTGCTTGTTCCTGTGTGAGTACTGACAAGGCAGTACCTTCGCGTTCTGTAACAAAGAGTGTAAACTGTTTTCTGTAACATGGCGTTGCTAAAACAGGTGCTTGACATAAAGCTTTCTTTAGGCTTTCAAAAGCTTGTGTATGTTCCTGAGTCCAAGGGAGAACAGTCGATGTGGCTGCCTCCTGTGTGGTTAACTGAATGAGTGGTTTTGCTAGAAATGCGTACTGAGGGATCCACTGCCTGCAATATGAAGTGAGACCTATGAAAGCCCGCACCTCCTTTTGTGTCTTGGGTGTTGGCATGTTAGCTATTAACTGAATGCGGTCCGGTGTAAGCTGCCTTCCCTCCTTGGACAGCGAGTGTCCAAGATAAACAACTCGCTGGACACAGAATTGCAGCTTAGAAGGGGACACCTTGTGCCCCTTTTCGGCTAGAAATTTTAAAACTGTCAGTGATGCTTTTTCACATTCCGGTTCGCTTCTTGCGGTGATCAGCAGATCATCGACATATTGAAGCAGAGCAGTGTTAACTGGCATGTGGATACTATCTAGTTCTCGTTTCAGTGCTTGGCTATAGATGCTGGGGCTTTCTGTAAATCCTTGAGGTGCGCGTGAGAATTTAAAGCTACGTCCATTTAAACTAAATCCGAACAAATATTGGCTCTCCGGATCTATTGGGACGCTGAAAAAAGCATTCTTGAGATCAATTACAGTAAAGAATGTGGCTTCGGAATCAATAGCTGTCAGTAATGACGAGATATCTGGGACCACAGGGAATTGTGGCACAATGCACTTGTTTAATTCGCGCAGATCAATAACCAATCGATAGACTGGCGGGGCCTTTGGATCTGTTCGCTTAAGAATCGGAATTATCGGTGAATTACATACATTGGAGTCTGTTTCCACAACTACTCCTTGGGCAATGAGCTCGTCAATGATTTGTAGTAAAGCCACTACAGCATCTGGTGGTAACTTATATTGTCGCATTCGTGGTAGCACCACTCCTGCCTTTAATGTGACTCGATATGGTGTAATATTCATGCAACCAACATCAGTAGGGCCTTGTGCCCATAGATGTGTAGGTAAAGTCTGCAGTCGGGGATCCATGTCTCTAGACACATAGTGACCTTTAAAATCACGTAAAAACAACCTTACTCCTTCCGGAGAACAACATATTATGGCTCCTAGAGCTTTCAACGTTTTTATTCCTAGCAAATTTTCTGGACATGATTTAGTAAGCAATAAATCTGTAGTTCGGGTCAGAGGTCCTATCGTAAGTGGAAGAGGCTGTGATACTTCATTAACAATAGGTTTTCCTGAAAAACCAAGGGAAATATTCTGAGAGCCTGAGAGGGGTGCCCCTGGAACTTCACTACGTTTTATAGTTGTTCGACTTGCCCCTGTATCGAGTAAAAATTTTCTATCTTGGCCTAATAATTCACTATGTACATAAGGTCCTTCTTGATCTACAGGAATCTCGATAAGGGGTAAGTCAACTTCCCTCTCTAGGCTAGTTCATGCGTAACGCTGATACTCAGGATATTCATACTGGGCGGTCTGATACATTTGTCGTGTTGTTGTCTGTGTGGCAGCAACAGGCAACGGTGGTGCAGCTGGCACAAACTGTATAGACTGTTGTGCGGCTGGCATGGCCTGGGCATGCTGCAAAGCTCCTTGTTCATTCTGATCTTGTCTGAGTGGCCGTGATCTTTCTTGTGTTTTACCTATGGCGATATTATGTTTTAAAACTGGACAGTCGTGTACGTAATGACCTGGCTTTTTACAATAATTGCATGTCCCTTTTACAGGTCCTGCTGAATCGGAATGTGTCATACCCTTTTTATGTCCTTCAGCTGGAACTGTCTGGGAAACTAGCATTTTCATTTTCGTGTCTTTCATGCGTCTGTGTTCATGTTCTTGTTCCTCTCTAATTCTATTGTGATGGTACTGTAACATTTGTAACATTTGTGATGGAGTGTTACCTTGCCAGGTACTCTCGAATTTTAATACTCTATTCTTTACTGGGGGCAGGGCATTTTCTACTAATTTTGTTACAAACAGATGTGGGTATGATTCGCTACTTGCTTTTATGCCACTATTTATACCAAAACATTTTTCAAATCGGGCATAGTAATCACTAGTGTCTTCATCTTGCTTCTGTTTACAGGCTGAAATTGTACCCCAATCTTCCTTTTTCGTAGTTAATAAACGTGGCAGTACCTGTACTAATAAACCTGGTAGTGCTTTAGTTTTATCCCCAAGTCCTGCTCCTGCAGTTCGGGCCTTTTCTTCCGCTTCTAACACTGACCATTCTATCTTTTGGTCTCCTACCTCCCACTCTTTTTCCTTGAGTTTCTCATAAATACCAGCAGGCATCAATACCTTTAATATTGTCATAATGTCGGGATAGGTATACTCTCCCATGAGTAACATGTCTTTAATTTCTCGGTGAAAACCCGCTGGATCTTTGTCATGACTGGGTACCACTTTCTTCATTTGTAACAATTCTATTTTTGATATGGGTGTCTATACAAATACGCGCTTAAACTCGTTGTCCTCGCCCTTTATTGGGTGCACTTCTCGTAAGGGATTCTGTCTATCCATGTGATACGTGGTTCTTTCCTTGACGGGTAATGAGACATGCTCTGCGCATACAAAAAGAATATACTGCTTTCTTGATTCTAGAATTTCTTTAATTAATTTAGTACCTGCACCTCTCCATTTATTCATAAGCAATTCAGTCAATATGTCAGGTAAGGGACCAGGGTCCGAACGCTGACTCCGATATAGTATAATGAGTTGTTGAATCATATAAATCCCAGCTAACCTCTGTTCATCTGGGGTGAGATTCAAAAATGTGCGTACTACTGTATCATCACTATATTTTCCGGGACTGTCCACCCAATGGACAGCTGCCCTGGCTAAATCTTGTTCATCCATAGAATCGAGAAAATGATAACCCCTTCGTTCTCGGAGTAGTTTGTCGGCGGTTTGGAACGAATGCTCGTTAGACCTTATAATAATTATAGGTATTTGGAAATTCCTGTTATTATCTGGACATATCGGACGTATCGGGTCAATAAGACATCTATTACTATTACAAGATCTTCCTCTTCCTACATAGGCTATGGTGTCTGACTGTCCTGTGGGCAGTCCTGACCCTTCTTCCTCGCTTTGTTCGAACTCGTCTACCTCTAATCTCTCTTCGTGTAGGCGTTCTATTTCTTTACGGATCTTTCGGCACATGGCTATTATACAATTTTGCTTATCATGTCTCCCTTCTGATATATTCTGGCTCCATCTGGTAAGAATTCGCATTGCTTCCGGGTCTACCCCCGGTCGGTCTTGATTTCTGATCACACAATTTATGAGGAAACGTAACAGTTCCCCCTGTATCTCTACTTTCTGGTATTCCATAGCTCTGTTAATACATTCTGGATCTCGCCCTGTTTGGACAAAATGATATATTTTATCTAGATGCGCAGTCATTCCTGGTAACTTCCCTAAATACACTGCGGCTCGTCTGATACGCAATGATGCCAGAGTCATTTCGTCCTCTTTACCGGGCACAGGGTCATATCTGCAATCTATAAGAAGTTCCTTAAGCGTACGGGCACTTATGAGTTTGGGTGTACGTGAATGTGCTGACTCTTGAAAAGTAAGTTTATTTATTCTGGGTGGCGTAGAAAAAATATTGGTAGCACCTCCCGTGGCCCCATCTGGGGTATCGGGTGTGAAAGGATTCGTCGAACGTGACACAGCAACTACAGGTGTGGACACAGCTATAGAAGTAGCTGTAGGAGCGGATGCAGAAACAGATGTGCTTGCCGGAACTTGTGACTCGATTTGTTGCTGTAGGGATACGGGTACTGGATCTTGGCGTTGGATCTCCCTGGTATGCGGTCTATGTGGGGCGGAATTAGCATACTCGGGAGCTGCGTCATCTAAATATGAGGAAAGAAAAACATCTTCTGCGGTTCTAGGATGCCCCTTAGGATGTACCTTTATTGGGAACAATGGGGGTGGCAAGTCTTTCGGTATCTCTGGAGTAGCCTTAGGTAATCCTTCGGCCAGAAGGGGATACATACCATTCATAAGGGCATTTCTTTGTCTGTCTACTTGTTCTGATTTCACTCGGATACCTTCCTCAATTAATAGATTTTCTCGAACTTTATTTGAACTCTCTTTACTCTTTTCTTCCTGTCTACGTGCTTTTTCTGTGCGTCTATGAGATTCTTTACGCCATAACTCAACGGCGTCTTTCTGTGACTGTCTGACCTTCCTTTTCCATAACTCTTCTTCGACTTTCATGATGCACTCTGCATCCCAGGTTCCCGCTGCGGGCCACCTCTGACTTTCTGGTAATCCCTTGGTGTAGTCTACCCATAAATCAAGAAATAATATAGCGTCTAAGCCATGTTTATGATACATGAAGTGCCCTGGAGTATCCCTAGGAGGAATAGGGACGGCTTCTTCGAGAACCCCTTTTCTAGTAGTGATCTGTCTTAATTTCGAAAAGAGCGGCATATTGGCAACTGATCCGATACTTAATCTTGAACACACTTAATACAAAAGCACAATAATGAACAACCATTCATACCACAATATGCAGGACGTTTTTAAACACATTAAACATTAAACATTAAACCTTTAACTGAAACAACAATGATGATCGTCTGCATAACTAATCACCAAGCTTAATTCTTGACAATAACTAGATACTTCGGAATACTTGATATACTGCTAAACAGTACAGATACACTGCTAAAACAGTGCAGACCGGATTTGTGTACCCAAACCCGTCTTGACCGGCACAACCTATGTGCACGTCAGAAATGCCTCCCCAGCAATGGTACTCACCGGGTAGCTTCGGAAACGGAAGGCCTCGGTAACTTGAACTTGAACCGGACTGGACTCGACTCGACTCGTCGGAAACTGGGCTTGACTTCGAACTGGTGGGTCTCTGTATACCTCGGATCTTGCTCTCTCAGCTAGGCTCTGGTCGGGATACTTCGCACTTCTCACCGCCTCGTCTGGGTGTTGATCGCAGTCTCAGTCGCCCCCGCTTGACCGGAGGGAGATACAGGAAATCCTGCTGGTACGCGTTATTGTCCGTCCAGCTGTGGCAGGAGACCGGGCCTGCAACTCACCGCCGGCGCGTGAGATGAGAAAGTGTCCCTGTTCGGGCGCCATTCATGTGGTAAATAAAATTCCTTTACCTGGACTTAATTTGATACAGAAACATAATAAAATAGCTCAGTAAAATGAGAGGCAGAATCCGTGGTATTAGAGGTTCGGAATGGGCTTTATTCCAGTGATCGATTATAATCGGTTGCTCCAAGTTCCATCACCACGGGGGTTCAGGAAGTGAAGTACATACATTGTTGACATGAAATGACTTTTATAGATCATACATTACAATGAAGCGAATGCAGTAGGCGGAACAATTGATAAGGAAAATGACGATTTATCTGCGTAACCAAAAATGGGTGTAATAAGGAGTAAAAAGGAACATAATTGGTTATGATGTCACATATAGGTGGATCTATAAGATAATACTTGGCATAGATGCGCGCGCAGCAGTATGACGTGTGATTGACGTGCAACTAGGGGGTGAAGGGGACTTGACATTTAGCTCTACATGTGGAGACAAGAAGTCTGGGGGGTCAAGTCAACCTAATCCCAAATCATATCTAACATCCTATGTTTAAAGAACTATGTTATCCACGAAAGAAGGACTCTCGGACAGAATCTATTCTATACTGACTGTGCGTGCGTGTACAAGCGTCTAAGTGTCTACACTAAATGCGAGGGGGTAGAAATATTCCATGGTAACAGGACTATGAATTACTTGCATAAGGGCAGAGAAGCCGGGCCTTTTGCTTGGTAACTGGAAGAATGTTTACTTAAACTACTAGGCAGGAATGCATCGGCTGAGGGGGAAGCAGATAATTCGAAGGTGAAATACAGTTCTTGGCAGAGAATAGGCTGATGTCAGGCTTCGTGAGCCGCGCAGAGAATGAGACAAAGTTCATGGTCACAGATGCAGGCTCAGACTGGAGCTTTCAGAGGCAGAAGGCAAGAAGAGTTTGATGACAGAATCAGGGCCTACTTGCCTGGACTGTAAAATGGAGTAACTGAGCCATATAAAGCCGGTGGCTTTTCATATTTAGGAATGGAATATCCGGCCTATTCATGGCGGATCTGACAGAGGACATGTTGACGGTGGACGCACATGTATTTGCGTCTTCATGACTGGAACTGGAGGGAACATACATGTACTTGTGACATGCACATAGAACCGTTGGGGTCCAAGATAGGGGACATAACTGACCAGAAAAATCCATATTTCCACACAATTTTTGAGGTATTCTGAAGAAATTTAAACTGCTATCTTCTAATATAGAGCCTTGAAGAAGTTGTTTTTACGACGAAACACATGTCGGCTGTCATCTTCTTCAACAACATTTCCGACATGTCAACATATTCAAGATCATTCTTTGCATTTTTACGTGTTTTACATTTGAAAGATCATTGTTGATATATAGAATGATGCTATGAATGTATTATTAAAATATACTGACAACAAAGTCAGCAGTGAAATTTATTAGTGGCTGTGCTCTGTAATTAAGTAATTGCAAACTTGACAGGAAGCTAGGTCTTGGTCCACAGATTGTGTCTTTTGTGATTTGGTGTACATTTGTTCAAAAGTTTTTTAGAAATTAAGGGTCAGACATATTTCTATGTTTGAACAGTTGGATCTGGGAGAGACTCCAGAAACTCTTGCGGGAGTGCCAGTTTAAAAATAGAGCATTCTGATTGGATCATGGTGCCTCATTTCC
Source organism: Triturus cristatus (assembly GCF_964204655.1). Classification (NCBI taxonomy): domain Eukaryota; kingdom Metazoa; phylum Chordata; class Amphibia; order Caudata; family Salamandridae; genus Triturus; species Triturus cristatus. The sequence goes on from NC_140593.1 coordinate 974,468,209, forward strand.
ATCGGGTTAATTCCCTCCCAAGGGAGTGAGACCCCTGCACGAGTGAGCCCTCTGATTGAGTGCCAGTGACATCAGAAAAATGTTGCTGGCAGCCATCAGAGGACTCAGGGACTAGGGGCCACATGTACATAGCTTTTTTTTTATTGCACATGGCCCAATTCACAGAATCGGGCCATTTGCGAAAAAACAAAAAGCCTTTTTGTTTGTATTCAGAACCCTATTTTGAGACTTGGTAACCCATTACCGAAACTCAAAATATGTTCGCGTTTCGGTATTAGGAAGAGGCATGTTAAGGGCCTCCCTTCCTAATATCGACTCGCAGTGCTATGTACGACTGTTTTGCAACCAGAATGCAGTTGTAAAATATTCACATTTTAGCACCTACTTCAAGTAGGTGATAACCCAGTCGCAAATGGGAAGGCATGCAAAAACGTTTTTCAGAGCAGGCAGTGGTCCTAGGGACCACTGCCTGCTCTTAAAAAATGAAACTGAAACATTTCATTTTTGTTTTCGAAATGCATCTCATTTTACTTTAAGGAAAACAGACTGCATTTAAAAATAAAACGTTGCATTATTTAAAAGCAAACACAGACACGGTGATCTGTTGTTCCCAGCAGGCCACCATCCCTGTGTTTTTAGCGATTCCCAATAAGTTACAAATTGTGACCTAACTTATGAATATTAATGAGATAGGTCCATTGTGACCCCCATTAAAAATCATTAAATGGGTCAAGGACACATTTGTACATAGGTGTTTGAGATTTTCTAATAGCGCAAAAGTTCGCTAGTAGGAACTTGCAAAATGAATCCTACATACATGTGGCCCTTAGTCCTCTGTTCTGAACTTTAAAAAAGAGATGTAAGGGGGCAAAGCAGGGATACCCTGCCCCACTAGGAAGCATTGGGGGACCCAGAGGGATCCACCCTTTGGCCAAAATCCCCCAATATCAGCAACATTTGCTACAAGCATTATAGGGCGCTGGGGAGCGCACCACTTATGCCAAAAGGACAATTGAGGTGCCCTCTTTGAGTCTCCAAAGACTCCAGAGACCCCATCCACTAGGGCCGATTGTATTAATTAAGGGATGGTGGCCGAGCCATCAAAGTCCCCCATGACCCCATCTCCTAGGGCTGATTACCTATTTGAAAAGGAGGGGTGGCCCCCTCCCTGAGCCTTCTATGGCCATAGGGACCCATCTCCTGGGCTGGCTCACTTACTGTGTCCTGGGGAGCCTGCACCCTTTACTCAGCAGTTTACCTACCCACAATGGCTCGGGCAGGGAAATCTGCTTTCCTCCTGCCTAGTAGGACATCAGAGATGTCATAAATGATGTCATATAACATGTTATAAGTTATGTAATATATGAGAACATAAGCAATGCACCGTGAGGGTCCAAGAGAATTTCTGTCTTGTTTTTGGTTCAAAATGTTAATGTTGTATCTGACATTTTCACATAACCATATTGTTTTAATTTATTTATTAAATGTTTTATGTAGCACGAACAATACCCTTTCTGGAGACAGAGAGCTTTACACGTATTATACATAACATGGTATAGAACATGAGGAAACCGTATTTACATGCCTAAAGGTGAGAAATAAGAAAATGTAGTCCAACATAATTCTAGGCTTCTGCACAAACTGATTCTTACATGTTCTGGAGGGTGACAGAAACAGAGTGAAGATGGCAGAGAGATACAGGAAAGAGAAATCACGGATCTCGGGGAAGGGGCTATGTGTGACAAGAAGCAACAACCAAACTAGGCAGGGAAGAGTCTTTCATGAGGAGAGGGAGGGTTGCCTCAGTGTGAGAGGAATTTGTTGGATAGTAGAATGTTTTCTTCTTTTCTTAAAAAAGATGTGGATAGATTCCATCTGATCTTGTTAGGGGTGGAGTTCCAGATTTTAGGGGCAATTCCAGAGATTGATCGATTGTAGGTTTTCCTTTTCTTGAAATTTTGTGGCATAAGAAGAAGGATGCTTGTCCTTCTGAAAGGCCTGTATCCTCCCAATAGGATCAATGTCTGTGACAGGTAGATAGGGGTATTGTAGTGCAGTGGTATATGGGTCAAACAAGCAATTTTGAAATGGATCACAGCCTCACAGGGTTCCCATTTATGTAACTGCAGGTTGGAGGTGATATGGTCCCTGTTTGTTATCCAGTATTGAGCCTAGCTGCTGCATTCAATGTAGCCTTCAGTGGTGCAAGCGAAGTTTTCAGGAAGCCCTCCAGGGTAGTACTACTGTAATCTAATTTAAATAACACAAGAGTTGAACCGTAGTTTTGAGGTCAGTAAAGTGGAGGGATGGTTTCCTGAGAATATGCAACCGATGGTTAGCTCCTCTGGTTACAGCGCTAATATGTTTTGGCATGGAAAGGGTTTTGTCCAAGGCTATACATAGGCAGTGAATGCTGGAGCCAGTGATTGATATTAAGGGCTTTGGTGAGCAATGTGATCAGTAAGAATTCTGTTTTGAGGGCATTGAGTTTGAGATGGTTGCGAGTTAGCCAATGTTGCGTTTTTGTTAAGATGTTGTTGAGGATATTGAAGTCATCAGGGGAGGTGACTTTCATGTAGAGTTGAGTTTCATCTGCATACATGTTTTAAGAGATGTGAGTGAGTTTGAGGATTTCAGTTAGGGGCTGATGTATAGGTTAAAATATGCAGGGGAGAGAGTAGAGCCTTGGGGTATGTTCAGCAAAACTGGAGACTAAGGGGCATATTATCAAGTCAGGCGATAAAATTATCGCCACTTTAGCGGCAGAAAACTGCCACTAAAGCGGCAATAATGGGCTTGATAATATGCTCTATGGAATTCCAATTGAAGCCCATGTTAGATGTGAAGGACATCTAACTTGTACAAAACTACTTGAGCGGCAGAAAACAACCGCTTGCACTGTGCAAGATGCCGTTTGCAAGGATTGCACAGTGTGGACAAGCATTCGGCACTGTGCAATCAGTGCAAACAGCATTTTCCCAACCACACTACACAGCTCGCGTAGCTTGCATAGTGTGAAGTGCACTTCGCGTAGCATAGCGTTACTACGCAAACTATGCCCAGGGTTAGTTGCATTATTTAGTTGATTCTGGAAGAAAGTTGCTTTGGAGTTCCTAGTGTGCCTATTGTAGGTGCTACATCTTTGTTGTAGAAATTTGAGGTTGGGCAGGGAGGGGTATGTCTCCATGCTCTTTCTGCTAGTTATCAGCGTTCCTCGTTAAGGTTACAGTTACAGTTAAACCAGGGGTTGATCTTTTATACAGGATTCTTTTTAGTTGTTTGGGGGCAAGGGTGTCCATGATTTTTAACACGTAATTGATGTAGTCTCAGTGAGGTGATGAGCATCGTACATACAGGAGGGCGGTAACAGGATGTCATTACTAAAAGCAGACATAGTGAGTTGCGGGTGTCTTGGACCCAATGTTTGACTATCACTAGTTGGCCCTTAGAGATAACTGACTTATCTCAGATGAGAAAGGTGATGCAGTGGTGTCTCTCCAGTCACAAGGCAGGATAGATTCAATTTGTATGGTGTTCTCTTTTGTAATAATTACACCTAGTGTGGCCCCTTTGTTGTGGGCCGGGCTGTTGCAGGCATGGATCCGGTTGAGGTCCTGGAGGAAGGATTTGAAACTATTCACAAGAGGGTCAAGTTTGTGCTACATAACCCCCTCACCCGCCCAAAATAATAATCAGTGGGAAATGTGAAACCTTAGTTGGTTAATGTGATGAATGCAAATGTTTGTGTGTGTGAGACCAGAAAGGTAGGAAACAGTTGAAACACCGCAGCCTCAGCCACACATGTTCCAACATCACAAGCGTAACCACGCTTGCCTTAACTACACATATGCCTTAACCACGCATGTGCATGGTTAAGGCAGTGTGGCATCTAGCTGCTGGTTGCTGCTGGGTGGAAGCAGGAAGACCTCGCCAGGAAGAGAACCAGAGGATGTGGTGAGGTAAGTGGGGCTTGTCTGGGGGGGTAGTTTTCAGGGCTGGGGCTAGTTTTCAGGGAAGGGGGAGGGTCAGGGTAGTTTTCAGGGTGGGGGTCAGGGTAGTTTTTTAATTTAGTTTTAGGCCTAAGGGCCGTGGAAGGGGCTATGGTAGTTTTAGGGACAGCACAGAGGTGAGAAGGGGTCAGGGTAGTGTAAGTTAAGGGTTAGGGACAGTGCAGGGAGTGGAGGGTGTAAGGTAGCATATGTTATGCCCCAGTGATGGTTTATATACTATCCTCTTTTGCTTGCATTACAGCCCAATGCATAGTTACTCTGACAGTGTTGTTTTTAACCTCAAAACAATTGCTGGGAAAAACTGAAGCAAAGGAGGCACCTTAGTTTATTCTTAGAGAGATGGCATGGAGGGGGTGTGGTAAGATAGCAACCTTCTTTTTAGCAAATATCAAAGGAGACACCCCGCTGTGCAAGGCAGTAGCTATCATTAGTAAATGAGATACAGCGGCATTGGGACCAGGAGGTAAGAGGGGCACACTGCATTACAATTAGGGCTCCCGGTTTTATGGTATTTATTTTTTTGCCATTTCCGTCTGTATTTATCCATATTTATTTTTTGGGCATTTTTTCAGTATTTATCCGCATTTATTTTTGCCACAAGCAAAAGACCGACACTACAGCTATTATTTTTCCACATTTATTTCAGTCCCAAAAAATACATGTGCAACTGCTTGTACACGGACACAAGAGCTGAGGGTTTGTCAACTGTGTATTCACCATGTATCGACTGACCATCCAACTATTCAATCATTTATACAACACTTCAGACATGACTTCAAACAGTGAATATAATTCGCCATGTGATTAAATGAAAGAGGGAAGTTTTGGGGGGGTTTGAGGGTAAAAGCGCTGCTGCATTTGTTTTGTCTGTGTTACTGAAGCTTGCACTGCAACCATCTGGCTATGGCTACCCTTTGCCTTTTGAAAACCTTGTACTGTTGGTGCCCATGCATTCCTTTCTTCTGTGGGCAAATTGTCTGACATTAAAAAAGACAAAAGTACTGCCGGTGGCAACCAGCGTTCAATGTTGCTTACTATTTTCTGATGTAATTTCGAGCTTTTAAGCCCCTTTTTGGTGGGACAATATCCCACACGAAGTGTCGGTTCACAGGTGCGTTGCACAACCAATATACCACCAAACAAGGCCTCTGGACTTTTAACGAACAGAACAAAAGCTCTAAAAATATCAACTAGCACGTCCCCTCGGAAACATCTGATCATTAGTTCACTCTGGTGAATTAAAGGTCATGGAATTGTCTTTTCTTAATCCTGCTGTCTTGTATTTCCATGGCAAAGCGGCCCTGTGCATTTCCCGAACTCTGGACGCCCAGTGTCTGAGGAAGCATTAATAGCCATGCATGTTAATGATCAGGTAGTAATGGTGAACACAACAGGCAGGATGTGGACTGAGCGTCATTTTAAGGGCCAGACGAACACAACTATTAAACGTATCATCTGGACTATTTGATAGCACAGCTCGCAGAATACAATGCACAATCCCTGAGCTGCAGTTATCCTAATCCGTCACATCAATGATTGTTAATTGCTGTTCTAAACAAACAAAAAAAACGATACGATCCCCACTGGTGCTGCCGGTACATACGGCGTGGGGGGCCGGAGCCAGAGTCCGAGGCTGCAGTGGGACAGACAGTGTCAGGAGCGTCATTCGAGGGTTAGTGTGCTGGGTTGCTGTGAGGCCGCCATTAATCTGTACCCTGAGGCCACAGAAATACACTTACCTTGCGAAATAGCGACGGGCTGGTGCAGAGCTCACTCGAGCAGCGGAGCCCTGGAGATAACAAATTCAAAAGAAGGGCTGGGGCAGCAAGAAAAGGAACAGGGGCGTGGCAACTCTGGGCAGAAGCACGGCAGCGCAGCAAAATTTACTAGTATTTTGCTGTTTCTAAATATAAATACAGACAACGGAAGAATAGATTTCCGTCTGTATTTATATGTAAAAATCCGTTTAAACGGAAAACCGGGAGCCCTAATTACAATTTTAACTGTCTAATTTTTTTTAAAAAAGGGGAATCAGGGGTTTATTTTCCTATACAGTAATAGGGCACCCTTGCAGAAAAAAGGGGACAACATGTGGAGCTCTTTTTCCTTGAAAGTGACAGAGAGCCTGTTGCAAGATTGGCGTGATGGTAAGGCAAGATGAGATGATAGCTTGCTTCTCAGGGCCTCAGATATCATTATTGCAGCAGGTGCAGATGAAGTGGGATAAGGAGTCTGAGGCGCTGTCAACAACCAAATTATGGGGAGCAGTGTTTTCTGGTCTATTACTTGTTTTGTTTGATGTTTCTATAGCTCTCACATTTAGTATTCACTATGAGCTACAGAAAAGGTATCAATGGTAGGAGCAGTAAATGTTATGGGGCAGGGTTTGAGGCCTCAGGGCAGGGGGAGGTCAATGGATAGTCAAGGTAATTTTTATAGCTTAGCGGAGGGCGGGGTCGTATTTATGGCTCAGGTAGTTTTTTTAATTAGTAGTTAGGGTTTTAGGCTTAAGGGCAGTAGAAGTGGTTGGGGTAGTTTTAGGAACAGCGCGGGTGGGGTTGGAGTAGTGTATGTTAAAGGTTAGGGTTTTAGGGGTCAGGGAAGGGGAGGGTAATGGGTAGTTTTCAAGGAAGGTTTTGGGCCTCAGGGCAAGGGGGTCAGGTGGGGGTTTGTAGCTTAGGACAGAGGAGGGGGCTCAGAGTAGTGGCGACCATAGTCATGCATACCCCCTTTACCATTCATGCCTTTACCACGAACTTGCGTGGTAAAGGCTTGCATGGCAAAGGAATGCATGGTTAAGATGCATTTGTGATTCAGGCTGCAGGGTAGACGCACACCTGGTTTAGCCATGCGTGCCTCCACCACACAACCCAGAAAGGCAGATGATTGAATCCTAGTTGGTCCATAGTGGAATAGTGACTTATGAATTTATAGCAATAGGAAGTCCCAGCCTGCGACATAAAGCACTGCGAATGTGTAAGTTAGCATTTTAAACAGTATTGCACACAGTATAAGCTAGGCTTCTGCAATTTTGTTTCATTTTTTGTGCAGTTTTATATAGAGCGGACTTAACTAGATGGTATTGGAGTGCTTTACATGAGCACCAGTTAAACTGCACTAAGTCACACTCATATTTAGGCACAGGGAGTTTAAGTGATTTGCCAAAGCAAAACATGTTTGAAGACCTCTGAAATACGGCATGAGGGCCCTTGCTTAACAGTTTTTGGGCCAGATGTATGTAAGAACTGTTTTGCAATTCCCTAATTGGGAATCCTTGCGATTTGCAATTAGGAAATCCCAAAAGGTCATATATGAAAGTGTGTTGAAAACTTTCTGCGAGTCCTAGGGGGTCGCAAATGATCTACCTCATGAATATTAATGAGGTAGGTCACAATTTGCGACCCCCAAGGAATCGCTAAAATCACGAGGATGGTGGCCTGCTGGGGTCAGCAGACACCTTGTCCATGAGTGCTTTTAAACAAAGCAAAAAAAAATCCTTACTGCAGCCCTTTCTCATTAAAGGAATATTGGTTGCATTTAAAGGAGAAAAATGAAAAGTTTTCTTCTCTGAAAAAACATTTTTGCTACCATTCCCAAGACCCCTTCCTATTTGAGAATGGGTTTCCACCTACTTGAAGTCGGTGGTGAAATGCGAATGTTTTGCGACCGCATTCACGGTCACAAAACATTCATACCTACTGTTATGATTCGGTATTTGGAAGGGACGCCCTAAACTCGGCCCTTCAAAGTACTGAAACGCAAACCCATTTTGCGATTTGGTAGTAGGTTACCGAATCATGAACTAGGGATTGTTACATGTCTAAAGCATTTTTTGCATTCTCAGATTCTCAGAATCGGCCCATTTGCGAACGCAAAAAGTGTTTGATACATGTGGCCCTAAATCTCTAGTCAGTGTACTTGTGATCTTAGGAGGGAGATAGGTGGCACTTACCCACCCTTGACTTATATTATTCAAGTCTAACATTATTTTGAAAATCTCCAGTGCCAAAACCGGTTGGAAAAACTGTCAGTAATTAACATTTGCACGAGATGGTTTCAAGGTGATGTGCACAATTTTTTACATTAAGGAAAAAATGGGAATAATGCAGGTAAGTTATATTGAAGCCCCGTTTTGGTCCATTATTGCTACCATTTCTTGACATTCGATTCAAATGATCACCAACTAAAATCCTGCTAGGATTTTAAGATTGAAAACACTCATGCGCGAGAGCACTTTGTGCTCTGCTTTTAAATCTGCACAACCACTGAACGGCGCTCAAATTCCATTTACATCCACTTTATCACTATCACCATGTTCTAATTAAGGCTCTCAGGGGTATATTCACCAGTACTTATCTCCGATTTATGTCCACCTTAACGCATCAAAAGTGGAGATAGATTTAACACCCCATTCACAAGCCGGTGCAAACTGCAGACATCGGCGGTATTCCCGCGATAACTGCCCCAAATTTTATCTCCACGGTGGACACCACCAACTAACCCTAATGAGATGCAGAGTAGGCGTTCCCTTGCAAAAACACAGGAAAAAAACACCACACCACTTTTACAATGAACTGCCAGATCTGCAATGCAAACCAAAAACAGGCGATAAACCGCGGTAGCAGCAGGGAATTAACACCTGACATTTGCTGGTGTTTAGCAGGATGACTACCTGCAGCACAAAAGGGAGCCCAGCCAAGAGCCACACTGGAAGACCCACAGATGCCATGGAGACAATGATCATGCAACGTGGATACACATGAGGACCACAACACCCACCGCAACCACCCCAGGCCCGCCACCACCCCTAGGACCTCTCCCGCTCCTTCCACGGGAAAACCACAGAGGCAGCGTACACAAAGACAACGGACCCACCTGAAACGCACCTGCCACTCAGACCCAATGCCAGAGGAGGACATTGCCCACTACAGGCCCCAAAGGACAACCATCCCCCGCATCCTGACCCACATCCCCCACCTGCTGACGGGAACAACCCAGCGGACAACCAACATCCCTACGCAGACAAAGCTGCCGGCTGCGCAGCATATGCCGGCCTCTGGTACCATCCAACTCACAACTGTCAGAGTCGGAGGAGTCACACAGCCATCCCCATACAAGGTCATCACACCTGTCCTGGATGCCAACATCATCCTGGTACCCCAGCACCCCCACGTCACCCACACTGCACAGGATCAGCTGGAGACCAAGCAAGGCCCCTACGATACAGTTGGATTCCCTCACGTGTCAGGGACAATCAACTGCACACATGTACCCCTCGCGTCCCCTGCCCACACTGCACACAACTACCACAACAGAAAGCACACGCATACCATGAATGTGCAGGCAATAGTGGACCGCCCGGGACTCCTCAACAATGTCGTGGCCAACTCCCCAGGCAGAGTGCATGAAACTCACATCTCCCGACAGTCCATCATCACCCAGCGCTCCCAGGATGGCACACATGGAAATGCAGTGCCTGTTGGTAAGTCCAAAATAAACACCCACACACCTTCAGCCCACAGTCATGCAACTCACGACACTGCCAATGGGCATGCAGCACAATTACATTCAACATGACACACAATATGCCAACCGACCAGACACGACTCCATTGGGAATCCGGCCTTGCCATGCCCACAACCCAGCCACGGCATGGCACCACAGACACATAATTCCAGGATGTGAGGAGAGGCATGGAGCAGGCATGTGCGAGAGCGGCAAGTGGCTAAGGAATGTGAACCTACCCAATGCCAGGTGGGGCGTGGAGGTGCCGGACAGACCACGGAGTGCAAACCACGGAAATGGCCATGTGGAGATCAACTGCTGGTGCATGGAGTGTAGTGGCCAGTGGACGCTACCATGTCCCGTGTTTCTGCTTGTTTGTGCGTTTCGCATCATTCCGGATGTTCTGGTTTTCTTCCATTATCCTCCGCCTTGTCCAAGATGGCCTGCCATGTACAATGTTTTGTTGGCAATGGGGCTTGTGGGGTTGTACACTGGCTCGGGTTGCCTCCATTGTGCTTGGCTGTTGTTTTCTGTTTGGTTTGTCTTTTTTTTTCAGGCTTTTGTTGTGCTTATTCCCGCCTGCCGTGTGTGTGTCGCGGGCCTGGCGATGCTTATCCCTGCTTTTCTCATTGCGGATGGGCTCAACGCACTTTTTTTGTGTTGTGGTTTGAGTTTTTATCTCCATCGAGGTGGTTGTATCACGGACATTGGCCTTGTTTTCTGCGGACTATCGCATGGTACCGCCGTGTTGTGAATTCCACGTTGAAACTGGGTTATTTTCCTGTGATAGGCTGCGATGTGTAAAGTTGTGTTAACATTTTTTGGAGATGTTTAGCACATGTTCTTGTGACTATCCCCCTCAGTGTTCATCGCTTCAACTCGTAGCACTATCAATCTAAATTCTACTTCTGTATCGCAGCTTATAATGTTAACGATCCTGGCTCTAGCTGTGAAATGTCTATTTGCCAATACTGAGACACCAATTGCACTTTTCATTTTTGCAAATGCCACACCTACTGACTTTGACAATTTTTGTAATCATCTCTCTTCACTGTTTTATGTTTTGAAAGAGGAGCGAAGCAAGGATGCCAATGGGTCCTGGCACAAACAAGAAAAATGGCCTCTTTGACTGCTGTTGGGGCAGGTTCGATTGGTCCATAAGGGACGTGGGGCCCGGTGCCACTGCACCTGCTGCACAAACGGTAGCCTAGAACCTGCTTGAAAGGTATTTGAATCAAACGCTCTTCTAAATAATTGAATGAGCCCGTCGGAGTATGCATTTAGGGTCTTTGTTTAATTAGAAAGAGGAGGCAGCACCCCTTTTAACTTTTCTATATTGCGTTAATATCTCGCATGGAGGCATGAAACTGTAAATCGAATTCTATGCCATGAAATTGTATTTGTACTGGACAGGCGATTTCCTGAAACTTGCAAGCCAGCTTATCTGTTCATGATTGTTGGTTCACTGCAATTTATGCAGCACAATGCAGGACCTCTGAGATACAGAGATTTAACGTCAGCATAAAACGCCACCAATAAATCACAGCTATTATTATGTATTCATTGATACCAGCTGAGCATAAAGGCGCAACATGAGAAATCAATTACCGTGAGAAGGAGATGTGCTGCTAACACAATTCAGTGGACAAATTAAATAAACCACATCCTTAATTTGGGCTATTCACATAATATCAGCATAATGCACAACCGTATGCAGGGGTGAAAGTCACTACAATATTTCAGTAAGACCTCTGCCATGTGCAAAAAAAGTAACCGCACTTTTCAAGAAACCTAAACAATTACAAATGTTTTATAAATGTGTTTTCCTCTACGGTATTCTAAACTGAAAAGGTATTTAGAAATAAGAAACGAAAAGGAACCTAATCTAGGTATACATAAACGTCTTTATATATTTCTGCTATATACATTCTGCAGTGTGCAGTAAAAACTGCATAAAGGTTTGTGAACACATTGCACTAACAACCACATCTGCGTTCAAACATTTTGGAAACATTATTAAAGTTATTCATGGAGGTATAAGGGTGTGCCAAATTGTTATTTGATGATCATATTTAAGGGATTATCACAATTTTGGAATTTCATGAAATGTGGACGTTGTGGGTTGTGGAGTATTTCTGTGACCAATTTCTTTAGTGCACTTTGCTTCTGGAAATATTAAAAAATTAAACTTTGCAAATCTCATGATGTTTGTGAAATATTCCCACTATTTGACACGTTTTGCATAAGCATAGTACCCCAATTGCACATACCTCTAAATAGTCATCAGGACCAGAATACATGAACAGCTGCATACACTGTCACTAGCCCGACAGACACCTATGCTCTCCCTCACTCCCACTCGCACATACTCCCTGTGTCTGCAAAAGCCAAACTGGAGGTCGCTCATTCTCCTACATCGCACCCAAGACAAGGATCAAACTCCCTCAAAACATCAGCCTCCTTCTCTCTTCTTGAGGTCCGCAAGAAGTTGAAGACCTGACTCTTCATATAAGCACATTGGAACCACACACCTTGCCAAAGCGCCTGGATACCCTCTCGGGTGATTAGTGCCCTAAACAAATCACCATCACATAATATAACATGACTAATCAGAAAAGTCTCATTCCAACATAGCCAATCAGGCATTGTTTTAAGGCAAATTGGTTCCTTCACGAATAGGGACAGGAAGCAGCTTTTCCAACATCATTTGATTGGACGCGGCATCACGAGACAATAAGCGCCTTATCAGTGAGTGCACGGATCTCAATGTTACCAGGCCATCAACGTTTGAATTGCTGTCTCCTCGGATTTCAGAGATTACTGCAACAAGCCAGGCAATCACAAACACTGAAGAGCAGACACCAGCATTCAACTGTCATTCCCTCTTTTTGGAATGGATGAGCCATTCTGCTGGCCCCTGTAGCATCAGACCGTAGCACACTATTCCTGCTGTGAAATCACATTAGCCTTTTGCAAATCACCAGTCAAACAATGGCTGGTGTCCCAACTCTCATATCCCCTGCCCTCAAAGAGCTTGAAATCGCACAACAAATTGCTCCTATCTCCTTCCCAACGCTAAGTGTAAATATAATCATTCTACCAGACAAATCAGAACTCATAACTTTTGTTGCAGCAGCTCCTGGAAGGGGAGGGCTCTATTTTACAAGGAACCTCTATCAGGCAGAGAAGCATAACCATGCAACAGAGATGGGTGGGCTGTGTGTGTGTGTTTGCGTGTGCGTGTGTGTGTGTGTTTGAGTGTGCGTGCTTGTGTGTGTGTGTGTCTTTACAGATATAATTCAACTAAGCATTAGCTAGGTGAAGGGGCTATCTGGACTATTGGTTGTGCTCACCCTCACACAGTAAGGACAGGAATGTGGCAAAAATAAAGAAAGGATGATGTGAATCCAACTTGGCAGCAAATTGCAATCCCATGCGTTTTTGCCAACACAGTTTTCACCAGGCAATCTGTTGTCATTTAGTGACACGAAGACCTTCCACACAATGTGATGACGTACCACAGCGAGTGGAATCTTAACACAATCCCTGTCACAATCTGTGCAGCCAGACTGTTTGATATGTGACATACCACACCTCAAGACAGGGAAACTGTGACTAAATAGTGCATGATCACCCATTCTCTGAGAGTTCAAACTTGGAACAGTGTCCAAATTACACGCACCCTAAAATGCCACGCTAGGCACCAGCGCTTCATACCACCAGCACAAGAGGCCGTGGTATCTTAATAAATGTTGCAAAATAAAATATCCCGCATAAAGATTGAAGCCTTCTTAAAAAAAAAAGGGCAAAACCGATATATAAATATTTACATTCTGTGGATATGGATGAGGTTAGATTGCCTTCTGTGCACATTGTGTGTGGGGCTGCATTAAACGTTCAAAGCTTGAAATTACCTGGTTGATGAAATCACTGCACATAATTTTAATAAGAATGTTTCGGATATACAAAAAAGTGAGCTCTAACTGCGAACAATTTTGGACAATTAGATATCTGAACTGGTAACTTGGATTTTATTTTAAAGAATTCTGTGGCCTGTTTCATCTAGCCCTAGTTTACAAAGCTGCAACTCAGTTAATTAATTAATTTATTAATTAATTAACCATTTGGATTTCTGCCTTTTCTAAAAGCACACAAAAACATAAATTGGACAGTATCTCATCAGGAGTATCAACACAAACATACTTCAAAGACAACTGTGTTGTTCCCTACAAATGTAATGCGCACAAACAGAATGGATGTACACACTTCCTAATGCTGAGATAGAAAAACGTTTTGAGTACTTAGACCGATCCTAAAGAGTTATATGAAGATGAATTGTTAGTATAGTGTATTTGCAACACTAATCTACTGTTCATCTCCTCATGAATCATCGTACTGACCCATGCCAAGGAAGGCCAGCAGCTTTCCTTTTAGTAGCTGAACTACTCACAACATAGAAAGTTCAACAAGTCTCAAGGCTACTCCCTGTAAGAATACTGGACAGATAAGCAAACCACCTAAGAAACAGGACGCTGTCCGAAGTGAGGAGTTCTCTTAAAGTATCTTTGTAAGGGGCTGATCCAGTATTGCATGGGTTGGAGAGTTGTATCATCAGAGGTTTATTAACAGTGATGTACTTGAGTTCCGACGTGCCCACAGGAGTAGCAAGATGACCACTGCTGGGTTCAAAGATGGACACTTAGAAAATATTTAAGCATATGCTGATGAAATTAATTTATATAATCAAGGAGTTTTGGTATGGCACTAAAACATGTAGTTTACAAATACTTCACACCTATATGTGGTGGATTTGGTCTAAGAGTCACTTGAGTAAAAAGAACTCTAGGTAAATTGGATGGTTCAGACATTCTTCCTGGGAGTAATATCAAAGGTGTCTGATCTTAAGGTGATCTTATTGGTGAGTGGACACCAGGCCCTGAAATCGAGGTTTGCATTTATTCAGTCACAGGTGTGCTAATCAAATGAATTTAAGCTAGAAAACGCCACAATTTGGTTTCAGGCAAAGATGAAACCACAGCCTTGCATTTACATTCATGTCAAAGGCCAAAACCTGGTCTGTCAGGATCATTATGTTTTTCTCAACTATGGTACCTCACGTGGCAGGGTGGTAAAACTGGTCTCCCATGTTGTAACCTATGAGCTCTGGTGACCCACTAGAACCAAAACATAATGTTTCTGATTGTATATAAAGTCACTAATATTTCTTTCTGTTCACAAAATGTTTCCAATGCTGCCAAAAACTGACCCAGTCCAACCACATGTCTTTAACCAGAACTGAATTGTCCACAAATAGTAATACATGACTGAATAGATACTAATCACCAGGCAATTGCACTACATTAAGTCAAGTAGCCGCTCAAGATACGGATACAAATATTGAACAAACGGTACACAAATATACCCTGACAACCTCCGCTCAGCACTGTCTGGAAAATAAATTGGTCTCCCGAATGTCAAAAGCAGTTTCCTGTAATTACTGCAATGTAATCTGCATTCAGCTTTGATAAAAACCATGTCTGCACCTAAAGATTACACTGTCAAAAGTGCCATGATATTGATATGGTCTAAACTTGGAGTGTGATTTTAACTTTAATTCTGCCCATTTAACCACATTTGGGAAAAGGCTTGAATGTAAAAATGAATCTTGGATAAACTTTTTTTTACAAAATAAAACAAACATATTTTATGACGTACAAAACAGGGATTTGTAAGAATTGGATTCACTGGGTATTATGTACAGTGATCAATGGCGAAATTCTGAGCTTTAGTAGCTTAATTTCCCTTTTAAATGTGGTGGATTAATAGAGGGTAAATACACCAAGAAACAAGCATTTGCAATGAAATCGGTCTCACTTTGAGGACCTTATATGTATTTAGCTATGCAGCACATTAGCTTGGGTGCTGAAACATCTGCTGTTCTTTAACACGGAGGGAAAGTAAACGCCAAACTGTGTGACACGCCAGGTATGGGAACACATGGAGAGAAATATTGACTTTCAGCGGGAAATGGTATAGTCCAAAGCTCTGTTTTTAATATAAAATCAGGGCCTTCGGTGGTCATATCACTGAAAATAAAAGATTTGAGAAAAATATTGTCTACGGGTGCTCATGGAAGACAATTTCTATAGACTGGAATCTAGAGAATGCAAAATTGGTTCTGGTATTGTACTGACCTCTGCTGGTTGTTTTCTATCAAGACAGTTAAATAGAGTCAGTTGAACAGAAAAAAGTCCCTGAGCGGAAGCAGACAAGTCCTAGGGCTGATCTCCAGAGCCCACAAAGTACATATACATATAAGTATATACTAAAGTATATACAAGAGGTCTTGAATGCTCAACCTAAAAATGACAATCTTAGAAGAGAAGAGGATAACTACATGATTTTAATGTAGTATATATTAATAATGCAGTAATGCTGCTTTTAGGCCTTTTTGAACTCCATGAGGAGAAGAAGGGCACGCTCAGGGAAGCATGAAAGAGAGAGGAAGTAGGTTGCCGATGTCTAATAGAGTTGCTGCAGTGAAAGAAACTACCAAATGGCAATCAACAGCAGAAGGAGAAATGTAGTTTTGACTTATTTGTAGGAGCTGTAGTAGCTGTAGTATATTTGCTCTTCTGTGTGATTAGATAATGATGCTGGTATGGGAATTAATTATTTAGTGGTTATATTTCACTTGAACCAGGCAAAATGGCTGGTAGAGTGTTTCACAAAGGAACAGTTTTGTACACACAGTAAAATATATAACATAACAGGGATAAAATGTCCACTGTTGTACATTAGAAAGATACGGCAAGTCACTGAGGAGTTCTTTCTTTGATCATATAGAGGAACAAGCCTGAAGGCAGAGTTCATTTTCACGGTTATAGACTTCTGAGGTGACTTGCAATATATTGTAACATACTGCATAGGGAATGTCATTTCTTATAACACATGGTCACACCATTACCCATTCCCCAAACAGCTTAAATACCTAGGTCCTTCTTACGAGTTCAGTGTTCCCACTATCATAGGACCACTTCCGCCCCTGCCAGCAGCCCAGGGCTCTGGCAGTCCAAAGACCACTGTATTATGAGTCAACCACGAGGTCTGCAGTGTGGAAGCGGGATCTTGCAAAGCTGGTGAATACTGTTGCCAAATATGCCTGTGAGTGCATTTCAACTGGATATGTGTCAGATGCACACATATGCATGATTTTTGTGGGACAATACCATATAAACGTTACAGGGATTTGGCCCATATGTGAGCTCTCCTGGCAATGGGTATATGGTGCAAAAAGGATTCACCTGAAGATCGCCACAGACACGGTCGTAATTCTTGGGGTGAAGATCCTGCTGTGAAGATGGGACCTGCATAAAGGTATCCACATTGGAATCTGCCTGGGGGAAGAAGAAAGGGGTAAGTACGCACCCAAATCCTTTGTCACCGCCACCTTGAAGCAGGCAGTCAGACTGCCATGGTCTGGTTGTGGAACAGACAACTCATAATACGAAAGGCAGTGAAACTCCCCTGCCCTACGGCGGCTGCCTTTCCCTGATTGCAAACCCAGCGGTCGGCGGTCTGCTGGTCATCACGGCAGTCCAGTGGCAGTCTTTGCAAAGCTGATCCACCCAAATCATATTACTGTGGTCGGATCACAGAGCTCACCACGCTCGGACTACCATCACCGATACAGTGTTCCACGGGACCACCAAGCTCATAATGAGATCCTTGATGTGTGGTTTTTTCGTACAAAAGAGATAGCATGTTTGCAGACATGACAAATAAGAACAGAAGCTGTACTGTGAAATTAAACACCTCAAAAAGCATGAAGTAATTTGTGGCAAAAAATATATTAGTATCAGTTTAATATTAGTCAGAATTAAGCAGTGCTGTGGCTTAGAATGTACAGAAACATGCAGTCCACAAATGACCTTTAGCAGGCAAACAATAAACAAAACGACAAAGGTTGCCATAAACATCTTCTTTCTGCTGATCACTGATCATTTGACAAAAACAGATAAGGAGAATGAAAAAAGAATTGTTTGAACTGTTTAATGTGCTCTGTGAGCTGCCTTTCACATTGTCTGCTTACTCTGGAAAGTAGCACTAAGACTTCATAGCTCAGCTATAATAATTTATTAAAGTTGAGCAGCTATATCATTTCATAATTACAGATGGCTAGAGATGTCACACCTTGACTGCAATAAGGAAATTAGATTCAGGCTTTTGTACACGGATTACAAACTCAATATAATATGATATAACATAACATAACATTCCACCACATAGTATAACATACCAATTAGGTAGTGCGAGTGAAATAGGGGCAGTGAATGTGAGCAACCAAGCAACCCTTTAAAACCTACAGCGGATATCAATGAATGAAGTCCACCAGTTTATAACCTACTTTGGGGAAAATATTTTGAAGAGCAGTTCTCATTCTGGAAGACAGCACTAAAGAGTAAAAGGTCGTTTAAAGAATTGTCTGTCTCATAATAAAGAATTTTCCAGATGGCTGGAGTTATGGAGTTATGGAGTTCTAAACCTCAAGTGCACTTCCTGAAACGATTTGTTTCAGAGTTTTTTCCTTCCTGTATCCTCATGAATGTTATACTCACCACGAGAAAGGTGTTCTCGGCTGGAGATGATCAGTTTCTTGTCAATGTGGTTGAATATTCCCTAAAACATGTCTTTTTGTGTGATGTAAGATAGTTTACAATAGAATCTACCACTTTAAGGAAAGTTTTTGGTGAACAGATTTAGTGTCTGTGAAATTTCCTTTGTGGTGTAATAGAAATAAGGCATACAGTTTGGAGTAAGACTATTTGTTTTGCGAAGTGTGAGGATTGTTAATATAGATTCTAATCCATGAAACAAGGGTAAGACTGGACAGCAACATATTGTAATACATTTGAGGATCCTAGCGAAAATAGTGACATTCAGATATGTATTTTAAAGGCAATGAAGAGCAACCTTAAGGACTTAATTTACTACGGTTTTTTCCCCTGAGAAAGTATGTCTTACTCCTTGAAATTCAAAATTAGGTTACAATTATGCCCGGAACAATATACAATTTATTACAGAAAAAAAACTTTTGGTATCAGCCTCTAAGATTTCGATTTCACAAGTGACCATGGATTTACATGCAAAAAAGGCTGGATGTTCAGATACAAGGGATATACAAAATGTGATTTTTCAGGTGCAAAATCATTATAATCCTTTCGAATATTACACCACGATCACATACCACCCAGTGGAAGTAAAGCCCGTGCAATGGTTCGAAAGCAGATGTTCCATTTCCCACCCTAAAAGCAGTTGGAAATTCACTTCTGGGTGAGCAGAAGTAAATTCCTTACCATTGTGGTGATGTGAAAAGAACACTTACAAACTTCTTTTGGATGTATACTAAGGGAAGTGTCCAATGGAAAACTGTTTCCATGTAGACAAGAAATTAAAAGGAAAACGTCCCATTGCACAGAGGCACTGCATTGCAACAATTCACAAGTGTGCCATGTGCACAATTTTGCAATGTCTAAATGCCAACCAAAAAAGTACTGTGCTTTTCCAAAGAGTGTACGGGGAAGACAGAGCTGTTATGCTTTCCAAACAGACTCATGCAATGCTTTTTGATTTGGGAAAAGACACAAATATGTATTTTGCAGAAGCCTAATTTTGCAAGTGCAGGTTTATTACTTTTTTGTGCAACAGTCCCAACCCAACACCTGTTGGAAGATCAAATCAAAACATTAAAATATGATTTTTCAAATCTTCTTATTGTACTGATACAATAGGTTTGGGGGGGATTGTGTTATTTACTTTAACTAAACCAACTCATTTTAAATTTAAGTCCACTGTAATATAGTTCAAATATATTCTACTTAATAGCTACAAATCATCCTGCAATATTAAAGTAGCACAGGCCATCAGGTTATATTGCTTTGTGCTCTATTGCGTTTACTTGAAATTACTGTCCTATTTCCTTACAATGTTCTGTTAATCCTGGAGTTTATATAATTGGTTTATCTTTTGACCAGTAGTGTGTTTTTGTTTCTTGTCTGTTATTCTTTGATTGAAATGAAGGTCCGGAACTTTAGATCAGCGGTGAGGGTTTTTCATTCCATTATATAGCTTTCAGAATTTGACACAAAATGAGTTGTTATTTCTTAAGCCTACAAGGTTACTGCTGAGGTCAGAATAATATCTTGTTTCCACTCAACATTCTTATTGTGTACTGGAACGAGCAAATGTTTAATCACTTATTGAAAACATAATCCTTCCCAATTGTTAAGAGATTTTATTGCACACTTTCACCAGTCTATCTCCTATCCCAACAATTATTTGCCTATGGGCATTATCATCTGATTATTATTAAAAGTTGATATTACAGTATCTATGCAAAATGCCAAAAAGGGCAAACTAATTATACAATATCTCCCACATCATTATCTACTCTTACCCTACCATAGTACAATAAGAGGAAATTAGATATTCACCTTATTGGTATAAAATGTATAAACAATAGCTCTAATGATTTAAGTTTGAGGGATTCTCTGTGACGGATTTTCCTATTCTGTATTCATGTTTATTCCCTTATCCCATTCTAAACATCCTAAAACAGATTCTCCTATGGTTAGAAACTTTAACACAAACTTTAACACATATTTCACTGATGGAGACCACTATAATACATGAACTATAACACCGGATCATTTTGTGGTGTCTTTTTATTGCCCTATTCAGGGTTCTGCCCTGTCAGCTAATCTCAACTCCAGGGCCCCTTCTGGCTCGCTTTCATTCTATGCCTGCTTGCCCTCTGTGAATTACCCAGAAGCCACTGCAAGGCTGACTAAGGACATGGGAGCTTTTAACATACGTCTGATAAAGATGGAGGCCTCCAGTTCTATGGTATCAGAACTGAAGGAGGTGGCACAGAGGCTTTCCTTCCTCCCAACTGCTGATGGCTGTCCCTGCCTCCTCATAGACATTACGCCACAACACTTTGTTAGGACTCCAGCAATGGTATCAGAGTGCCGGTGTGATACAAAAGCACACACCACGGGTGACACCATTCCAGAATTCAGTCAATACATCTGCCACAGAAGATCAGCTAAAGGTGCACACATATGCCTACCGTACCTAATTCACTGAAAACACATATGTCTAAGCTTCAACCACTTGCACACTTGATTTGAGGTCATTTATGCTTTTTCTGGGATTCACAGACTCCAAACAAATTTGGCGGTGGAAACCAACACAAATTCTAGATTTCCATGCATGATCATGGCCCACCATGCATATCCCAATGTAGTCCATATGTGTTGGACAATTCACTGAAATCTACATGAACTCACATGCAAACACTCACTTTTTACATTTTGTTTTTATCTTCCGCAGAAAAAATATATTCCCAGTGGGAAAACCTATCTTCCCAGACCTCCATGAAACATTGGGGTATACCCATTCCTTTTCCACCCTTGAGAGGAATTTAAAAGTATTTTTCACTTGAGTAGCATTTAACGGTGGGAAACATCAAGTGAAATATTTATGGGTATTCCTAACTGATGATACTGGTGTATTCACGTACTTTTTGGTAGTCAACCACCCATGAATGCCAACTTATTTCCACCCTGGTTTGGAAAATTAATCCTATTAGTCCTACCAAAAAAAATTCCAAACGGAAGCTATTCCACAGGAGTAAATCTGATCTGCAGTTGGAAATGTCAGCTGACCCTCATTCTGTGAATAAAGACTGGGCAATTTCTATGTATTGATTGCTTTTTTACATGTAAATTTCGCTCACATTTGCAAACACGTTCATAAATCTTGCCAGTTGAGAGCAATTTCCTCATTTCAGATGAGAAGCCAGCAAGTTGGGGGAAAGTGAACTGATATGCAAATCTACCAATCTCATTGCTTAGAAGTGACCATATTATTTATGAAACTGTAATGTGCACAATACATTAATCCGCAGTATTTACATTGACATGCACAGTCGCTGAAAACAGTATAATGAAGCTAAAATAAGGATATGCCACTTTATGTTTCTAAAATGTATTTCTAGGTAAAAAAACACATTGCGACAGGTTCTGAAAAAGTAGGTTACTCTAGTAGTACTCCTGGCTTACTACATATTCTTGGCATATTCCTTAAATTTATTAGTAAATCAGGATTATTGCAAGGGTAAGTCACAATTATTTACAGCAAAATCTTTGTGAAACGTGCCCTTTCTAATTATCTATGTTTGGCCGCTATGGTTAGTTGAATCAATATAAGTAGATTTAGTACAGAAAAGTAGGAGATGAGTTTTTAAGGGTATTTTTGTACTCCATGACTCAAGGATGCTTAATATGTTTTATAAATCTGATGTATTGTTAATTTTTAGCTGCACTAAAGTTTTCAGGGATGGAGCTTTGCTCGTTTATTGAACAGTGCTACAAGTGGCACAAACTTGTGAAAACTTGTTTTTTCTGGCAACTATTTTGTATTTAATAATTTTCAAAATGGCTGCATTTGCTGAGGTTAATTGTATAATTGCTCGCTTTGGTAATTATGTAGCCAAGACCATACCATTAAGAAATTAGTAATATTTGAAATAATCAGATATTCAAACTGTGGTGGAAAAAATGAAAGCTGACAAATTATGCCCTGCTCCTTGTTACCTATGTAAACAGGGGGAAACACAGCCCACGTGCTATTTTGCACAATAAAAAAAACAATAACTGGCGATTTGACTTCCAAAGTTTAGGACACTTAACATATTTATGTACAAATCATATTAACACAACAGTTCAAATCAAATTCTAGTGAGGAGATAATAGTAGTGCAATCTCGCAATGGCACTTTATGAAAGACCTGTATTTTCCGATGGGGTCAGTACACTTGCTGCCCGACTCATTGGAATTATGAGGTGCATGGAGATTTGACTGACCTCTGAAGTTTACCCAGAGGAGACTGTAGGGGAGAATGAGGAATTACCAGCACAGTCGAATCCCAGAACTTCAGATGTCCCTGGTAATTTCTAGGGAAATTCTAAAGGTGAATACAGAATCACTGGTAAATCCCCACCGCCAGAGTTAATGGTGTCCCTGGGATTGTTGACTTCTAGGGTGCAGGATTAACACCCCCACTTTCTCGTAATGAAGCCAAGAGGGAATTAAGTTGTAGCACCCCGAAATGTGATTTCATTCCTTACCATAAACTGTGTACCTGCCCCTCTGCCAGGACTGTGGAACAGGCCAATGGGGCATTGACGAGGGGTGGGGTGAATTTGGGGAGCCCTGTGTACCACAAGGAATACAGGGGTCACTGCCATCCCTTGGAATCACCACTGCACAACTTCAGGCTAAACCCCCTGTGACTCTTTTAATTAAGTGATCATGCTGGTCCTCTTTCTGTTTACAATTATTAGGCCTGGGCGAAGCACTACGCTACGCTCGCGTAGTTTGCGAAGTTCGCGCTACTTCGCGCTACGCGAACTGCACGTAGCACAGTGCGAACACGCGTAGCGTAGTGTTGCGTAGTGCTGCGGTCATTTTTTGCTTGCTCGCGGTCCTCAACGTCAAGTTGGCGACCGCGAGCAAGCAAAATGACATCCTGGCGAGACTTTTTCCTTGTTCGCGATCGCGAGCATGGAAAATAAACCTCCCGGCGAGATTCCCAACGCGAGAAGGTCAGGTTTCTCATTGCGAGGGGTCGCGTATGCTCGCGACCGCTCGCGATGAGAAACTACCAGTTCGCGTTGAGAAAGCTGCAGCTCGAGTAAAAATCTACTCGAGCAGCAGAAAACTAAAGCTCGCACTGTGCAAGATGCCATTTTCAATGATTGCACAGTGCCGGTTACTTGTCCGCACTGTGCAATCATTGAAAACAACATCTTGCACAGTGCGAACATGTTACTTCGCAGTTCGCGAAGTGCTACGCGTAGCTCGCGTAGTGCGAACTTCACTTTGCGTAGCTTCGCGAAGTGCTACTTCGCGAACTACGCCCACCCTTAACAATTATTCCCAGAGTTGGAAAATAAGGCAACTGAGGCATAAGTAGTAAAGAGACATGCCAAGGATTACACATCCTAGTCAGCTGCAGAAGCTAGGATTAGAAATCAGGTTTCCTGATTCTAATGTAAATAATTGAATCATATAGGACAAATGAACTTCAAATGAAGGACGGCTTTGGCAAGAATATCTGCAACTGAACTCTGAGGCTAAGTTGGGGTTCCTGCTGTTTTAGGATGATGATGCACAGAGGGACCGCTGTGCAAAGGGAGACATGGAATATTTGCAGGCTTGTTTCCATAGAACCTGAGTAAAACCCAGTGCCTGCAGAAAGCAAACACAGCAGTCAAGAAAATGACACAGTGCAACCCCCAGGCTTTCTCTGAAAGGACCCCCTCTTGAAACTCTGAAAGCGCCCACCGCTGATTTACAATTACAGATGAAGGAACTGTGAATTGCATATGATGTGGCCAGGTTATTTCTTGTGCTGCCTGACTATTGCATATTAAAAACGAATGACTGAAGGGACATACCTAGATGAGTTTCCACTACTGCACACCAGGAAAACAACCTGGCTGAACAAGAAACATCCTTCTGGCCGCTAGGGAGTCAATGGCCTGAAATGCCTGGCCTTTCAGCAACAGGTGAGGTGAAATAAACTGCTGGAACAACTAATGTATAATAAAGTCAACATATGTCTCAGAGACGTCTTTGAGAGAAGTATGGAGGAGCTCTGAAGTCCTCAACCCCAACTCGAACTGAAGCTATATGTACACTCCCATTAATCAATTACACACATATCACACTAACTCTCACACATATAGAAACATAATTTACAAATACACACGTACACCTCACACACGCACGCAAACACCCACACCAAAGCAAAGTGTTCAGTGCCTGCTGTTCCGACTGCCGAAAACTTCGTTAAGTAAATTGATTTCGTGCATATCTTGAAAAAAATGAACACGTTCTCACAGAGGAAAGCAAACAGCATGCATTTATTCGTATCAATGTTCATCTGTCAAGCGTGTTTTTTTGTATTTTCTACGGATTGTACGACAGAAAAATTGTCTGCACTGAAAACAAACCTTAAAGGTACTTTAGATGCTATAAGAATAATTTATGTATATCAACAAGCTACTGTTAATCACCTATAGAAGCTCCACATTTTAACATTTTCTTTTTTACAAAGTGCTTTAATTTAATATCATAGCGCAGTCTGTTTCCACAGCATCAAAAATGATATTAAAGGACACATTTTTTCTAAGATTGTAATGGTTTGCTTAGATTTGAAATGAGAGCTCCTAACCTGACGATGCTCATAAAAGTGAAAGCACTGTCAATGACTGCTAATTCAACTATGATGTGTATATCCCTATTGCATGTAAACTACTAGTAGTGATTTGTGTTCTTGTAGTATAATCGTGTTAGACTTACAAATTACCCTTTATCAGATTCAAAACATGCTCTAAACATTCAATTGGACGCAGGTGTGTTCCCATTTTTTAGAACGTATTTGTAGTTTTGAGTTTGTAAACAGGTGTGAGTAAAGGTTCGGCTGGGTCTTGAGTCCATAAATTGTCCATGGACTCGATAATTCTCGCTCCAGTGCATACTCAATTCATGGGTTCACACTCTGTGACTCTGGGCAATAGCTTGCTTAATCTCCACAATGGCCCCTCGCAGCGGGATGCCTGGCTTTCACCTTGTGGATGCCCTGCTGGGTTATCTCACAGGGGAATACCAGGACGGGTTCCCTAAGCAAGCGCTTAGAGACCGGTTGGTGATTTGCGCTATATAAATATCTGCACATTTACATTTACATTTCAAGGTGGCACTTACTGGTACTGTTGTAGCGGATCCCATTGAAATACTCCGGGCAGGGCCTTTCAACGAGTTCCCCAGCTCCACTCCTGGGCCAGCAGGTGCCTATTTGGTCAGTGGTGGCATTGCAATAGGAACCTTGAAAGACACACAAACATAGAGAGAGGTTAGTGCTGCAGACGGTAAACTGAAAAAGAACACACAATACAGCCCTATTGCACGAGTGGACTTCCCTTCTTACCATTCAAGCTCAGAAAGGAGAATGGGGTGTTCTCTAAAAAAGCATCTTGCAGTGCGTCTAAAAGGCTGCAATTGGCGTCAAATTCGTCAATAATGATTTCGAAAAGTGTGCCGTCCATTGCGGCTGTCAGAGCGGATGTCGCGAGCCCCTGCGCTCGGTGCTTGTTGAGCGCGAGACAAGAGTGGGATTTGGCGCTCCTCTGGAGTAATCCTCTCTGCTTGCCCGAGTTTAGAAAAGATGCTCCAAGCACTTATCTTTAAACAGCAAGGCGGCGGCCAATGGCAGCGCGGCAGCTGCCTCTCCCTGCCCTGCCTCCGCCACTCGCTCCATTCATTCCCTCCTTTGTTGATGCCTGACATCCACCTCAGCCTCAGCCGCACACGTGCGCCAGGGAAGCGGCAGCAGGGCTTCCAGCCCCCTCCCTCCCGCCGCTTTGTGGTGTTGCCGGTTCGAGCACTTGCAGTCAGTGTGGGCGAAGGACCAGACCACTCTAAATAAGGGGACTTTTGGTGAAAAGCTCGAAACGCCACAGAGCGGAGTCAGTAAAGGTGCCTCAGAGGGATGACGAGCTTCAGAGACGGCACGGTACCTGGAGGAGGGAGGTCAGCCAGACAGATCTCTCGGAGAGGAGACAGACACACTGACTGACCAGGGAAGGTGAAACAGAGGAGCTGGGAGTGATAAACCCCGGCTCTTGCCACAGTCACAGCAGGTTAAAAACCCCTGGCACTGAAGCCGCGCGCCTGGAGAGAGACTGCTTAAAGCTTTATTATGAGCACCGTTCTGAGGCGCACTTTTCATTCACATCTCTTCGGGAAGGGAAGCCCGGACTGGAGCAGGTGCTCTCGGAAATAGGCTGCATGCGGAAAGATAACATACTCCTCAGCCAGTATGCCACACATTACCAAGGGACATTTAACACGCAAGTTCGTTAACGAGAAAAACGAATCAGAGAGAATTCAGTTGATGATGAGTCCGGATGACCGTGGTGTGTA
The DNA here is from genome assembly GCF_964204655.1 of Triturus cristatus. Classification (NCBI taxonomy): domain Eukaryota; kingdom Metazoa; phylum Chordata; class Amphibia; order Caudata; family Salamandridae; genus Triturus; species Triturus cristatus. Next base: position 974,494,778 of record NC_140593.1, read on the forward strand.
GGACCACCAGCAAGAAGTGTTGTTACATATAATAACATGTCATCCTATGTTTCATGTCATACGTTGTATGGTATATGTTATCCCAAGGTAAGTATTGTGATATATTGTACGATATGTTACAACCTGCACATCTGGAATCTTTAATTAAATTAATCTGCGTGGAATTCGAATAAATGTAAAAACGTTAAATATTTTGTGGCTGCGCCTCTCTGTCTTGACCTTCTCCATCAGCAGTACACAATACATGAAATCTAAGCAACCACGTGGAACCGCACAGTGCATGGAATGTGTCGAGTGTGCGTGTTTTAAAGCAATTTCCGAGATACTGACTATTTTTGACCTCTATTTGCACTCAGTTCGTCACTTTCACCTAAATCTCAAAGGAGCCCATCACTGTATGTTTAAAAAAAATGAGGGTGGCAGGGGGTGTCATGCTGTGTGCATTGATAATTGTGCTTTTTTTTATTATTTACTCATTAGTGGAGAGTTTTGTTTTTTTTATTACAAAGGCGGGGAGTCATCTGCATTGATTAAAAAACATTTTTGCTTTTCACTGGTTGGAATAGCCTACTTTTGACTTGCTGCGGTGTGTTTTTTTATCTTCAGGGATGGTTTTTATCGCTACCTGAGATACTGCCGTTTGTTTTCATATTGATTAAGCATAAGCTGTATTGGAAGGGTCAGAGGCGCTGAGCTTGAGGTAACATTTTTCGGGGCAGGTTAATGTTTTGGTCTGATGAGAAGGTGTCTTTTTTAACTGATGAGGAGACAAGGACATTCCCACTTGTGCTTCGTTTAGTTTGTCCGGATTTGCTGCATTCTGTTTGTATTGCAGAGGCACTGAGAGTCATATGTATCATGATGTTGCGTCCCCCTTGCACCAAGCAAGGGGGCGCAAGGACGAAGCAAAACCTAAGTGAGATTTATTAAGCAATGCAAGGCCAGCTTGCGTGACCCTGCATGGCTCTGTAAATCTGAAGTAACGCAAGTCGCTGCCTTGAGTTACTCAGACCCAAGGAGGCGTTCCGTGGGTGGAGCATGGGTGCTCCCACGCATCCACCCATGGATTTGAGCACATTCTCAGATATTCCATTAGTGGCAGACCTGGGAATGCATCAAAATGCGATGCTTCCCCAGGTCAGGGGTAACGAGGAGAGATATGGAGAGATATCTTTATTTCGCCTCATTTGTACCTCTTTCTACATGTGCTGCCTGCGGCACACATAGAAAAGGAAAATGCCTCTAAGGTGTCCCTTCCTGCACAAAACCAATCCTGCATACCACACAGGCATCCTTGCACCATGGCGCAATGATGCCTGAGTTTGCACTAAGTAGCCAAAAGTGCGCTAGACCTAGGAAAGGACAGGATTGCACTGGGTTATGTTAAATACGGCATATTCCTGCCTTTCCCATTCATGCAGCACAGCACAACAAGGCGGCTTGCTGTGTTGTGCTGCATGAAAAAATGATAAATATGTGCCTGAGTGTTTTGATTTTAATGAAGTAACTATGCAGCCTAGGGATTAATTCACGGCCTGTCTGGGAGAGTTTTAAGAAAGGAGTGACATTTTTTGCATTGATGGTGGTTTTGTGTGTTGTGTGGTGCACACTTTGCGAGGAAATTAGTACTAACTTGTTCCATTACAGCAATTGTTACCCAAATGTTGTGGCTTCATATTTTTTTCAATAAGAGGTTGCAGTTATCAACTTACCCATGCAAACGGCTCATTTAACAAGTGCAAGATATTCACAAAAGTTGACTTTGCACATTTAAATCTATGTATTCATGTGCAGCTTTACTCCCATGATTGGGTGAAATCATGTACAAGTAAATCCCACTCCAGGACTGGGGAGTGACTTTTCCAGATTGCGGAGACCTTGGAAATTTGGGAACCTTAATGGCCTCATTTATGGCATTTTGGCATAGGGCAGTGCAGCAAGGCCCCTTGCGGTGCTGTCCTACGCCAAAGTGAAAGGACAGGAATACACCGTATTTAAGCAATATGTTGCATTCCTGTACTTCTGCCTGTGCTAGTGCTGTTTTGGTAGCCTAGCGCAACATAGGCACCCTTGCAATATGGTGCAAGGGTGACTCCATTGCAGGCAGGATTGTTTTTGTGCAGGAAGGGGCACCTTCCCGCACAAAGACAATCCTAAGAGGCGTTTCCTCTTTCTGTGTGTGCTGCAGAATGGAAAGAAGAAAAAACGAGGAGAAATAAACATATTTTTCCTCGTCACACCTCACCTCAGAAGGTGTGCAAAGTTGGTGCTTTCCCAGTTTACATCACTATGTAAACATGGGGCAGCATCAAATTCCATGGGTGTTGCATGGGAATACCCCCATGGACCACCTCCCAAGTGCAGAGTAAGGTGACTGTTACTCAAGATTTATGAAGCCATTCAGAGCCATGCAGGGTGGCTTTGCATGGCTTCATAAGTCTTTATGAGTGCCCTGCTTCATGCATGGACCATTTTTCGTAGTGCAAAAGGGATGCAGGGCTCTCATAAATAAGACCCACAGTTTGTGGGAATTGTCAAACTTTTCCTCGATCCATCTCCACACTGGTAATACTGGGACATTTATTGTCGTCAAGAGCTAGAACAAATCCCCCTTATTCTGAGAAGGGTATAGGACAGCCGGGGCCTGTGCAGGTAAGAGCTGTGGGGCCAGGTTGGGGAGGGGGGGTTCAACAGACAACCACAAGGGAAAATTAAAAAATAATTAATTATTCCTTATCGTCCTCTGTCGAAATCCCCCCACCGCTCTTACCTGCACGGGCCACGGCTGGTAAAGGAACATCCCCAAACTGGGGGAGGTGTAGGGGAAAAAGTATCTTCACAGGAAAAATACTTTACCCTTGGAGGAAAAAAATGCTATTGCAGAAATGCAATTACATTTCCTAATGTTGAGTTTGCACCCTTTCGACCTTATTTTGAGTGCCAGAATATACCTGCCCATGCAAATTGTACCACATAATACGAGGGCAAATTGGCACTACGGAAATAGTGAGCAAAATGGAACACCATGCGGTGAGAGTGGTCAATAAGACTGGTTCAGCCATTTAGTCCCCAAGTCCCAGTGGGAAACTTGTAACCAGGGGCAAACTATTCAGGATATTGTTGCTATCATGTGTAAATAATATTTCCTTTGTGCAGTTATGACATCAGATAATAGTGACTATCTCAGAATGAGGAGTTATTTGTATTTGTGCATATGAAAGTGCCTGTGCATAGTTGCAAATGACGGTTCTCAAAAGTTGTCCAGCAGTGCACATGTAAACCCGTTCTTGGTTCCCTGTTGTATTTTTGGAAACCTTTGTGAATTTCCTAAAGTTGTAAAGGTTTTGTTATTTATTTGTGCGGTGCTCATCATTCAGCATAGTTTCTTGGTGCTATAAATAAAACTAAAACAACTCCATAAGCAGATAGAATGGCGAAAACCAATCAAATAAACAAGAGTTGCTGAGACTCACATATTAAAAACAGTTTCTTTAATTCCCTGCAAAAATGCTGGATATGAGGAAAAAAACTTGTATGTCCGTTGAAAGGTTACTGCGCCTCTTGCAGCGGCCTCTCACCAAAAGTTATGGTCTATCCAGTATTGTATCACACTATTGGCCACGTGGGAGGGTGTAACCGTCCAGGTGCACATTTATGATTTTCTTTCGCAAATCAGACTCCAGGAGTTACGGCCACGCCCTTTTTTACTGGACTCGTTCTAGCAGTGATCCTGTTGTCATTATGTGATGAGGTCGATTCCTCCTCTCTGCATTCAGCTGGAAGAGTCTCTTTGTGGCAGGCGGGAAGGTGTTATTTCTGTGAACATTGATGGAAGGAGGTGGGAGTGAGAAAGGTATTGATGGGCGTGCCATTTTTCATAAAGTTCATGAAGTAACGCAACAGAAGCGAAGACGTGTGTTGTGTAATGCTGTGGAGAGGAGGTGTGGTACTCAGACACTGAAAGCCTGCCTTAGGCTGCCGAAGGCAGAGTGTCTGCTGAGGTCAGTGCGCAGCTGCAGCCTCCAGTCGCCCTCTAATTGTATTACATCTCAATGCTTGTTGAGCTCCTCAGGTGCCGCGAGCAAAGGCCCAGAGATTTCAAAGCCGCATCTCGACCCTAATGGGACATTGCCTTTAATTACAGGTAGGTAGTCCGAGTCACAGCCGTCAGCCAAGCAGTATATTTGGCATCTTTGTCTTTCGTATGCTTTGAAGATAAGAACATCTACAATCTGTATGGGCATATCAGCAAGCAGGCGATAAAAATTTATCGTCGCTTTTGCGTCCGATTTCGGACGAAAAGCGGCGATAATTTTATCACCTGATTAGCGAGGTCACACTATCGCGTGAAACCTTGCTTTATCGCCATTTCCCTCAACGCCCATCTTTGCATCTCTAATGATATGCAAAGTGGGCGTTCCTTCCCAGGATAACGGGAGAAATGTTGCTAAGCGACATTTCTCCTATTATCAAGCCCCACGCAAAGCAGCATAGCGACAAGAAAAGTAGCGATAACCTCTGTTATCGCTACTTTCCTTATGCCTGCTTTGAAACTGAATTAGCCATGATAGCCTATGGAAGGTGGATATCATGGCTAAGTATGTGAGGCCCTATCAGCAAGCTATCGCCAAAAGTTGTGTGATTATCGCGGGATTTCCAGCGATAATCGCACATTTGGCAGCTTGCGCTCTGAATTTTATCGCTTTGGAGATAAGCGTTGCTAATAGCACGCTATCTCCGCGATAAAATTCAGAGTTGGCCGGCGATAATTATCCTCACGCTAAGAGCGCTGAGCGATAATTATCGCCGGCCCTAGCTGATATGTCCCGTAGCTTCTCTAAAAGTCTCCTTTTAGGAAAGAGTTCTCTGTGCAGAAGGCCCACCGGGCACACAGGAAGGACCCAAATCATAAAACTCCAGGGAGGCTGGGGCTGGGCAGGTCTTGAAAGAGTGTGCATAATGTATATGGTCATAGTACACAACTGGCATATTAAAAAAGGGGTAGCTTGCAGTGTATCGCATCACAGCACCCCTCAAATAACATTCCAAAGACAGGAGCATACCAGGCTCCAGCATACCTTTTGTCTGTGGCTGAAGGAGGGATCCTTGCCGGAATCAGCAGACCACCGCCCTTTGTGGCGTGGATACGAAATTCAGAGGCAGCGACATTTAGAAACAACACAACCCCAAAACAAACACTAAAACAATATAACCTCTTTATTCTACAACAAAATATTTATGATGCCTTACTCTTGGGGTCATTAGTGCCTACCGTAAAATAACTAACACTGAGAAAACGTTCTCAACAGTATTGTGTTATATTGCCACCTTCTTACACCGCTGTGTAAGAAATGGGACATAACAAGAACAATGGATAGTTCTGTCTGTTTACTCATGTTATTCACCTTTGCACACTGGCAGTTGTCATCAGGGAAAGTAGTTGTTTCCCCTGCTCCTCATTTCTGACCTTCTGATCACACCCTCCAGATCTATTTCCCATCACACTCATCCCCCTCACACCTTTCTGGTACCCTTCTGTTCATATCATCTCTTCTCGTTCTCATATTAACCTCCTCTCCCTCTAGCACAAACTTCTGATTGCTTACCCATTGCATCCAATCATTTGTGGCACCCATATCTTATGCTTGTTCCCACATTATCATCTTATTTACCCTCTCTCACACACTATTCTCCCTCCCACCCTCTTCCTCACATACATTTTTTCTCTGAAGCCTCCATCGCTCTCATAAAGTTACTCAGGTAATATCCTCCTTTCTTCCACCCTTCTCTCGTCTGTCTCACACCATTCTATATCCCAGCCCCTTCTCTTGCACAATAAATACTCCCTCCATCTGTTTCGTACAACTTGTCTCACGATTCACTCCCTTGAAGTGCTGTCTCGCTTTCTTTTGTACCTCTCACTCCTTTACCTCAAACTCCCTCCCCCACACCATACTTCTGACTTCTTTCTTGAGTGATTGCCTTTAGGTGCACTATCATAACAGCACACATTTTTGTGAATACTGGGAAAGATATTTTACCATTATAGCTCCAGCGCTAGTCGATTTGAAGAAATTGTGACCTTCCCAATATGAGGCAGGACGCCTACTTACTGTACTTACTATTCTAAATCCAGTCCTGAGACACTACAGTAACATTAGAAACATTCTTAAATGCTTTAAAATTGTTGGCGGGTGTCTCTCTGAGGCTGCCACTGAAGACAACAAACTAGAAATACTTTTCACATCTTCCCCTCTGTGGCTTAGTAGTGACTTTCTCATACCACCCACTTATATCTAATCTCCCTGCATACCTTTCATTTCACTCAGCCTCTTTATTACAGCCCACTCTTGCACCTTCATCTTTTAAACTCTGTGTCTGAAAATATGAATTAGTAGCAACATGTCGTAGGTAGGAGAGGGAAGGGCCAGCTTGCAGCAGCCATCTCTATTTGAGCTCCGTGCTGTTGTTCTCTCATGCAGAAGTCCATCTCAGAATTTCCAGCTGGGCACATAATTAATATTTACCCCTTCTTGGGAAAGTCACAAAATAAGCATGAATCAGCAACTCTCAGACATATTGAGCGACTTCCTGCATTATGGGGTGATATAACGCACCGTGGCCAGGATACACCCGATTCACTTTCACTTGTATCAAATTGGACAATTTCCCTCTGATCTCATTTGTGATGCTAAAATACAGTGCATTCATGTATGATTGAGTACCGTGCTGCAATTGGAGCTGTGCACTACCGTGACTCATCCTGCACAATTGTAATGTTGGAGCATTTGTGGTCGTGTGTCCTAGTGAGCCTCACAAATGACGTTGTAACTCCTTCCACTGTTGTATCACACATTAAAAAAAATCTTCCATTTGAAGCTACTGCTATGGTCGCAAATAAGGTAAGCTGCACCTAGGTTGTATTTTCAGATGTTGTTAGTTCTCACATTTATTGCAGAATTTCTGTGTTCCTCAAAAAGGTCACTAGGTACATATGTTGTATGCATTGCACAACAACTTAATCAATGCATTGGGCAAGTGACAGAGGAAACACAGAAAGTTTGGCAACTTCATCATTATCCCGGATTTCAATCATAACAAGTGACCAACGGGGAATGTTCATGAAATAAGGGGCCTTCAGTCGCAACAAAGAATAATAAAGTAGGCAAATAAAGAAAAAAACAAAGGAGCCCTCTATGTTCTGCCTTAATATCGAATTTTTAATGTCTTCCTGCCAATTCTTGAGACTAGTGACTGGACTATATCATGAGGGCAAGTATGTAAAGATCATGATAGACTTAATGTCAATAACTATACACCTGGTTACCATGACCAAATATTTAGTTTCAAAGTGTGTAGATATGGAGGGCAAACAAACCAAGGAGGACAGTTTGGTTATCGTTAAGCCACTGACTTGAGACTCCGAGCTGGCAGTGCTGACAACCATTCAGACCTAATCGGTTTCGGAATGGTTTCTGACCAAATCGTATTCGGGGAGTCCATCCGCCCGATTACGATGGTTCCGAACACCGTTTGGTCGGACGCCCATCTACTTCAATGGGAGCACGTGTTCCGACCGAGTACATAGGCTCCCATTGAAAAAAGGGGTGGTCGGGGAAAATTGTGCACCCTGTGGCAGGCACACTGTGCATGGTTGGAAAGGGGGCACCAATGGGTTCCCCCAGTGGCCAAATTCAGAGGCCCCCAGGTGAAGGGGGGCCTGCTACTGGTCCCCAAAGTCAGTTTCTCAACAGCCGATCCGTGTCAGAACAACCGATTCAGAAAGGCTGTCCAAATCTAACACCCTAAATGCCCATTCGGAAACATGGTCCGTAGACCTGTATGAGTCGACTCCGAATGGCTCGGTTACTCCGAATTCCATTGGGAACCGAGCCAGACAGTCCGAACGGTTTCTGAACATTATGATTGATCATTCAGAAATGTTTCTGAATCGGTCGGAAACAAGGTTTTCGAATCGGATTGGAACCAATTGACTGCCATTCGGAGCCTTTCTGAATGACATCGTAATCGACCCCTAAGAATGTAAGATATATTGGGCTTAGTCTCCAAAGAGGTAAGTAGTTGTGAAAAGGTTTTTCGGGTTAATATTTTGTGCATCAATAATGATGATTAATATGCCTTTTTACACATTATTTTACATACATAGACTGAATTAACATAATTGCAGTTGAAACAAATTTCCTATGAAATGAAAAATTGTATTTATTATTGGGCTTTAGTTATGCTGTGTTTCTATGTAAAATGCCATTTTAGACAAGATAGATGCTATCTATATCTATTACGCACACTCCTGCATCCCCCACCCACATTCTTTCACCACAGACTACACAAAGCACAGTCAAACTCAGATCATGTTAGTGTATTGTTTTGCTCAACTTTAACTTTGTATGGTGCACATGTAATATTGCAACAAGTATCCATGGGGCATATCATCAAGCACGGCGTTAAAATTATCGCCGCTTTAGCGGCAGAAAACCGCCGCTAAAGCGGCGATAATGGGCTTGATAATATGTCGCAGAGCATTCCAATAGAAGCCCATGTTGACACCACAACATGGGATTCTATGGGAATTCTCAAGGGCATATTATCAAGCCCATTATCGCCGCTTAAGTGGCAGTTTTCTGCCGCTAAAGCGGCGATAATTTTAACGCCGTTTCTTGATATTATGCCCCCATGTTTTTCTTTTTTCACTGGACCTACTCACTTTGAGAAAGTCTGACTCCTAAATGTTTCATATTTGTTCGAACATTACATTGGCATAGAGAGTGTTGAATAATTAGATTAGATTAACTGAAAGTTCATAATGACTACCGCCAGGACACCTTACAGGCAATCGTGTGCTTTTGGAAAATAATTAATAATAATAATAAATTATTCAAAGAGTTAGGCCGGTGCTTAAATCTGTAGTTAATGACATTTATTATTGTTGTGTTCTGATTTAGTCAATTGTTATACTTTTACCTCACACACAATAAGTTAGCCATATTTTTAATATTCTATGCAAGAATTGTGTATAAGAAGCCCTTGATATTGAGATTGACCCAGAGATTTTCCCCAGCTTTCCTATGCTGCAAGGGATGCTGCCCGATTTTTTTTATGATTTTGGTGCTTACTGGGGCTTAGAAATTTTCCTGACTTTGCCTACTTTGTATAACTTTGCATCTGAGAGCCTTGATGGCATTGACTCTACGTCTTATTTTGAATTTTTGTTAATAATATTCTATAACTTTTCATTGATCTAGAACTCAATTATTGATGGAATCTTATTACGTAGTAAACTGCTTTACTCTGCTAATTTGATGTTCAGGGAGGTGCTTTAATGCGCGGACACATTGCCTCATGAAATTGAAGTTTAATACCATCTCCGATCCAGAAAATCAGGGAGAACCGAATGAGGTAAACCTTGGGGTGCCTATATTTTGGGCTACTGCTTTGCTCCCACACAAGAACCCATAATTCCTGCCCTTCCTCTTTCTTTCTATAAATCCTGATGTCGTTAAACATGTCAATGATACAGCATATCTGAAAAATGTATATGGTCAATATTATAAAGAATAACAGAAGTGGATTTCCACTTCACCATTCTTCCCCCATTTTTCTCAAATATTTCTTTTTTGCTGTTCATATATCCAACTGACAGAGGGGAAAAAGAAGTGTCATTGAAACCATAGGCAAACTACAACAGCAAGTAATCAGAAAACTCATTATCCCCACGCTTCAACAAATTATGTGCATTAAAACACAATACTGTAGCAGATACAAAAGGGGAAATGGTGCAAGTGATACATAAAAATCGAAAATATAATTGCAGATCGAATAACTGAATCAATCCTGAAAATAACCACAAAAAAAGCCGAAGCATTTTTAAATCTCCCACCAGTTGGGAGCAGAGTTAGTGCTTCGTCCCATTTGGCAATACATTTAAAAATGCTCCCACTAGATGGGAGCAAAAACTTTGGTGCGGGAAGTGAGCTTGCCCTGGAGGATGGAGTTTTTTAAAGGCTCCAGGAGGGGGGATGTGCAGCCTCCTCCCTTTTATTTTATGTTTGCCCTGGGGGAAGGAGGTCTCCATTTTAAGTCTTATGAAGGGGGTACATGCAGCTTCCCTCCTGTTTTGTTACCTTTTGACCACATGGGATGAGGTTCCCGGGGCCTAATTAGGCTCCTGGAGGAGGAACATATGCCCCTCCCCTTTAATAAAATTGCAGTTCTATAGAATTAGGCCCATGGCTCCTTATAAGGCTCAGTGAGGGTGCCCTGGGCCACCTCAGGGTGTTTTAATAAAACAAGCATGGTAGCCCATGCTTGTTTTGATAAAGTTAGCCAAAGATTCACAGAACCTCTGCAAATTTGCATTTCCTCTTCCAATTCAGAGCAATTTAAAAACAAACATTTTTTTTGGCCCAAGACAGGTCCATACCACCAGGCCTAGGGGGTCAGGGTGTCCATACCCTTTTGTCTTTTGTTTGCATTTTCAGATGACTGCCACCACTTCCTGGTTGATGTGGTGGCTGTCAATCAGATCTCAGGATGAGTTCTGTCATTTCTGTGGATCCTCTGAAGCGTGATAAATGCAATTTTTGTAACCTTACTTTTTCCAAAACTACTTAACGAATTTACATCAAAACAAAAAAAGCACTCTTTCTGGATCAAGATCTATCTTTCTGACAAATTTGGTGTAAATCACTTCAGAGGTTTGGGCTGTAGCTTTGTCTAAAGTTTCTAAAGAAAAAGGAATGCAGAAAATGCCCGAAACTTTCTATGTGCATACTAGTCAAAAAGAAGCACTTTTTTGGAAAGTCTTGTGGAGGTACATCAAACGGTACCAAACCTGTTAGCAACACTAAAAAAGCATTTTGTAAGGAAACATGACCCTAACTATAACTACCCTAGGGGCAGTTGCTCAGTCTTTGACAACTAGATAGTTATAGTTAGGTCTGCTTTTCCATACACAGAGTATTTTTTGGTTTGCTAATAACTTTGGCACCGTTTGATGAATCTTCAAGAACCTTTTGAAAAAAGTTAATTCACATCAGCTCTTTACTGAAAAGTTTCAGGGCAATCCATCAAGCAAGGGTCGAGAACAAAGGGGAGGGCGTCCCAAAACATTACATCTCCGTGCATTGATCATAGACTTCTTTAAGGGCTACAGCAAAAACTGCTGAATGAAATTAAACCAGATTCGGCAGGAAGCTAGATCTTGATCCACAGATTGTGCTTTTTGTCATTTTGTGTAAATCCGTTCAGTAGTTTTTGAGAAAATAAAGGTGAAGAGTAACTGCATATTTTGTCAGTTGGACTTGTGAGAGTTCCACAAGACTCACGCAAGAGCGCTAAATAAAAAATGGAGGCCAATGATTGGTCGAGAAGCCCATTTTCCCCTTGAGCCTTTACGCTCTTGCTGGAGCGAGAGGCTCCTGTAAGTCCCAAGGGAGCGAGTGCTCTGATTGACTGGCTTTTGGAATATTAGAAATGAAATGGCCGCCATCACTGTTTATTGGGAAAAATTGGAGGTGTTGTGGAAATGAAGTAAAAAAGCTATATAATGTGTAGCAGAAAGGCATCTATGCCCCTAGATTTAGTGAGGAGGTGTCTAAGGGATAACTATTGTGAAGATACTAAACGTATATTGTTTTTCACAAATTTTTATGATCTTGCAGGACTCCCACAGGATTGTGAATAGTGAATTGGAGTAGATGAGTTCTCAATGCACTCTGTTAGTAGGAATGCATATTATGGTCCTTGTTTTGGATAAAAAAGTTTGTAAGAGATATATACAGTGATGAATAGTTCATTCTTATTTTCAAAAAATATTACAATCGCGCAACACTCTTATGGGATCATGAAAAGTAGGTAAGAGTAGGTCAAGTTTGAATACACTCTGCTATCCACACTTGTTTGTGTAGGAAGGAGTGTTACTATAGATGGTGTTTATCAAAGTCTACTATATATGCTCATTGGCTTGGGAAGGGTTGTGAGTGGAATTAAGGCTCATCCACGCACCCTACTATGCACACCCATCATCTGAAAGAGATGTATGAAAGTAGAACCCAGTCCCTCTTTACACCCTACTATACACACACTTCATCTAAGGGAGGGATCTAAAAGGAAAGGGTAGTTACTCCTCACACCCTACAATGCACTAAGCTTCAAAACAACTCCTACCAGTAGACCCAGGGTGAGTTATCCCTGAGCAAAGGACACCTGGAGTAAAAAGGGAAAAAGGGACTGTAAATTGGAATGAACAGGATAAAGGTAATGCCAGGCTCACCCTCAACGTTTTCAAGTTTGAAAATATAGGATCCAGTAAGTGGTCAGCATCATGAGTAGGACCCTTGTTAACAAGTTGAGTTTCAAGGGGAGATAATAGGATAGCATCTGAGAGAGAGGTCTGAAAGCAGAGCCCAGTCCCCCACACCCTACCACACACTCCCATCATTACAGGGAGTGGTCCCGGCAGAGAGGACAGTCCTTCTATACACCCTACTAAACACATCTGTCACCTAAGAGAGAGGTCTAAAAGGAGACCCCAGTCCCTCCCCAATCCCTACTACACACACCAGTCATCCAAGAGAGAGGTCTGAGTGGACAGGCCAGTCCCTCTCTGCACGCTACTATGCACACCCATCACCTGAGAGAGGGGTCTGAAAGGAGAGGCCAGTCCCTCCCCATAACCTACTATGCACACTGGCCAATCCATTCACACACACATCTAAACATACCTGTCATCTGAGAGAGAGGTATGAGTGGAGAGTCCAGTCTCTCCTTACACCATACTATGCACTCCTGTCATCTGAGAGAGAAATTCCAAAAGAGAGAGGACAGTCCCTACACACACCCTACTATGCATACCTGTAATCTGAGTGAGAGGTTTGAAAGAAGATGGTAGTTCCTTCTTGCAACGTAGTATGCTCACTAATTATGCAAGAGAGGGTTGTCATTGAAGAGGTAGTCCCTTCTATTTTCTACTATTTCCCTACAATACTGTTACGATCTTGCTAGAGTCTCATGAGAGTACAATGCAAGCTTCAGAGAGTGAAGCTTGCTGCGTGAGGCTCGTTTGATTCTGCAAGCTTCTCACAAGACCATCATGGAAAATTACCAGGCATGACATGTTAGAATTTAACCCCTTCACTGCTAGGCCCCCCTGTGCTTTCTTTGGGCTATTTGGGGTTGTTTGCGCTTAGACCCCTGTAACCCTTTGTCCACATAAGGTATCCATGCCAAATGGCCGAGGAATCCAAAAGGTACACCGGGTTTGTGGATTCCCATGGAGGGGACCAAGAAATTAGTCAAAATACAGCAACATTTTGGTTTTAGGGGAAAAACTGGAAAAAGTGCCTCAATAGAAAGCATCTGGTTTTTTTCCCTTGCAAATGTTACCAATGTAAGGTTTACAGTGCTAAAATCACCATCTTCCAAGATTTCAGGAAGAGGCAGACCTTTATCAGAAAACCAAAATTTCTACACAGTTTCGGCACTTTACTGGAACATAGCCTATTTTTCCTCTTATTTGTGTTTTCAACCTCTTTCCCGTTAGAGATAGAAATGGGTTTGAAACCAATAATTGTTCTCAGAATGCTATACATTACTAAAAAGTAGACAAAATTCTAAATTCAGCAAGCGGTCATTTGTATAGACCCTTCAAGGTTTTCCAATAGAAACTAACAGTTGAACTAAAAACGTATTGAAATTGAGTTGAAAAAAATAGACGTTTGGGCCTTTGTTTTCACCTGTAGTTTCTTCTAAGTATGGCAGATTTTTTAAAGCAATAGACTGTTACAACCCCTGAACCCTTCTGGTTGCGGGAATATATAAGACTTGTAGGTTCATCACAAACCCGAAGTACCCTGAGCCATAACTGACCTGCGCCTTGCAATGGTTTTCATTGTGTACCAGGTACAGCAATTAATTTGATAAAATATAAAGAATGAAAAATAGGTATCAAGATAATTTATGTACTTCTGAAATGTGAACAAAATATGGAGTTTAGAAGCAGAGGTTGTTTGCACATTTCCTCATTTTTGGGTACCCATAGTAGAATGTGAATTAGAGGGCATTTTTCAAAATGACTTCTTAATTACACATCGTCTTACATTTGGAAGGCAGAAATGAATGGAAAGTGAATTGGTAATATCACCTTTTCTACTATTCTGTGTCCCAATGAAAATGATACCTCACTTGTGTGGGTAGGCCTAGTGCCCCTGAAAAGAAACGGCCTACAACGCAATGGGGACACCTCACATTTTTCCAGTGGAATTTGGGCCCTAGCTCAGCCGGCACCTAGGGAAACCTAGCAAACCTGTACATTGTTTGAAATTAGACACCCAGGTAAATATAGGATGGGGTGACTTGTGTGGCTCTCACTAGGTTCTGTTACCCAGAATCCCTTGCAAACCTCAATCTTTGTAAAAAAACACGTTTTCCTCACATTTCTGTGATGGAAAATTATGGAATCTGGGGGTAGCACAAATGGCCACCCACCCAGCCTTCACCCAAGTCTCTAAAATAAATGGTACCTCACTTGTGTGGGTACGCATAGTGCTAGCAACATGAAATGGCCCAAAACGCAGCATGGACACATCAGATTTTTTCAGTGAAAACTGACCCTTTTTTCGCAATGTGCCCAGCTGTGGATTTGGGACCCTAGCGCAGCCGGCACCTAGTGAATCCTAGCAACCATTTACATTTTTCAAAACTAGACACCCAGGGAAATTCAGGATGGGGTGACTTGTGTGGCTCTCACCAGGTCCTGTTACCCAGAATCCCTTGCAACCCTCAAACTGTGTAAAAAACAACAACACACTTTCCTCACATTTCTAGGATGGAAAGTTCTGGAATCTGTGAGGAGTCACAAACTTCCACCCAACCAGCGTTTCCCCATGTCTCCTGATAAAAATGGTACCTCACTTGTATGGGTAGACCTTGAGACCGTGACAGGGAATGGCCCTAAACATACAGTGGAAACTTCAAAATTATTTATTACAAAAAATGTTTGGTTTTGCGAGGGAGTCACCTGTGTTTTTGGTCCTGGGCTCTACAGGCAGATAGCAAACCTGCGATAACAGGGATATTTCTGAAAACTAGTCAAGCGGTGGAGTCCTGGGAGGTGTGGCTTGCATGGATCCCCAAAGGTTGTCCTATCCAGAATCCCCTGTAAACTTCAAATATTAATATGAAAGAAATTAGTGGAATCAGTGGGCTGACACAAATTTCCTACCACTCTGCGTTCCCCCAGGTGTCCCGTTAAAAATGCTACCTCACTTGTGTGGGTGGTCCAAGTACCCTTGACAGGGAAGGGCCCAAAATGTATTGTGGAGACATCAGAATTATCTATCACAAGATCACCTAGTTTTGCAAGTGGGGCATCTGCAATTTTTGGTTCCTGGCTCAACAGACATCAAATGAAAGCTACCAAATCCAGACACTTCTGAAAACTAGACACCCGGGGGAGTCCAGAGAGGTGTGGCTTGCATGGATCCCCTAATGCTTTCCTACCCAGAATCCCCTGAATTGTCCTTACATTTCTGTCTGGGATTACCAGGCCTGCACAAATTTTCTACCACACAGCGTTCCCCTTGGTCTCCTGATAAAAATGATACCTCACTTGTTTGGGTGTCCAACGTACAGTCAGCCTAAAAATGGATATAAAAAAACCTACCCACCAAACCCAGATATTTCTGAAACCTAGACACCTGGGGGAGTCCAGGGAGGTGTGGTTTGCGTGGATCTCCCATCGTTTACTTACACAGTATCCCCTAAAAAAGTCAAATTTTCCTCACATTTATGTGTGGGATCAATGTGCAGGCACAAATTCCCTACCACCCATCATTCCCCTCTGTTTCCTGATAAAAACGATACCTCACTTGTGTGGGTGCCCAAGGCAGAGTCAGCCTAAAAACGTATAAAATAAAAAACTGAGGAGGAACCAAAGCGTGTTCATAAGGGTATTTTTCTAATACTTTTTCAGACTGACTCTGCTTTGGGGTCCCACTCAAGTGAGTTATAATTGTTATCAGGGGCTTGAGGGGAATGCTAGGTGGTAGGAAATTTGTACCGGTGTGGTGATCCTTCAACTTTCCCACACAGACGTGAGGAAAATGTTCACTTTTTGCTAAATATGAGGTTTGCAGTGGATTCTGGACACCACCAGCCAACCACAATTCCACACACACCTCCAGCAGAAGGCCAGTAAACACGCAGCCAGCCAAACGCCAATGCATGCAGACAGTAAGCCTAACTCCAGTTCACACACATACACACGCACACACACAGAAACCTACCCTAAAATCTAGTGGTTTTCTACCTCCTTTGCGGCAGATGAAACTAAATATATTGCTGATAAGGCAAAAATGTGTGCCAAAAAAAAGGGGAGTGATCTTTGACTATGGAGCCGCTCCCTGACATGCCCAAAAACATATCCCTGGTGCCTAGTTCAGAGAGGGGTCTGAAAGGAGAGGCCAGTCCCTGCCCATAACCCACTATGCACACCGGTCTGAAAGACAGGGCCAATCCATCCACACACACGTACCTGTCATCTGAGAGAGAGGTATGAGTGGAGAGTCCAGTCTCTCCTTACACCCTACTATGCACTCCTGTCATCTGAGAGACAAATTCCAAAAGAGAGAGGAAAGTCCCTACACACACCCTACTATGCATACCTGTAATCTGAGTGAGAGGTTTGAAAGATGGTAGTTCCTTCCTGCAACGTAGTATGCTCACTAATTATGCAAGAGAGGGTTGTCATTGAAGAGGTAGTCCCTTTTATATTCTACTATTTCCCTACAATACTGTTACGATCTTGCTAGAGTCTCATGAGAGTACAATGCAAGCTTCAGAGAGTGAAGCTTGCTGCGTGAGGCTCGTTTGATTCTGCAAGCTTCTCACAAGACCATCATGGAAAATTACCAGGCGTGACATGTTAGAATTTAACCCCTTCACTGCTAGGCCCCCCTGTGCTTTTTTTGGGCTATTTGGGGTTGTTTGCGCTTAGACCCATGTAACCCTTTGTCCACATAAGGTATCCATGGCAAATGGCCGAGGAATCCAAAAGGTACACAGGGTTTGTGGATTCCCATGGAGGGGACCAAAAAATTAGTCAAAATAAAGCAACATTTTGGTTTTAGGGGAAAAACTGGAAAAAGTGCCTTAATAGAAAGCATCTGTTTTTTTCCCTTGCAAATGTTATCAATGTAAGGTTTACAGTGCTAAAATCACCATCTTCCAAGATTTCAGGAAGAGGCAGTCCTTTGTCAGAAAACCAAAATTTCTACACAGTTTCGGCACTTTACTGGAACAAAGCCTATTTTTCCTCTCATTTGCGTTTTCAACATCTTTCCCGTTAGAGGTAGAAATGGGTTTGAAACCAATAATGGTTCCCAGAATGCTATACATTTCTTAAAAGTAGACAAAATTCGAAATTCAGCAAGGGGTCATTTGTATAGACCCTTCAAGGTTTTCCTATAGAAACTAACAGTTGAACTAAAAACGTATTGAAATTGAGTTGAAAAAAACAGACCTATGTTTTCACCTGTAGTTTCCTCTAAGTATGGCAGATTTTTTAAAGCAATAGACTGTTACAACCCCTGGACCCTTCTGGTTGCGGGAATATATAGGACTTGTAGGTTCATCACAAACCCAAAGTACCCTGAGCCATAACTGACCTGCGAATTGCAATGGTTTTCATTGTGTACCAGGTACAGCAATTAATTTGATAAAATATAAAGAGTGAAAAATAGGTATCAAGATAATTTATGTATTTCTGAAATGTGAACTAAATATGGAGTTTAGAAGCAGAGGTTGTTTGCACATTTCCTCATTTTTGGGTACCCATAGTAGAATGTGAATTAGAGGGCATTTTTCAATATGACTTCTTAATTACACATCGTCTTACATTTGCAAGGCAGAAATTAATAGAAAGTGAATTGGTAATATCACTTTTTCTACTATTCTGTGTCCCAATGAAAATGATACCTCACTTGTGTGGGTAGGCCTAGTGCCCCTGAAAGGAAACGGCCTACAACGCAACGTGGACACCTCACATTTTTCCAGTGGAATTTGGGCCCTAGCTCAGCCGGCACCTAGGGAAACCTAGCAAACCTGTACATTATTGGAAATTAGACACCCAGGTAAATCTAGGATGGGGTGACTTGTGTGGCTCTCACTAGGTTCTGTTACCCAGAATCCCTTGCAAACCTCAATCTTTGTAAAAAACACGTTTTTCTCACATTTCTTTGATGGAAAATTATGGAATCTGGGGGTAGCCACAAATGGCCACCCACCCAGCCTTCACCCAAGTCTCTAAAATAAATGGTACCTCACTTGTGTGGGTACGCATAGTGCTAGCAACAGGAAATGGCCCAAAACGCAGCATGGACACATCAGATTTTTTCAGTGAAAACTGACCCTTTTTTCGCAATGTGCCTAGCTGTGGATTTGGGACCATAGCGCAGCCGGCACCTAGTGAATCCTAGCAACCATTTACATTTTTCAAACCTAGACACCCCCTGGGGAAATCAGGATGGGGTGACTTGTGTGGCTCTCACCAGGATCTGTTACCCAGAATCCCTTGCAACCCTCAAACTGTGTAGAAAACAATAACACGCTTTCCTCACATTTCTAGGATGGAAAGTCCTGGAATCTGTGAAGAGTCACAAACTTCCACCCAACCAGCGTTTCCCGATGTCTCCTGATAAAAATGGTACCTCACTTGTATGGTTAGACCTTGAGACCGTGACGGGGAATGGCCCTAAACATACTGTGGAAACTTTAAAATGATTTATCACAAAAAATGTTTGGTTTTGCGAGGGAGTCACCTGTGTTTTTGGTCCTGGGCTCTACAGGCAGCTAGGAAACCTGCGATATTAGGGACATTTCTGAAAACTAGTCAAGCGGTGGAGTCCTGCGTGGTGTGGCTTGCATGGATCCCCAAAGGTTGTCCGATCCAGAATCCCCTGTAAACTTCAAATATTAATATGAGAGGAAGTAGTGGAATCAGTGGGCTGACACAAATTTCCTACCACTCTGCGTTCCCCCAGGTGTCCCAATAAAAATGCTACCTCACTTGTGTGGGTGGTCCAAGTACCCTTGACAGGGAAGGGCCCAAAATGTATTGTGGAGACATCAGAATTATCTATCACTAGATCACCTAGTTTTGCAAGTGGGGCACCTGCAATGTTTGGTTCCTGGCTCAACAGCCATCAAATGAAAGCTACCAAATCCAGACACTTCTGAAAACTAGACACCCGGGGGAGTCCAGAGAGGTGGGGCTTGCATGGATCCCCTGAAGCTTTCCTACCCAGAATCCCCTGAATTTTCCTTACATTTCTGTCTGGGATTACCAGGCCAGCACAAATTTTCAACCACACAGCGTTCCCCTTGGTCTCCTGATAAAAATGATACCTCACTTGTTTGGGTGTCCAACGTACAGTCAGCCTAAAAATGGATATAAAAAAATCTACCCACCAAACCCAGATATATCTGAAACCTAGACAGCTGGGGGAGTCCAGGGAGGTGTGGCTTGCGCGGATCTCCCAATGTTTACTTACACAGTATCCCCTAAAAAAGTCAAATTTTCCTCACATTTATGTGTGGGATCAATGTGCCGGTACAAATTCCCTACCACCCATCGTTCCCCTCTGTTTCCTGATAAAAATGATACCTTACTTGTGTGGGTGCCCAAGGCAAAGTCAGCCTAAAAACGTATAAAATAAAAAACTGAGGAGGAACCAAAGCGTGTCCATAAGGGCATTTTTCCAATACTTTTTTAGACTGACTCTGCTTTGGGGACCCACTCAAGTGAGTTATAATTGTTATCAGGGGATTGAGGGAAATGCTAGGTGGTAGGAAATTTGTACCGGTGTGGTGATCCTTCAACTTTCCCACACAGAGGTATGAGGTTTGCAGTGGATTCTGAACACCACCAGCCAAGCACAATTCCACACACACCTCCAGCAAAAGGCCAGTAAACATGCAGCCAGCCAAACGCCAGTGCATGCAGACCGTAATCCGAACTCCAGTTCACACACATACACACACACAGAAACCTTGCCTGATATCTAGTGGTTTTCTACCTCCTTTGCGGCAGGTGAAACTAAATATATTGCTGATAAGGCAAAAATATGTGCCAAAAAAAGGGGAGTGACCTTTGACTATGGGGCCGCTCCCTGACATGCCCAAAAACATATCCCTGGTGCCTAGTAGGCTTTCTGCCACTATCTGGGGGTGCAGATCAGGTGTAAAACCACCATCGGCACCCATTCTGGACAGCCCCATCCCTACACAAAGTAAAAATAGTCCCTGGTGTCTAATGGGTTTTCTTCACCCCCAGGGGGCAGATTGGGGGCTGAGGCCCATATCTGCCCCCAAGGGGGTAGAAAGATTGTACCCATTTTTGTGGGGAAGGGGCACCGCCATGCCCCTTCAGGGCAGTCCCCATCCCTGTACAAGAAAAAAAGATGCCCCTAGTGCCTAGTGGGCTTTCTGTCCACCTGAAGGCAGACCGGGGGTTATGGACCTATATTGCCCCTGGGGGACAGAAAGACTGTGGCAATTTGTGGAAGGGGTGGGGGCATCATAAGTATTTTAAACAGTAGATATTAACCCTCATCTGCCTCCGTGGGGAAGAAAGACTGTCCGTTTTGTGTTGGTAGTGGGGGCCTTGGCAATCCCATTGTCGGCAGCCCCCACCCCTCTTATATAAAAAAAAAACAATAATCCCTGGTGCCTGGCGGGCTTTCTGTCCCCTGGGGGGGCAGATTGGGGGCTATAGCCCCATATTGCCCCTGCGGGACAGAAAGACTGTGGCAATTTATGGGAGGGGTGGGGGCAATATAAGTATCTTTTAAAATAATCCCTGGTGTCTAATGTGCTTTCTACCCCCGGGTGGGCAGATTGGGGGCTTCTGCCTTCCAGGAGGGGCAGAAAGACTGAATGTGGCCAAAATATATGGGGGGAGGTAAAGCCCTTGCCCAAGGGGCCACCCCCCGGTGCCTAGTGGGTGGATCCTTGAGTGGGGATCATCCTCCTTTGGCGATCCCCAAGCAGGGATTCATTAGGGAAGGGTACCATTGGAAAGGGGAGAGTCTCTCCTTTCCAATGATACCTCTCCCATCTGCCTACATGTTCTGGGTGGGGGTGAGCAGGTAGGCAGTGAAAGTGAAATGAGACGATCAGCTTGATCGTGACCAATGTTCCCTCTCATTTTTTTCCTCTGAGTGCGTCAGGGGAGGGTCTCTGTGCACTGCAACCATGGCTATGTGCGCCAGGAACCAGACCGCACATGTGTGCAGCACCAAACGTCACTTCAAACGTTTACTTAAAAAAGTGAAAAGATGGTGCATTACTTGCAGATACGTTTAATCAAAACACAGAACAAGGCACAGTAGGGCAGCCTATTCAAGGGAGTTCCTCAAATACTAAAATAGATACTTTCATCTTATTTTGCCATACAAAATAGTTCAAGAAATGCATCCCTTCACCCAAGTAGCGCGTTATTGGCAGACTGCAGACCTTTACTATTTAATCATTTTCATGTAATTCAGATACAAATTCATGCTGCCTATCTTCTCCAGATGGAACTTGTTAGACGGCGACCTCGGAGGAGCCCGTAAAGGGGGTCCTGACTTCCCTGAGGCCCACCCTCAAGTATCGTAGCCGGGCACTGGCGGGAGACTCCTCAGGAGGAGAGGTCTCGTATCGAGGATCGTACTTCGGGCACCACACGACACAGAAACAACACACCGTGAGTTCTCAGGAACCAATCTTTATCAAATAGGTTAGCACTGCAAATGTACAAGGAGAGCGCGGGCTCAATGAGTCTCGGAAGGGATAGGGGGTAGCGGGACAGTCTTTGGCACAAAGGTTCAAGGTAAGGACGTACCCGGCGCACAGCTCACAATCCTCGAGCTGGGGGGTAGGCTGA
The DNA here is from genome assembly GCF_964204655.1 of Triturus cristatus. Taxonomy (NCBI): domain Eukaryota; kingdom Metazoa; phylum Chordata; class Amphibia; order Caudata; family Salamandridae; genus Triturus; species Triturus cristatus. Next base: position 974,516,721 of record NC_140593.1, read on the forward strand.
TTGTCGTGGGGTCCGGCGGGACCAGTGGAGTCTGTGGAAGCCGCGAGTCACTCAGCGGGCTCAGGTACAAGTTCGGAGGTCTTACGATCTTCAGGGAGCCGCGAGTCACTTAGCAGGGCTCAGGTACAAGTTCGGAGGTCTTACGATCTTCAGGGAGCCGCGAGTCACTCAGCAGGGCTCAGGTACAGTTCGGAGGTCTTACGATCTTCAGGGAGCCGCGAGTCACTCAGCACGGCTCAGGTACAGTTCAGAGGTCTTATGATCTTCGGGGAGCCGTGAGTCACTCAGCAGGGCTCAGGTGGTTCTAAGTTCCAGGAGCCGCGACCGCGTCAGCAGGCTCTCGTTGTTCCAGCGTCGAATCTGCCGGACAGTCCCAGAGCACCCCTTGTTATAGGTCGACTCCTCTTTGATGTCCGGAGTCTGTCCAGGCAGGGGTCTTGTCACCTGGGGGTCGCTTGTCGGGGGTTTCCTGCCATTGTCTTTTGATCCTTTCAGGGCCGGGTCGGGAGGAGTCCCAGACACCCAGCAGGCGTGGAGCCAGCCTCCGGGGAGGCCGGAGGGCCGATCGAAACCCATCGTATCAGGGGAGTTCAGAGGTGCGATAGAAACTGCTCCTCCCTCTCTCAACCCCTGGAAGCGTGATGTCCTCCAGCCGGAGTGGCGCCTCTAGGCCCGGGTCGCGCTGGGGCCGGGCGGCCATCTTGGTGCATGAAGTGGGCACGCGGGCCCGGGGTGGCCGAAAGGAGCGAGTCCATGGACGAGGATGTCCGGGTCGAGTGCGTGTGTTCTGGTGGAAAGGCTTTGTGCGGCCGGGGGATTGGGGCTGCCGGCACCAGGTTAGGTGGTGTGGGGACCAGTAGAGCCATGTTATGAGGCCGGGTCCAACAGAACTGAAGTGCCGTTTATAGAAATAAGGCAAAATACTGAAAAACAATAGATGAATCTGAACTAATACTGTAGTCAAAAAGGCAGAGACTGTTATACTGCAAGAACATTCGATTACTCGCACAGAAAGATTGCGAAGGTGAATCTCGAATGGGGAGAAGTCAATTACTGCCTTCAGTGCATCAGATAGTGTGAAGCAAACACAGCCCAATGCTGTTTAGCCAGTGATATTTATGATTTTTATATATTTCTCGCATCTTCATTGCTTTGATTTTGTTCACAAGAAAGTGACACTCTTAGCCTTTGAATGCTAGTCATCATAAGTACATTGAAATTATGAAAATGTCACACATAAGTAATTTGAAACCTCGGCAGCTATGCTCGCTTTTCTAAGAAAAGAGTATACAGTAAGTTTAAAAACAGGGTATGTGCTTTCAGAATAAATTGTAAGTACAAGCTGTGTTTTTAACCTTGCTGTACTCTTTTTAGGAAAGCGCGGTGCGGGGCAGATGGTGTGCTCTTCTTTAAGTATTCATGTTAATGGCAGTTGTGATTAACAGGAATACTTAAACAAAAGACACAATCCTCCACAGCTGCGCTTTACAAACTAAAGAGCACAGTAAGTTTAAAAACACAGTGTATGCTTTCAGAAAGTACACGCTGTGTTTTCAAACTTGCTCTACTCTTTTGTTAGTAATTGACAGGGTTGCCTCGGCTGCCCTTCTTGTTCAAATTGACAATTATGGGGGTTTTCTCAAACAAATGAATTCTGCAGGAGCTTTTTAATTGGAACTCACACTAGTCCACCCGTTAGCTTCTCTTCTCACCTGCCTCGCTACTTTGTGCTAGAGATTGTTGCTGCATTTCCAAGGCCAACAAAAGAGTTTTGGGACTAGACTGCCTGTGGACAAACAGTTTTGTGGGAAAAAAAATAAGCCCAGCATAACAGTGTACCAAAATAACATGCCCTCACTTTTACCACCTAACAAAGCCGGTGTGCTTTAAACATGGGTATTAAAATATTCTCGGAAAGGGAAAATAATGTACGTTTTGGGCTACCAAATGGGTCTCCAATAATAATTGAATGCTTGCATGCACTAGACCTCATCCTGAAATCTCACCAACCACCAAATAAGAAGTTGGCAGGAGCATCAATTTGATCATCCTACTGCTGGAGGCAGAACTAGCTATTGAGAGTCAAAAGCTGAATACAAATTCAGAGTCTGATTTAGCCCCAGCAGACCTGTATCAAGTAGAACCTACAGTATGGCGATAGCCTGATTAAGGTGTTCAGTGCAGCCCTGGCAACCAGCGCCTTACCATGCTTGTGGCAAAAACGTGCCGTTACTAAAGCAATTTTCCTACCCCTGAGGCTAAGGTTTAAAAACACAGCGTGTACTTTCTGAAAGTACACACTGTGTTTTTAAACTTGCTGTGCTCTTTAGTTAGTTAAGCACGGTGCAGGGCAGATTGTGGGTTTTTGTTTAAGTATTCACTGTCCTGCCAAGTGCCACGCATCAGGCGTTAGACTAATGCATTTCAGTGTGGTGCTCCGCATCACCCCACTGAAATGCTTTGTCAATCATATCCGCATATGGCAACTGCCACTGTGAAGCCTGTGGAAGGAACTAGAGTGTGTGGCATTTGGCAGCTCGCATTCTGTAGCTGCGGCGTGGTGCTCTGTTCCTGCAGGCTTGCGGTGCTGCTGGCAGGCTCACAGTGCTACAATGTATCATTTTGTTTGATTTCGCGGCGTGGCTATGAGTCATACAACCTGACTTCAGGGCCGGCCTGGTTGTGATCCAATTGGCCAGTGGCGCCACGGGGGGTGAGGGCGTCATGTCCTGCTGCCAGAGCGCCATGGGAAGTTTGTGAAGAAGGCGCAGGGACTCACCGGTTTGCGGGCAGCAAATGACTCTCAGCGTTCCTCTGTGCTGCTTAGTGCATGCAGCGGCCTCTACCGGCCGCCCGCTCTGTGGAACTTATGATGGCCGCTGCCCGCGGTAATTAATTCAATATTGCTGAGCCCTGTCTAAGAAGAGTCAAGTTCAGTGGATGTCGGCAGAATTTTATAATCTATCACACTCACTGACTACCAATAAGGTTCATGCAGCAGCTGCCAAGACAGACAGGGCTCACAGCAGAGGCCTGGTGGACTAAAGCGGGCAGCGGCATTCCAAACCAAAATGATTGCTGAGGGGGTGGCATGCCTCCCTGGTCTGCCCATACATATACCTCTGTCTCTCACGCACTGACTGGGGCTTAAGCCTCCTACCTCTTGTGCCCCCTTGAGAAGAGGCCACAGGGCCTCAGAGTCCCGAGCCGAGGACTCACTCATCTCCAGCCCAGTCCCCCCTGTGTGCCTAATGGATCGAAGAGAAGGGGAAAAGTGACAAGGAGAGGTCACAGTAAACCAAATGGGGCATATGTGAAAAAGCGAGAGGAAAACGGAGAAACCAAAAATGAAAAATCCCACGTTTAATTATAACACGGAATGCTGATCAAGCAATCCAGAGCAACATTAGTACCAAACTAAATGGCAATGGCAGCGCAGCTGCTTGCGTGACTGGGGTCAATTATCCCGTGACTGGATCAGACCCCACCGGTGCCAATGGAGTGAATCTGTGGATGACCTTGGAGACCACCGGAGTGTTCCTCAGCAGCCCATAACACATGCAGCGGAGCCAGAATAATGCTACTTTGATGAGGGAGTCCACGAGGTGCAGTCACGGACTGCCAATTGCCGCAAGTAAGTGCCTGAGTTACAAGTTGTATCTCCTAGGCTAGTTAAGTTGCTAATACTAATATATAGTTTCTCGATGCTCACAGGAAGCACCCGTTCTTTTCATTCACTGATGTGTATTCACACACATTTTCCCACTGTTGTGCATAAATCAACCAAAACAGCCATCATCCAGACTTACCCATGAATCCATCACCCAATTGTTTACGTGCCTCTTGGTATAGTCTGTGTATACGGCTGCATGCACGTGTATTTCTGGTTGCGTGTCCAGATGTTTCATACAACATAAGATATTTACTAGAAAGAACTTTTGTACGTGAAATAATTAGCCAACGCTTGTGCCTTTTCAAATGCTTGTTTCTGGGATAAGAAGAGATAATGTGTGTGAGGGCTGGGGTACCGTGTTCATATCCACCCACTTGTTTACAGTACTTTTACTTTCTGTCTGTAAGTTATACTATTTTATAGTGCACGGCAAGAAATAATGGGTGTAATTTCTGGAATTTATATGTTTCCCTTGTCTTCATTGCTCGATTTTGCTTGCGATAAAGTGTCACTCAGTCATTGAAATGTCACTCATAATTACACCAAGATTATAAAATGTCACACATGCCAATCTTATTCTTGTTAATCACAGCCCCTTCATGAGCTGTGATTAACATGAATACTTAAACAAAAGCCCACAATCTTCCCCGCACCGCGCTTTACTAACTCAGCAAGTTTAAAAACACAGCGTGTACTTTTTGAAAGTTAATTAATCAGTTATAGTTATATTTATCTCAAGTAACTATAACTTGTGCCATTGCCATGCACTGCTAATTACCCCACATATTACATCCCTTATGCCATCTTCTATGACATCATTGATAACATCAGTGAAAAATATGTATATTATATCACTGAAAAAACCAAGGTTAAAGTGATGCTATAGTTCTGTAAAGTTTTTTTTCAAACCTAGAAATACATTGAAAAAACCAAAGGTGAAAGTGGTGTTATAGTTAGGCCTTATAATAATATAAAAAATTATTGTTTTAAAATAAATACTGAAATTAACCCATTATAGTTTACTGAGTTAACTATCAGTTACTCCCCCGTAATGCTGTGCTGATGACATTTCTGCTGATATCTCAAATGATATCATTGATGACATCAATTAAGACTTCAGCAATGACATCATCTAAGCTACTGGTGTTCAAATTACTCTATAAACCAGTTCAGCAGTTCAGATATGAAGATTAAGTACTAAATGGCACAGAGTCATGTAACACATAAATTATACATCAGATAACAACAAGACAACGTAGTTCCTCAAAATGTCCAAAAACAAAAAAATCATGCACTTTAGCTTGTTCCTGGAAAGTTTTGGGTGATTTAACAAGAGGTGTACAAGAAAAAGGGGGGTCCCAAAACATTGGTTCCCCATGTTAATTCCCATAGGAAATTTGGGATGGAATTGCACCAAATCTGGCACAAAGTTAAAACTTTAGTCAAAGAGCATGCTTTTTATTATTTGCTGTAAATCGGTTCAGTCGTTTTTTAGAAACATATTTTTAACCCCTTCGATGCTGCGCAGATTCCGCCGCTGTGCTGGCGGAATCTTGCGCGGGCGGGGTCATGACGGAATGGTTCCGTCATGAGCACAGCTCAACCGTGGGTCATGACGGAACCATTCCGTCATGAGCACCGAAGGGGTTAAAGAGTCTCTCTGGATCGTCATTAAGGGGTTAAGAAAATAAGTTTATCTAGATGATTGATCCCACAGAAGTCCCACGGGCCCATACATTTAAAATGTAAGGGCTTCTGATTAGCCAAGAGATATTTTCTCCAGTCAGTCGTTTCAGTCCTGCAGGACAGGTACCAGTAGCTGTGGGACCAAGCAATCTGATTGGCTATCTGCAACATGAAGAAAAATGTTGTGGCCATTTTTACAGGACTTGAGAACTCAGGGACTCAGTCCTAAAGTAAAAAATAAATTATCATATAGGGGGAGGGTAGGGGCGCCCAGGCTACATGTGATTAGTTACCCAGCATGTAGTACTTAAATAGGGCCATGTTGGAGGTAGCAAACAAGTACAACACACAATTTTGTAAAGACAAAACCACAACTTGGAAGTTTTCAAACCATCTATAAACTGGTCTATTAGTGAGGCACTTTAGAAAATCTACTTTCCTTTGCACAAAGAAATGCTTCTTAAATACATAAATCGTTTCAGTCTTTGGTTTTATTTAGATCCACCTTAATCAGTTGCAATATTGTTACCTCTTTATATTAACTGAGATATTGTTCCTATCCTAAAGTTTCATTTCCTCTTATAGTTTGACATTAAAGTCTTGTAGGTTTGCCCAAGTTGAAATAGCTCCTTGGACACAATTATCTGTAGATAAAAAAATACTCAATGGGTTTTATTCAATAAACTGTTTTATGGTAAAATGAAAATCATATATAAACTATATCACTTCTCGTCCATTTATTGCAAAAAGATTTGTGTTTTATTAATATATATATTTTTAATTTAAATAATTGTTTAGATATGTACTATTAATGGGTTAGTTATATATTTTTTGGGTTGTGGGTTATTTAGGGGGGCAGAAGAGTAGTCTTTTTATATTAATCTTTTGTGATGAATTAATATTTATTTTGATAAATGTTTATAATAATTTATTTATAATGTTTTAAAATTAAATGTTACCTTTGTTTAAACCATTACATGTGATGAAAGAACCATTCACTTACACCAAACGACCTCTGCAGTGCAGATGACATGAATTGTTCAACAAACAAATGTACATAAGGGTCATAGGGAAAATAATTAAAGACTGAGCAATCTCCAATCCCCATTCAAAGACTAAACAACTAACAAGAGATACTCAGTCTATTTAAACTAAACAGATACCTGATGAGAATCGTAAGATAGAATAGTGAAACTAAAAATAGAAACCTGAGTGATCAGATAGTTTGCTCATAAATCGATAAGATTATGGAGACCATCAGCCCACCCTTATTGGCGGAGCCTCGTCATCTGGGCCTCTAGGAGAGCAGGATTCCGTCGACAGTTTTGAGCCAAAAGGCCCTGCTGGGGACCTGACCCTGATACTCCTGAAGAAACTCTTAGCCAGATGTGTGTTCAAACTATGTGAACTCCAAAAAATGTGTAGTGCTCTAGTGCATGTGCTAAATAAAAATAACTACTGGATCAAAAAAATCTATATTTATTGTGAGTATGTCCAAGTGTCATATCTAAAATAACCTAATAGTCTTAAAATATATAGACTGGTTATTAGCTAAATACAATTGTGGTCGACATGTTTCAGCCGGATGGGTCACTCGACCCGGCTTTCTTCAGGACCTCAGAAAATAAAAATAAGCTGCTGCAAGATGAACGCAAATCGTGCAGGTGTGTATAAAAGACAGTTCTCATAACAAATAGTAATGCATGTGGTGGTCTGACCAGTCCGTGGCAATAGCCACCCTACCAGATGACCGGACCCAGTATATGGAAGGTGGGAATCACCTCTTCTTTCCTAAAAAAATAATAGTCAGACAATCAGAACCGCTATAGCTACAAAAGTCACTATCTCAAAAGAAACAATATCTCAATAAGTACCTGTTGATTAATGCCATTTATGCACTAATATTTAGAAAGAAAACCCACAAGGTGGTCACATTAATCCAATCAGAATTAAATTGTAACTATATTGGACTTACCCAGCTTTGTGTGGGAGGACCGCCTCACCTCACCCGGCTGACTGCTCGGAGAATGAGGCACCGCTCTGTTAGTAGGTAGAGTAAAAACAGAAAAGTTTGCCTCAGGCTACCAATCTGACTACATGCTCCACCCATATATCAAACACTGTAATGACCCTAAAGAGGCCTAAAACCAACAACACACACAGCCCCTGGTTGGTACGACTGTGCAGGAAAAAGCTTAGATGAAACCCCAAAGATAAGAAAAAGACGCAGGGAAAGTCTGGTGCTGAAGAGTTCTGCACACTGTAGAACTACCAAGGCCAAAGGGGAAAGGGAGCCCCCAGTATGTAGACCCTCACTCCTTGTTTACTGAAGATCGATAAGTTAACAACAAGATAGCGTAATGAAGGGAATAGCTTGTAAACACATAAAAAATGCCATCAAGCTAGGAGTTTAACGCTAGAACAGGAGAGGGACTAGAGAATATGATAAAAATTGAAAAGCTCTCCTTACTCACCTATCCGTCGGTACTTCAAGCCAGGCTGCGAACAGTCTGGGAGGTGACGGTAGGCGGAAGGAGAGCTTAATTTAAACCCGCCGTAATTGGCACGGAAAGAACTAATCAGCAACAGCTGCCACTGTGAAGCCTGTCAGCGGGCATGCGCCGGAATCCATTCAGTGCGCAAACAGAAACACTAATACTCAACGCATGCGCACAATAGACGTAGGTCTGGCTGTCCTATTAGTCTTAAAAACTCGGCATGCTCGAGAAAAATACACTGTTTGCCAAGCATGCGCACAACGGCAGGATGTCTAACCGTCATGCAAGCTGGTGGGTTCGTCATGCTCAAGAGAAGTACACTACTCGCTACAGTCACAGAAGCAACCGGAACCAGAGAAAAGTTTACTGTGTTCTCGTACGTACACAAGCGCAGGGAACCAGAGCCAAAAAATGCTCAAGAGAAAGCAGCGTCGACCCAAGAGCCTGATGCGAACCATCATATAATGAAAATGGCCGTAATCATGACCCTATTCAATGTTGGGACCATAAAGGTACTCTAGGGATTTAAGGGTCCCCAACTAGAATGTCGAGGATCTGATTGATCAGGACTTAATTTGGGGGATAAACGGACACCATCTGGGCCGTGCTTGTCCCGAAATAAAAAATGTACGTGTGTGTCCAGATTTCTGTTTCTCAAAGAGCAGAAATGGATTTTCAGAATGAAAACTGACACACAGGGTTTGAATGATAACATTCTATGGTCTTTGATTTGAGATTTTGACTATCCTTTTGCCGTTGATTAAGACACCCTAATTTGAACGGACATTCTTAACTTACATGACATACAAACGTCTTATCATTTGCCCTTACTTTACATGTGGTACCCGTTATGAGTAAGGTTTAGATAAGTCCTCTTCTCATCAGTGGTTGCTAGACTCCTTTGTTTACTTCCAATGAACACCTCATTACACCTCTAAGCATCCGCTGACTGAGTAAACACGTACAACCATCCACCTTGGAATATGTGTTTCATGGCTTCTGCATATTTCGATTTGGGGACAAACATGGCCCAGATGGTGTCTGTGTACCCCCCAGATCAAGCTCAGATCAAGAAGATCGTCTACATTGTAGTTAGGCACCCGATTTTTGAGTAAGGTCAAGTCAAGTCTACTTTTCATTTGTGGATGCTTGACTTTTGTGTTCACTTTTGTGGAACACATTTTATTATATCTCCTAGCATCCGCTAACTGAATAAACTACGTCCCACCATCCACCTTGGGATTTATGACTTCATGGTTGTTGTACATTTTTTATTTAGGGACAAGCACCATCAAATTATGTGTTTGTCAGACTGTAATTAATAAAATATATTTTAGCATTTTATTTTGCTTAGTTCTTTTTATTTTATGTTGTGATTTAACTATTATATTTATATTCCAGAGGTATATGCTATTTAGGGAACATTTTTCAAATGATTTGATTCATACATATTCTGTATTGAAATTAATAAAGCAGTTTTCTCCAAAGTCCTGTACAAAGCATGTTGGCACAAACAATTTAAAGCAGCTTAATCAGGCTATAGAATGCCACGGTCCAACCACAGACCTGCTCTGGAAGTAGAACATATACATAAAAGATATTCTTTTAACAAAGCTTTAAGCAATTGCAGAATAGGGGCAGATCTGAAGGCAAAGTGGAGCTGGTTCTACATAGAAGGGGCAAGGAGTTTAAAAGAGTGAACACGAGTGGGAGTAGAAGAAAGACAAGGAAAGGAAAGCAGAAAGACTGAAAGCAGAAGGTTTGATTTGTTATAAACAAGAAGCCATCCAGTCAATGATATCAGGCAGGAGAAGGCACGTTTCTGTTTGGGGGGGGGGGGGGGCAGAAAGATGAAAAGAGACGAAATTCTGGGAGGTCTCTGCATAGAAAAATGACTGTTCTATGTATAAAATGTAATGGTAATTGGTTTCTCCATGATTGGCATGTTTGATTTTCTAGCAAGCCCCTAGTACAGTGCACCAGGTATGCCCAAGGTCCGCAATTCAAATGCCCCGTGTGAGGGGCCACAGTACTGATTGTGCCACCCACATGAGTAGCCCTGCAAGCATGTTTCAGGCAGGCCTGCTACAGCAGTGTCTGTGGGTGCAGTTTTATATTTCCATTTCAACCTGGCAAGTGCACCCACTTTCCAGGTCCAAACTTTCCTGTTTTATACATGTAAGACACCCCTTAGGTAGGCCCAAGTTAGCCCCATGGGCAGGGTGCAGAGGATTTAAAAGGTAGGACATGTACTGTTGTGTTTTACATGTCCTGGTAGTGAAATACTGCTAATTTGTTTTTTCCCTCACACAAGACCTATCTCTAACACAGGTTAGCATTGGAGCTGCCTTGTCATATCTTATAAGTGTATCTGCCAATAGGGAGCTGATAGAAAATTGGAGTTTGGTGTCTCTGGGCTCACATTTTAAAAACACATCTTTTAATGAAGTTGCTTTTTAAGTTACAGGTCTGAAAATGCCTCCTTTAGAAAGTTAAGTAAAGAAAGCAGGAGTTTGGCCAATATACATCGCAAGGCCAGGCTATAAAACAGTATACAGCAAATGAACAATTGCCAATGGTGACAGTCCTTTTACA